>NW_027507718.1:193641532-194344032 GCF_037356315.1 Lithobates pipiens
TGGGACTTCCCCAACTGCGGAGGGGCCATCGACGGGAAACATGTGAGGATTGTGCCCCCACCCCATTCGGGGTCCTACTATTGGAATTATAAGGGGTTCCATAGTGTGGTGCTAATGGCGGTGGTGTCGGCACAATGTGACTTCCTTTATGTGGATGTGGGGAAGAACGGCCGGATGTCTGACGGAGGAGTCTTTAGGCAGACCGAGTTCTGCCACCGTCTTACCACTGGTGGCCTGGACTTGCCACCAGATGCCGAAAATGTGGAGGGGCTCCCGTTTGTTTTTCTGGCTGACGAAGCGTTTGGTCTGAGTGAACATCTCATGAGACCCTTCCCCCAAAGGACCCTCACCCCGGAGAGGAGGATTTTTAATTACCGGCTGGCCAGAGCAAGAAGGGTTGTGGAGAGTGCCTTTGGCATTATGGCCAGCCGGTTCCGTCTGTTGCTGACAGCCATCAACCTGGCAGAATATAAACTGAACTATGTTGTTCTGTGCTGCTGCATTCTGCACAATTTTTTAAGGAAATTTTCTGGTAACCAGTACCTGCAGCCTATTGGGCCTGAGGCCGGACTCAGGCTTCCAGAACTGACAGGGCTGGATCATTCCCTTCCTGGCTTAGCCCCCCAAACAGCACGTGAGGTGCGTGACCGCTATGTCAGCTATTTTAATGGTAGGGGGGCTATTCCAATGCCAGCTGACCAATAAAAAAAATATTTTTCTTGAAATATGTCTTGTCTGTTCAAATTTTTAAGTTTGGTTCTTGTTTGCTTTTCACGTTGCTTGTATCCTACATTGACCTAATTCAGGGATATGCAATTGGCCAACCTCCGGCTGGTGCAAAACTACAAGTCAATCATGCCTCTGGGTCTCATGCTTGTGGCTGTCAGTCTTGCTATGCTTCATGGGACTTGTAGTTCTGCAACAGCTGGATTTCCACTAATTGCATATTCCTGTCCTAGTGCATTTGTATAGCAAAGTGGTTTTTGACAATAGGAAATAAGGCCCTTTGTGACAGAAAACACAAAATGACTTTACAAACTGGTATTGAGTATTGAAAGAAGTAGACACACACATTTTTTTATTTTTTTTTATTTTTTAATAGTGCACATTCAAACCAGTGCCTCCTATTTCGATCTTTTTTCTTGTGTTTTTTTTTTTTTTTTTTTTGGGAAATTGGTTTTTCAAATTTTTTGTTTTTTATATATTTTTTTGTTTTTAAAAATTATTATTATTATTATTATTTTTTTTTTTTGGTAAACATAGAAACATATAAATATATCAAAAATACAATTATCACAAAAATTTAAAATAATAAAATCAGATTTTTAACTATTTACATAAAAGGGGTAAAGCCAAATTTTGAAGATGCACACCAAAAATTGGTAATGTCAACATGTGCTATGTACCATCATGAGTGATCAATGGACGTGTTTGGTGTGTGCAATCCCTTCCTCTCTCATACTAGAAGGAGGAAGGGTTTGCAAACACCAAATGCGTCCATTGCGATCCTCTGATGGCACATAGCACATGTTGACACACCGTGTGCATCTTCAAAATTTGGCCTCTAAAAAGCTTGTAAAAACCTTAAAAACTTTTGGGCAAGGAAATGAAGGACATGATCGATTGTGGTTTAGGGGAAAAGGGGCTTATATTCTCCCTAAAACATCGATCATGTCCTTCATTTCCTGCCTCATAGGGACCAGCTGCTGTTGAATGCCCAGGATTCGTTGTTGCGTGGCCAGGATTTCTTGTTGCATGGCCTGGATGTTGGTCTCCATTAAGTCGATCCTGGCATTCCAGACCATGATCTGCCCTATCAGCCTCTGGGCACTTTCCGCTGAAAAGGGCTCCGCAGCTTTTCCTACCACCACCAGATCATCACCTAAAAACATGTGTAGATAAAAAATTGGTTAAAATATACAGCCATTAATTGTTTACCTTAAGCTGGGTTGTCAGACACTCACTTTCACTTTGTGGGGTGTGTAACGCCACCTGCTCTTCCTCCTCCACATCTAGCCCTGGGCTGGGCTCATCCAGTGGAGCTACGGAGCTTGGTCCAGCGGAGGATACCGAGCTCCGTAGCTCCCTCGCAGATACAGGACTGGGCAGCTCCAATACCGACGCAGGGCTGGGGTTGGGGCTGGGGCTAATTGCCCAATCAGGCTGGCGAGGTCGGGGGGTCCTGGGCTGCTCCGCCTCTTGTCTGAGTCTTTGTTTTCCTATGAGAATGAAAAAAAAAAAAAAAAATACTTTTAAGCATAGTGATATTTGAGTTCAGAAATTTGAATATGAAACATTGGTTTGAAGTGGTGTAAAATTATTAGCTGGTTATTACAAGATCCTAGTTTAATACATCCTTAAAATGACTTTTTTTTAGTTAGGCTGTGTTCAGACTGCTGCGATGTGCGAACGCTGCAAATCTACTGTGGTTTCACGCATCGCATGCGGAGTTCGCACTGCCCTATGTGACCTGCTGGGAGTATCAGTGTAAAGTTCTATTGACACCTCCAAATTAGTTATCATATCACAGTGCAATCTTTAAACTCGGACAGGAATCGGACCACATGGTGTGAACACCCATGTGATCCGATTTGGCTGTGTACTAAAAAAAGGGCCATGTACAAGTTTGGTCCGGATGCGATGTAAATTCAGCCATACTACATGCATGGCTGAAATCGCATCACACAGAGATCACATGTGATTTGCACTGCAGTGCGGTGCAAATCACATTTGATCTCGTACATTGCAGCAATGTGAACCTAGCCTTTAACCAAACTGTGATACTGTATATCTTTTGTCCAAGTTTCACAGACGGACACACTCGAATCAACGCCTGGAGTACCTGTGTGTGATTATGTCAAAAATGTTCTATGAAGGCCCAAACTACACTTATAAATGTTTCCTAGTCCAGATGTTGAACCAGCATTTTATCTATCTATCCATCTAATTTTTTTAATTGAGTCTACATTGCACTGAATACATTTATGAAACTTTATTAAAAATTTATATCCTATAAACTGAGCGTGACAATTCAGTTTATCATGAAAAAAAATAAAATAAATAAAAATAAAATCTAATCCAACACCAGATAAATTTACACCATACACAAATTCATGCTATTTACGCCCACATATACGAACAACCATATGCGCCATATTTTCATAAACTACCTACACGAACGATTAATATAAAATCCGCCAGATCTACAGTCACTATCTACACGAACGATTACGCTCAAATCCGCAAGTTTTACATACACTATCTACACGAACGCCTACGATCAAATCCGCCAGATTTACATACACTATCTACACGAACGCCTACGATCAAATCCGCCAGATTTACATACACTATCTACACGAACGCCTACGATCAAATCCGCCAGATTTACATACACTATCTACACGAATGATTACGATCAAATCAAACGATGTCCGACAGTCACGAGAAACGCAGAGTTTACTCACTTTTTTTCAGGACCTTTTTGATGCGGTCATATTGGTCCGGCTCCCTGGACTTGATGTCCGACCATCTTTTCCGCAGCTGGTCCTTTCCTCTCCGTAACCCGAATTTTGACTCCAAGGCTGTGACCACCTCGTCCAAGATGGCGCTTTTCCTTACATTTGGTTTTGGGTAAGGGCCATGTTCCCCATCATAATCCTCCCTTTGAAGGATAGCTACCATCTCCACCATCTCTTCGAACGCCATATTGGTGGCCTTATATCTCCTCCTTGCTTGGGGCCCACGGCTTTCCTCCGCGCTGCTCACGCTGCTAATTGAGCTTGCATCCGCCATTTTCCACTCTCATACACCCACAGCGGAAGGAGGGTAAAAGGGGCGGGGAAACACGGTCGCAAGGAACGTCAGGGGCGGGCGACGCAGGCGGAGCCTGAGCGCACGCGCCGTGTATAAAGCGGTACCACGAGGCCGTACGCTTGTCCGAACGGGAGCAGCGAGTGCTACACGCGACGGTAAGATAGTTATCATTTTATTTTCGGTTAATTTAAAGCCTGCGTTAGAGATATCCATATTGAATTTTATTCTTATTGATGTTTAATTGATTTCTATGTGGGTTGGTGGTTGAGTGGGCTTGGTGTTTTGTGTGGTAGTGTGGGGGTGGGTGTATAGGGGGTGGGGCTAGTGTGTGTGTGTGTGTGTGTGTGTGTGTGTTTGTGTGTGTGGGGGGGCAGTAGTGTGTGTGTGTGTTTGTGTGTGTGTGTGGGGGGGGAGTGGTTGTGTGTGGGGGGGGGCAGTAGTGTGTGTGTGTGTGTGTGTGTGTGTTTGTGTTTGTGTGTGTGTGTGGGGGGGAGTGTTTGTGTGGGGGGGGGGCAGTAGTGTGTGTGTGTGTGGGAGGGGTAGTGTGTGTGTGTGTGTGTGTGTGTGTGGGGGGGGGGGTAGCGTGTGTAGTAGTGTGTGTCTCGCCTACATTGTCACAATATAGTGTGCATTTGGTCTGACTTTTTTTTTTTTTTTTTTCTTTTCAGAAAATGAAAAAGTATAGTGCAGACCCCTTTAAAGAGGAGGCCTTCCTCTCCACCTTTATAGATCTAGTGGAGTCCCACAGCAATCTGTGGGATACAAAACACCCCCAATACCCAATCCGTGCTGCCCGGAAGAAGACACTGGAGACAGTTTTGGCGTTTGTGAGAACCCGAGTCCCCCAGGCAGACACTACCTTTGTGAACGCCAAAATTCAGAACCTGCGTAGCGCGTATAGGCGGGAGCAAAGAAAGATCCTAGAGTCCCAAACATCAGGATCAGCAGCAGGTCAGGTCTATGTACCTAGGCTGTGGTATTATGACAGGCTGCGTTTTCTGGATGACACGTCAGAAGCCAGGCAGTCACTTTCGACTCTTCCGTCTACCCGTCCCTCCACCCTTCCCTCCGCCTCAGGTGAGCCATCCCTGGAAGATCCAGACCCTTCCTTGCTGGACGAGGTTGATGCGCCCAGCTGGAGCCAGGTATATTTTAGTTTCTAACGTTTGGATTGCTCAAATATTAATGATGTCAAGTTCAATGTTTGAATTGCTTCCAAATCTAGGATTTCATCACAAATTAAATTAGATAGAAGGATACAGTAGTTTCCACAAATGTGGCTCAAATCTTAATGAACTGATGGAAAAATGATGGTGTCAAAATGATAGCCTTTTGTATTTCAAGACAAATGTATTTGCAAGTGAGAACTGTAAAATTGTTAGTGATTGATGATTTCTAAATATAGACATATTTTAGTTATTGATTGCTTTGTTTTTTTACACAGGATGAGCTCACCCAGGAGGAGGCCGGGACCAGTGGTATGGAGGAGGAGGCCGGGACCAGCCACACGCAGGAGCTAGCTGGGCCCAGCAGGAGTAGGACTGAGAGCCAGGTCCCTCCCCTCCGCCTAGCCAGCAAAAGGCCCAGGAGGATGGGCCGTACAGAGGAGGAGTCCTTGGTGCTGATACGGCAAGCCACCCAGATTTTGACCAAACCCCCCAATCCGCAGGAGGCCTATGCCACTTATCTGGCTAGCAAGCTCCAAGAAATGGACAAACCCCAAAGAGACATGTGTGAGTAGAGGTCGACCGATATATCGGCCGGCCGATATTTGCCGTTTTTTAAATAATCGGCATCGGCCGATTTGTGCTGATAAAAAGCCGATTTAGAACTACAGCGGGACTTTGAAATGACTTCTGTATAGAATGGTCTAAGTTGACTGAGTCGTCATAGCAACCCTTTCCTCCACTCTGGGCAGGCTGCCAAGAAAAGAACAGAATGATACAATGTTTACACTTGAATGAATGAAGTCATCTCTGTGTGTAGAAGTTCTCAGTTTAACCATTTAAAGACTAAATCTTTTCTGACACTTGTTGCTTACAAGTAAAAAATCCTGTATTTTCTGCCAGAAAATCACTTAGACCCCCCAAAAATTATATATATTTTTTTAGCAGAGATCCTAGGGAATAAAATAGCGGTTGTTGCAATATTTTATGTCACACGGCATTTGCACAGAGGTCTTTCAAATGCATTTTTTTGGGAAAAAAATACACCATTTAAAAAATAAAAATAAAATAAAAACAGTAAAGTTAGCCCATTTTTTTTTTTTTTTTTTTTTGTCCAAAAGTTTTGACTACCTGTTTTTATTTAATATATATATATATATATATATATATATATATATATATATATATATATATATTTTTTTTTTTTTAAATCTAAATCATACATACAAGTAAACTGATTGGAGGTTTGTTTTGTTTAATAAATGTTTAAGTGTAAGAAATTTTCTGTATCACGTATGAAGGCCGCTTTCACACTGGAGCGGGCAGGCGTTGATGGTAAAACGCAAGTTTTAGCGGCTCTTTACCATCATTTTAGCGGTGCTATTTGGCTGCTGGTGGGGCACATATAACCCAGCTAGCGGCCAAGGAAGAGGTTAAATGCGCCCATGAAGCACCGCTGCCAAATCGCATTGCATGCGCTTCGGCAGTGGTGCCCATTCATATCAATGGGCAGGAGTGGTGGATGAGCAGTATACACCACTCCAAACGTGCTGCTTGCAGGACTTTTTTTTAAGATCCTGCCAGCGCATCGCCTCAGTGTGAAAGCACTCTGTCTTTCACACAGACTGCAGGGGAGCCATTTTACAGGCACTTTACAGGCGCTATTTTTAGCCCAAAAGCGCCTTAAAACGCCCCAGTGGGAAAGGTGTGTTAGATCAAGGGGGATTAAAAATAAATAAATAAAATAAAATCGGCCTAACATATCGGCCCAAAAAAATCGGCATCATATATCGGCTATCGGCCGCCATGATTTCTAAATATCGGCATCGGCCAGAGAAAAACCCATATCGGTCGACCTCTATGTGTGAGGCAATCTTCTTTGATGCCATACAACTGGGTCTGAAGGGTGAGCTCACCCCCACCACGAAGCTCTACAAAACAGACCCTACTGCTCCTCATCCTCCTCCTCCTCCTCCTCCTACCACAACTCCACCACCAGAGGCACAGCCTCCAGCGAAGCGTGGAGGGAAGGCTAGACGGAAGAGTCGCAAGTGACTGCCTGGCTTCAGTCTGCTCTGAAAGAAGACGCAGGCTGTTGTAGTACCACAGTCTGGGGACATAGATCTCATCTGCTGCTGTTCCTGGTCTTTGGGATTCTAGGACCTGGTTGTGCTCCCTATGTACATGCTACGCAGGTTCGGAATTTTGGTGTCCACTCACTTGATGTGTGCCTGGGGGACAAAAGGCTTCACAAACGTCAAAATTGTCTCCAGTGTTGCCTCCCTTTTGATTTATTTTGGTTATGAGGAAAAAAAAAAATTTTTGATTTAAAAAAAAAATTGTATGTTTTCTTTTTTTTTCTTTTTTTTTATCAATATTTTTGTATAATTTTGGGTTAAAAAAAAACAAAGTTTATTTGTGAGTAGGCAGATACATGTCAAAAGACTCTGGGGGTTATTTACAAAACACATGTTCATGTAAATATGCTAACTTCAAGTGCAATTTTTAAAGCACTGCAAGTGCACTTGGAAGTGCAGTCGCTGTAAATTTGAGGCTTAACATTTGAAATGAGGGGAAGCTCTGCTGATTTTGAACATGCAATCATGTGTAGGCTAAAATGATGGTTTGGGTATCTATCTATCTATCTATCTATCTATCTATCTATCTATCTATCTATCTATCTATCTATCTATCTATCTCTACTTGCATAGTCCTGCTTGGCCCAAAAAAATGAAAGTCCATCTTGTTTCAAACCCCCCACCCAAAAAAAAACCAAAAAAAACAAAAAAAACAATAGTAGTTCCAAAAATATATAGTAATAGATTTTTTGTTTCTGAAATAAATATAAATATATATATAAATATAAATATATATATATATATATATATATATATATATATATATATATATATATAATTTTTTTTTTTTTTTTTTATATATAAATTGGGAATATATTTTTGATATAATTGGAAGATTAAACATAGGATGAGGATGAATAAAAACATGTAGTATAACTCTGTGTGAATATAAGCAGCAAAGCTACTTCACTTTTCTTGCATTACGAAGAAGAAAAGAACGGGCTATATTAAAAAAACCACAAAATTAGCAGCATGACGAATATGCTAGCTTCAATACGAACACTAGTTTTACAAGACCGAGCGCTTCCGCCCTGTAAATTCTTTCTGAGTATGCGCGGAACTTAGTTTGTCGAACAAGCCTACACACGGGCGGACTGTTCGCTGAAACAAGGTTTCAGCGGACAGTTTTTCGGAATTTCTGAAAAACCTTGTTCGTCCAACTGTCCGCTGAAACTGTCCGCTGAAAGCCCACACACGAGCGGACTGTCCGCCCAAACACTGTTCAGCGGACAAGGTTGGGCGAACAGTCCGCCCGTGTGTACGCGGCCTCAGGGTGAAGACATTTGGAAACTCTGAAAACTTTCCCTAAGCTGAAGGCACTCTCTGGCAAGAGGCTTTTCAGTCATTTTTAGAAGCATCTGCCTCCTGTATTTTCACTGATGCATGCAGGCTGCAGCACCCTCACAATTCTTGGATGCAGGTGCTATTAACAGACCCACACAGAAAGAGAAATCCACATCTCTCTACACCATACATGCAGACAGGTCTAGAGCGTAGAAAAACTGATCACTCACCACGTGACATACCTCCCAACTAGCATGTCCTTTCATGTTGGTCTACTGCACTATATAGATTGTGCTCCTTTTTTGCAAGGCTCTGATGAAGAGAGAAATTCCCCTGAAATGCGTCAACCCACTTTGAGTATTTGCCCTTGCGTGGGCATGTCTAACTTTTTAATTTTTAATGTGTATATTTTATAATCCAGCTTTTATGAAAACGTAGGAACTTTTTTATGGTTTTATATATGCATTTGTTTACTTTGCACTTGAATAAATTGTATTGTCTTGATCCTAGTGGTTGATCACGCGCCTTCCTCCTCTTTCTTTTTTTCCACTCAGCCTTCTTCAGACCACCTCAGGTCAGTTTAGGCAGGGGGACACGCACGATCAACTTCCACATTCATTTCTAATTTTTCTTTACCCTCCCCCCCTTTATTTTTTTCTTCCAAAAAGCACTACCATGGTATATCAATAACGCCTTCAGGAGTACGGGAGAAATTCTTTCTTTGTTTATCTTGTTATTAAACCCAAATCTATCTCTCTACCCCTCAGCTCACTCCTTCAGTCTCCTCACATATCCCTAATTTACTAACAGACATATAAGCCTGGATTTCACACCACTCCCTCAAATTCAATCTATCCATAACTTAGCTCATGATTTTTCCTCCCTCACATGCCTCTTCCCCTGATTTCTCTGTCAAGATCAATAGCACTACTATCAGCCCTTCTTCGCATTGCCAAGATTTTAGGTGTAACCCTGGACTCCGAACTATCCTTTCAGCCCCAAGTCCAATCACTGTCCAAATCTTGTCGCCTCAACCTCCACAACATCTCCAGAATACACCTCTTCCTAACCAATGACACCACAAAGCTCCTGATTCACTCCCTGGTCATCTCTCACCTCGACTACTGCAACTTCTCCTCATGGGATTACCTTTACATAGGCTATCCTCCCTTCAGTCTATCATAAATGCTGCTGCCAGGCTTATCCACCTTATCAACTGTTCAGCGTTTGCTACCCCATCTCTGTCAATCCATCCACTGGTCTCCGCAAACTCAACAAATTAAATAAAAAATTCTAACAACAACTTACAAAGCCATCCACAACTCCGCCCCTAGCTACATCACTAAACTAGTCTCAAAATACCAACCTACTCATCCCTTCGTTCCTCCCAAGACCTCCTGCTCTCTAGTTCCCTTGTTACATCCTCCCATGCTCATCTCCAGGACTTTTTCCGAGCTTATCCGATCCTCTGGAACCCCTTACCCCAATCTATCTGGCTATCTTCTACTCTATCCACCTTCTTCAGAGAAGCCTATTCTGCCTCCACCTAAAAACTGTACATTTATTTCTCTATTGGATAATCTACCACATTTATTACCTTTTGTATCACTTGACCCTCCCTCCTAGATTGTAATCTCTCAAGAGCAGGGCAGGGCCCTCTGATTCCTCCTGTATTGAATTGTATTGTAACTGTACTGTCTGTCCTCGTGTTGTAAAGTGCTGTGCAAACTGTCGGCGCTATATAAATCCTGTATTATAATAATAATAATAATTTGCTATAAAATTGCTCAGAACCCCCACACATTTTAATTTTTTTTAATTTTTAGCAGAGACCCTAAAGAATACAATAGCAGTCATCGCAATTTTTTTATGTCACAAGGTATTTGCGCAGCGATTTTTCAAATGCAAAAAAACACTATATATATATATATATATATATATATATATATATATATATATACACAAAATTTATTGGTAAAATAAAAATGCTTTCCAGGAAAAAAATGGAAGTGTTTACATTTGCTAGAACTCCCAGGTTCTTAGAGATGGCCAGGTGCCATCCAGTCCACAGCTGGCTCTGTGGTAACCTGTCGCCGGATTGGATCCTGAGCTCTCCAATCGCATGGGAGAGCCCAGAGGCGCCAGTGGGGGGATTTCCTCTTCTGCTCCCTGTAAAAGCCACCCAGTGGCTAATAAGCAGCTAAGATGGCTTTTACAGGACAGGGAATCACCCACTGTAAAGAAATATGCTGGGATGATGCCTGTAACTGCAGGCATCATCCCGGTATAGCCACTTCCCATGAAGTCCTACGAGTAGGAAGTGGTGCTTGAGAGCACCAACAAATGTGACAGTTACATTCCCAGCACATTCATGGGTTTAATGCTGCTTTAATGAAGGGAGTTGATGTGGCTTAGGCCGCGTACACACGCATGGACTGTTTGCCCAACCTTGTTCGTCAAACAGTTTCGGCAAACAGTCCGCTCAAAATTTGCATGAGCGGACTTGCCCACACACGAGCGGACTGTTTGACGAACAAGGTTGGGCAAACAGTTCGCTCAACTTTTGAAATGAACGGACTCGCCCACGTAAGGAGGAGGCAAATCCGCCCATTTAGAGCGCGTGTACAGGTAGGCGGGGCCCGCGAAGGAGACGTCGCGGGCTCCACCGCCTGGAATGGGCTTAAAGGGGAACCCCAACGCCGAAAAAAATCGGCGTGGGGGTTCCCCCAAAGTCCACACCAGACCCTTGTCCGAGCACGCTACCCGGCCGGCCAGGAAAGGGGGGCGAGCGAGCGCGCCCCCCCTCCTGAGCCGTACCAGGCCGCGTGCCCTCAACATGGGGGGGTGCCGCGCGGCCCCCCCACCCCAAAGCACCTTGTCCCCATGTTGATGAGGACAAGGGCCTCTTCCCGACAACCCTGGCCGTTGGTTGTCGGGGTCTGCGGGCGGGGGGCTTATCGGAATCCGGGAGCCCCCTTTAAGAAGGGGGCCCCCGGATACCGGCCCCCCACCCTATGTGAATGAGTATGGGGTACAATGTACCCCTACCCATTCACCTGTGAAATAAAGTACAAAAAAAAACACAACACAGGGAAAAAATATTTTATTGCACAGCTCCGGGGGTCTTCCGTCTTCGGGGGTCTTCTCGCCGGACTCCTCCGCTATGTGTGTGTAGCTCTTTTACTAGCGGAGGAGTCCGGCTTTCTTCCTCCCCGCCGCCGGCCTCTTCTCCCGACTTCGGGGGTCTTGTCCCCCTCTTCGGTTCTTCTGCCGGGCCACCGCGCCTTCTTGTAGCTCTTTTACAGGCGGTGGCCCGGTCTTCTGTCGCCGCTGCCTTCCGTTCTTCTGTCGCCGCCTTCGGTTCTTCTGCCGGGCCACCGCGCCTTCTTGTAGCTCTTTTACAGGCGGTGGCCCGGTCTTCTGTCGCCGCTGTCGTCGCCGCCGCCGCCGCCGCCTTCCGTTCTTGTTCTTCTTCTTGTTCTTCTTCTTCTTCTCCTGGAGATGTTGACTCGACGAGCTCTCCGGCCGGAATGCCAGAGCCGCGCTGTGCGGTCACTTATATAGTGACAATGGGGCGGTGTCACATGGTATATGTCACATGGGTTGGTCACATGGGTTGATGTCACATGGGGACTATGACATCGTAAGGGGGCGGGGTCACCATGTGACCAACCCATGTGACATATACCATGTGACACCGCCCCATTGTCACTATATAAGTGGCAGCGGAGCGTGTCCTTGGCATTCCGGCCGGAGAGCTCGTCGAGTCAACATCTCCAGGAGAAGAAGAAGAAGAACAAGAAGAAGAACAAGAACGGAAGGCGGCGGCGGCGACGACAGCGGCGACAGAAGACCGGGCCACCGCCTGTAAAAGAGCTACAAGAAGGCGCGGTGGCCCGGCAGAAGAACCGAAGAGGGGGACAAGACCCCCGAAGTCGGGAGAAGAGGCCGGCGGCGGGGAGGAAGAAAGCCGGACTCCTCCGCTAGTAAAAGAGCTACACACACATAGCGGAGGAGTCCGGCGAGAAGACCCCCGAAGACGGAAGACCCCCGGAGCTGTGCAATAAAATATTTTTTCCCTGTGTTGTGTTTTTTTTTGTACTTTATTTCACAGGTGAATGGGTAGGGGTACATTGTACCCCATACTCATTCACATAGGGTGGGGGGCCGGTATCCGGGGGCCCCCTTCTTAAAGGGGGCTCCCGGATTCCGATAAGCCCCCCGCCCGCAGACCCCGACAACCAACGGCCAGGGTTGTCGGGAAGAGGCCCTTGTCCTCATCAACATGGGGACAAGGTGCTTTGGGGTGGGGGGGCCGCGCGGCCCCCCCTTCCCCAAGGCACCCCCCCATGTTGAGGGCACGCGGCCTGGTACGGCTCAGGAGGGGGGGCGCGCTCGCTCGCCCCCCTTTCCTGGCCGGCCGGGTAGCGTGCTCGGACAAGGGTCTGGTGTGGACTTTGGGGGAACCCCCACGCCGATTTTTTTCGGCGTTGGGGTTCCCCTTTAAGCCCATTCCAGGCGGCGGAGCCCGCGACGTCTCCTTCGCGGGCCCCGCCTACCTGTACACGCGCTCGAAATGGGCGGACTTTCCGAGCGGGAACAGTCCGCTCATTTCGAAAGTACAGCGGACAGACCCACACACGGGCGGACTGTTCGCTCAAACACAGTTTCAGCGGACAGTTTTTCGGAATTTCCGAAAGACTTTGTCCGTCCAACTGTCCGCTGAAACTGTCCGCTGAAAGCCCACACACGGGCGGACTGTCCGCCCAAACACTGTTCAGCGGACAAGGTTGGGCGAACAGTCCGCCCGTGTGTACGCGGCCTTACTGATCATGTGTACACTGTGATTGGCTCTCACAGTGGTCACATGATCGGAAGTCTGCCCCGCTGACTATATTATTTATACTCTTTAGAGGTATAGAAGAGCTTGGGAACCCCCTGAATTTATCTCTAGTCGACCTCTGATCTGGCGCTATGGGCTGGATCTGGGAGCGCTCAGTCATGGCTTCTGATCAGTGATGAGCTCAGGCGTCCTTTAAACTAATTTCTAGCTGAACTAAGAACTCACACTCTTTTTTTCACTCCAATTAACTGCTGTGTTATTCAAACCCTGAACTCATGTAAACAAAGACGCAGGTGATAGTTTTGGAATGACCCAGCCTGCATCTCATTAAAGCGAAGAAAAAAAAAAAGAGTGCGAGTTCCGAGTTCAGCTAGAGGTGAGTTCAGAGGATGCCAATCAGAAATGGTGACGGAGAGCTCCTGAAGACAGCTCAGTCAGTGTGCTGGGAATGTGCAGTGGGTGCATTTTCAGCACACAATCTCAGACCACCGTGGATGCAATATGCAGCAGCTGGGTGTTAAAGTGACTGTAAAGGCTCAAGGTTTTTTACCTTCATGCATTTAGCCCCCCATCCAGCGATGTGCACAAGAGCAGTGGCCCTCCTGACTCGTTTCCCCCTCATTGGCCAAGACAGCAGGGGGAGCCATTAGCTCCTGCTACTGTCTATCACAGCCAGTGAGCCAATGAGGAGAGTGTGGCGCAGGTCGATCTGCGCTCCGTGTGTGAATGGACACACAGGACAGCAGCTCAGGAGCCCCCATAGCAAGCTGCTTGCTATGGTAGCACTCGTCAGGAGAGAGGGGCCAGGAGCGCCGGTGGAGGACCCAAGAAGAGGAGGATCTGGGCTGCTCTGTGCAAAACCACTACACAGAGCAGGAGAATATAACATGTTTGTTATTTAAGAAAATAAAAAATCTTAATATCGTACACACTATAAGAAAATCGGGTGAACATTTTCATCCGAGGAACGATTGTATGATTTTCTGCCACAAAATCGACAGCAGATTCCGACCTTCTGAACAAAAATTTCCAAGGGGACAAACTCCAAAATGTTTCCCCACTGGGAACAGAATGAACGATTTTAATTTAATGTGCACTGTTTTCGTACAATTTTTGTACAAGAAAAATCTGAAACAAAAGTACGCAGAACACAAGCTATAAACAAAACAAAAAAGCACTTATCGTACATTATTAACTTCCTCGGTTCCAACTTGCTGTGAAACTAGGAAACTCAGACGAGTATACAGTGTTTACCCCACTTAAAGGAGAAGTAAAGCCAAAGCTTACTTGGCTGTACTTCCCCTTGAGGATCACAGAAGTGCATTTCATTCCTTTTTGGATAGAAAACTGGCTAAAAGACAGAATTCAGAGAGTAGTGGTTAATGACTCGTACTCTGAATGGTCTAAGGTTATCAGTGGTGTACCCCAAGGTTCAGTGCTGGGACCATTACTTTTTTATATCTTTACAAATAATATAAGGTCTGGGATTAAAGTAACTTTTCTGTCTTTGCAGATGACACTGAGCTATCAATGTTGGAGAAGGATCTGGGAGTTTTCGTAGATCATAAGCTCAATAATAGCATGCAATGCCAAGCTGCGGTTTCCAAAGCAAGCAAAGTCCTTTCTTGTAGTAAGAGAGGTATGGACTCCAGAGAGATATGATTTTGTTCCTGAACAAATCATTAGTAAGACCTCATCTGGAATATGCAGCTCAGTTTTGGGCACCAGTTCTCAAAAAAGATATCGGGGAACTGGAGAAAGTGCAGAGAAGGGCAACCAAACTGATAAGAGGAATGGAGGAGCTCAGCTATGCAGAAAGATTAGAGGAACTGAATTTATTCTCTCTTGAGAAGAGGGGATTAAGCATACCTCCCAACGTTTTGAGATAGGAATGAGGGACACCTACTAACAAACGTATATACAGGCATAAGACATGCCCCCTGCTATGCCCCCTTAAAGGAGAATTAACCAAAAAAAATGTTAATTAAATCCACAACGACTTTTTCTTACCACTACTATTTCTTTATATTGCCTTTTAAAATGTACAAATGCGGCAATTTAGAAATTGGACAAAAGGTTTAGCACTGGGAAACACTTTTTGGAACATAAAAAAGTGAATTTTATATACAACTATATAGATCAGGCCAAAATGAGGGACAAATGAGGGGGAAAGACGGACACAGGGACATTGCTCCAAATCAGGGACAGTCCCTCGAAAGTTGGGACAGTTGGGAGCTATGGATTAAGGGGGATAGGAGCAACATGTACCAATACATAACTGGTCCATATAGTGAACTTGGTGTTGAGTTATTCACTTTAAGGTCATCACAGAGGACAAGGGGGCATTCTTTAGATCTAGAGGAAAAAAGATTTCATCTCCAAATATGGAAAGGTTTCTTCACAGTAAGAGCTGTGAAAATGTGGAATAGACTCTCTCTAGAGGTGGTTCTAGCAAGATCAGTAGATTGCTTTAAAAAAGGCCTGGATTATTTCCTAAGTGTACATAATGTAACTGGGTATTCCATGGAATATCTGATTGCCTCTCAGGGGATCAGGAAGGAATTTTTTCCCTGTTGTAGCAAAATGGAGAATGCTTTGATGAGGTTTTTTGCCTTCCTCTAGCTCAACTGTGGGTTAAGGATTGTGTATATGGGATTGTATTTTATTACATTTTTTTGGTTGAACTTGATGGACTTTTTTTTCAATCTGACTAACTATGTAACTATGTTCCACACTTATGTGACCTGTTTTTAGCAGATAGCGGGCTGAAGCCTGCTGTTGGCTGAGGTCACAGAGCCTGTCCAGGCTCAGGAATGGTCGGGATCTGTCCACATGCTCAGCTTCTCAGCGATCCGATGAGAGCCTGAGCCGCTCGCTACCGCCCCCCCCTCACACGCACACACACACACACAACCCCGCGTTCCAGTGAGTGCAGGAGGCAAAGCAGAGAGCTGACAACCACCAGCTCTCTGCTCAGGGAGCTCTGAGAACTGCGCGATTGGCGGTATTTTATCACTCGGTTCTAATGCCCTGTACACACAACCAAACTTTCCAGCAGACTAGGGTCTGCCGGACTTCCGCCGGAATTTCGGTGGACTTTCCAAACGAACGGACTTGACCACACATGACCGGCCTTTCTGGCAGACTAGGTCAGCTGGACTTCCTGGCAGAGTTCCGACAGAGTTTCGGCGGACTTTCAAATGAACGGACTTGCCCACACACTGACTAAAGTCCATTCGTTTTGAACGTGATGAGTTACGACGGGACTAGAAAAGGAAGTCAGTCTCGCCGCTTTTATTGGCGAGATTGACACCTTGCCCCTTATGACGTTACAGTCCTAAGGCATGCTGGGACTGTGACGTCATAAGGGGTGGGGTCATCATGTGAGATCACCCAGTGACCCTGCCCCTTATGCCTATATAAGCCGATACGCAGCGTGTCCACTGCATTACAGCGGGAGAGAGCATCGTGTCAACATCGGAAGAACAGAAGAAGGAAGAAGAAGAAGACGCTGGCAACGGCGAAGACCGGGCCAACACTAGCAAAAGAGCTGGAAGAAGATAGCAGAGGAGCCAAGCAGAAGAACCGGAGAGCGGGAGAAGAGGCAGTGCGGGAGAAGAACGCAAAGCAAAGATAAGTCGGAAGAAGACCCCCGAAGTCAGAAGACCCCCCGGAGCTGCCTAATAAACTATTCTAAAAACCTGTGTAGTGTGTTTTTTTTATTGACACTTTTTTCCCCCAGGTGAATGGGTAGGGGTACGATGTACCCCATACTTATTCACATAGGGTGGGGGGCCAGGATCTGGGGGCAACCTTATTAAAGAGGGCTACCGGATTCCAATAAGCCCCCGCAGACCCCGACAGCCAGGGTTGTTGGGAAGAGTCCCTTGTCCTCATCAACATGGGGACAAGGTGCTTTGGGCTGGGGGCCCCTTCCCCAAACCACCCACCCCCCATGTTGAGGGCAAGCGGCCTGGTACGGCTCGGGGGGGGGGGGGGGGGGGCGGTCGCTCGTCCCCACCCCCTTTTGTGACTGGCCGGGCTGCGTGCTCGGTATCAGCAAAGAGGTACTCACCGAGGCCAAGATGCAGAGAGCGGTGGCTGTTGCGACTCAGCGCACACCACCCCTGGAGGTGATACAGGGAATGGGTTGCACCAAGAGGCACAAGCCTCCAGTGGGATACCTGACTTGTGTGAAGGTCTGGAAGAAGGCTTGTGCAGGATGGACCGGACCAGAAGGTAAGCAGCCAGCAGGTCTGTAAAACAAGTAAAGAAAGTGCAGAAACGGGCCGAGGGTCAAACACCAGTAATCAGTCCTCGAGCCAGCAAGGCTGAGTGCAGAGGATAATCCAGAGGCAGGCCGAGGGTCAAACACAGGTGATCAGTCTTGGAGCCAGCAAGGCTAAGTGCAGCAGACAGAGAATAATCCAGAGGCAGGCCGAGGGTCAAACACAAGTATCAGTCCAGTGCGCAGCAAGGCTAGGAGCAGGAAGTCCGTTTAAACAAGCCAGGGGTCAGGTCAGGAGAGAATCAGCACAGTCTTCAGGCAATCCGGGTCAAAACAGGAAGTGGACAAGAAGATTTTGTTTTTTGTCTTGGAGAGGGATGTGAAGTTTTTGAGCCACAGAGATGTCCAGGAAACAACTGCATGCTCCGGAGTAAATTACGGCCGGTAGTTGAATCCTCTCTTCCGCCAGCTGCAGAGAAACAGAAAGAGTAACATAAGACTGGGTGAAGTTTGTGGCTTGATAGTTCATAACAAATTGCAGAGGTGGCTTACAAGGTCTCACTGGGCAGTTGCGAAGGTAATGGCCAACCCCTCCGCAGTACAGACATAGGTTGGCCTGTCGTCTTCATTGTCTTTCATCTGGGGTGAGACGAGGGCAAACAAGTCCTAGCTGCATGGGTTCCCCTTCCGCAGCCAAGGGGCCGGCAGGGACCGGAATTGGAGGGTAAGGAGTGGTCGACTTGGGGAGCATCCAGCTGGGCCGAGGGGTCTGAAGGCGCTCAGAGCGACGCTGCCGCATGCGCCTGTCCGGCTTGGTGGCTAATTGAATCAGGTCCTCCAAAGAGGCGGGGGTCTCCACTCTAGCTAATTCGTCCTTCAAAGTTTCGGAAAGGCCTTGTCGGTATTGGTACCTGAGGGCGGCCTCATTCCAGCCGGTGTCAGCTGGCCACTTACGGAACTCGACGGTATAGTCCTCCACTGGTCTCTTTCCTTGTGTTAAGGTGTGCAGAGTGACTTCAGCTGTAGCAGTACGTTGTGGGTCATCATATAACTGACCCATGGAGTTAAAGAAGGTTTCCACCGAGTTCAGGAGAGGACTTCTTTGTTCCATAAGGCTATGTGCCCATGCCTGGGGTTCTTCGGATAGTAAGGAGATGATAAATCCAACTTTCACTATTTCAGAAGAAAAAGTCCTTGGTTGCAGGGCCAGATATAAGGAGCAGGCATTTTTAAATGCCCTGAATTTTTTTCGGTTCAGGAGTCGCCATCACCAGGGCAGGCGGTGAATGGGCCTGTGGTAGGGAGGCCCCACCAGGGGGCACTGGTGCTGCGTTAACTGGTCCAGGTGTTCCTGCTAATTGCTGAAGACGGCTGTTGATTTGGGTGTACCCTTCTTGCAATTTCTGCACAGCGTCTGCAAGGGCTGTAACTTGCTGGCACAACATCTCCAAAGGTGAACCCGCTCTGTTGGCCTCTGACATGGCTGGTTTGTACTATCAGCAAAGAGGTACTCACCGAAGCCAAGATGCAGAGAGCGGTGGCTGTTGCGACTCAGCACACACCACCCCTGGAGGTGATACAGGGAATGGGTTGCACCAAGAGGCACAAGCCTCCAGCGGGATACCTGACTTGTGTGAAGGTCTGGAAGAAGGCTTGTGCAGGATGGACCAGACCAGAAGGTAAGCAGCCAGCAGGTCTGTAAAACAAGTAAAGAAAGTGCAGAAACGGGCCGAGGGTCAAACACCAGTAATCAGTCCTGGAGCCAGCAATGCTGAGTGCAGAGGATAATCCAGAGGCAGGCCGAGGGTCAAACACAGGTGATCAGTCCTGGAGCCAGCAAGGCTAAGTGCAGCAGACAGAGAATAATCCAGAGGCAGGCCGAGGGTCAAACACAAGTATCAGTCCAGTGCGCAGCAAGGCTAAGAGCAGGAAGTCCGTTTAAACAAGCCAGGGGTCAGGTCAGGAGAGAATCAGCATAGTCTTCAGGCAATCCGGGTCAAAACAGGAAGTGGCAAACAGGAACATGAAGCCGGGAAACACAGGTGAGCTGAGACAAACCAGCAACTTGTCTGTTTGCTAAGGATCCTTTTATAGGCTGGTCAGGGAATTCACGTTATGCGTGTGCTTGAGCGCACTCCTCTCAGTAGGGCTGCGAATGTGCGTGCGCCGGAGCGCCGATCCATGGCAAATTTGTGTGCGTCTTTGTGCAGGGAGATGTTGAGTTTGATACAAATTACTTCCCTGATACTCGGATAAGGGTCTGGTATCGCTTTTAGGGGGACCCCACGTTGGTTTTTTGGCATAGGGGTTCCCCTTAAAATCCATACCAGACTAAAGGGCCTTGGAGGGGCATTCCCTTTCATGCTCACTGCGATAGGAAGATGTGTTTTTTCTATTGCAGCCAGCGCGAGATGTGTACCCTGTCACCAAGAACCAGAGCGATAGGATCGTGCTGGAAACATTCTCGCGGGCAGGTGCTATAGCTGCCCCACGTCATATTTCGTCCGTCGGACCAGCATACAGACGAACAGGTTTCCTGCTAGGAACTGAGTCCGGCAAGAAAATGTAAACCATGTTCTATTTCTAAAGTCCGTCGAATTTTTGGCATGCAAAGATCAGAATGTCTGACAGATTCGTTCCGTCTGACCTTTGCTGTCAAAAATAAGTCTTAGAGCCGGCAGGGGACAGATGCAGCATCCACCTAGGTAAGTATGAGTCCCAGAAAAACAAATCCCCATACTTTTCTTTTAAGGTCCACTTTTTTTGTTGCTGCATATATACATTACATGGTCAGGAAGAGGTTAAATAACTTTGGCAGGTAGGAGAGGTAAACACTTGTGT
The DNA here is from genome assembly GCF_037356315.1 of Lithobates pipiens. Classification (NCBI taxonomy): domain Eukaryota; kingdom Metazoa; phylum Chordata; class Amphibia; order Anura; family Ranidae; genus Lithobates; species Lithobates pipiens. The sequence goes on from NW_027507718.1 coordinate 193,661,849, forward strand.
GGATCAGGACACCATGCATAATCGCAGATGCATGGGGTGCCATTGTGGTTTACTGTTAATGGCACCCCCACATATCAGAAAATGAGGTGCATTTTTGCCAAACTACATTGTGCTACAGCACTATATGGTCCTGTGTGGCTGCATTTTTACAAGAGGATAAGGGACTTTTTACCCGCAGGACCCATTCACACGTGGTGTAGCACAGGGGATGACAAATTTGCTTTTGAATTTAGGAGCCAGTTTAAAAAGTTAGGAGCCAGTTTTTTTTTTTTTAAGAGTGGTATGGATTGTTAGCTCCTGGGATAAGGCCAGTCATTTTCACCCCCTATCCCTAACTCACAACGGAGCATCCAGTCAATAACTCCAATGTAACGCTGTTACATCAGGGTTATGGGCTGACCAGAAAGAGTAAGGCCGCGTACACACGGGTGGATTGTCTGGCCAACTAAGTTCATCAGACAATCCGACAGACAGTCCGTTCAAAATTTGCATGAACGGACTTGACCACACATGATGAGCAGACAGTCTGCTGAAAGCGTGCGTGATGACGTGTACAGCACGTACGACGGGACTAGAAAAACGACGTCCTATACACTGCAATGCAACCTTCGGCCGTGTAAATCCTTTCTGAGCATGCGCCATACTTAGTCCGTCCAACTTGCCTACACACGAGCGGACTGTCCGCTGAAACCAAGTTTGGACGGACAAAACCAAGTTTGAACGGACTGTCTTACGGAAATTCCGTAAGACTTTGTTCGTCAGATTGTCCGCTGAAAAAGTCAGCTGAAGCCCACACACGAGCGGATTGTCCGCTGAAACACGGTTCAGCGGACTAAGTTGGACAGACAATCCGCCCGTGTGTACGCGGCCTAAGGCTGGCAACAGATGGAACTGGTTGGGTTAGGCAGGTGGCACTGGTTTGGGACTGACAGATGGTACTGGTTGCCACTGGCAGGCACGCGAAACTGCCAGATGGCACTGGCAGGTGACATTGATTGGCACTAGCAGGTGACACTGGTTGGCATTGGCAGGTGGCACTATTGGCACTGGCAGGTGGCACTGATTGGCGGTGGCACTGGCAGAAGATTGGCAGGTGGCACTGGTTTGGAACTGGCAGATGGCCCTGGTTGATGATGGCAGGTGGCCCTGGTTGGCGGTGGCACTAGTTGTCACTGGCAGGTGGCACTGATTGGCGGTGGCACTCAGCACTGGCAGGTGGCACTGATTGGCGGTAACACTGGATGGCACTGGCAGGTGGCACTGATTGGCGGTGGCACTGGATGGTGGTAGCAGGTGGCACTGGCAGGTGGCACTGATTAGTAGTGGCAGGTGGCACTGATTGGCGGTGGCACTGGTTGGTGACTGCAGGTGGCATTGATTGGCGGTGGCAATGGTTGGCACTAGCAGGTGGCACTGATTGGCGGTGGCAGGTGGCACTGGTTGGTGGTGGCAGGTTGCACTGGCAGGTGCCACTGGTTGGTGGCAGGTGGCACTGATTGGCGGTGACACTTGGCACTGGCAGGTGGCACTGATTGGCGGTGGCACTGGTTGGCACTGGCAGGTGGCACTGGTTGGCAGTGGCACTGACTGGTGGTGGCACTGGCAGGTGGTAGCAGGTGGCACTGGCAGGTGGCACTGATTGGTAGTGGCAGGTGGCACTGATTGGCGGTGGCACTGGTTGGTGACTGCAGGTGGCATTGATTGGCGGTGGCAATGGTTGGCACTAGCAGGTAGCACTGATTGGCGGTGGCAGGTGGCACTGGTTGGTGGTGGCAGGTTGCACTGGCAGGTGCCACTGGTTGGTGGCAGGTGGCACTGATTGGCGGTGACACTTGGCACTGGCAGGTGGCACTGATTGGCGGTGGCACTGGTTGGCACTGGCAGGTGGCACTGGTTGGCAGTGGCACTGGCCTGTGGCACTGACTGGTGGTGGCACTGGCAGGTGGTAGCAGGTGGCACTGGCAGGTGGCACTGATTGGTAGTGGCAGGTGGCACTGGTAGGTGGCACTGATTGGCGGTGGCACTGGTTGGTGGTGGCAGGTGGCACTGGTTGCAGGTGGCATTGATTGGCAGTGGCACTGGTTGGCACTGGCAGGTGGCACTGATTGGTGGTGGCACTGGTTGGTGGTGGCAGGTGGCACTGGTTGGCGGTGGCAGGTGGCACTGGTTGGCGGTGGCAGGTGGCACTGGTTGGTGGTGGCAGGTGGCTCTGGCAGGTGGCACTGATTGGTAGTGGCAGGTGGCACTTATTGGTGGTGGCACTGATTGGCGGTGGCACTGGTTGGTGGCAGGTGGCACTGGTTGGTGGTTGCAGGTGACAATGATTGTCGGTGGCACTGGATGCCACTGATTGGCGGTGGCACTGGCAGGTGGCACTGATTGGCAGTGGCAGGTAGCACTGGTAGGTGGCACTGATTGGCAAGGGCACTGGTTGGTGGCAGGTGGCACTGGTTGGTGGTTGCAGGTGGCATTGATTGGCGGTGGTACTGGTTGGCACTGGCAGGTGGCACTGGTTGGTGGTGACACTCGGCACTGGCAGGTGGCACTGGTTGGCACTGGCAGGTGGCACTGATTAGCGGTGGCACTGGTTGGTGGTGGCAGGTGGCACTGATTAGCGTTGACACTCGGCACTGGCAGGTGGCACTGGTTGGCGGTGGCACTGGCAGGTGGCACACTGAGCACTCTGTTACTAAAAAGTAACAGAGGAGCTGTCAGAATTGAGCTTAATGTCGGAATGGTAGGGACCCAGCCGGGGTGTGAAACTGACAAGTGACAGAGAGGCAGATCTGTCAGATTTGAGCTTGATGTCGGGGTGGGCGGGACCCGGCCGGGGTGGGTGGGACTCAGCAGCTATCAAACATCAGCCAACGATTGGGCTGCTTAAGAAAAGGGGCGGGGCCCCATACAAGTAGCAGCCTGCCCAGATCCCATTGGCTGGTGTTTGATAGCTGCTGGGTCCCGCCCACCTCGGCCGGGTCCCACCCACCCCCGACATCAAGCTGAAATCTGACAGATCCTCCTCTCTCCTCTCTCAGTTTCACACACTTAGCGCGGTGCTTGATGCTTGCCAGAGCCGCTGAGTGTGGAGGAGGAAGGAGGACAAAAGTCAGTGTTAATGCTCTGCATGTCTGGGGCATCAATGGGCTGGTGGCAGCTTAGGCGCCAGGTTGCGATTTCTGGTCGCATTGGCGACCTGGCGCCTGGGGTTTTGTCGAGCCCTGGTGTAGCAGGAATGGATTGTCACCTCATTCCTTTTAAAACCAAACAAATATTAACCCTTTCCCGCCGAGCGTACGCAGATATGCGTACTCGGCTTCCGGGGGTTATACCGGGATGATGCCCGCACCTGCAGGCATCATCCCGGTACCGTTTTTTGCAGCAGGCGATTGGCTATCCAGGCATAACAACCGATGCGGCTAAAAGCCGCTCGGCTGTTATGCCGGAGGAGCGGGAGGGGACGTCCCCCCCTTCCGCCGCCTCCCGCCGCTGTTACCGGTGCTCCCGCTCGATCGGGAGCACCGATTCGTGATCCGACGCCTCCGGCTGCTGGGGAGGAACTGGAACGAAGCCGTAATCGGCTTCGTTCCAGTCTCCTCATCGTAAACACGGAAGCGACATCATGACGTCACTTCCCGTTTACTCGGCTGCCAATGGCGCCGGTTTTAAAAAAATATCCGGTATTCAGAATCGCCGTTTTTGGCGATCTGAATACATTGAAGTGTAAAGGAGGGGTGGGGGGTCTTTTAGACCCCCGATCCCTCCATAAAGAGGACCTGTCACCACCTATTACTGTCACAAGGGATGTTTACATTCCTTGTGACAGCAATAAAAGTGATCAATTTTTTTTTTTTTTTTTAAAACAATTTAGTCATTTTAAAATAAATAAAAAAAATAAAAAAAAAAATAATAATTTTTAAAGCGCCCGCCGTCCCCGCGAGCTCGCGAAGCAAAGAAAACGCATACGGAAGTTGCGCCCGCGTATGTAAACGGTGTTCAAATCACACATGTGAGGTATCGCCGTGATCGTCAGAGCGAGAGCAATAATTCTAGCTTTTGATTTGGTTTGGATTTTTTTTCACCTTTAATAATAAACACCTTCATTTACAAATTGCATTTTGTGTTTACTTGTGTTGTCCTTGACTATTGTTTAAATTGGTTTGATGTTCCGAAACACTTAAGTGTGACAAACATGCAAAGGAACAGGAAATGAGGAAGGGGCAAACACTTTTTCACACCACTGTATTTACTCGGCGTAACATTATCTTTCACATTATGCAAATAAATTGGGCTAATTTTACTGTTTTTTTTTTTTTCCCAAAAAGTTGCGTTTAAAACACCGCTGCGCAAATACCGTGTGACATAAAATATTGCAACAATCGCCGTTTTATTCTCTAGAGTCTCTGCTAAAAAAATATATATAATGTTTGGGGGTTCCAAGTAATTTTCTGGCAAAAAATATGGATTTTAACTTGTAAACACCAAATTCCAAAAATAGGCTTAGTCATGAAAGGGTTAATGACACTGGTACAGAGGCCAATTTGTCATGCACATAAAGCATTAAGTGAGTTTAGTTGCAACCTAATCAGCCACAGAATCTGAGTAATTAATATAAAAGAAATGATCAGTAACACAATAAAATTATAATACTGATCCTAGCGCACAAAAGGACTTACAATTTATCCACACAAAAAGCTGCTGTTATAAATCAAACATTCAGTCTAAAAATATGCATAAATACTAGGGGTGCAACGGATCGTCTCCGTGAAATCCGAACGGGCCCCCCCCGCTCGGATCGGCACACGCCGCGATCCGCGGAGTGCTACGCAGTCACGGCCTTAGGAAAGGCCGCAGCTTCGGCCTAGCTCCGAAGCGGCGGCCATCTTTCTACACCCAAGCCGTTTACAATGTGATCTCTCTGTCAAATGACGGAGTGATCACTTGTAAAGTACTGATCTGTACAGTGGAGGGGGATAGATCGGATGGATGCAGCATTGTGGGCTGCATCTGTAGTGCCCACAGCACTGCTCTTTGACTGCCTACTCTGCAATACCCTGCCAATACCCAGCAATACCCTGCCAATACTCTGCAATACCCTGCCAATATTCTGCCATACCCTGCCAATACTCTGCAATACCCTGCCAATACTCTGCCATACCCTGCCAATACTCTGCCATACCCTGCCAATACTCTGCCATACCTTGCCAATACTCTGCCATACCCTGCAATACCCTGCCATACCCTGCCAATACCCTGCCATACCCTGCCAATACACTGCCAATACTCTGCCAATACACTGCCAATACTCTGCCAATACCCTGCCATGCCCTGCCATACTCTGTAATACTCTGCCATACCCAGCTATACTCTGCCATACCCAGCCATACTCTGCCATACCCAGCCATGCTCTGCAATAGCCAGGCATGCTCTGCAATACCCAGCCATGCCCTGCAATACCCAGCCATGCTCAGCCGTACCCAGCCATGCTCAGCCGTACCCAGTCAAGCTCAGCCAATATTAAAGTGGGGAAGATTGTGGATATTACAGTGGGGACTATATGGCGGTGGAATTTTCACAGGTTTTTGCAAATTCAAATATCATTTGCTGATCCGAAAAATGATCCAATCCGTGACTCTGATCCGAGGAGCGATCTGATCCGTGAGTTTTTTGATCCCTTGCACCCCTAATAAATACAGTCCCAACCGCAGTTATAAACAGTACTCCCGCATTAACAGCGCTATAATCTATTGATCAAATAGATATGTGCCAAAAAAAGTATACACTAAACATTAGTGCAGTTAAATTAATAGGACATAAAATTCATAAAAAGTCCAAAAGGTAAGATCAAAGTTCATAAAGAGAGTGAAGTGCTCCAGGAACCTTCAGGTTAATAGGAAATCTTCAGAGAAAATGCACACCACGTCATGGAGGTAAAGAAGACCTCATGCTCAGTGTGACCCCCCTTTGCTTATGCACTTACCCCTAAGGGGTTAATCACAGGCGCTGCAAATGTTTCACATTGTGTTGCTCACAGACTGCAACCATCCGCCCATCACAGGAATATCCAACCCGTAACTCTGCTCACACCAGGATTTCACTTGCCACTCAATTTGTTTATCCCCATAATCATGCATAAAAAATGAACAAGGAAAAATCCATAGTGTAAACCTGCTCGGACACAGGACAGCTGCATAGACACGCCCATACGCGTTTCGTAATCACGTCTTCATCAGCGGGCATCACTGGCTGTTTGGCTGGCTGCCGAGTACGGGTGCAACGGATCGTCACCGATCCGTGATCCGAACGGGTCACCCCGTTCAGATCGGCACACGCCACGATCTGCGGCCTCGGGCTTAGGTAAGGCCACAGCTTTGGCCTAGCTCTGGAGCGGCGGGCATCTTGCTGCACCCGTGGCCGTTTACAATGTGATCGCTCCATCAAATGATGGAGCGATCACTTGTAAACAAACCGGCGTCATGATGACTCCAGTTCCACTCTCCCCTGTGTAATGATCTGTACAGTGGAGGGGAGAGATCGGATGGAAGCAGCACTGTGGGCTGCATCTGTAGTGCCCACAGCTCTGCTCTGTGACAATTGCAGTCACAGCCATCCCTCCATACTCTGCCAATACTCTGCAATACCCTGCCAATACCATGCCATATCCTGCCAATACTCTGCCATACCCTGCAATACTCTGCCAACAGCCTGCAATACTCTGCCATACCCAGCCAATACTCTGCCATAAACTGCCAATACTCTGCCATACCCCGCCAATACTCTGCAATACCCTGCCAATACTCTGCAATACCCTGCCAATATTCTGAAATACCTTGCCAATACTCTGCCATACTTTGCCATACCCTGCCAATGCTCTGCCATACCCTGCCAATACTCAGCAATACTTTGCCATACCCTGTCAATACTCTGCAATACCCTGCCAATACTCTGAAATACTCTGCAATACCCTGCCAATACTCTGCCATACTCTGCAATACCCTGCCAATAGTCTGAAATACCATGCCATACTCTGCCAATACCCTGCCAATACTCTGCAATACCCGGTAATACCCAGCCATACTCGGCGATACCCAGCCATACTCAGCCGATATTACAATGACGTTAAACGTCATTTCCGCCAAATGCTCTTCAAGGAGAATACTTATTTTGTTCAAATTTAATTTTTTTTTATTATTGCATTTTATATTATGCAAAAAATTGGGCTAACTTTACTGTTTTTTTTATTCATTAAAGTATATTTTTTTCCCAAAAAATTGGATTTGAAAGACCACTGCGCAAATACAGTGTGACCTAAAATATTGCAACAACCGCCATTTTATTCTCTAGCTCAGTGATGGCGAACCTTGGTACCCCAGATGTTTGGGAACTACATTTCCCATGATGCTCTACTACACTGCAGAGTGCATGAGCATCATGGAAAATGTAGTTTCAAAACATCTGCGTGCCAAAGTTCGCCATCACTGCTCTAGGGTCTCTGCTAATATATATATATAAGCAAAAAATAATGATTTTAACTTGAAACCAAGTGTCAGAAAAAGGTTTAGTCTTTAAAACCCCTTTCACACTGAGGCGGTTTTCAGGTGTTTTAGCGCTAGAAATAGCCTCTAAATAACGCCTGAAACCCGCCTATCATTCATTTCAGTGTGACTTTTCACACTGGGGTGGTGCGCTTGTGGGACGTTAGGAAAAGTCCTGCAAGCAGCGTCTTTGGGGTGGTTTGGGTGTGCTGTATTTAGCACTCCCAAAACACCCTGCCCAATGAAATGAATGGGCAGCTTGAAAAGCTCCTCGGATTCGCTGCAACACAGGAGCTTTCACCCCCTTCTTCGGCCACTATCGGGGGCGATCGAAAAGCGCCGCTAAAATGAGGTAATGCTTGGCAGCCCCAGTGTGAAAGGGGTCTAAGTGGTTAAACTAACCTTTACAGACCGAAGTACATTCCTTTGATCTAAAGAATAAAACGTTACAATATTTATAGTTAGCTGAATGGTGTGAAAGTTGGCAGGCTGCCTGTTTTTTTTTTGAGAGGGGGGAATTCTCGATTCTTAAAGATTAATCCTGCAGCTCTACCTATAGGTACTGTAAATATCTCCTAAACGTGCACTGTTTAGGAGATATTTACTGTATACGCTGCAGATGGCGTCATCGGTGCATGCGCTCTGAAGAAACAGCCATCCGTGCTATTTCTCCAGGGCCTGTACTGTGACCGACGGCTCCCACGTGCATGCGCAGGAGTGACGTCATTGCTGCTCCGGCCAATCACATCGCATTTTTATAGCACTGATTGCTGTATAAATGTCCCTGGTCCCAAAAAAGTGTCAAAAGTGTCCGATCTGTCCTCCCCAATGTCGCAGTCCAACTAAAAATAGCTGATCACTGCCGTTACTAGTAAAAAAAAATAATAATAAAAAAGCCATAAATCTATCCCCTATTTTGTAGACGCTATAACTTTTGCGCAAATCAATCAATATAGACTTATTGGGATTTTTTTTACCAAAAATATGTAGCAGAATACATATTGGCTTAAACTGATGAAGAAATGTCAATAAAGAAAAGTAGATTTTGGGACTTTAAATGAGGCCAGCACCAAAGGGATACCAGCCTCCATCCCTAGCGTTAATCGCCAGACGGCTGAGCCACCCAGGTGAAAGCTTTTCCTCCCTTCATCGTTGCATGTGCCTGCGTGGCTCTGGGGACGGAACATTGATGGTGCACCTACTTGGGCATCTCCCGTGTTAGGGTCACACATTCACCTTTTCCTTTCCCAGAAGGATCACACTCACGTGGATGGATTAAGGTCCTTTCCAGTCCGCATAGCTACACAACATGTTTAATTTTTCTTTTTTTTTGATTTATTATTATCTGGTTACTACTTTTTTCTTTTTCACCTGTTTTCTTTTCCCCTTTTCATTTATTTTTATTTTTTTCCGGTTATCTTGTTTGTGTTTTTCTTCTTGCTATTGTGGTTGTTTTTTTGTTTTTTTTTGATCTTTTGGGGACTTTTCTTGCACTCACCCCTTCCTTCACTTCATCACGCTCATGCACCTCACCCTATCTGGTCACTTTCATTATACATCACTAACACATGCTCATACATAATTTATATAGCCGTAGACTCATTTCTATCTTTTCTCACATAGGGGGGTTTAGCTTCACTTTACATGCATTGCACTTACCTACTCTGGAGGTGTTTGCGGCGGTTGCAATCATCCCTGCAGGCCACCTTGGTGCCCGGAGGCTTTGCCTTGCGGTTCTTTGGCGATCCTTCATGCTACTCCGATGGTGTGCTGATGCAGATGTAAGTTGGACGCACAGCCTTCATTAATTTCATAAAAAAATATTTTTCAACTATGGGTTAATCCCCATCTCTAGTCTACTTCCGTTTTATTATTATTTTTCTATTTTTCTTCTTTTTTAGATCCATTCCATGGTTCTTGCTCCTGATGAGCAGTTACAGCGCCGCAAAATGCGTAGAGCCTTTAATCTAAACCCTTTTTTTTATTGTAATCATGGAATATTAAGATTTTATATTATTCTATCTATATTTAGAAATGTTCATTATGGCAATTTGGGTATTTTACCTATCCATGAAGGTCCTTTGACTATCCCAGTTTTAATTATATTACATCACTGTATATATATGTACTATATATATATATATATATATATATATATATATATATTTTTTTTTTTTTTTTTATCGTGTACGAATATCTACTGGATCGTGGTTTATTGTGCACTTTATATATGTTTGATCTGCGATTTATTGTATAGAGGCTTGATGCCCCAAGTATTTTTAGAGGCTTGATGGCCAAAATACTCGTTAATGAAGTATGAACTGCAAAACATAAATAACCTAAATTTTCCCAGTCACTTGACTTATTCATTTACTGCTGTGTGCTTCATTTAAAGTCCCATTTCTTACTCTCTTCCCCTTATAAACTGATGAAGAAATTGTTTTTTTTTTTACATTTTTTGGGGAATATTTATTATAGCAGATAGTAAAAAATATTGTTGTTTTTTTTTTTTTTCAAAATTGTTGGTCTTTTTTTGTTTATAGCATAAAAAATAAAAAACGCAAAGGTAAGCAAATACCACCAAAAGAAAGCTCTATTTGTGGGAAAAAAAGGACATCAATTTTGTTTGGGAGCCCCGCCGCATGACCGATTGTCAGTTAAAGCGACGCAGTGCCGTATCGCAAAAAACTGCCTGGTCAGGAAGTGGGTAAATTCTTCTGGGGCTGAAATGGTTAAAGAGATGAGGCGGCAACTTTCGCCTGAATGGGCTGCCCTATATGTCACTAATGCTCCAAAGAAGCTCCTGCTGCTTTTCAACAGGCAAGCTTTGCGTGCTTTTATACTGCACATTTGTAGCGCAACCAGGGTTACCAACTCTAAGGCTCGATTCGCATCCATGCATGTTGCTTTTGAGCGTTTCTGCAGTGCTTTTTGCGGTGCTTGCCGCATTTTTGGACACGCATTTCTCCCGCGTTTTGCGTTTTTTCTTTCTTTTTTTTTTACAGTGTGGTTGCTTAGCAACCAGCTATATACAGTGTAAAAAATATGAAAAGAAAACCACAAAACACAGTAAAAATGCGGTACTTGCATTTTGGATGCGGGTCCATTGACTTCTATTACATGCAAAATGCTGCATTTTGCATGAACAAAAGTCCCCGACCCTTTCCAAAAACGCAGAGGCACAAAAATGCATTGATGTGAACCCATGTTAAAAAATTTCCCTGCATTTCTGCAAAATGCATAAAAAAACGCGTTAGTGTGAATCAAGCCTAAGGCTGGATTCACACCTATGCATTTTTTCTGCTTTTTGCATTTTGCAGATTTGCACTACAGTCCATCCAACATGGTTTCCTATGGAACACGCTCTGTAGTGCAAATCTGCAAAATGCAAAAAGCACTAAAAATGCAAAGGTGTGAATCCAGCCTAAGACCCTTTTCACACTGGGGCGCTTTGCAGGCACTACAGCGCTAAGAATAGCGCCTGCAAAGCTCCCTGAAAGAGCCACTGCTGTCTCTCCAATGTGAAAAGCCCGAGTATTTTTCAAATACTGCAGCTGCTGACTTTTAAAATATGGACACTTACCTATCCGGGTCGCCCGCGATGTCGGCACCCAAAGCCGATCTGTCCCTCAGCTCTCAGGTGGAGGCGCCGCCATCTTCGGTAAGGGAATCAGGAAGTGAAGCCTTGTGGCTTCATAGCCTGGTTCCCTACAGCGCATGCACAAGTCGCGCTGCACAATCCCACTGGTCCCTGCTGTCTTCTGGGACCTTTTTGTCTCCCAGGAGACAGCGGGGGTGTTGGTGGCGGATGACATGGCGTAGATATCCATGGATACTGCGGCTATCTATGCCTGGAACTGGGAGCATATACCTGAATTAGACAGGTATCTCCCCCCCCTCAAATGTGACACCGGGGGGAACCTTTGTTTCCAGTGGCGGAATTATAGGGGTCGCCAAGATCGCCATGGCGACCGGGCCCCTTGCTACTCTTTATTAGGAGGGGAGGCTGAGAGGAGCTTCCCGATCATCAGCCGAACTGAAATCAGCACTATGCGGGAGCTCCTCACATTAGCCTTTAGTGAAAGCACAGTGTGTGCTCTTTGTCTCCCCCTACAGTGCAGTACCCGGCAGGAAGAGCCAAGGTAAATGTCTGCCGTTTTTTCTTAATAAGACTAGCTACTGTATTTGTGTTTGTATGTGTATGTGTGTGTGTGAGCATGTATGTGTGTGTGTGAGCATGCTTGTGTGTGTGAGTGAGCATGCTTGTATGTGTGTGTGTGTGTGTGAGTGAGCATGCTTGTATGTGTGTGTGAGTGAGCATGCTTGTATGTGCGTGTGTATGAGCATGCTTGTATGTGCGTGTGTGTGTGAGCATGCTTGTATGTGCGTGTGTGTGAGCATGCTTGTATGTGCGTGTGTGTGAGCATGCTTGTATGTGTGTGATCATGCATGTATGTGCGTGAGCATGTATGTATGTGCGTGTGTGTGAGCATGCTTGTATGTGCGTGAGCATGCATGTATGTGCGTGAGCATGCTTGTGTGTGTGTGAGCATGCATGTATGTGTGTGTGTGAGAGCATCCGTGTGTGTGTGTGAGCATACTTGTTTGTGTGTGTGTGAGCATTCTTGTATGTGTGTGTGTGAGCATGCATGTATGTGTGTGAGCATGCTTGTGTGTGTGTGTGAGCATGCTTGTATGTGTGTGTGTGAGCATGCTTGTGTGTGTGAGAGCATGCTTGTATGTGTGTGTGTGTGTTCATCTATGTATGTGTATGTGTGTGTGCATATGTATGTATGTGAATGTGCATGTGTTTATCTGTGGCGGTGCATCCAAAAGGGTGCACAGGTTCCTCCACCTCTATGACCAATGGATAGATTCATGCATAGCATAGCATGAATCTATCCATGGCCACCGCTGCCACCCCCATATTTAGGTGTCTGGTCCCTTTTGGGGTGCCGGGCGCCTGAATTACAGCGGCGGGGAGTGTTTTTGCAGCACCTGATTAGAGCCATGGGCTCTAATAGGCTTCAAAATAGGTGAACTGTGAGCGCCATGCTTGACGCTCACAGTCTACCCAGGTGTGTTAGAAAAGTGAATTAATATTCACTTTCCTAACACTGAACCGCTTCTCCACCAATCAGGTGTGCGGGTCTGTTACCCATCACCCGATTGGCTGAAAGGATAGACACAGCTATTGGACGCCCATCAGGAGGAGAGGACGGGAGATGAGGATGGTAGGAGATGCATGGAGGACCCCGCTCATGGCCGTTACCCGTTGCTCCACCAAGACAGGATATGTGGCGGGCAGACAGCGAACGGGCGGTGGGGATTCACAGTGGCAGCATTTGATGGGCACACCAACAGCATTTGATGTGCACAGTAGCGGCATTTGATGGGCACAGTGGCAGCATTTGATGGGTACACTGGCAGCATTTGATGGGCACAGCGGTGGCATTTGATGGGCACAGTGGCAGAGCTTGATGGGCACAGCGGCAGAGCTTGATGGGCACAGTGGCTGTAATTGATGTTTTTTAAAGTGGTGTTGCCACCAAAAAATTAAAACTGCTTAAAATTCGTAAAAAAAATTAAAAAAAAATAATTGGCAAAAAAAAATATTTTTACTCACCTCTAAATACCGGTTGCTAGGGGGTCCCTCATAATCTGCCTTCCTCATTGCCCGGGCTGGTGACATCACTTCCCCTCACGCCGCACATTCACCTGGGACCTGTCATGTGTCCCAGGTGACTGTACGGCGTATCACGGCGCCCTGCGCCGCTCGCGCATGCGCAGTGGGTGCCCGGCTGTGAAGCCACAGCCGGGTGCCCACAGTATGCATGACGGCGCCGCGAGCGGAGCGGGGAGCGAGGGGGGGGCTTCGTTCCCCCGCATCGCTGGACCCTGGGGCAGGTAAGTGTCCGATTATTAAAAGCCAGCAGCTGCAGTATTTGTAGCTGCTGACTTTTAATTTTTTTTTTTTAGGGGGTACCCCACTTTAAATTGGTTCCTTTATATGCGGCCACCCACTTGGGCCCTGGTGTTCCACCAGCGGGCTCGGAGAAAAGAGCCCTGTCTGGAGGTCGGGGGGCCTGCCATGGTTTCCTGCATCGGGGCCCTGAAGGTTCTAGTTACGCCACTGTTTGTTTCCAAAAAGCAGAAGTTCCATTTTTGGGTGGAATTCCACTTTAAGAGCCCTTTCACACCGAGGGGGTTTTGCAGGCGCTATAGCATTAGAAATAGCGCCTGCAATCTGCCCTCAAACTGCTGCACTATTGTCTCCAGTGTGAAAGCCCGAGGGCTTTCACACCGGAGCGGTGCGCTGATAGGACGCCAGGATAAGTCTTCTTAGGAGCGGTGTGTTTACCGCTCCTCCAAATTGAAATCAATGGGGTAGCGCTGCAATACCACGGGCAAAACGGGTGGTTTTAACCCTTTCTCAGCCGCTAGCAGGGGGTAAAAGCGCCCCGCTAGTGGCTGAAATGCACTGCAAATCCGACTGTAAAACGTTGCTAAAAATAGCAGCGTTTTACCGCCGGTGCTATGGGCTCGGCAGTGTAAAAAGGGGTCTAAGAGTGGCGCTGTTCAGTCACTAGCGGGGTACTTTTAACCCAAAAGAAGGGGTTAAAAATTCCCATGTTGCAGCGATTCGAAAACACTGCCCATTCATTGTAATGGGCAGGGGCCATTTGGGAGCGCAAAATGCAGTGGTCCCAAACCGCCACAAACATGCGACTTGCTGGTCTTTTTCTAACGTCCTGCAAGCGCACCGCCCCATGTGAAAGGACCCATTGCAATGAATGAGAAGTGGTTTTCAGGTGCTATTTCTAGCGCTAAAATGCCTGCAAACTGCTTCAGTGTGAAAGGGGGTCTAAAAAGGGAAAGGGGCTGAGGGATTTGGTGAAAGTTGTGTCTGTGAACTTCATCCCACTAAATAAAGTTGGGTGTAAATAAAAAAAAATCTTATTTAAAAAAGAATTCCGGTCCATTAAGAAAGAATAACGTTGAACAGCGGGACGAGCAGCCCACCCTCATGTGAGAGAACCGCGCCCTGTACTGGGTGTGGCCGATACCTGCGCAGTGGGCACGTCCCCGCACACCGTGTCCTACCTGGCCGTACCCCGGATGCTTACACGGAATTCACTCATATTTTGGGACTGGCGGGTCAGACCCATCCTGAGGAATTCGGCGCTCTTTGCCCATATATGGGGATTTTTATTATCAGCCAATGGCGGAGGAGTGGGTGGGGCCCGGGACGCAGACACTGACTCAATCAGAGGAAACTGACTCAGACAAACAGAAGGGGAGACGGACGGACAGACAGACGGAGAGATTTGGAGAGAGGAGCGGCGAGCGTGTTATCCATCCGAAGGCCTTCCTCTAGAGCGGGGCAGCATGAGCAGTCAGTTTAACAAGGGGCCGTCCTATGGGCTGTCTGCAGAAGTTAGGAACAGGGTAAGGTGATGGTGTGTAGGGTGCTGGGGGGGCTGGGGGGGCTCTAACGTTCTTTCCTCATGTTACTAATTCTTCTCATAGGAATATGGAGATATTGTGGTGTATGGGGGGGGGGGGGGGGGGCTATACAGGGTGCTGTGTATACGTGTGAGGACACCTACATGGGCACTCAGCACTTCTCTATTCACACCCAGTCATGGCTCCTTTAGGTGTGTGTGTTGTGGGGGTGCACAACTTTTAAGGCATCCTACACTATTCTATATATTTTTTTTTCTGCCCATTAGAATGCATTGACATGGGAACGTGCCCAAGGCGATGTTCACACCTGGGCATGTTGAATCACAGGCGGATTTTCCGCAATTTGCCCATGTGCAAATGAAAAATATCACAATGTTAATTTCTGATGCTGTTTATTTGAATGGCACCCAAAAAAAAAGTGGTGTGGTTCTGCCATGCGATAAATCGCGCTGCAATTGCGTGAGACATGTCGACCCGAAAGAAGCTCCTGAACTTTTATTTTGGGCGACGAGCTTCACGCGTTTTTGCAGAACAATTTATCGCGGCAGTACCACCATCAAGTTTTTAGGTACCATTCAGAGAAATGGCATGTGTTGATTCGCACCTGGCTGTTTTTGAAATCGCTGCAAATCTTCCCCCTGATTCAAAATGCCCAGGTGTAAATTCATCCGAAGGGCTCTTTCACACAAACGATCCATTCGGGTCCGCCCGTCAGTTTTTTTTTTTTTATTATTATTTATTTTTTTTGTTTTTTTTGGCGGACCTGAACGGATGCTCCATAGAGGTCCACTCTGATCTGAAAAAGTGTAACGGAGGAAAAACCTTCTTTTCCATCGGGTGACGACGGACTCTGCGGCCCGTCATCATCCGATCCTCTATAGGGGAGAGCGACGCTCTGACAAGTCAGTCACTGCACAGTGTGCAGAGACAGACCTGTCATCTTCCTGCTCAGCGGGGATCGACTGAGCGATTCCACCTCTGAGCAAGCGGATGTCCATGGGGCAGATCATCACGAATCCACCCTGCATAAAAGAGCCCTAACTGTGTGTGATGGTGGGGGTTATTTATTTATTTATTTTTCAAAAAAGCTCACCTGAACACACAAGTGTGTGGTGTAGAGCTGCATGATTCTGAGAAAAATGAGAATCACGTTTTTTTTTTTTTTGTTTTTTTTTCTTTCCTTAGAATAAAGATCACAATTCTCACGGCGTAACATTAGCTTTCACATTTATACAAAGAAAATTTTTATTTTTTATTTTTTTTTTTTTTTGGTTTTTTAATTCATTAACCACTTCAATACCAGGCACTTGTACACCTTCCTGCCCAAGACAATTTTCAGCGCTGTCACAATTTGACAATTGCGCAGTCATGCTACACTGTACCCAAACAATTTTTTTTTATAACTTTGTACCCACCAATAGAGCTTTCTCTTGGTGGTATTTGATCACCTCTGCGTCTTTTTTTTTTTTTTTTTTTTTTTTGCAACAAATAAAGACCGAAAACTTTTGAGAAAAAATCGTAGTTTTCTGTAGCTTTTTTTTTTTTTTTTTTTTTGTAAGTTTTTTCTTCTTCGCTGACGGGCACTGATATGGCTGCATTGATGGGTGGCACTGACACTGATGGTTGGCATTGCTGGGCATCACTGAATTTTTTTGTTTAATGGTGCCAGTCAGTGCCCATTTGTGGGCACTGGCATAGATTGGGCATATGTTGGCACATGTGGATGGCCATGGGGGATGTACCTGGCCATCCACGTGTTATGTGCTTCCCTGGTGGTCCAGTGTGGGCATCTGCGAGGGGGGTGCTGCGCTGATAAACAATCAGCACAGACCCTCCCTGTCAGGAGAGCAGCCGATCAGCTCTCCTCTACTCGCGTCTGTCAGATGCGAGTGAGAAAAAGCCAATCAATGGCTCTTCCTGTTTACATCGTGATCAGCTGTGATTGGACAAGGCTGATCACATGGTAAAGAGTCTCTGCTGGAGGCTCTTTACCAAGATCGGTGTAGCGGTGTGTCAGACTGACGCACTGCATCACAGATTGCCGCGGCGGATGTTATCCTGCAGGACATCATATGACACCCAGTCAGGATAACTGAACCACCGCCTGGCTGTGGGAACTGGTTAAAGTGTCAGTTTTTGTGTGTTCCCCCCCCCCCCCCCAAAAAAAATTACATTTGAAAGACCGCTGTGCAGGTGTAGTCTTTAAGTCGTTAAACTTCCCTCATTTACAGATCTAAATTTATTCCTTTTGATCTAAAGGAAAAAAAAACCTTACAATCTTTATAGTTGGCTCAGCAGCTGAGAAATGTTGTCAAACTTGGCAGACTGATTGTTGTTTTTGTTTTGTTTTTTGACCAGAGAACTCTGCATAGAGTTGTCAGCCCCCCAAAGCTCAGCTGGGAAATTAATGTACTAACATCACACAGTTAGTACAGCGAACTCCTCAGTCTTTTTTTCCGTTTAGCCCACTGGGGTGAACAAAAAAAAAAAACTGATAGTGTATCAGGCTTTAGGCTCCCTGCTGCAATCTCTATAATCAACTAGATCTGTGTATACTCCTAATACAAAGGCCTAGCTGCATTATCCAATTAGGCTTAATTTACACAGCTGTACAGAGCAAAAAATATGCTTTCCAAGCATTTACAGATCTGTGTTGGCGTTGGAGACATTTACACCTTTTTTTTTTTTTTTTTTTTTTTTTTTCAAAAAAAGTGACTGCTCCGACCGGAGCCACTGTACTAGCAATCTATTGGCCTAGAGTGCTGATCGGATCAGCTGCTAATTTTCCAGACTTGGTTGTGTGGACCAGCTGCCATGAATGTTGGCCTGTTTTTATTGAAATGGCCGATGTGACCTGACATTCAGCCTGTGTACTAGGCTTTACACAGGAAGTTTTGCACCAAAAGAAACTGATTTATTAACCACTTGCTTACTGGGCACTTAAACCCCCCTCAGTCCCAGACCAATTTTCAGCTTTCAGCGCTGATGCACTTTGAATGACAATTGCGCGGGCATACAACACTGTACCCAAATGAAATTTCTATCATTTTTTTCCCACAAATAGAGCTTTCTTTTGGTGGTATTTAGTTACAGCTCGGAGTTTTATTTTTTGCTAAACAAACAAAAAAAGATGCAAAAAAAAAAAAAAAAAAAAATCATGTTTTAATAGTTTGTTATAAAATTTTGCAAACGGGTCATTTTTCTCCTTCATTGAAGTGCGCTGATAAGGCGGCACTGATAGGCTGCATTGGTGGGCACTGATGGGCTGCATTGGTGGGCACTGATGGGCTGCATTGGTGGGCACTGATGGGCTGCATTGGTGGGCACTGATGGGCTGCATTGGTGGGCACTGATGGGCTGCATTGGTGGGCACTGATGGGCTGCTTTGGTGGGCACTGATGGGCTGCATTGGTGGGCACTGATGGGCTGCATTGGTGGGCACTGATGGGCTGCATTGGTGGGCACTGATGGGCTGCATTGGTGGGCACTGATGGGCTGCATTGGTGGGCACTGATGGGCTGCATTGGTGGGCACTGATGGGCTGCATTGGTGGGCACTGATGGGCTGCATTGGTGGGCACTGATGGGCTGCATTGGTGGGCACTGATGGGCTGCATTGGTGGGCACTGATGGGCTGCATTGGTGGGCACTGATGGGCTGCATTGGTGGGCACTGATGGGCTGCATTGGTGGGCACTGATGGGCTGCATTGGTGGGCACTGATGGGCTGCATTGGTGGGCACTGATGGGCTGCATTGGTGGGCACTGATGGGCTGCATTGGTGGGCACTGATGGGCTGCATTGGTGGGCACTGATGGGCTGCATTGGTGGGCACTGATGGGCTGCATTGGTGGGCACTGATGGGCTGCATTGGTGGGCACTGATGGGCTGCATTGGTGGGCACTGATGGGCTGCATTGGTGGGCACTGATGGGCTGCATTGGTGGGCACTGATGGGCTGCATTGGTGGGCACTGATGGGCTGCATTGGTGGGCACTGATGGGCTGCATTGGTGGGCACTGATGGGCTGCATTGGTGGGCACTGATGGGCTGCATTGGTGGGCACTGATGGGCTGCATTGGTGGGCACTGATGGGCTGCATTGGTGGGCACTGATGGGCTGCATTGGTGGGCACTGATGGGCTGCATTGGTGGGCACTGATGGGCTGCATTGGTGGGCACTGATGGGCTGCATTGGTGGGCACTGATGGGCTGCATTGGTGGGCACTGATGGGCTGCATTGGTGGGCACTGATGGGCTGCATTGGTGGGCACTGATGGGCTGCATTGGTGGGCACTGATGGGCTGCATTGGTGGGCACTGATGGGCTGCATTGGTGGGCACTGATGGGCTGCATTGGTGGGCACTGATGGGCTGCATTGGTGGGCACTGATGGGCTGCATTGGTGGGCACTGATGGGCTGCATTGGTGGGCACTGATGGGCTGCATTGGTGGGCACTGATGGGCTGCACTTGTGGGCACTGATGGGCTGCATTGGTGGGCACTGATGGGCTGCACTTGTGGGCACTGATAGGCATAGTTAAGGCGGCACTAATAGGCACAGATAAGGCGGCACTGATGGGCAAAGATGGGCACAGATAAGATGGCACGGATGGGTGGCACGGATGGGTGGCACGGATGGGCACTGATAGGTACCACAGATAGATGGGACTGCTGGGCACTGATGGGCGGCACTGCTGGGCACTGATGGGCGGCACTGCTGGGCACTGATGGGCGGCACTGGGGTGCAGCACCTTTGAGGCAGATTGGGTGGCACTGTGGGTGGCACTGTGGGTGGCACTGTGGGGTGGCACTGTGGGCATTATGGGCACAGACGGGGGCACTTACTTTTACTTTGTTATTTTTCAGGATGGCACTGCGGGAGGCAGGTGGGCACTGGCAGGTGGCATGTGGTGCCTTTCATTGCTGGCCGTGATCGGGACTGATGTCCCGATCACGGCCGCCGGTGATCGGCTTTTTTTTTTTCTCCTCGCGCTGTCAGCGCGAGGAGGAATAATAGCCGATTACCGGCTCCGTTCTATCACATGATCAGCTGTCATTGGCTGACAGCTGATCACGTGATAAGGGGTCGGGATCGACCCCTTACACGGATCGGTGATCAGGCGAGTCTCACGGACTCGCCGATCACAGAGCGCGCCGCGCGCGCCCCTCAGGGGGCGCGCAGGCCGCTCGTAACCAGGACGACGTCAATAGACGTAGTCCTGGAAATCTAGGTCCGCGCTAATGCCGTCATTCGGCAATAGCGCGGTACCCAAATGGTTAAAGAGGAAGTAAACCCTGATGAGTTTACTTCCCCTTTTTTTTTTTTTCCCTGCAAAGGCAAAGCAAAATGGACTACTATGCATCGCATAGTAGCCCATTATGTGTCACTTACCTGACACAGGAGCCAGCGAAGTCGCGCTGTCCCCTGTAGTCCGCCGCATCCATCTTGCTGGTGGCGTCTCGCAGCTCCGCCGCTGTCATTCGGCAAAGCCGCGATGACGTCACTCCCGCGCATGCGCACGGGAGTTGACAAATGCGGCAGCTCCATTCTTGGAACTGCCGCGTTCAGTGCGCCTGCGTGCGCCTGCGTGCGCCAGTGTGTGCCAGTGTGTGCCGCTGTCTACGGCGCATGCGCCGTAGACAGCGGTGCCCGTTTTCGGGCAAATATCTCCTAAACCATATAGGTTTAGGAGATATTGCTTGGACCTACAGGTAAGCCTTAATCTAGGCTTACCTGTAGGTCAAAGTGGTTTGTAAGGGTTTACAACCACTTTAAAACTGGAGCACTCAGAATCTAGTGCAGCTATGCATGGCAGCCTATCGGCTTCTAGCTTCATCTTGTTCAATTAAGCTTTGCCAAAAAACCCTGAAAGCTAATTGGTTTCTGTGCAGAGCGGCACCAGATTTTCCACTCTCCAGTTTTAGTAAATCGACCCAACAGTGTAATTAGATGAGTAAAGTTGGATACCCAGGTAGAGCTGGGCGATTTCCTTAAAAAAAATAATTCGAATCAAGGTGTGTGTGTGTGGGTTTTTTTATTTTTTTTTATTATCATTTATTTTATTTTTGATTTGAATCAAATTGACCAACTCAAGATTACGTATTTTTTTTATTTTTTATTTTTTTTTCCCTCAGTCCTATACCCAGGTGAATGTAGTCTTTAATTCCAATGTGCAAGGCTTTTGTACTACATAATTGGTAGGAGCTTGTACGATTTTAGATGTCTGACGCTCTAAAAAGTGTTTTATTTTTATTTTTTATTTTTCAGGTAGAATTGGGTGTTTTTAGCCCCATAGACTTTATTTTAGAGTGTACGAATAAGTATGTTGCACGTGTGTTTTCACGTGCTTCCATAAGCTGGACATAAGCAGTTTGAATCTCGAGCGCTTCAGCAGGAACAGGCCTAGATTCAAACAATGTATGGGCAGGCTGAATGTACGATCGATTTGGGTACAACCAGCCTGCCGGATTTTACATGCTGTTATAGCCACTAATCATAATCGCTGTGTTCTCCCAGCAGGGATAGCTTCCCCTGTGTTTGCAGGAAAGAAATTCACTCCATCTATAGCCAGCCTTAGTCTGTGGGGCCAAAACATGTGATCCTGCTAACAGCCACCAAATCTTGGTCTATCCTATTAGAAACCAGCTTTAGTTGTCACCAGCACAAGTGACCCCAGTAGAAGCTTGACCTTCACCTCCTTTTCCTGTGACAACTAAACTTTTGGATTTCCAGTAAGTGTCACCTGTACAGCTTAGGAGGGTGACTACTCTCGGCAAGATGGCAGTAAAAACCCTGTAAAGCCCAATTCATGCATTGATTTGCACGACCCCCAATTTCAATGAGCTGACCAACGTTTGACAAACTCAGAAAAGTAGCTCATGAAGGTGTTGATTTACTAAGACTGGAGATTGCAAAATCTGGTGCAAGTCGGCATAGAAACCAGCTTCCAGGTTTTTTGCCAAAGCTTAACTGAACAAGATGAAGTTGGGACTCGTGCACACAGGATGTCTTTACAGCAGCTGTTAGGGGTGTGTTCCTCCCTCCCCCCCGTTATGTAGTTGGATAAGGGGCCAAAAGGCAATGTCTGCCACTGGGTAGGCAACAAGTCTTCATAAACGTTGCTATGATGCATCCTCCAAGAAGTCTTGACTTTGTCAAGTGTAGTCTTTTACAACACTCAACTCTTATCTTTCTACGTTAATATATCTTAATATTAGGTTGGACAGTAAAATTTAACATATGGATGATTTAGGGTTTAAATTGTATTCATGTATACTGTTAACTTGTTAGTAAAACCAAACAATACAGTTCGCTTTCTGCAAAAGTAATTTCCACATGCATTCTGGTTGCGGCATAGTACACTTCCGTTTTATTTTACAATGACAGGAGGTCCCCTTCTCAGAAGGTACATACAACTCTAGCAGAGGCGGTTTCCTTCCTCCTTGTATGTTCCTGTGATGTTTCTTTAGTCCTTTTTATGTACCCATATAGGTAGTTTGCTCCTTCCCTTTTATTTTTATTTTATTATGGATTCTGGGGCCATAGGGATCAGCTGTTTTTAAACCATCGTAAACATGTCTATATTCTGACTCAGTGGGCAGTGGAGCAGTAGTTGAGGGAACTAAATGGCAGAGTATCAGCAATTAGACGGTGATTATATTTGCATTGACTAGAGGCGGTAAATATATTGTCTTTTATTTTTTTCACCTTTTTATGTAGGGTCCAGAATGTCTGTGATCTATGTTGTATTTAAAACTGATCAGTGTTTCCTGCACAGATGGTTGCATTACAGAACTTGTGGAAACAAAAAAAAAAAAAAAAAAATATATATATATATATATATATATATATATATATATATATATATATATATATATATATATATATATATATATATATATATATAATATTATTTATTTATTTTTATTTTTTTTGTTCCTACAGGAACAAAAATTCAATGCTCCATTTACAGCTTTTATGCTATTTGAATGAAAGATTTTTTTTTTTTTTTTTTTTTTTTTTTTTTTTTTTTTAGCGGTTGGATTGCTTCCTGAATGAAAGGCTGTGGTCTGAAGCTAGCTACTCGGAAGGCAAAATGACTGTTCATTTTCTGAAGATCATAGCCTAAGGAGAACTTTTTTTGACCTAATTTTGTGCATTGCAGTTGGGTTACATGTTTGAGGAGCTCTTTTTAAAGCATAAGTTCATCTTCTTCTTCTTTATTTTTTTATTTTTTTTAATTCTATTTTTTTTTTTTTTTGCTCAAATGCGGTGAATGGCAGCATCACCCACCACACCAGGATATTGTATTCTGACCGTGGGACCTATCAGTATACACTAATCATTGTCTACAGCTGCGGATCGACAAGTTTTCCATCATGTCTGCCAGAAGTCTATCAGACTTCTGTCAAGCAGAAACAGCCACGTACTGATCAAAATGTGGCCAGTTCCAGCTGAACCACATAATCAGTGTATGACTAGCTGGTTTTTCAATCCACATGTTAGTCTTGTAAAAGTGCTGTACCCCATATTTCCTATAATTAAATTTTTTAAATCATTAGGACCACACAATAACCTTCCTCAGGATGCTTGACCCTTGTTTAAGAATATCCTCATACAGACTGATCGTTCTTTTTTTTTTTTTTTTTTTTTTTTTTTTACTTCTATCACTTTTATGCCCCCAATTTTTGAGCATCACTTGTTATCACCTAAAGTCTCTGGAACTAATACTGTTGGACTGTCCTACTTATAAAAGTGTAGGAAAGAGAAGCATCTATAGCAATAGACCAAACGTTTTCAACTGTTCTTGTGTCATGCAGTGCTTGAACAAGCTTAAAATATTGGTCATTCTGTCACAAACTTTCTGATGTCTATCTTCTGAAAAACAAATTTCTTTGCCATAATGCTGATTCTGTTCCAAACCACTGATCAGGATTATTTCTTCTGTATGCAGATCAAGAATTCTAACTCAAAGAATTGATATCAGACCGCCAGGCAATCCATAACTTTGGAGGGATTCCTTCTCACTTTCTGTTTTGACTATGGGACAGGAAGTGGAGGGAAATCTCCCAAATGGGGCGCAGATAAAAAAAAATATATTTTTTTTATCTGCGCCCCATTTGGGAGATTTCCCTCCACTTCCTGTCCCATAGTCAAAACAGAAAGTGAGAAGGAATCCCTCCAAAGTTATGGATTGCCTGGCTGTCTGATATCAATTCTTTGAGTTAGAATTCTTGCCACCAGAACTAGTTTCTACCCGTTTGAAGATTTCCCATCTAATACTGGTTTTTGTCTACACAAAATTTGTGTATATGTATGTATATAATATAATATAATATAATTTCCTCTCATTCAGAGATGATGGTAAACAGGAAAAATAGATGGAGTGAATCTCTCTAATGGGGGTACAGAGCAGTGAAAACTGACGTGTTCTTATTCCTTTCCACAACCAAACCAAATTTTGCCTTTACCTTTTGGAGCCACTGTGGAGCAATTCATCCTCGGTGTTCACAATAAAATGTTGCTGCGCTCTCCTTTTCCATGCACCTACATTGTATTTACATTTGGAGATTGGAACACTTTCTTGCTTAGATAAATGGTTGGTTCCGATTTATTGTAAATTTAGATGGTGGTAAAATGTGTATGGGTGGCTTAAAGGCTCATGCCTATTATTTATTAATAATTTTTATTTTCCCCCCTCCCTTTTGTTCCTTGTATACCTTGTTGTGAAATTCACTTGTCGCGTACAGGGTGGTATCAAGGTTGGGATGTATGGGATTCTCTGACGGAGCACACCTTTCTGAACCAGCTAAATGCTTTGATGGATAAATAAAATGTTGCCTTAAGCTTCTTGGTTTTCACTCTTTGTTGTTGGGTAAAGCTTCACCTTGGGCTAGGGATACAGTATATATGTTCATCACAGGATTTAATATTGACCTACAGAATACATCTGCCAGGATGCCTATGAAACTATATTGGCATGCAGAAACTAAAACACAGGGCCTGGTTTATTTAATGAAAGGTCATCAGTGGTATATTTACATTCCTACTCAGTTTGGTTGTATCTAAGTGTGCAATTGTAATTTTAGAGGTACTTAACCTTGCCTGAGTCCAACTGGACTGTGCAGAGCAGACTGAATCATGCCTGAGCATGGTATGCAGCAATCACACAGGTGAACTGGAAACCTGCTCAGGCATAATATCGAAATGCCTAGTGTTAATACACCCTTATTTAAAGTGGAACACTACCCATAAATTGATGGGGGGGGGGGGGGGGGTGGTTTGTTCTTTAGCATGAAACATACACTCAAATTTAGTGTGTGCTGTAAACTGCTTCCAGCATTGTTCCTGTTTCTTCTTTCTGGAGGCTGCAGTTTTTCTGAAGTCCCTGAGCAGCAGTAAGGCTCATTGAATCGCAGGCAGATTTGCAGCGATTCTGCCCACAATTTCAAAGCGCCGATGTGTGAGTGACAAATCACGGGAATCCCATTTGAGATGCTATTCATTTAAATGACACCTGAAATTGCAGTGCAGGTTTGACGCAATTGTCATGTGACAAATCGCACTGCAATCGTAACACGCATTGCGTGAAGCATGTCGGCCAAAAAGTTCAGGAGCTACTTTTGGGCAACGTGCTTCCATGCAATGTGGGTTGCTGCGATTTGCACCACAATTTAAGGTGCCATTCAAATGATTGTCATCTCAAATGGAGTTCCGTGATTTGTCATTCACACCATTGCTTTGGAATCGCGTGCAGATTTGCCACGATTCTGCCCGCGATTCAAAACGCTGAAGTGTGAATCCTTTACCAGGCAAGAAACAGGAAGTGGGCTGTATAAGGCATTTTACTGGCAGAAAAAAAAAATTCTCAAACCGCCTTTCAGGACAACCCCAGAGAAGAGTAGCTCCACCTTCTCAGGAAACACATGCCAGCTTTTAAAAACTCCTCCTCTTCCACCATGGCTTCAGTTATTGTGTTTCCATATTTTTCTGGGGAAAAAGCCCTCAGGAAAGTACCGTCTGATTTTGAATTAGAAAATTCTGAACAAATCAATATGGGACAAACATTTCAGGATGGATTCAATTTTTTTCCATCACAAAGTTGTTGACCCCAGATTGTTTCATGGCATCCCTAGATTTGAGAGATGCTTATTTTCATGTGCCAATACACCAGGCTTCCCAACAGTTTTTGCGCCTGGTGGTGGATCTGGGGAGTTCAGTATGGCACCTCCAATTCAGGGCTCTGCCATTCAGACTCTCATCCTCCCCCACCCACCCCCCCCCCCCCCCCCCCCCAGTTGAAGGGGATTTCAGTCATCCCTCATTTGGATGACCTTTTTTATTTTTTGTGGATTCCAAGGAACCGGTCTTAGTAACTCTCCAAGCGTCCCAGGCTCGCCTCAAAAGTCTGGGGTGGCTTCTGAACTTGAAGAAGTCAAATCTGGTACCCTCACAGGAAATGAAGTTTTTGGGCTATTCCATAAACTCAGTACTCCAGAAAGATTTCTCTGCCACTGGGAAAAGGGAGAAAAGATACAATCGTCAGTAAAACAAGTTCAGAGCAACATTTCAGTGTCGGTCAGGTCAGCTATGGCAATGTTGGGTCTGCTTATGGCAGCGATTCCTGCCATCCAATGGGCCAGGCTACACTCCAGACCCCTTCAGATGAACAGTCTGCACAATTTGCCCTATCAAGAACCTCTAGAGAAGCAGAGAAAGATTTCTAAAAAGACAAAAAAGGGCTCTGGTGGTGGAGAAATCCATTCAAACTAACAAAAGGCCTTTCTTTGGGCTTTTCCCATGGACAAGCACCTAACAGATGCAGGGTTGGGGGCACCACCTGGACGGTCCAAGACAGAGGCCCAAAAGTCTTCAAACTGGAGAGAGCTGAAGGCAACTTTTCTGGGTCTGTTGGCCTTTAAACAGGTTTTGAGGGGTCATCATGTCCAGGTGCTGTCAGACAACAGGACTGCAGTAACCTACATAATGAAACAAGGGGGAACCAGGGGCAAAGGGCTTCTGGAGCTGGCCAGCCTCTTACTGTCCTGGTTGGAACAGAATGTGGCTTCATTATTGGTGGCTCACTGAAAGGCTCACAGAATCTGTTGGCAGATCTTCTAAGCAGACGGAAGCTGATAGGAGTGGAGTCTGAATCAGGAAGTCTTCCTGATGGTTTCCAAGACTTGGGGACATCCGCAATTTGGACTTATTTACCAGCCAACGAAATTCAAAAGTAAGCCGATTCTTTTCTCTTCACCGAGGGACGAAGCAGTGGGCATAGATGTGTTTACCCACCCTTGGCATTACCAACTGTTATGCCCCCCCCCCCCCCCGTTTCTCTGATTCTGCTGGTCATAAGAAATTTCAGAGAGAAAGACAGATCTGATCCTAATCACTCCTTTCTGGCCAAAAAGACCTTGGTTTGCGGTTCTACTAAATCTAGCCACGGAACCCTCATGGAAATTACCGTCCAGGAAGGATCTGCTATCCCAGGGGGCAGTGAACCATCCGGAAGTGGATTTTCTGCAGTTAACCACTTGGTTTCTGGAGAAGATCTCTTGAAATCAAAAGGACTTTCAGACAAAGTAGTAAAGACCCTGCTATCTAGCAGAAAAGAAGTCACACAGGCAATATATATGAAAGTCTGGAAAAAATTGAATTCCTGGTGTGCCTCCAAGTCAGAAGTGTGGTGTCCGTTCTTGAATTTCTCCATGAGGGAATGGAGAAGGGTCTGGCAGCCAGCACCCTGAAGATTCAGGTGGTGGCTTTATCAGTTTTCTTTGAAAAGACGTTATCAAAAGAGGCTTTCATTTCTAGATTTTATTTATTTTTGGGATTTGCCTACTGTTTTGCAGGGTCTCTTGGGAGCTCCATTTGAACCCTTACTAGAAACTTCTTTACAGAATTTGATTCTCAAAACTATTTTTCTGGTGGCCATCACCTCTGCAAGAAGAGTCAGTGAACTACAGGCTTTGGCAGTTAAAGAACCTTTCTTAAGAGTGTTTGCAGACAGGGTGGTCGTTCAGACCCAGTATTCCTTCCTAAAGTGTCTTCAACCTTTCATAGGTCGCAAGAAATAATCCTGCCCACCATTTTTTGCGACTTCAGCTAATCCAGGGGAAGAGGCTTTTCTAACATTGGACGTGAGAAGATGTTTGCTACAGCTTCTCAAGGTGACCAAAGAGTTCAGAAAGTCAAACGCCCTCTTTGTGCTCTTCTCTGGCCCACGCAAGGGAGAGAGCTTCAAAAAGTACGCTGGGAAGGGGGCTTAAGCTGGCTATTGCAGATGCCTATAAAGCGAAAGGATAAATACCTCCCTTAGGTATTGCTGCTCATTCTACGAGATCCACGGCAGTTTCTGGGCTGAAAGGGCCGGTGCTATGCCTGAACAGATCTGTAAGACTGCCACTTGATCCAGTTATTTGACGTTTCTCCGGCACTACCATCTGGATTTACTATCCGCTGCAGGTCAGGCCTTCAGCAGGAAGGTACTGCAGGCAGTAATGCCACCCTAGGGTAAGTTTCTTGGTTATCCTCTATGGGGTTGTCCTGAAAGTTGATTTGAAAAGACTTGCTTACCGGTGACAGTATTTCATAGAGCCTTTCAGGACAACTGTCACTTCCCTCCCTAGGTTAATCTTAGTAGTGGTATTATCTATCATGGTTGTGTGGTTTTTCTGTGCTTTGTTTTCCAGTTTTCAGAAGACCACAATAACCTGAAGCCATGGTAGAAAAGTTTTTTTAAAAGCTGGCATGTGTTTCCTGAGAAGAAGGTGGAGCTACACTTTCTCCGGGGTTGTCCTGAAAGGCTTAGAAATACTGTCACTGGTAAGTCTAACTGTCTTTTTACGCTCTAAATTTAAAACAAGGGCAGAAGATTTCCTAATTGGGGGGGGGGGGGGGGGGGGGGGGGGGGGGGAGAGAATGACTGAAGGTCCGCTTTTAGTTCTTTCAAGCAAGCTGTTCTGTGCGTTATCACGTGTTTGCTAGATGAGCTTGGTTTCTACCTAGGTAAACCTAGTTTGGATGGTAAGGAGTTGCAACTAAACAAACCCCATTTAACTTTTTAGGATGTCTATAAAGATTTCGGGGGCAATCGGGAACCCATGAGTTGTTTTGGAGAGCACAGGCATTTCCAGCTTTTTTTTTTTTTTTTTTTTTTTTTTTTACCTGTGTACTTGATCTGGGCTTAACTTTGCTTGTTGCACAACGTTAATTGGCATTCTTTTACCACCCCTTTCTCTATGTAAAAGCTCATATGACCTCTTTCTTTTTATTATTCTTGGCATGTCTATACTGCTAAGATGAAGTAGTTGATTTCATAATTTAAAACTGGGTTGGAGTAAGGCTGTTTTGTGATTTAGTGCAATGACACTGCAGAAGGTTCCACACCCTGTATGAGCAACACCACATCCCCAAGGGCTAATTACTCACTTTAACCACCCCAGAGAGGAGTACTACAATCCAAAATAGCTCAGGTATGGAAAGGCACTGTATGTCAGGGTGGGGGCTTTGTTTCTATTTTGGTTGGTTGTCTTTCTCTGTGCTCATATCTGTGAAGAAAACAGGGAGGAGCATGTGTATTCAGAACTATACATCCTTTTTTACTTTACCAGATTGTTTGAACACCGAATTCTATTATCCATGCCACCTGTATAGGTGGGGTACGATGTTGCGCTCTTCTACACTTTATGGGTCACTTCAAAACTTTGTTTGTAGCAAAGCTTCTTTAAAGGATTTTTACCTTTTATTTTTTTTTATAGAAAAAAAATAAAAATAAAAAAATACACATATTTTTGCAGAAAATAAATGTGCATTTATTTTTTCACAGGAACCTGCAATCAGGGGTGCAATGTCAGGCTTCTGCAGACATGCCCTCCAGCTTTCTACTCCAACCTCTATATAGGCTTTCTGTTTGAAAGTGAAGCGTCAGTGGACCATGAGGGCGCTCATCACTGATTTTAAAATTTGACAGCGGCTGCAGGAAAGAGGAACCCCGGCCCACTGTCAGAGGAGATGGGATGATCTGTGTAAACATGTTACCCCCAATTATGGGGGTAACATGTTTCAAAGGTGAACCTATCCTTTAACTGCTTCCCAACTGTGCTATAGCCAAGACTGCTACAATGTGATCATCCATTTCTGGGAGAACGTCCATGGGCTGCTCTGTGATTGTGGTAAAGGGCCAATCACAGTGGCTCTTTACATGTAATCAGCTGGTCACATGTAAACAAACTTGCCGGTTATCAGTTGCACCGATTACTAGTAACTGTGCCAATACCGAGCAATTTGCACAAGTATCTGTACTCGTGCAAATGCACGAATACCTGAAACTGATACTTTCAGGCTCAGTTCTTGGAGCTGTGAGTGGGTCTCCCCTGTTGACAGCTGAAGTGTTGAAGTCCGGTAATTGGAGCTGTCAAAAAAACAGCCTGCAATGTTTATTAACCACTACAATACAGGGCACTTTCGCCCCCTTCCTTCCCAGCCCAATTTTCAGCTTTCGTCGCTCTAGCGCTTTCAGTGACAATTGCGCGGTCATGCTACACTGTACCCAAATGAAATTGTTATCATTTTGTTCGCACAAATAGAGCTTTATTTTGGTGTTATTTATTCACGACTCCGTTTTTTTATTTTTTGCGATATAAGCACAAAAAAAGCAGAAATTTGGAAAAACAATATTTTCTTTTTTAAAAGAAATCCAATAAAATCAAATTTTGTCATAAATTTAAGCCAAAATGTATTCTGCTACATGTTTTTGGTAAAAATTCCGTTAAGTGTATAATAATTGGTTTGTGTGATCATGGACATATGTACATATGTGTGCAGGTGATCACGTACATATGTGTGCAGATAATCATTGGGACATGTGATTTTAGTGGGACATATGTGGGGGACATGTTTTTATTATTAGGGACATGTGTTTTTATTATTTGGGGACATATGTGTTTTGGGGACTGTGTTTACACTGTGTTGTGTGTTGACACTAGACTGATGATCAGTGAATAAAAAGCTGTAAAAAAACAGCTCATACTCACTGATCATCAGCCGGCTGTAGCGTTCCGCTCTCCTCTCCTCAGCGATGACTTCCGTGTGAGGAGAGCCGATTGCCTAGCAACCGGCTGTTTGTTTACATCACATGACGGCCGTGATTGGACACGGCCGTCATGTGATCAGGAAGGCCAATCACAGAGCCCTCCTGCCGATCTGAGATGTGCCGTGTCCGGGTGACACGAGCACATCGGGATCGCGCCGCTACTTCTGAAGGACGTTCCTGAACATCCTATCAGAAGTAGACAGCTCCCACCCGGCCGTATATATGCATTGGCCGGGTGGGAAGTGGTTAACATTGCTCAGCTGCTGAAACACTAAAATTAAAAAAAAACTTTCTTTTTTTTTTCTTTGTTTCCTCATATGCAGATCAAAGGATGAACAAATGTTCCTCTGTTTAACCCCTTTATTAATCCTTAATTTACTCTAATCGGCCTTGGTTAACTCCCTATTCTCCTCACATTTTAATTTTCTATGTGGTGTGTTTTATTTATTTATTTATTTTTTTTTTTTTTCATAGTTGTATATTAACATTTACACATTTCACATTGACAGCGCAAAATAAAAAAAATAAAAAAATCTTTAATTTGTAAATAACTTTTCAATGCTTTGTACCATTGCTAACAGCTGAAGTGGATGAGTTTGAGTTTGAGGTTACAAAAAGTATCGGTGCGCGTGGGGAAAAAAAATAAATGGTATTGGTGCATCCCTAGTTATCGGCTTTCCTTTCATTGATGGGGCAATGATCATCAGTGCCATCTCATCAGCACACATCTGTGAAGGAGAAAAATACCTTATTTGCAAAATTCTATAACTTTTAATAAAATAAAAAAAACCTGTAGCGATTTTAAAGATTTCGTAATGGTACAGTTGTCATTCAAAGTGCAACGGCACTGAAAGTTAAATTGGCCTGGGCAGGAAGGGGTTGAAAGTCGT
Source organism: Lithobates pipiens (assembly GCF_037356315.1). Lineage (NCBI taxonomy): Eukaryota > Metazoa > Chordata > Amphibia > Anura > Ranidae > Lithobates > Lithobates pipiens. The sequence goes on from NW_027507718.1 coordinate 193,693,833, forward strand.
AAGTATTGAAATGCTTAAACCTGTACTTGGCTCATTCTAGGAAAAGGTGTTAGGCTCTCTGTTCAAGTATCTGCCTGTGCTTGTCTTCTGCACTCTTCCCCACTGCTGCCATAAAACAATACTTCTGTATAATGGGGTACATTTGACCTTATTCCAACTGGCTGCGATAGGTGTCCAAGCTGCTAGTTGCCAAGTTAAAGCACTTTCTCTCATGGCTGCCTCCTTTTTTTTAAAAGCGAAATATTTTACACTGGAATTTTAGCAGCAGACCTGGTCAGTGGGGTAACATGGAGAAGGCAGGTACAAGCAGTTTTTGCTACCTTTGCTTTTCCTATTCTATGCAAACTAAAGTTAAAATTGTCTCCTTTGTTTCCTAGTTGGCTCAGAAATATGATACTCAAAAGGAGGCTGAGCTTAAAATATGGATGGAAGAGGTCACTGGAATGTCCATTGGTCCAGACTTCCAGAAGGGATTAAAGGATGGTGTCATCTTGTGTGAGTAAGTATATTTAGATTTTACATTTAAAAGAAAAAAAAAAATGTTACTTTTAAAAAAATGTTGCCTGAAAATTGGAAGATGGTTTTGGAGTTTGTTTAAAAAAAAAAAAAAAAAAGTGCCGGGTCACACCAGCTTGATTACAGTGCCAGTTCCCACATCGCATAGAACTGGCAGGCAGTTCAAACTGCCCTATGTGGATGTCAAGGCAAAGTTAATGACACCCCCAGATCTGTTCGCATATAACAGTGCGAATTGTGACTTCGGACAGGAATCGTATGAGTGTGAACAAGTCCTGCACGATTTTGGTCCAAATGCAAATTCAGCCATACATGTATTCACATCACATGTGTTCTTCACAGCAGTGCGGTGCAAATGGCATGCAATGTCTGACATCGCAAAAGTGTGACCTGTCAATAAAACATCTGTTGTCCTTGTGCAGGCAGGTCTCCCCACTATCCTTGACTCGACTTGCTCTGAAAAATGCATGTTCCCCCCTTCCTCCAAAGGAAAGGCAATGAATTGCAGAGTTTTCAGCAAGTTGGTCATTCTAGTGTGGGATGAGTGAGTTCTATTGATAATCAGAAGTGTTAGGACTTGGGGAACCCTACATTGTTTTGAAACCGTGCTGGATAGGGGCATGCTACTTGCAAACATTGGGTTGTTCATGTGCTCCCTTGGTCCTGTAATTCGCCTACCACCCTTTTTGCAGTGCAAATTATCTATACTGTTCAACATCTATAGGTAGGATGCCTTTAGATTAGAGTGATTTGATGTGCAAGAATGAACGTCCACTGTCAGGCACCCTTGTTTGCTGATGCATATAGGATCATTATGATTAGTTTGCCTGAGCATTCATGCCTGACCCATGAACAAAGCTGTGTCAATCATTTCAGACTGGGTGGCTGAATTATTTTGGTCAGCATTTTAAAGTGTAAGATTACTTTTCAATAAAATGTATTCTTTAACCTCTTGGCGGCAACAACACGAACTATGCAGCATCTCCGTGAGTGGGCCTTGGTGTCAAGAGGCTGCCTATTTGGATGTAATATTGCATAAAAACAGCTGTGCCAAGAACACGCTCCCAGCACAGTTGCCGACGGCTAGCGGAAAGCTGCCCATCGCACAAGCAGGCATACATGTGTTGGCATTCATATACCAGCAATGTTTAGACCACCTCCAGATTGCTATATTGCATTCATTTTTAGGACCATTATTAAGAAATGATCGTGGCTCCTCCAGATTGAACAGGAAAGATATTTTAATACAATTAAAATACAAGATGCCATGGGTTGCAGCATTACATGTTAGTTTTTAAAAAGATTGTAGTCTTTTAACTCTTTATTTTTATTCCCAATTGTTTACAGAAACTGCTGCCACATATCAACTATCTTATGATAAAAAAAAATAAACCCACCAGGGCAAAATCGCCGAACAAAACTCTGCTCCATTCTGTCCTAGGAGATTGAGTTATTCTCCATATTTAAGATTTTCATATAATTCCTCTTGCTATCCCAATCAAACAGTCCCTCTCCATAGAGGCCGCTTTATGCCAGTAGACGGGAGGTGGACACACTGCCATTTTTCTATTGGTGGCTCCCAGTCGACAGTCCATGGCAGCTTTAAAGAGGAAGTAAAGGCAGTTGAAAAAATTAAATAAAAAAAGAACCTGCAAGGCAAAGGCATAATGAGCTAGTATGCATTGCATACTAGCTCATTATGAATAACTTGCCTGAGAATGAAGCCCCCGAAGTGGTCCTCCGTCTTCATGTCAGCCGCTGCTATGGATCCCGGAGTGACTTCCGTGTCTCGCTGCTCCGGCGCTGTGATTCGCCGGAGCAGCGATGACGTCATTCATGCGCACGGGAGCCAACACTCGCAGCATATAGCCGCGGCCTGCCCAGTGTGGCCTGCGCGCCGTAGACAGCGGTGGCTGTCTCTTTGTAAATATCTCCTAAACCGTAATAGGTTTAGGAGATATTTCTTGGACCTACAGGTAAGCCTTAATCTAGGCTTACCTGTAGGTCAAAGTGGTTTGTAAGGGTTTACAGCCACTTTAAATGTTTGCTTCTGAACGCTTGTTAAGTAGTGTTCCCCTTTTTTTTTTTTTTGTAGGGGATCGAATGAATGCCTCTTATCTAAAGCAAATTTCTAGAAATCAGTTCTCTCATCGTGATGTATATTAGAACCTCGTGAAACAGAATTGCCTGCCTCCCCCCTTTCTTCCTTTTTCATCAATTATGCAGGTTATGGCAGTGTTAGCAAATCGCCACTGGGGGTTGTGAATATAAGCTCAAACCAGTTTGAGCTGTTGCCTGCAACGGCCAACCGGATTCCAGATGTCATTTCAGCTTATTGAAAGGTGAAACTTGGTTGCTTAGTGGAAACGCACTTTGGCAGGATTCACACTTCTTTAATTTAGTACAAATGCATTTCCATTTAAAGCATGAAAATGCATGCCAGTGTGCAATTAAAAGCACTGAGGTGTGTGTCCAAATTTTGTTAAACTATTGTCCTGGAGCTAGCTTTCCATACTAATTCTTTTTTCACTTTTCCATCTTAGACTCATGAACAAGTTAAGTCCAAACTCCATTCCAAAAATCAATGTTTCCAAACAAAACTGGCATCAGGTAAGGAAGTAATCTGAAGTGTCACTTGTTTGTGTGTGTTTTTTTTTTTTTTTCTTTTTTTTTTTTTTTTTTTTTTTTTTGGACAGTATCCTTAACCACTTGCCGGCATATATACGTCAGCAGAATGGCACGGCTGGGCAAAGTAATGTACCTGTTCATTACTTTGAATTTCCCACGGTGCGCGCTTGCCGCAAGCTCCGTGACTGTGTCGGCAGGACTCGATCACCGCAGCGATACACGCGATTGTGTCACAGAGCTCAAGAATGGGGAGATGCCGATGTAAACAGCATCTCCCCGTTCTGCCTAATGACGGGACACTGATCTTCTGCTCCCAGTCATCGGGAGCAGCGATCAGTGTCCACGTTAGAAACACTCCCCTAGGATGCACTTAACCCCTTCCCACCCCCAGTGGTTAACCCCTTCACTGCCAGTGACATTTTTATAGTAATCTGCAATTTTATAGCATTGATCGCTGTATTAATGCCAGTGGTCCCAAAAAGTGTCAACATTTTCCGATGTGTCCGCCATAATGTCGCAGTCACGATAAAAATCGCTGATCGCAGCCATTACTAGTAAAAAAAATTAATAAAAATGCCATAAAATTGTCCCCTATTTTGTAGATGCTATAACTTCTGCGCAAACAACACTTATTGCATTGTGTGTTTTTTTTGGGGGGGAAAAAAATGTAGAAGAATATGTATCTGCCTAAACTGAGGGAAATTTTATTTATTTTTTTATATTTTTGGGGTGTATTTATAGCAAAAAGGGGAAATGATGCTTTATATTTTTTTTTTTTATTAGCGCAACAAATAAAAACCGCAGGGGTGATGCTACCAAAAGAACGCTCCTATATGTGGGAAAAATGGACGCCGATTTGGTTTGGGAGCCATGTCGCACGACTGCACAAATGTCATTTAAAGTGACACAGTGCTGAAACGCAAACTGCTCTGGTCAGGAAGGGGGTAAATCCTTCCGGGGCTGAAGTGGTTAAAGTGGAACTTTACCAATGACCACTTGATGGAAATAATGTGCTTTAGCAAGGAACATACATTGATAAATATGCAAGTTCTTGGAGGGGATGATGAGGGATACAAGATTTTAGTAATGAGAACAGTATCGTTGGCAGTAATCAGCATGGATTCATGAAGAATTGTTCTTGGCAAACCAATCTAACCTTCTGTGAGGAGGTGCATTGCCCTCTAGATAAAGGAAGGCCCGTAGACGTGGTGTATGTGGATTTTGCAAAAACATTTGACACAGTTCCCCCATAAACTTTTACTGTACAAAATAAGGTCCATTAGCATGGACCATAGGGTGAGTACATGGATTGAAAACTGGCTACAAGGGCGGGTTCAGAGGGTGGTGATAAATGGGGAGTACTTGGAATAGTCAGGGGTGGGTAGTGGGGTCCCCCAGGGTTCTGTGCAGAGACCAATCCTATTTATTTTGTTCATAAACGACCTGGAGGATGGGGTTAAACAGTTAAATCTCTGCATTTGTGGATGATATTAAGCAGGGCAATAACTTCTCCACAGGATGTGGAAACCTTGCAAAAACATCTGAACAAATTAATGGGATGGACAACTACATGGAAAATTAGGTTTAAAGTAGTAAAATAATGCATCTGGGTGGCAAAAATAAATGCAATCTATACACTAGGGGGAGAACCTCCTGGGGGGGTCCTAGGAGTTAGGCTCAGCAATGCCAAGCTGCTGCTAACAGAATAATGGCATGGATTTTAAAAAGGGGATCAACTCAAGAGATAAAACGATAATTCTCCCGCTCTACAAGACTCTCGTCCACCCGCACCTAGAGTATGCTGTCCAGTTCTGGATACCAGGCCTCAGGAAGGATGTACTGGAAATGGAGCGAGTACAAAGGGCAACAAAGCTAATAAAGGGTCTGGAGGATATTCGTTATGAGGAAAGGTTGTGAGCGCTGAACTTCTCTCTGGAGAAGACACGCTTGAGGGAATATGATTTAAATGTAATGTAATACTGTACTGGTGACCCCACAATTGGGATTAAACTTTTTCAAGGAAGGGGGTGTAACAAAACATATGGCCACTTATTAAAATGAAAAGATAAGAGGTTTAACCTTAACCACTTTCAGACCGGACCATTTTGCTGGCTTAAGACGAGACCACTTTTTGCGATTCAGCACTGCGTTGTTTTAACTGACAATTGCGCAGTCGTGCGACATGGCTCCCAAACAAAATTGATTTTATTTTTTTTTCCACAAATTGAGCTTTCTTTTGGTGGTATTTGATCACCGCTGCGGTTTTTATTTTTTGCGCTATAAACAAAAATAGAGTAACAATTTTGAAAAAAAAACACATTTTTTACTTATAATAAATACCCCCCAAAAATATATAACTACTTATTTTTTATTTTTATTTTTTTCCCCCCTCAGTTTAGGCCTAGACGTATTCTTCTACATATTTTTGGTAAAAAAAAATCGCAATAAGCGATTATTGATTTGCGCAAAAGTTATAGCGTTTACAAAATAGGGGATAGTTTTTATGGCATTTTTATAAAAAAATAAAATAAAATAAATATTTTTTTGTGACTGCTACATTAGGGCGGACACATTTATGGGGCCATTGTCATTTATACAGCAATCCATGCTATACAAATGCATTGATTCCTGTGTAAATGACACTGGCAGTGAAGGGTTAAGTGTTCCTATGGGTGTGTTACTAACTGTGGGGGACTGGGCTTTGTGTTAGTGAACACTGATCTCTGCTCCAATCACATGGAGCAGAGATCAGCGTCACTTGTTGCTAGGCAGAATGGGGAGATGCTGTTTACAATGGCATCTCCCTGTTCAGCCGCCCCGTGAGACAATCGTGGGTATCCCTGCGGCGATCGAGTCCCCCGGGGACCGGACTCGCGGGGGTCCCGACCGGCACGCACGCGATAGCAGGGCGGCATATAAAAATGGACGTACCTGTACGCCAATATGCCTGCCCGTGCCATTCCGCCGATGTACATCGGCGTGTGTCCCAGTTGAGAAGTGGTTAAACTACATAGAGGGTTCTTTACTGTGAAGCCCCATACACACTATAAGATTTTCCTTCAGATTTACCAAAACCATATAATGAGGTCAAACCTTAGGCGTTTCAATTTGTATGCAATCAGGCAGGCCAATGTACTACATGGTTTTTGTAAATCTGAAGACAAAAATCAGCAGAAAATCTGATTGTGTGTGTGTGTATGGGGCTTAAGAGAGGCAAGGATGTGGAATTCCGTTCCACAGGCGGAGGTCTCTGTGGGGAGCATCGATTAGTTTAAAAATATTAGATAAGCACCTGAACGATCACAACATGCAGGGATATAATGTAATACTGACATATAATCACAGACATAGGTTGTGTCTTTCCGCGACTACTATGTAACTATATGCTACCAAAATTGATGTGTGCTGTAAATTGCCTTCAGCATTTTCTGTTACTTCCTGCTGGAGGCTGTCATGATCCCGGTGCATCATGGACCCCTGAGCAGTATTAAATCTTTAGACTGTCGGCGACCTCCACAGATTTGGCAGTGCATTAAAATAGAGCAGGGTGAGACCATATTACTGGATTTTAAACTTTTTTTGTTTTTTTTTTTGTTTTACATATTAGCCCATTCCCCCATGGGTATTACAAAAAAGGTATCTCTTTACTCTCCCTCTGGGATTGGTCCCTCTGACTCCTACTGTATTAAATTGTAATTGTACTGGCTACCCTAATGTTGTAAAGCGCTGCATAAACTGTTGGCGCTATATAAAACCAATATCTGCAAAAGGGGCCAGCCTGAAGTGATCTATCGGTACATAATTTTCTGACTAAAGTTCCACTTTAATGGGTTACTCAACCCACAACCGTAAAATCAGTTTGTATATGCAGTAAAGCATGCTTGTTATACTCTGAAACCTAAGGGGTTTATCCTCTACATTGTGTAAAGGCTGTGTCATTCTGTCCTCTTAACCTCCCCTTCTTCCACTGTCCCCAATCTATTTGCTTATGGAACAGGAAGCTTTGGGGGAAAGCTACACGTGCTCATTTTGTGTATATGTATATATATGTGTGTATCTATGTTATATATATATATATATATATATATATATATATATATATATATATATATATATATATATATATATATATATATATATATATATATATATATATATATATATATATATATATATATATATATATAATATATACACTTTTTTTTTTTTTTTTTTTTTTTGGGGAGAGTGCATGTGATTAGCACAGGGTCAGGGGTCCTGCAGCCTTATAGGACAATCGCGGAAGAATGAAAACTACTCCTACATGTTTTAACCAGACACTGATAGACTGTTCTAACTGCTGATGAGAAAAGCTATTTAGCAGTTTACATTTTACTAAAAAAAAATTGCATTTCCATGTTGTGTATGGTGGGAGACCATATCTAGTGAATGCAGGTTTCCTGGGTTTAGTAACACTTTTTAAAGTGTTACTAAACCCTGGACCCTGCGTTCACTAGATCTGGTCTCCCACAGAACATGGAAATGCAATAGTTTTAATAAATCTAAACTGCTAAATACCTTTTTTCTTTATCCTACATCACGGGACACAGTTGGGCTAATCATTACATTCTGGGTTATACTTGGTCTCCCAGAGAATGGACATTGGTAGACCAAAGCTCTTTAACCACCTTCAGACCGGACCATTTTGCTGGTAAATGACCAGAGGTCTTTTTACAATTTGGCACTGCGCTGCTTTAACTGGTAATTGCGCGGTCATGCAATGTTGTACCCAAACAAAATTTGCGTCCTTTTCTTCCCACAAATAGAGCTTTCTTTTGATGGTATTTGATTGCCTCTGCGATTTTTTTTATTTTTTGCGATATAAACGTAAAAAGACCGCAAATTTTGAAAAAAAATGATATTTTCTACTTTTTGTTATTAGAAAAATCCAATAAACTCAATTTTAGTCATACATTTAGGCCAAAATGTATTCAGCCACATGTCTTTGGTAAAAAAAAAGTCAATAATTGTATATTTATTGGTTTGCGCAAAAGTTGTCACATCTACAAACTAAGGTACGTTTTCTGGAATTTACGCAGCTTTTAGTTTACGACTGCCTATCTCATTTCTTGAGGTGCTAAAATGGCAGGGCAGTACAAAACCCCCCCAAATGACCCCATTTTGGAAAGTAGACACCCTGAGGAAATTGATAAGTGGCATGTTGAGCCCATTGAATATTTTATTTTTTTGCCTCAAGCGATTGAATAATGACAAAAAATAATTTTTTTTTTTTTTTTTTACACAAAGTTGTCACTAAATGATATATTGCTCACACATGCTATGGGCATATGTGAAATGACACCCCAAAATAAATTCTGCTGCTTCTCCTGAGTATGGGGATACCACATATGTGGGACTTTTTGGGAGCCTAGCCGCGTACGGGGCCCCGAAAGCCAAGAACCGCCTTCAGGTTTTCTAAGGGCGTAAATATTTGACTTCACTCCTCACTACCTATTACAGTTTTGAAGGCCATAAAATGCCAAGATGGCACAAAACCCCCACAAATGACCCCATTTTAGAAAGTAGACACCCCAAGCTATTTGCTGAGAGGCATGTTGAGTCCATGGAATATTTTATATTTTGCCACAAGTTGCGGGAAAATTACAAACTTTTTTTTTTTTTTTTTCACAAAGTTGTCACTAAATGATATATTGCTCACGCATGCCATGGGCATATGTGAAATGACACCCCAAAATAAATTCTGCTGCTTCTCCTGAGTACGGGGATACCACATATGTGGGACTTTTTGGGAGCCTAGCCGCGTACGGGGCCCCGAAAACCAAGCACCGCCTTCAGGCTTTCTAAGGGCGTTACAGTTTTGAAGGCCATAAAATGCCAAGATGGCACAAACCCCCCCCCCCCCCCCCCCCAAATGACCCCATTTTGGAAAGTAGACACCCCTAAATTTAGGGGTACACTAGTGAGACTAGGTAATAAATGGCGGGTGCCCTGAAACTATAAAAAAATAACTAACCAACCAGCGTCACCTGTAACCGTTATATGGTGATCACTGGTGAAAGGGTTAACTAGGGGGCAATCAGGGGGCTTTATGCGGTAGTATATGGGGGTCCCTGGCGCTATAAAAAGCTGCGGCGAACCTAAATACCTACCTGCCTAACTAGCGTCACCTGTGACACTAATACAGCGATCAGAAAAACGATCGCTTATTAGGCTGGGTTCACACTGGAGCGATGCGGGAACGCCACGAATCCGCGGCGGGTTCCCGCATCGCATGCCTCCCGGCGGCAGTTCACACTGCCCTATGCGAACTGCTGGGAGTGTCAGTGAAATGTTAATGACACCCCCAGATCAGTTCGCATATCGCAGTGCGATCTGCAAACTCGGATCGCATGGTGTGAACACCCATGCGATCCGATTCTGCTGCGGACCAAAAAAAGGGTCCCGTGCGAGTTTGCGGCGGGTGCGACACGAATTCAGCCATACTATCTGTATGGCTGAACTCGAATCGCACAGAGATCGGATGTGATTTGCACTGCAGTGCGGTGCGAATCACATTCGTTCTCATAAACCGCTGCAATGTGAACCCTGCCTTAGTGACACTGGCGACGGGGGGTGATCACGGGGTTAAACCTTTATTGGGGGGGTTAGGGGGGCACATTAGAACTAAAGGGGGCTAACCCTAACTGCCCTAACAGTTATTACAGTCACAAATGACACCAATGCAAAAAAAAAAAAAAAAAAAAGCAATTGGTGTCACTGTGACTGGGGGGGCAGGGGTAATTGGGGGGTGATCGGGGGGTAAAGGGTGGGTGTGAGTGTGCCTGGCATGTTCTACTGTGTAGTGTAGTGCTTGTGCAACTCACCGATGCTCTCTCCTCGGTGCCGGAACGAAAACTACCGACACGGAGGAGAGAATACATCACTTCCTCTCCTGTGTTTACATTACAGGAGAGGAAGTGATGTCACCGGACAATTTCATTCGCCGGGAGCGATCGCGAGGGGGTGGCCATGAATGAATGGCCGTCCCCTCGTCCGGGATCGCTCCCGAACGAATACCGATCGGGCCCCCGACCCGCGGGAGGCAAGGGACGTACATGTAAGCCCTTATGCCTGCCCGTGCCATTCTGCCGACGTACATCGGCGTGCGGCGGTCGGCAAGTGGTTAAACAGGAAGTACACTTTTTTTTTTTTTTTTTTTTTATTTTTTTTTTTTTTTCTCATGTCTGCAAAGTGAAAGGCATGTTTTGTTTGAGCTCTCTTGAATCAAGGGATGGACCAATTGGATCCATTTGAAACTAGCTTATGTGCTAAGATAAATGGTACCCGAGCCTCGCAAAGACTCCTTCCTGATGGCCATCAGGTTGACTAGAAGGTTGGTGAAGTTGGCAGCCCCTTTTGTGCAGGGAACTATATTTGATCCTTCATCATGACAGGTTTGCGTTACGACCTATTCTCTATTCTTTTGCCTGAGGTGGTGTCGGCCTTTCTTTTGAATCAGGAGTTTGTTTGTTTGTTTTTTGCTGCTTACTATTATTTTTTTTTCTCTCGGCCTCGTCCAGTGAAAGGAAAACCTGCTGCACTCCTTACATGTAGTGCAACCAGTCAGTTTGTCTAGATCAGACTCTTGGTAAAGAAGAAGAAAAGACTGGGCAGGCAGCTTCCATTGCCCATTGGGTCCACCAGTTGGTCACTCAGACCTATGGTCTGAAACTTAAAGCGGGATTCCGCTGCCTTTTTTTTTTTTTTTTTTTTTTACCTGTGTCACTGGTGGGCGATTCCTACGGTGTCTTTGCAGTCACGATCAGGGTCTTTTTAACCCCCGGCGTGACGATTTCATTGCTAAGGAAAACTTTTAAAAAAGCAGTCCGGCAGTTTCCATTTTCACTGTGGGCGTTTGAAGCCCACAGGCATTTACTTCCTGGATGCGATGACGCTGAGCTCCCAGCATCCACCGCTCCATCTCGCTCATGCTCATTGAGTGTCCTCTTTGTTTTCCTTCCTCTTGCCTTGTGTGCTATAGTGGTAATGGCAGATAGAGCTGCCTGCCCACTTTCAAAATGGCAATTTCGGACATGCCCTCGTCACGTGACCGGCGTCGTCCTTCCGAAATCTCACGAGATTTCGGCATGACTGTGTCCCCCACTGATTCCTGGGAAATGGCTAAAAAAGTTCCCAGGGACCATTGCGAAGCCGATAAACACGCCTACTCCCACGGGAGGAGAGCCCGGAAGTCGGCATAAACATTAAAAATAAAAGGTAAATACTGCATATTTTATTTCAATGGTCATAACTGCATCTATGTTCCAAAGCCATTTGAATAAGATGAACTTGCAATTTTCTGTACAAAACCGCTTTAAGGCTCCTTCCTTCAGGGTGAGCTCATTCTACCAGGTGTGTGGGAACCTCTTGGGGTTTTTTCTGTCGCTCCGATTTGTAAGGCTGCTACCTGGTGTTCAGTGCATACTCTCACAAATTTATCAAGTGGATGTTCGAGGAGTCGGCTTTTGTCCGCAGTGTATTGCAGGCTGCCGTATAAGGTCTGATGGCTATTGTCTGGCAGGGTGTCTCCCTCCCCTTAGACCCCTTTCACACCAGGGCGTTTTGCAGGCGCTATAGCGTTAGAAATAGCGCCTGCAAAACGCCCTAAAGAAGCTGCACCATTGTGTGTAGTGTGAAAGCCCCGAGGGCTTTCACACTACAGCAGTGCGCTGGCAGGACGTCAGAAAAAAGTCCTGCCAGCAGCTTCTTTAGAGCGGTGTGTTTATCGCTCCTCCACCGCTGCTGCCCATTGAAATCAATGGGGCAGCGCTGTAATGCCGCTATTGCAGCGTATTGCCGGCGGTTTTAACCCTTTCGTGGTCGCTAGCGGGGGGTAAAAGCGGCCGAAATGCCGACGCAAGGTGCGGTGTGGTGTGAAAGGGGTCTTAAGGCTATTGCTCTGGGACATCCCAGCAGGTAATGAATATTGGCCTATGTCCTGTGATGTATGATAAAAAAAAATATAGGATTTTTTTTTTTCATCATACCTGTAAAATTTATTTTCTTTGAATACATCATAGGACACAGAGATCCCTCCCCTCTTTGATTCCGTGCTTACTACAAAACTGAAGTACTTCCTTTTTTATGGGAGGGTTTATATAGGAAATCCCTTCCTGTCTGGAGACCTTTGGTCTACCAGTGTTCATTCACCTGAAGATGAAGTATAACCCCGTTGAATAATGTAATGAATATTTGCCTGCGCCCTGTGATGTATTCAAAGGATTTTACAGGTAAGCATGACAAAAAAACAAATTTTTTATTTTCTCATCAGTTAGAGCAGTCTTGTGATTTCTAGCCAAGCACTGGTTAAAGCTTGTAGGAGTTTTCTGTCTGAGACTGCAAGACCCCTGATCCTTTGTCTGGGCAGTGCTAATTAGCCCTGTATGATCACAAATGCACTCCCAAGAAGAGAAAAACCGCTCTAGCAATGCACACCAAGCTGAGCTTGTGCAGTGACCTTTTTACACAATGCAGAGGTTTAACCCCTTTGGTTCCACAGTGAGTACAAGCATATTTTACTGTTGTAGCTTTAGTAACACTTTAACCTTACTTGGCAGTAAGGCCCCTTTCACACTGGCGCAGTTTTCAGGCTCTACAGTGTCTGTGTAGTGCCTGGAAAAAAACGTCCCCTTTCACTCCAGTGTGAAAGCCCTCGGGCTTTCACACTGGAGCGGTGCGCTAGCAGGATGGTGAAAGTCCTGCTAGCCGCATCTTTGGAGAGGTGTATTCACCGATCCTAAACCGCTCCTACCCATTGAAATCAATGGGACAGCGCGGCTATACAGCTGGAAAAGTGCGGCTCCAGCTGCGTTTTGCGGGCGGTTTTAACCCTTTTCCGGCTGCTAGCGGGGGTTAAAACCACCTCGCTGGTGCCCGCAGACCGCCGCTAAAACGACCGCCCCAGTATGAAAGGGGCCCTTTGAAATTCACAGGCCGAAACCCACGTTTTTTTAAGAGTATACTATGATTTAATGGATTTTTTTTTTTTTTTATTGAAAAGTTTTTTTGCAGATAGTGTATAGTGTTCTGCTTTTCATACAAATATGCCTTTTAGAATATATATACTGTAGGCATGTAGCAACAAGAGGTGCAATACATTCAAGCTGAATGATGCAAACCTGTGATGGCAATGAATGTCAGCAGTAAGTGGTCAGAACAAAACTTCCAGAAAGCTAGACACCTTTTTAACTTGGTTTTCTGCAGGTCAGCATGCACATGATCCACAATTGAATACATTATGTACTAACTGCAGACAAAAGGTTGTAAAACCAACATGGAATCCTTGGGACCCTTTTACATCTGCAGATAGCGGTGTAAACTGACACCTGAATCTGTATTAGGATTATTTTCCTTTACAAATAAATGTGACTGAATTGATTACCCTGTGACATTCTGTCATAAGTACTCTGAGCAAGTACTAAAGACATATTTTTACAGCTGTGATGTCCTTCCCCACTAGTTTGGTAGTAATGAGGTAGGTAGTAGTGTATTGTTTGAAAAGGGAGTACTGTTCCTGAAAAATGTGTAGTCCTTTGCAGATGCCGTTTTGGGCTGCTATGTATGTACTTTCTTTTTTTTTATTATTTATATATATTTTTTTATTTCTTTTTTTTTGCAATTTTTCTGAAACCACATTTTTCTAGGGTAAATGACGACAGCAAACACTATTTTTACATTTTATAACAAATCAAAACTGTGGATTACAATTATGTGCACTGGGAATACATGACAAGCACTTTATCCCAATGCTGAAAAAATGTGCTCATGTTATGTCAATGCGGAATACGTTTAGAAGTGATATACTGTATGTGATTCTTGCACCAAATACTGATTCATTTTCTGTCCCACAGCTGGAAAATCTCTCGAACTTTATCAGAGCCATGTCTAGTTATGGGATGAAGTCTGTAGATCTGTTTGAAGCAAATGACCTGTTTGAAAATGGCAATATGACCCAAGTTCAAGTGTCTTTGCTGGCCCTAGCTGGAATGGTATATTGTCTTCATGTATTTTGAGAATCGGATTAATGACAAATAACTTGCCGGTGATTCCTATTGTGATTGCATATAATGAATGTTTGTGTGGGGAGGAGGGGTTGTTCCATATTATCTAATGCTGTAATGTTTCAGATAAAATAAAAATGGTATACAGGGGAAATGTATACATGCCCAATATACATATATCCAAACCTGCACCACCACCTTCACTTTCTTTATTTTTTTTTTATTTTTTTCCCCACTTCAAAAAAAAAAAAAACCTTCAGTGTGCTGCTTACCATGCTGCGTTTAGGCGCATTTGCCGTCTAGGAGCGTTTATTTAAGATAACATCATAAGACCCTCTCAAAGCACAAAAAAAGTATTTAAATTGGTTGTAAACCCTTACAAACCACTTTGACCTACAGGTAAGCCTAGATTAAGGCTTACCTGTAGGTCCCAAGAAATATCTCCTAAACCTGTATGGTTTAGGAGATATTTGCCCGAAAACAGGCACCGCTGTCTACGGCGCATGCGCCGTAGACAGCGGCGCGCAGGCGCACTGAGCGCGGCATTCTCAACGACGGAGCTGCCGCGCGTGTCGGCTCCCGTGCGCATGCGTGGGAGTGACGTCATCGCGGCTTCGCCGAATGACAGCGGCGGAGCTGAGAGACCCCACCAAGAAGATGGATGCGGCGGACTACAGGGGACAGCGGCGACTTCGCTTGCTCCTGTGTCAGGTAAGTGACACATAATGGACTACAATGCGATGCATAGTAGTCCATTATGCTTTACCTTTGCAGGGAATGAAAGAGGAAGTAAACTCATCAGGGTTTACTTCCTCTTTAACTAATTCAGCTGTTCTGTGAGTAGCAGCAGTGTACTTGTATCTACCTCAATATCGGTGCTTTTACTATGGATCCCATTATGAGCTTATGTGAAGAAATGCTCCTGACGTTGCTGTTGATCAGGCTGGAAAGACGTTGCAATTGCGTTTTGAGGACCAGAGTTAGTTGCTACTGAACTCATCCATTGCGTGGCGCATGTTTGTTGTAGGATATGTTTCCAAAATGTATGTACAGCAATGCTAGTGGTGAATTGGATCTAGGGGTATATAAATGGTCTAAGAAGTGCCAGTACCGCGTTCATCTGTGTTCGGCGTCTGAACTTTTTTTTTTTTTTTTGCAATCCTTATGCATTATATAGTGTAATGAGGTGTGTGTGTGTGTGTGTGTGTGTGTGTGTGTGTG
Organism: Lithobates pipiens; assembly: GCF_037356315.1. Taxonomy (NCBI): domain Eukaryota; kingdom Metazoa; phylum Chordata; class Amphibia; order Anura; family Ranidae; genus Lithobates; species Lithobates pipiens. The sequence goes on from NW_027507718.1 coordinate 193,709,237, forward strand.
TGTTTATTTTTTGCTGTGGCTAGTGTGGTTTAACTTGTTCATTTAGTCTGCGATTCTAAAATGTGTATTCGCTTTTTAAATAATGCTACCATGTGGTATATTATCAGGGGACTGCCCACAGCTAAATTTTAAACGTCGGCTTGCGATTTTAAAGCATTTTTACTTTCATTCATCAAAAATTAAACTCAAAATGTACAGTAAATGCAAGGTAACACCTATCAAATGCCCTTGGAGAAACCTGGAAATATCATTTTCGTCTAAATTTACTAGAGTCTGTTTTCCTTTTTGACCCTTTAAATCTAGCCCTTACAATAATATTTCCCTTTGTGTGAACTGAGAAGCAACAGGATCATCCCAACAGCAGATGGTAACCTTTTTTGCTTCTTTAAAAGCTAGGGTGAAAGGATAAAGCAGCCATTTTCAACCTTCAGGGGTGTCATCTAAATGTATACAAGCCAGCGGGTGGATCAAGCCTGTGTTTTATTTACAATAGTACACAATGGAAACCTGTGGATTTTTGTAACGTTCTAGCTGAATGAGGGAGAATTGAAACCTTCAGGAAAAAAAAATCCTAATGTTGAGTATCCCACATGTGTGGGTGCTGCTGCATTATGTAAAATGTATGTTTAGTTTTTTACATATTAGAATGGGGTTCCTCGACTGAAAAGTGGAGAAACATGGGTATAGTATTGCTTGCCTCTGAGCATTTACAAATCCTTGCTTCATCTTGTTTAAACTGTTTTCTATCTTTTTTCTGTTTCAGGCAAAGACTAGAGGTCTTCAGAGTGATGTGGATATTGGGGTGAAATATGCTGAGAAGCAGCAAAGAAACTTCGATGACAATACAAAGAAGGCAGGGCAGTGTGTTATAGGACTACAGGTAAGGATGGTTGGAGGTGTTGCTGTTGGGGTGGAAATTTTTAAGCTGGTACTGGTGAAAAGTCATTTTAAAAACAGGTTACTACACAAATGATGCCTTCGAGAGTGAATTTTTTTTTTTTTTCTTCTTTTCAGCAAGTGGGTGGGAAAGGCAGAATACTTCAGGCCTTAAATTTGAATTCCGGTGAGCTCTCCTGCTCTCGTCAGTCAGCACCTCTGCAGGGGAGAGGAAGATGCGTTAACAGATGGACCATTGAAGTCCTATAGGTGGCAGCATCACTGCTGCAGACTTTACTAGCTGTTAGAGCACCATCTCCATTTCTTGCGGCTGCCCTTCCTAACCAGACCAATTTTCCGCTTTCGGTGCTCACATTTAGAATGACAATTACTCAGTCATGCAACACTGTAGCCATATGAATTTTTTTTGTCCTTTTTTTTTTTTTTTTTTTTTTTCACACAAATAGAGCTTTCTTTTGGTGATATTTAATCACCACTTTTTTTTTTTTTTTTTTTTTTTTTTTTTTGCTCTATAAAAGACTGAAAATTCTGTGAATGGAAAAAAAAAATTTTTTTCTTAATTTGTTATAAAATTTAGCAAATTAGTAATTTTAATTCCAAAATTTATACTGCTACATATTTCTGGTAAAAATAACCCAAATTGGTGTATATTTGGTCTTTGTGAAAGAGTCCCATCTAAGAAAATCTTTCACTTCTTGAGACCCTAACAAGCCAGAAAAGTAAAAATGATCATCTTCATATTCTTCATCTCACCACAGCATATAACAAATTACACCCCAAAACACATTCTGCTATTCCTTCTGAGTATGGCGATACCACATGTGTGAGACTTTTACAGTGTGGCCACATGCAGGGAGCGCCATCAGGTGTTCTGGGGCATAAATTGCACATCTAATTTCCTGACTACCTCTACACTTTTGAAGGCCTTGGAGCACCAGGACAATGGAAACGCCCAGAAAAATGACCCCATTTTGGAAAGTAAACACACCAATGTATAATCTGAGGCATAAGTCTTGAGTCCATTTATACAATATTTTTAACACCTACATAACAAACATGACACCCCAAAATAGATTCTCCTACTTCTGAGTACGGCAATACCACATGTGGGAGACTTCCACAGCCTGGCCACATAGAGGCTGAGCACACCTGGGTATGTCCGGGTATTGCTTAGTACAGCTCGGTACTGCTGAGGATGGCTTATACAGATGAGTACTGGATTTGTCACTGAGCAGCACTGTGGACACTACACATCCAGCCCACAGCGCTGCTACATCCGTTCTTTCCCTTCTCCGTTCACACTGTAGAGAGGAACCGGACGTGCCGCCTGTTTGTTTACATGTGATCAATCCGTCATTTTGACGGAGCGATCACGTGGTAAACAGCTGTTAGGCCATTTACCGCGATGCCCCGGCGGTCACAGATGCTCCCGTGTGCACGCCCGATTCTGGGAGGATGTCATAGTATGCCCTCCCAGCTATCTATCCAATCAAGAGCCAGGACCCTGTGGAGGGAGGGACAGCACATCCTCGCCCTGTAGCCATCATACGGCTATGGGCCGGATGGGAAGTGGTTAAAGGAGTCGTATTTCCCTCAGCAAGGATGCGCTGTCCCTCTCTCCACAGGCTCTTGATTGGATAGATTGATAGCTGTGCAGCATTCAAACCCCGGGAGAGCGCTTCTCCTAGAGGGTTATCTGATGCAGGTAGGAGCCACCGGAGACCCCAGAAATGGATGATTGGGGGGGGCGACACTGCAAAACGAGCTGCACAGTGGAAATATATATAGAGATAGAGATATCTATCCATCTCGGCCTTTAGAATCACTTTAACATGCCAAACCCAGGGCATTAAACTGAGTGGCAGTGACATTCTATAGAAGTTAATGCTAGACAAGCAAGTATATAATTCTCTAATGCCAACATTGTCCAGTTTCTATTGCTTTAAAAAAAAGTATTGACAGCATGTTTCTCTTTACAATTTACCTCTTTGCTTCTCCAGGTGTACAAGGAGATCTGAGTGCATGTTACCTAAATGTTTGACCTAAACCTGCATGTCTGATGTAAATTCTATGGCCAAACTCAAGTTGGGTCTTGTGTATTGGGGTGCTAATTTTACTTGCTATGGGGAGGTCTGTTTTACTGCTTGAATCTCTTCTGTTCTGTATCTGACGTTAACAGACCCAGAGCAGCATAAAATCAACTGGCTTTTATAGAACCAGTCCTGTCTTTTTTTTTTTTTTTTTACATTTGGATCTGTACTTTTTCAGGGGAAGCTTATGTGAAATACACATCTCAGATGTTAAGGCTGGATTATATTATAATCAAACTTCTTTGTAACTTTATGTCCTTGTGTAGATGGGGACAAATAAATGTGCCAGCCAGTCTGGCATGACTGCATATGGAACAAGAAGGCATCTCTATGACCCAAAGCATAATATCTTGCCACCTATGGATCATTCCACTATTAGTCTTCAGATGGGAACCAACAAAGGAGCCAGTCAGGTGAGCAGATGTACATAAAAATCAGCTTCAGATCTTTATTTTAAACCATGACGCTGCGTAGATCTGTTAAACATTTGTTCACAAGAAATGTAATCTAAGCCTCAGTTCACGCTGCCGCAATTTGGGTTCCAACTTGTTACCCCAAGTCACATGACATTTGAAATCCCATGTTAGTCAATGAGATCTGTCTTAAATTGGCATTAATGAAGTCGCTCTGACTTTAGAAAACGTCCCTGTGCTACAAGGCGACTTCTATCTGACTTGTGCCCATAGACTTTAATGGAAGTCGACTCCTCGTCTAATATTGATGTGATTTGGATCCAACATTACAGGAAGATGACAAAGCATTTCCTGCGGTATAACCTTCCTTGCTTCAAAGTCATACTCAAGTCGCCTAACAAAGTTGTACTGTAAGTCACGTGAAAGTAGCGTGAACTGAGTCTTGGAGAATGTGAAATTTGTTGGAAAAATTAAGCAAGGATTTGGCTATTTTTCATATTTACTAGGGGAACATATTAGTGGACTTTCAGCCAGCATTTAGCGCTGCTTTGTCTTAAATTTGGGCGCACGTCTACAGAGTTAAACAGTGGCGGCTCTAGGTCCAAGAATGAATGTTCTCTCATGTAGAAAGATTTATTCATACCATCCTAATTTACTGCACATCAAATTATATATATATATATATATATATATATATATATATATATATATATTTGTGAATATTGATTTGGATATTTGGAGCCAATTGAATGTAGCAGTTTTCCATGAGGAACCAACGGTGCTTCTTGGCAGCAACCATACTGAAGCAGATTAAACATTTGTTGCAACATAAGAAAAAAGCATTGTCCTAAAATTACCCATAACAAAACTAACCAATTCACTTTTTATATAGTAGTTTGTACATGTGGAATGTATTTGTATTGTTCCATAGGTCTACACTACTTACAGCAGTTGGTATATATGATGACAGTCTGCAGTGCCTTGTAAAATGCTTGCTTTGCAAAAATCAAAAAGTATATAGGTTTTGATTCTTAAAACTGAATGCCTGTGCTATGAATTCCCTTTCTAAAAAGTTTTCTAGTATTGGAAAAGGTCTCTCTTCCTCAATAAAACACTTAAAGGTGTGTGCTTGTGCTAATCATTGTTCACATTATTTTGTACTGTTCCAGGTGGGTATGACTGCTCCAGGAACACGACGACATATCTATGATACCAAAACGGGCACTGAGAAGTGTGATAATTCTACCATGTCGCTACAGATGGGATATAACCAGGGGGCCAATCAAAGTGGCCAAAGTTTTGGTTTGGGCAGACAGATCTACGATCCTAAATATTGTCCTAAGGGCAATCCTGATGACCTACCGCATAATGAGGGTGATGAACAGCAACGGTACAATTACATTCATGAACAGGACTTTTAGATGGTGCGCATGCTGCACAATACAATTTTCGTTCCGTATCAGACCAAGCTGCCTTCCTCCCTCCCCAAAAATGTAGACTTTCATATTTTCTGTATTTAAATATTTTTTGTTTTTTAAAAATGATATTTTTAAGTATTAACAAAAAAGCTTCTGAAGATGCAAGTATATAATACTGCCATATGTACAGATGTATGCTTATGGCCAAGTGCCTTAAAGTTCTCAGGGGAGATAGTATTCGCCATACCTCCTTTTGAAAGATCACAAAATAGTGAATTCTCTAACCTCAAAGGTGTCCTATGGGAACTAAAACTATGCTCCTTTCCAGTGTAGCTAATCTGTTTCCACTCAGGGCACCAACAGTGATGATATTTGTGCCCTATCTTGATGATTTCAGAAAATGGAGATTTGTGGCAATCACACCTGACTAAGAAAAGCTTTTTTTTTTTTTCCTGCTGGCTTGGTTGATCTCTAAGGCTAGGTTCACACCGGAGCGATGCGGGAACGCCGCGAATCCGCAGCGTTTTCCCGCATCGCATGCCTCCCGCCGGCAGTTCACACTGCCCTATGCGGACTGCTGGGAGTGTCAATGAAATCTTAATGACACCCCCAGATCAGTCCGCATATCGCAGTGCGATCTGCAAACTCGGACAGGAATCGGATCGCATGGTGTGAACACCCATGCGATCAGATTCTGCTGCAGACCAAAAAAAGGGTCCTGTGCGAGTTTGCGGTGGGTGCGATGTGAATTCAGCCATACTATCTGTATGGCTGAACTCGCATCACACAGAGATCGGATGTGATGTGCGGTGCGAATCACATCCGAGTCTCCCACCCGCAGCGGTATGAACCCAGCCTTAAGCTGCATTCACACCTGAGTTTTTTTTTTTTCCTTGCAAGTAGCACATTTTTGCTGCAATTTTGCACAGGTCAAAAGGTCGCCAATGTAAAAAGCCGAAAAATACCTGTAATCTGCCCAAAAAGAAGCTATATATATATATATATATATATATATATATATATATATATATATATATATATATATATATATATATATATATATATATATATATATATATATATATATATATATATATATAATATTTTTTTTTTTATTTATTTTTTTTTTTTTTTTCTTTGAGCTTCAGGTGTTTTGCTTCTGGGTTCAAAAAGCTCATATGTGAACGGGCCATTTAAATGAATATTTAGCTTGTTGGGTGGTGTTCGGGCATGTTTTTTGTTTGGTGTTTCTACAAGCTGAAAAACTCTCAGGTGTGAATGCAGCCTAAGGCCCCTTTCACACAGGCTTTGCGATCATGTCCACCTGTCAGTATTCAGGCAGGTCTGATCAGAAGCTCTATGGACAGGTGGATGTAAACGAACTTGTGTCCGTTTACACCTGCCTATCCAAGTCTTTCCAGGTACGGAAAGAGACTGAATTGGACTTTTTTATTTTTTTCAGGCCTAAGCAAGACTGATTAAAGGTAGCCTGATGTAATTGGATACTGAGGTCCATTTGCATACTGCTGTCTAGCATTGTCATGGATGCGTCAAACTTTTGAGTTGTATATTGAGCATGTATAACAGGGAAAGACTGTAGCAGTGACTTTTTTTTTTTTAAATAATATTTTGTCAAGGACCAAAGAACATCTATTTTCTTATGAGGGCAAGACTGCTTCAGACATTTTTTTTTTTTTTTTTTTTTTTTTTTTTTTATCTGTTACAAGGAGATTTTAATTTTGTAGGGTAAATCTTATCCTACAGGTAGGAGGGACCATTGTGCATAGCAATACATAAGGTAGAACTATTGCATTGCATTCCATTTTATTGAAGACTATATACTGTAGTTTTTGGTAGTAACTTAAATGTTAACATAATGTAGATGCTAAAAACTACCGCCAGATATGATTAATGTGACTGTTTCCAGGGTGATCCTGCATATACTAACTAGGGTTTTTACTGCCTGTCTTTTATATTTTTGTTACTTTTTTTAGCTATATTACTCAGTGTAGGGTTGGAGCTGTGCCATGTACATGATACAACTTTAAGACAAACATTGCTAATTAGGGGCAAAACCATTATTTTGTTTTCATTATGGTTTTTATGAATCGACCCCCACAGTTCTTTAGACTGCATGCATTATCTAGATCATGCTACAATAGAATGTTCCAATATGGCAACTCAGGATCTTAACCCTGAGACGATATGTGAATTTTTTTTTTTTATTATTTAATAAAGGATGTGACTGGATGGCATTTGTGTAATTTGTGGAGTCTGATGGAAGTCATGTAAAGTGTGTCAAATGATTGTTCTACGCCATGTTACAATCTTCAATTTGAGATCTCCCTTTTTATTTAAATTCTATTTATTCATTAAAATGAATAAAAGGTTTACAGTGTAGGGGGGAAAAAATAGGAACTACTGACTTGTTTGTAAAGAGGGGAGAGAAATGGACATCTATCCATAGCAATAAGTATGTACATATGTCGGCGCATTTGGTATGAGCATAAGAGGTTAAACTTACAAAGCACTAGGCCTTTGAGAAATTACACATACTATAAATGAGCATGGTGGTGATTATAGTTTTTCCTGAATGTTTAAAGTGTTGGGGGGGGGGGGGTGGTTTTGTGTCAAGTTCATGTTTGTGGCAAATGTGCGTGGTGAGTCTACAGCAAGAGCTCTGTAAGTCTACAGGGTGAAAATTCAGCCACAGCGACCCCTGTGGTAGAATGACTATTGCACAACATAACTGAACCAGAACTTGCAGCAGACTGTTGCAAAGAAATTTGACCTTGAGTCATACAATGCAGACTTGCTACAGTTGTGTAACAAACTTGTGAAGCCTGGCAAGTCTAGCAATAGCTTAGCAAGTCCTTTTTCAAATTTGTAGCATAATGGTATCCTATCTGGGCACTGGGGAAGTATTGGAAAACTGGGTTTGCAGGGCATGTCTCAATTGTAGGTATTTGAAGAACATGGGTTTGAAGTATAGAGGTGGCCCAAATCTGTGGACTATGTATTGTGAGTTCATGCAGTAGTTGTGTCATAAGGTTGGAGGAGGAATCATGGGGCTGTTTGATTTGGTCAAGGCCAATTCATTGACCAGTTTGTTGATACAAAAGACCATAATTGCATAGTAAGGTTGCATAAAGACACCAGTCCATCCAGTTCAACCTGAGTGAGTGTCTACAATTGTCCCTATCCCTGTAAATCGCACACTCACATCGGTCCCAGTATGATTCTTGTACATAGTGGAACCTTTCAGTCCACCCATGACTGCACACAGATGTTTTCTACTTCTACTACAACAAATTTTGTGTATTAAAATTGTACAAACCCCCCACCATTCATTCACCCCATAAAAAGCAGGGATGGTGTTACCCCTGTATGGAACTATTGTCAGCAAACCCACATCCCTAAGAACTTGCATAATATCACTCAGTGTATGTGTGTCCTCTATGGGACTTTACTCTCGTACTAATATGGAGTCCAGTAACCCAATGTAAAGAACAAGTTTCTTAAATAGTAATTTTATAGCTTTCCACAATAAATAAACAACTGACATATACCAAAAACATCTAAAATGGATGCACATTGAGGATGTTGGAAATATACACAAGACAAACCAATTCTATCAGAAAATAATACACAATAGAAATAACCCAACGTTTTGAGTGTAAACCTTCTCTTCAGGGGTAGTGGGTTTAATTGCATCAAAGTGATTATAATAGAATAGAGCAAAAAGAGAACAATAGCTGTATGTACAGTGCAATATGAAGTCAAAATATTAAGTGAACATGGCCAACTTGATCAAATACATAACCATATTGCACAAAACAGTACATATAGGTACTGACCATGTATATTATAAATGGACTCTCTAAGACGTCTGTAGCATCCAGTGGGAGATCGATCTGCCACAGGGACAAAGAGGTGGAAGTAGTGGGGGGGGACCACGAGGCAGAAGAAGGCCCCCAAAGACAGACCATAGGTCCCCCAGATGGGCAGTGGGCCACAGCAGTTCCACAAAGGGCACCCCAACAATGTACGTCCCACTCTGTAAAGGGGGTAAACCAGGACCAAAAATAAATGATTCTCCACCTCTCCCAAGTCACTAGAAGAAATATATAAAAAGTTTGCCATGTAACAAAATCTAGTAAGCCTAGAGCAGTGATGGGGAACCTTGGCACCCCAGATGTTTTGGAACTACATTTCCCATGAGGCTCAACTACACTGCAGAGTGCATGAGCATCATGGGAAATGTAGTTCCAAAACATCTGGGGTGCCAAGGTTCGCCACCACTGGCCTAGAGGGTACATGTAAATTTATTTTTTATTTTTATATATAATATCTCCAATAACTTGGTACGTTAAAAGAGGACCTACCTACAATCCTGAATCGCAGTGTATGTAACTACAGGTATAGAGAGACCAAATGAGATCCTTCAGCTGTGTTGGGCTTCAGAAATCAAACACTAAAGAGCAAAGTATTAGCTCTCCACATCAGTGCTGAGCTTATATAAAGATCATAATTCGGTCCAACAGTTTTGTCCGCTAATTAACTTGCCAAGCTGGGTCTCACACTACTTTGTGGTTTGCTGCAGGCAGGAGGAAGTGATTGCAAAGCACCTGTTTAAATACAAGTGTCATGCAGTAAAATGGCCCTGTGATCGGTCAGCTATTATGTGAGGGAGGTATGGCAAGAGACATGCTGGAATTGGCTATATGCCCTCCCCCCGTGCAGTGGCGCACAACGCCACCCGATTGCATACAGAGGCGACATCCAATTAGGACAGCATTATGGTGTGCCTATGTCGTGCAGCTCCGTACAGCTGGAGTTGCATGGCGCATAGGTGATGTTGCCTTGTAACGCAGACCTGGTGTTTCCGTTGGCATGGTAACCATGCATACAGACTGCTGGAAGGGGGGGAGGCCAAGTACGCCTAACAGGCACCCACCGCCCCCTGTGCCGAGTGGAAACTGGGATGACAGCAGGAATTATGAAGGAGAAATTTGGAAAAAAAAAAAAACCTACCCACCTGTGACGTCCCCTGATCCATCAGCAGCCGAGGGAGACCAATCGCCCAAGTATCAGGATAGGATTTAATGAAAAGACAATTATACCAAAAAGAGGATTTTACATATATTGCAGTGATGCATTGTATTACGGTTTCTGAAGAGACATATTACATAGTGTGATAAAAATTAAACACCCGCTAGATATTAAAAATCGAAAATGGCTTAGTCCATTAGGGCTGCAGCCATGGATCATTGTTACCACAGATGCCAGCACAGCAAGGTGGGGTCCTCCTGTGCGCAACTCTAGATCCAGGGCAGAGGAGAATTTCCCACTCGGGGCCTAGTTTCCAATACTCTGGAACTTCGAGTAGCATTCATGGCGTTTGTCACCTTGCTGCCTCACATACAGCGTCGCCCAGTCCTGCTCCATCTGGACAACATGGCAGCAGTATCCTACATACAGTGACAAGGCGGGGAGCGCAGCCAATCCCTCCTGAGAGAGGTGGGACCAATCATTACATTGGCACAATAATATCTCCCAGATTTAAGGGCCATAGATCTTCCAGGCTGTCAAAACTTGGAAGCAGATCACCTATTCAGACAATTCATGGACCCCAATGAATGATCCCTTAACGTCGAAGTGTTCAAACAGATCATCCACGAGTGGGGGTGTCCACAAGATGAATATTTTTTCCTCATCAACCATCTGCAAGGTAAGCCAGGTCCTTACGCGCTACCCTCATCCATTAGCAGAGGGGACAGAGGCCTTTACCCATCCTTGGGTTGGGCAACTGGCCTATGACTTCCCTCCAATTTCTTTAATCCTGAAATTCCTGAGGAGATTTGACACTCATCAGTTTTTCCTTTACTGCCCTCACAGACCATGGGTCTCTCTGGCAATAGATCCCAGCATGTGCACACCGATCACTACTGTGTAAAGGCCCATACACACGATCAGACTTTTTGACAACAAACATGCAAATTAGCTGTTTTGGAGCAACATCCGACCGTGTGTATGCTCCATCAGACAAACTTTTTTGGTTTTCATCGGACTTTTGTTGGCTGTGGGAACGGACAAACTTTCTGGCAACAAAAGTCCGATGGAGCAAAGTCTGATCGTGTGTACAGAAAACCATAGGACTTTTGTACAAAGTACAAACAGGCATGCTCAGAACCAATGCAAAAGATCAGACAACAATACAGAAGTTGACCAAAGGTGGCGGTAAAGAGCAGAAAAACCACGTGATTTGGTGAAAGTTGGCTGAAAAAGTCCTGCTGTGTGTATGCAATACAAGTTCAGGGCCGACGCCCTTTGTACAAAAATCCAAGGGAAAGTTTGTACAAAGTCCTATCGTGTGTATGGGTCTTAACATGTAACTTCCCCTGTACGTTCACTGCCGGTGACTCCTCATCTCCTGTCTGAAGGAGATGCCCTACATCTGCAACCATCACGACTGACCTTGGTGGCCTGGAGATTGTAAAGCGGGGGTTACAAGGATTAGGATGTTTTCCAGAGGGTATTAGAACTTTACAGAGTTCCAGAAAGGGGTCAACCAATGCCATCTACTCCAGAATATGGAATAGATTCACAAGCTTTGCAGCTGGATGTCAGTTTGACCCTAGTGACTCAAATGTATCTGAAATCCTGTCTTTCCTCTAATCCGTATTGGATTTGGGGCTCAGTTCGCTTAAAGTGCAAATTTTAGCCATCTTGGCTTCTACCTAAAAGAAATGTGCAGCAAACCTTATGGTGGAGCACTTCATGAGAGCGGTACTTTGACTACACCCTCCCAAGAGAAATGGGTTCCCTCAATGGGACCTGGCAGTAGTCCTTTAATTTTCTAGCAAACCTTCCTCGTACAGAAGACTGTTCATTATGGGATAGCTCCTTTAAAAACAGCTTTCCTATTAGCCATAACTTTAGGGGGAAGGGTGTCAAACTCCAAGAATTGGGGGCGGCAGAACCTTATTCCATGTTCTTCCCAAACAGGGTTTTGCTAAGACCATTGGATCAGGATCATTTTGTCCCAAAAGTGGCATTTTTTTTTTTTTTTTTTTTTCAATCTCTTCCAGTGAATGGGTGCTTCCAGCCCTCCCAGCGGAATCAGATGCTTATCTGCACGAGTTGGACATTCCAAAAGTCCTCAAAGCCTATCTACAGGCTACTTCTACAGTCGGAAGCTCTGACAGACTTTTTCATCATGAAAATTTTTAAAGAGAAAGAGTCTTTGGCCAGAACCACCTCAGTCTGGATAGTAAAAAAAAATATTCACCGGGCCTATAGACAGGAAGGATCCTCCCAGAGGTGGTTAGAGCTCATCACTCAACCAGGGTGATGTCATCTTCTTGGGTGGTATGGCCAGGACTGTCTCTGCAGACAGTCTACAAAGAGGTTAGCTGGTCATCACATTATACGTTCTTAAAACATTACAGGGTGGATCCAGCAGCTCTTACTACAGTAGAGTTTTTGGGAGGAAAACCATCCAAGCTTCTATGTCTAAAGACTAAGTTTGTAGCATTAAACCCTCCCTCTCAAAAGCTCATTATGTATCATATGTATGCTGCCATATCTTGGCGTCAGGAAAGGAAAATTACTGTAAGTATTTGATACAATTTTCTGGTACTCTAGAGCTAAATGAGCATTTAGCCTTTGCAGGGCAGGGGCAGCCACACTGCAAAGGAAGATTTTTGTTTTTCCTGGTGTTCATTTTTAAGCTATTCCTAGCTAGTATATAACATTCATATGCATAATGTCCTGCATATGGTTTTCATTTACACATTACTTAAAATGTATCTAAATCCAAAAAAAAATGTATATGCTGCAGATTACCAGTCCTTGGATGTGATGAGTGCTTTATTTTTAATTTGGGCTAAGAACAATTTCAGCATACACAGAAAACGTCTTGCTGATCTTGCCAGAAATGCAGTGCTGTCACTTTTTTTTGTGTGTAAGCTACTGTACTATTTCCATCAACAACCATGTAATGGAAATGAACAGAAGATATGTTTGAAATCCAGCCTGTGTGACAACCATGGCTCCTTCTATCCAAGATCCAAATGAGTGTATCCAAGAATTGACAGGAATGGTGTTGTGGATTACTGGGTGAATAAAACAGCTGCTGCAGGGTAGAGGACGGAATGGCAACATTGGCTGTGCCAAGGGGGCCTATTGGTAACATTGTGGCTTCTGTAATTCTCAGCTGTTATTGGGTGCTTCCTGACCTGGAGCTGCAGGATGACATGACCAGAGCAGATTAAAAATGGGTAAGCACTCACATCTTTTTTATGCCTGTTACATCAGTCACATTGTAAACATGTTTGTTATGGGAAAACACAACAGTGGTGTACATCAACCATCGGGCAGGAACCAGAATTCTTGCCATGGCAAAAGAGATAGAATTGATTCTCTTCAGGGCAGTGCTTCATGTTTGAGCCTTGTCTGTTGCATACATTCCAAGCATAGACAAATGGCAGGCAGACTACCTCAGCTGCCAGTGCCAGGACGTGAGGAAATGGGTCCTACAACCAGAGATATTTCAAAACCTGTGTCACAGGTGGGGGAGGGGGGGTGTAAGATGTGGACTTTCATTATTCACAACAAACTGAACCGTTGAAGAGATCCTCTGTTGGACGAAATGGATGTTCGGGGTGGCTCCATGGGATCAGTACAGCCTAATCTATGCTTATCCTCCTGTGAAACTACTTCCTTGTCTGTTCTGCAGGATTAAAACAGAGGGCACTCCAGTGATCATCATAGCTTCAGGGTGGCCCAGGTGGATTTGGTACAACATAATCAGACTCCTGACAGATACTCAATGGGCCCTTTTAAAGATTTTCTATCCCAAAGACCAGTTTGCCATGCTTCACAGTTGCTGCCTTTACCAGCATGGCTATTGAAGCCCAGGTTTAGAAGGATAGAGGCCTGCCCGGAATTGGTGATCCCTACAATGATAAAGCTAGAAAATCCACTTCCCATAAAGTCAACCATCGCACATGGAACACATACTTTGCTTGAAGAAGAAACCTTTATTCCCAGATATTATTCTGAGGTTGTATCCTGACCTTTTTACAATTAGGTCTGTCCTAGCATTTGGCCCTGGGTACCAATAAGGGGCTAATCTCTCCAATTCCAGTTGCAGAGACTGCTAGCCTCCCATTCTTTTGATTTAAGACTTTTGTATAGGGTGTGTCTACATGTAACTTCCCCTGTACGTTCACTAGTCACTCCATGGAATTAGAATTTGGTTCTTTCAGTGCTTAAAAAAACCCTTTGAACCTATAATGAGATATTCAGCTTTCTACACCTAATCAAAAGGTTGTATTTTCCATTGCCATCACCTCTGTGAGGCACTTGGCTGAGAGAGAATTTTCCAACAGGCTAGTTGTAAACAAATCAATGGATAGATCAACTTGTGTACAACCAGCCTGCCCATACATGGATCGAAATTCGGCCTATCACTGCTGAAATGGCTAATTTTAAACCATGTATGGCTGGTATTAGCTACATTTTGGCTTCAATTTGTTAGTGTATCTAGATCTGCTAGTACATATAACACTACCCTCCTCTCCAAACAGACAAAGCTGCTGTCTTCTGTGCTCATTCATACAGAGTGAGGGCACTCCAACACAGGAGGTGTGTTTTAATGTCAGACCTCCAGGTGAATACAGAGGTAGAAAGGCAAAAAATAAATAAATAAATAAAATGCAGCCACTGCGTCTGATTGGTAAGCTGCAGTATTGCATTTCTCTTTCGTTTATTGATGGCCACAGCTCCATTCATCTTGACCGTAGGGTTATTAGGCCACCTTCAGGAGAGTATTATTCCGCCCAGAGAGTGGTCCCTCTGGCAATAACTCCTCAGCCTGCTTCCTGCAGCTCAGTTTTTTTTCTGCTTAGTGAAGGAGAAGGACCTAGGCTCCCTGCCGGGACCATCGGTCCTGGGGATTTTTTCCAGATTTTTGCCTTTTGCACAAGATTTTAAGATCCTGTGCTCTTCTATCAACAGCCAGCTGGGTGACAGGCTGGATAATATAGATCAGGGATATACAATTAGCGGACCTCCAGCTGTTGCAAAACTACAAGTCCCATCATGCCTCTGCCTCTGGGTGTCATGCTTGTGGCTGTCTAGAGTCTTGCTATGCCTCATGGGACTTGTAGTTCTGCACCAGCTGGAGGTCTGCTAATTGTATATCCCTTATATAGATCCTTGTAGTCTCCCCAGCCTGGCCATTGAGCGTGTACAGGTCCTAGCTACGCGCTGGGTCATGCCGCTCAGGCTCCAGGGGCGGCCGGTAAGCGCAATGCTCTGGGGCATACATATGACCGGACTTCGGATGTCTTTGTCACAGTGTGCCGTGGCCCACAGCCACCCCGTACTGCTTGGGTGTGGGTCTGTGATGGGATGCCTCCAGTTCATCCGGATGGTAAGCACAGCTCTCCCGGTCTTGGCAAGACAGAGCAGCTGGGCATTCCCTGGGAGGTTGATTAGGGGATCCCTGTTCTCCCTGTCCCCCCCCTCATGGGGGATGCTACATGACTGGGATGTAGTGCGGTGTGTGTGGGCCAGGGGTCCTCCGGGGTCTCTGATCCTTGATTGGGGGCTGCGCTGGCTGTCTTTGTCCCAGTGCTGTCATTTTTGTCTCTCTGCTGGTGTCTGTGGGCTCTGCATGTGCTGCCGCCATAGCGCTGACCGCTGCCATTCTGTGTGCGGTTTTGTTTGGCCATTTTCTGTTGGCCTCTATGAGAAGCATGGTCAGCGGCCATTTTCTTAGAGTTTGGTGGCCATTTTCCCTGGGATTTTTTTATACAAGGGCGCCTGGCGGCCATCTTCATGTAGCCTCAGTGCATTTTTTTTCTGCACAACGCTGGCTCCTGTGCCTCAGAACAATGCGGTTTTTGTTCATGGACACTTGTGAGCAGACCCCTGGACACAGCCATCAGTAACAGCATGGCGCAGCACTCGGTCAGGGTGGTGAGTCCTGCGGTGGGGGACCCTCAGTCTGTAGCAGCTAGGGGGGTGGGATTAAGTACCTTGTCCTAAGTCCCCAAGGGTGGCAGACAGGGTTGGTCAGCATGGCATCAGAAGCTGGTGTTTCTTCCCCAGACCTCCCTGCAATTGCAACCAGCTCACCTGCAAATAGTGCAGTGCCTTTGCACGCTTTGTCGGCAGTCCTTCAAACATTCATTGCCAGGGTGACGGCAGTGTGCGGGCGCAAGGGGGTAAAAAAACGGCCCCTGTTCCCCCGTCCTCCTGGGAGAGCTCGGATTCAGACTCGGGCCCTGCGGTGACTTGCGGCCCCTGCTCTGATGTGTCAGAGGATGCTAATCTGGACCAATCGGACCGTGAGGATGATTGTGTCCGGGTCTGCGCAGGAAAAAGCGCTAGTTGGAGCACGTATCGCCGCTGTTCGTAATACCCTGAAAATACAGGATGCGGCAGGATCCTCTGCCGAAGCGGCGGTCCCTTTTGGGTCCCGTAAGCCAGCTCGTACACCCAAGGTGTTCCCGTATCTGCCTTACTTTGATAAGTTCATTTACAAGGAATGGGGAAGCCCGCAATGGACCTTTTTTGGTCCCAAAAAGAATGGGGGTGCGTTACCCCTTTTGAGGAGAGCCTTCTTAAAAAGTGGTCAGCTCCCCCGGTCGTGGACCCCCAGTATCCAGGTTAAATAAAGTAACCACGATCCCAGCAGAAGGGGCTCCTGCATTTAAGGACCCTACCGACAGGAGGGACGAGGCAGTGGCACCCGGTCCATGTTTACTGTAGTGCCGGTACTGGCCACGGCATTAGTGTCGCAGACCCTTTCTGAGCAAAACTATTGCACCATGAATTGGAGAAGCAGCAGTCTCCTCCAGTCTGCGTGAAACTAGCAGACCAGTTGGTGCACGGCCAAGGGAAGTATGTCTGTGATGCGGCCCTGGACATACTTCCCTTGTTCTCCAGAGCATCAGTATCCAGGAGTCGTGCTGCGGCGCCTGCCCTGGCTGAAATGCTGGTCTGCGGACCAGGCATCTAAAAAAGCCTTGACTGATTTTCCCTTCCTTGGTGAGTGGCTATTTGGAGCCTCGCTGGATGACATTATTAAGAATGTCACAGGTGGAAAGAGCATGTTGCTCCCACAGTCCAGGAAGGGTAAGGAGCCACGCCACAGGCAAGGCCCCTCCTTTTCCGCTCAAGAGGCTTTTTTTAATCTACCTGGGACCTCAGGTAAATTCTCCCAGTCCACCAAGGCGACTACTGAGAGACAGAAGCGTCCCTGGACTCGCAAGGCAGCGAAAAAGTGCTACCGCATGAAGGTTTGCCCCCGCCCGACACACGGGTGGGGGGGGTCTCCTTCGGGAGTTTGCAGCTCGGTGGGCCTCTTGGCTGTCCGACCAATGGGTCTGCAAACTGATTTCATCAGGCTACAAGATAGAGTTCCTCTCTTGGCCACCAAACTGATTCTTTCCCTCCAGCCTACCCTTACTCCCGGCTTGCCGGAAGGCCCTGTTTGGGGCAGTAAGGGACCTGCTCAGCCACGGGGTGATAGTGCCTGTTCCAGAAACTGAAAGGTTTCAGGGATTCTATACCAATCTGTTTGTAGTCCCCAAAAAGGAAGGGATACGTCAAATCCTAAACCTAAAAGCCCTCAATTTCTTTGTGAAAGTACAGAGGTTCAGAATGGAATCAGTTTGCTCCGTAGTCGCTGCACTCCATCAGGGGGACTCCCCGGTGTCTCTGGATATCCAGGACGCGTACCTACACATACCCATATGCCTCAGGCATCAGAGGTTCCTGCGATTTGCAGTAGGGGAAGACCACTACCAGTTTGTGGCTTTCCCCTTTTGGCCTGGCTTCAGCACCCCGAGTCTTTACCAAGGTATTGGCTCTAATTTTGGCATTGTTGCGACAACATGGGATCGCAATCGTGGGTTACCTAGATTATCTCCTTCTGAGAGCAGCTTCTGCTTCAGAATTAAGGGAGGATGTGGCGATCACCATGCAAACCCTACAGGAATTTGGGTGGGCGTTTGAACCTAAAAAAGTCGGTACTTGTGCCGACTCAGTGCCTGGACTACCTAGGCTTACTGCTGGACTCCGTGGAAGCGAGAGTGTTTTCTCCCTTCAGACACATTGCAGACTCTCAGAGCTGCGGTGAAGCTGCTGATGAATCGCAAGTGGTCGTCGCTGCATTTCTGCATGCGAGTTCTGGTCCTCATGGTTGCCTCCTTCGAGGCGGTACCGTACGCCCAGTTTCACACCAGCGTCTTGTAGAAGGAGATATTGTCCAAATGAGACAAATCTCCGTTGTCCCTGGATCGGCAGATTCGGCTTACACCTTGAAGGGGCAGATGCCCCCCTTTCCTGTCGCGGCCCATTCAACCAGGGCAATTGGGACCTCTTGGGCTTTCTGGCATCAAGCGTCAGTCTCCCAGGTGTGTAAGGCGGCGTTTTAGTCGTCCGTTCATACTTTCACAAAGTTCTACAAAATTAATGTAAGGCTGCTTTCACACTGGGGCGGGAGCAGCGTCGGCGGTAAAGCGCCGCTATTTTTAGCGGCGCTTTACCGTCGTTTTAGCGGCGGTGTGCGGGCCCTAGCGGGGTGGTTTTAACCCCCGCTAGCGGCCGAAAAGGGGTTAAACCCGCCCACAAAGCGCCGCTGCAGCGGCGCTTTGCCGGCGGTATTGCCGCGGTGTCCCATTGATTACAATGGGTACGAGCGGTATAGGAGCGGTGAATACACCGCTCCTTCACCGCTGCAAAGATGCGGCTAGCAGGACTTTTTTCACCGTCCTGCCAGCGCATCGCTCCAGTGTGAAAGCCCTCCGACTTTCACACTGGAGTTAAAGGGGCCGGTTTTTTTCAGGCGTTACACAGGCGCTATTTTTAGCGCTGTAACGCCTGAATACCGCCCCAGTGTGAAAGGAGCCAAAGCGCATCTTCTGATGCCTGCTTTGGCCGCAGAGTTTTGCAGGCGGTCGTGTAATTGTTGCAATTTACACTCTTCTTGTTGGAGAAATTTACATTTTGATTGTCAATGCATTCTGATGCATATGTTGGCTACAAGTTCTGATGTGGTTAGTTCCGATGGTGACTCCTCTGTGGGGGAGCACCTCTGGTTGTGTGTGAAGTTATGTTTGCTGTTCCCACCCCTCGTTATGACACTGCTTAGGGACATCCCTACGGTTAAGATTAATGTAGCTGTGTCCGTTAATTGAATGAAGGAGAAAATAGGATTTTTGTACTCCCTGTAAAATACTTTTCTCAGAAGTTCATCGAAGGAAACACAGCACCCATCCCTCCTATTATTTTACGTTCTACTGCTTGTTGATGTACTGAGCTGCAGGAAGCAGGCTGGGGGGTTATTGCCAGAGGGACCGCCCCCTGGGCGGAATTGTACAGTTCTGTTTTTCACATGTATTAAATGTCCTGCCTAGTCCTCTCCTGAAGGTGGCGTACGGTCAAGATTAATGGAGCTGTGTTGGTCAATGAACTTCAGAGAAAAGGATTTTAAGAGGAGTACAAAAATTCTATTTTTCTGGTTTTGGGTTTAATACTGCTTTTTAAGGTGGTTTCAACCATTCACCACAAGCAGAAGACTGACCTGCCATCGCTCTGTCCAACTCCAGTACGTCAGATTTCCCTTCATGTCTAGATAAAGTTTGTGCCTTGCAGCCCATGCTTTTATTAGAAACGCAGACTTTTTCTTTGGTGTGCCAGGTGTTCCCCCAATAAAGGAAACGGACTTCACCATTTCTGTGTGGTTCAGATACAGTCGGGTCCATAAATATTGTGACATTGACACGATTCTAATCTTTTTGGCTCTATACGCCACCCCAATTTATTTGAAATGAAACGAACAGGATGTGCTTTAACTGCAGACTTTCAGCTTTAATTTGATGGTATTTACATCCAAATCAGGTGAACGGTGTAGGAATTACAACAGTTTGTATATGTGCCTCCAACTTTTTAAGGGACTAAAAGTAATGGGACAATTGGCTGCTCAGCTGTTCCATGGCCAGGTGTGTGTTATTCCCTCATTGTCCCATTTACAAGAGCAGATAAAAGGTCCAGAGTTCATTTCAAGTGTGCTATTTGCATTTGGAATCTGTTGCTGTCAACTCTCAATACGAGATCCAAAATCATTAGGCTGAAAAAACAAAGCAAACCCATCAGAGAGATATCAAAAACATTAGGCGCGGCCAAATCAACTGTTTGGAACATCCTTAACCCCCCTAGCGGTAATCCCGAGTCTGGCTTGGGTTAGGAATTTACTGATAGGAGCGGTAACCCCGCGCCAGACTCGGGATTGCTTCGCTGGATGCGGGGGAGGACACAGTGAGACTTACTTACCTTGTGCCCTGGATCCAGCGATGTCCGCCGCGCTGTGTGATCGAGCTGTCCTCCGCTCGATTCACAGTGCCGAATGCCGCTGAGCTCCGCTCCCTGCGGCGTTACGCCGCATGGGAGCGGAGATCGGCGCCAAATTCAAAAAAGTAAAAAGACACAACACACACAGCACTGTAATCTTACAGATTACAGTGCTGTATTAAAAATTACACACCCCCTTTGTCCCTAGTGGTCTGTGCAATGCCCTGCATGCACTTTTATATTATAAATACTGTTTTTTCTGCCTGGAATTTGGAGATTGTCCATAGCAACCAAAACGTGTCCCTTTTTCAGTGTTTTAGGATTTGATTACATTATTGAATAATTTTTATTATTCTTTATTATATTATAAACTTTATCATACCCGGGATGTCTGCTAGACTCTGGTTTGAAGAGATTTAAGAGTGTTATTCCTAAGAATTACAGGACTACAAAATAAAACGCCAGATTTCCATGCAAAATAATTGTACCGCTTTCAGCACCTAATTCCAGACTGAATCATACCGCCAGGGAGGTTAAAAAGAAAGAACGCACCGGTGAACTCAGCAACACCAAAAGACCTGGAAGACCACGGAAAACAACTGTGGTGGATGACCAAAGAATTCTTTCTCTGGTGAAGAAAACACCCTTTACAACAGTTGGCCAAATCAAAACCGCTCTCCAGGAGGTAAGGCGTATGTGTGTCAAAGTCAACAATCAAGAGAAGACTTCACCAGAATGAAAACAGAGGGTTCAGCACAAGATGTAAACCATTGGTGAGCCTCAAAAAACGGGAAGGCCAGATTAGTGTTTGCCAAACAACATCTAAAAAAGCCTTTGCGGTTCTGGAACTACATCCTATGGACAGATGAGACCAAGATCAACTTGTACCAGAGTAATGGGAAGAGAAGAGTATGGAGAAGGAAGGGAACTGCTCATGATCCAAAGCATACCACCTCATCAGTGAAGCATGGTGGTGGTAGTGTTATGGTGTGGGCATGTATGGCTGCCAATGGAACTGGTTCTCTTGTATTTATTGATGATGTGACTGCTGACAAAAACAGCAGGATGAATTCAGGAAAATGCTTCAGAATTCATTGGATGGCGCTTCACAGTGCAGATGGACAATTACCCGAAACATACTGCGAAAGGAACTAATGAGTTTTTTAAGGGAAATAAGTGGAATGTTATGCAATGGACAAGTCAATTACCGGACCTTAATCCGATTGAGCGTGCACTTCCCTGAAGGGAAAATGCCCCAAGAACAAGCAGGAACTGAAGACAATTGCAGTAGAGGCCTGGCAGAGCATCACCAGGGATGAAACCCAGCGTCTGGTGATGTCTATGCGTTCCAGACTTCAGGCTGTAATTCACTGCAAAGGATTTGCAACCAAGTATTAAAAAGTGAAGGTTTGATGGATGATTGTTAATCTGTCCCATTACTTTTGGTCCCTTTAAAAAGTGGGAGGCACATATACAAACTGTTGTAATTCCTACCCCGTTCACCTGCTTTCGATGTAAATACCCTCAAATTAAAGCTGAAAGTCAGCAGTTAAAGCACATCTTGTTTGTTTCATTACAAATCCATCGTGGTGGTGTATAGAGCCAAAAAGATTAGAATTGTGTGGATGTCCCAATATTTATGGACCTGACTGTAGATTGTTAGCCTATGATTTTAAGGATTGGGTTCCACCTACTGTCAAAGCTCATTCTACTAGATCTGTCATTATCCTGGGGTTTTTCAGCACCAGGCAACTGTTCCCAGATTTGCAAGGCTGTCACCTGGTCCTCTGTTTACATGTTCCCTAAGTTTTACCAGGTGAATGTTCAGCCCCATCTGATGCCAGCTTTGGGCATAAGATCCTTCAGGGAAGGCTCCAGTTTTTCAGTTCTTTTTTTTTTGCTGTGTTATTTTCAAGTGGACTACCTTTGGACCTCTGTAATGTCTCTGAATCATGTGTACCTCTATAAACAGAAAAGAAAAAATATATATATATATATTTTTTTTAACCCTTATGAAATCCTTTTCCCAGAGATTATTGAAGGATACAGCCCTCACCTCTCTTAGTCTATGATCTTGTCAGCAGCAGTGCTTTGTTACAAAATAAGGCATTGCTAGGCTCCAAGTTATTTTCAACTCTTGTCTCCCTATATAAACTCCAAGAAAGGGATTTTAAGGCGAGTACAAAAATCATATTGTAAGCATGGGTGAACTCTGGTAGCAGGAATCACCAACAGGTTTCTTACATGTAGGATATACACAAGCAAAGAAATTACCCTATCATACTTCCCCTTACATTTATACTTTCCCTATGAAGAAAGACTAAACATGTCAGTAGTCTAAAGGGCAACAGAATTGCTAGCAGGGGTGTTAGAAATTTTAATTCGATCTACTTATTTCTGTGAAGAGGAACAAAGGAACGCCAGTGACATTACAGATTTTTTATTTTTTTAACAATTTTTTATTGAAAATTTACAAAACATTTCAAACAGCTAGATTACAAAATCGTATAACTGGGGGGTGGGTTGCGCTATGGATCCTTAAGAGTGAATGTAGAAAGAAAAGAAAAGAAAAGTTAAAAGGTAAGAGCAGCCTCTATTGATTTCCACCCACGGGTGGAACGATGCAAAGACAAAGGGGGGTAATAGATATGGCGCTTATACCTATATGTGGGGACTAGTAGTGTGTTGGTGTATAAAAATGTATTGTATTGTATAGGTCAATTTTCCCATGTGTGGCAATATATAATTCTTAAAGTGCTGACTAATTTTGGGCCAATGTGTATATAATATATATTTTCCAGCGTGCTGGTTCAAAACCCAAAGTTTTAAAATTAAATGAAAATTAAATAAAAATACAATAAACTCAAAGTGCACACCAATGGCAACAGGTTACAATGTATTTAACCAACAGGTTACAATGTAGCAAACCATATAACTTATTAATCTAAATAGCAATATGCAGTTATTAAAGTATTAATCTAAATGGCAATATGCAGTTATTAAAGTGCGCGTGCAAATAAATTCTTACAGACCTATAGGTGAAGACTAATTGTGATAGCTGGTGGATTAGTCGTGAAAAAAGAATATTAAAGTATATTACGTATACTGTGGTGCCAAACTATAATAAATAAACATATATGAAATATCACGGTGGTGGCATAAACTGGTCTGATAGTGATGCTTTACATAAATTAGTATAAAATTAATGAAAATTAAAAATTAAAATACCATCTACATGAAGCATAAATGTGCTAAAATGATAAAACACAGAAAAATTAAATAAAATTAAAAAATCCAAAAAAAAAAAAAAAAAAAAAAAACGTGCAAAATTAGTGCAAGAAAATGTGCAAACAATGCAGGCAAATTTTAAACATTGGACGT
Source organism: Lithobates pipiens (assembly GCF_037356315.1). NCBI lineage: Eukaryota > Metazoa > Chordata > Amphibia > Anura > Ranidae > Lithobates > Lithobates pipiens. Next base: position 193,732,805 of record NW_027507718.1, read on the forward strand.
GATGGAGCAAGTCTCTATTGGGTGGCGGAAAAAACCGCAGGTGCAGAAAAGGAGGGGGTGATGTTTTCCAACTGTGTTCTTCACATTCGGTGGCTTAAAAGGGTGTTAAAATTATTATGCTCTCACCAGAAGGAGGACCCCATCCGGGGTGGATCAACATTCACAATATTAGCTATTGTGCGGCTCTCTGGCTTCCTTCCACTTTAAAGATTAGGGATCCCTCGTTCCTCCGTGAGTAGCAATAAGCCCCGTTTATATGGAGTAGAGAAGAGGCACAACCATAGTGTGATACCGTTTTTAAAGAATTTTATTGCAGAAAATAGTTAAAGAATTACTCACAAACAACTGGTTTAAAAGTGCGGTGTGTACAGCTTTTAAAATTCCCGCTGTTGCAATCTCCGTCTGAGCTCGAGGTGTACGCTGCCTGGCCACGCCCTACGCGTTTCGTCACACGGACGTCATCTGGAGCGGCCATTTTCGTACACCTTTCCTGCTTTATAGGGTGTATTGTGCCTGTTGCGCATGCGCGATCAATCGGCGCCATTTTAAGTGAGGGAAATGCCCTCTTACACATGTACTGCTCGACAAGCACTATACGCCAGGGGAATGGAGACGCTGCAACGAAAACAATATCGGACGTATATCGAACCTTATACATAATAAAATAAACTACAGATATATACTGACATTTGTACCGGCATATAAAATAAAGAAAGCGGATGGTATTAGATGTGAAGGAAGCAGATGGTATTAAATATGTGTAGTTTCAAAATAGAAGTGGGGAAGGTTAGGTATGTTATACTTGTTCATAGTGAGTGAAATGAAGGAAAAAAGTTGGAAATTAACAGGGATCAAAATAAGAAGTGTAAAGTGAAAAGACTTATGATAATAGTATATATATACTAGTGAGAGAGTTATTACTGAAAAAGATGTTACAATCCGAGCGAAAATCCAGGTATAATAGGTATATCATAAAATATGGGAAATGTATAAGAGGAATATGTATAAAATATATATAAGAAAATTGTATATAAAAAATATATATATATAAGAAAAAATAATAAAATAATAAAAATAAAAATAATATAAAAATGAGAAAAAGACACTACAAAATGGGAAGAAAAGGGGAGAAATGTATATATTGAGAACCGGAAAAAAATTTTGAGAACCGGAAAATTTTAAAACCGAAAAATTCAGAAAATTTAAAATTTAAAATTTAAAATTGCAAGGGGGAGTGGATATGGAAGGGCTTACTTTGCCAGGGGTATGTGTTGATCTAGTTGTATATGTGAAAAATTCTTTTGTGTTTATATAGAGCATTAGCGAGCTTTGTTAAAGGGGGGGGATCTTACAGAGACTTTCAGCCTTATTCACAAAAATCTTGAATAATTGCTGTATTTGAGGAGATGTCAAAAAATATCAAAAATTATCAAAAAATATCAAAAAATATCAAAAAATTCCCAAAATTTTTTTTATATTAAAATGGAATAGTATAAAAATAAAGAGAAGTAATGCGTATATGTAAGCAAAGTTGAATGAAGATTAGTGGATAGTATAATAGTCATGGTGGATATCCGTGTGGACCTTGATATGACAAATGGTATATTGAAGTCCCGGTAAAAGTCGGGAGCTCAGATAAAATCAGTGGTATTATCTTATGCGTGGTGTGATAAAATTTGCTGATTGGTGGGATGTGTTATATTCTCTCTGCTCAGTCCACATGAATTAAAAATAGTTAAAAAATAGTTAAAAATAAGTTAAAAAATGGTTAAAAGTTAGTTAAAAAAACAGTTGAGGTCCAGGTCTACATTCATTCCTCTAGGGTGTAGCGTATCTAAGTTAAAAATCCACTTAGTTTCATTCTGTGAAATCTTAATAGTCATATCTTCACCTCGCCAGTGTCCTTTGACCTTGTCAATGGCATAGAAGGTCATTTGTTTAGGGTCTTGATTATGGAATTCTTTAAAATGTCTCGAGACACTATGTTTCTCATACCCTATTTTAATATTTTTGATGTGTTCTCTTATCCTTTCATGTAGTTCGCGTGTTGTCCTTCCTACATACTGTTTGTGACAGGGGCACTCTAAAACGTATGTCACATGAGTGCTTTTGCAGGAAATTAATTCTTTTATCGAGAATTCTCTCCCGTTCGTGGTGGAGGTGAATTTAGTAGTTTTCCTATGTGTCTGCTTACTTCTGCGGCAAGGTAGGCATTGCCCACATTTGAAGAACCCTTTTAGGTTCTTCAAAATCAGCAAACACCTAAAAGGGTTCTTCAAATGTGGGCAATGCCTACCTTGCCGCAGAAGTAAGCAGACACATAGGAAAACTACTAAATTCACCTCCACCACGAACGGGAGAGAATTCTCGATAAAAGAATTAATTTCCTGCAAAAGCACTCATGTGACATACGTTTTAGAGTGCCCCTGTCACAAACAGTATGTAGGAAGGACAACACGCGAACTACATGAAAGGATAAGAGAACACATCAAAAATATTAAAATAGGGTATGAGAAACATAGTGTCTCGAGACATTTTAAAGAATTCCATAATCAAGACCCTAAACAAATGACCTTCTATGCCATTGACAAGGTCAAAGGACACTGGCGAGGTGAAGATATGACTATTAAGATTTCACAGAATGAAACTAAGTGGATTTTTAACTTAGATACGCTACACCCTAGAGGAATGAATGTAGACCTGGACCTCAACTGTTTTTTAACTAACTTTTAACCATTTTTTAACTTATTTTTAACTATTTTTAACTATTTTTAATTCATGTGGACTGAGCAGAGAGAATATAACACATCCCACCAATCAGCAAATTTTATCACACCACGCATAAGATAATACCACTGATTTTATCTGAGCTCCCGACTTTTACCGGGACTTCAATATACCATTTGTCATATCAAGGTCCACACGGATATCCACCATGACTATTATACTATCCACTAATCTTCATTCAACTTTGCTTACATATACGCATTACTTCTCTTTATTTTTATACTATTCCATTTTAATATAAAAAAAATTTTTGGAATTTTTTGATATTTTTTGATATTTTTTGATAATTTTTGATAATTTTTGATATTTTTTGACATCTCCTCAAATACAGCAATTATTCAAGATTTTTGTGAATAAGGCTGAAAGTCTCTGTAAGATCCCCCCCCTTTAACAAAGCTCGCAAATGCTCTATATAAACACAAAAGAATTTTTCACATATACAACTAGATCAACACATACCCCTGGCAAAGTAAGCCCTTCCATATCCACTCCCCCTTGCAATTTTAAATTTTAAATTTTCTGAATTTTTCGGTTTTAAAATTTTCCGGTTCTCAAAAAAATTTTCCGGTTCTCAATATATACATTTCTCCCCTTTTCTTCCCATTTTGTAGTGTCTTTTTCTCATTTTTATATTATTTTTATTTTTATTATTTTATTATTTTTTCTTATATATATATTTTTTATATACAATTTTCTTATATATATTTTATACATATTCCTCTTATACATTTCCCATATTTTATGATATACCTATTATACCTGGATTTTCGCTCGGATTGTAACATCTTTTTCAGTAATAACTCTCTCACTAGTATATATATACTATTATCATAAGTCTTTTCACTTTACACTTCTTATTTTGATCCCTGTTAATTTCCAACTTTTTTCCTTCATTTCACTCACTATGAACAAGTATAACATACCTAACCTTCCCCACTTCTATTTTGAAACTACACATATTTAATACCATCTGCTTCCTTCACATCTAATACCATCCGCTTTCTTTATTTTATATGCCGGTACAAATGTCAGTATATATCTGTAGTTTATTTTATTATGTATAAGGTTCGATATACGTCCGATATTGTTTTCGTTGCAGCGTCTCCATTCCCCTGGCGTATAGTGTTTGTCGAGCAGTACATGTGTAAGAGGGCATTTCCCTCACTTAAAATGGCGCCGATTGATCGCGCATGCGCAACAGGCACAATACACCCTATAAAGCAGGAAAGGTGTACGAAAATGGCCGCTCCAGATGACGTCCGTGTGACGAAACGCGTAGGGCGTGGCCAGGCAGCGTACACCTCGAGCTCAGACGGAGATTGCAACAGCGGGAATTTTAAAAGCTGTACACACCGCACTTTTAAACCAGTTGTTTGTGAGTAATTCTTTAACTATTTTCTGCAATAAAATTCTTTAAAAACGGTATCACACTATGGTTGTGCCTCTTCTCTACTCCATATAAACGGGGCTTATTGCTACTCACGGAGGAACGAGGGATCCCTAATCTTTAAAGTGGAAGGAAGCCAGAGAGCCGCACAATAGCTAATATTGTGAATGTTGATCCACCCCGGATGGGGTCCTCCTTCTGGTGAGAGCATAATAATTTTAACACCCTTTTAAGCCACCGAATGTGAAGAACACAGTTGGAAAACATCACCCCCTCCTTTTCTGCACCTGCGGTTTTTTCCGCCACCCAATAGAGACTTGCTCCATCACGTCCAATGTTTAAAATTTGCCTGCATTGTTTGCACATTTTCTTGCACTAATTTTGCACGTTTTTTTTTTTTTTTTTTTTTTTTTTGGATTTTTTAATTTTATTTAATTTTTCTGTGTTTTATCATTTTAGCACATTTATGCTTCATGTAGATGGTATTTTAATTTTTAATTTTCATTAATTTTATACTAATTTATGTAAAGCATCACTATCAGACCAGTTTATGCCACCACCGTGATATTTCATATATGTTTATTTATTATAGTTTGGCACCACAGTATACGTAATATACTTTAATATTCTTTTTTCACGACTAATCCACCAGCTATCACAATTAGTCTTCACCTATAGGTCTGTAAGAATTTATTTGCACGCGCACTTTAATAACTGCATATTGCCATTTAGATTAATACTTTAATAACTGCATATTGCTATTTAGATTAATAAGTTATATGGTTTGCTACATTGTAACCTGTTGGTTTGCTACATTGTAACCTGTTGCCATTGGTGTGCACTTTGAGTTTATTGTATTTTTATTTAATTTTCATTTAATTTTAAAACTTTGGGTTTTGAACCAGCACGCTGGAAAATATATATTATATACACATTGGCCCAAAATTAGTCAGCACTTTAAGAATTATATATTGCCACACATGTGAAAATTGACCTATACAATACAATACATTTTTATACACCAACACACTACTAGTCCCCACATATAGGTATAAGCGCCATATCTATTACCCCCCTTTGTCTTTAGATTACAAAATCATTTAACAATTGCATTGGTTCAAGGGACACCACTTGTGCTGAATAGGGAGGCTATTGAGGTAATTGTAAAACCTCACCCTCTATGGCCAAGGAGAATTACAGCTAGTGCAGGTACAGCTCAGGGTAATACCCAGATGGAGTTGGCATTTGAGATGTGCCAGTCTCTCATGAGTACATTTATCATTACTATATACCTAAGGGTGGGCTGGAAGTAGCCCCTTGGGGCATAACTGGACCTCATGAATTCTCATTAAACCAAAAGCTATTAAGTGTGGTATGTTATGACTGTAAGGCGGGATTCACACCATTGCGAATTTAATGCGGGATATCCACGTCTAATTCACAATAGCAGGAGATTTTGACATATCTCAGCAGTGGGTCTGTGTGCGTCCTTTTGGTCTGTTTCAGATCCGAATTCAGCTCACAATTTGGGCTGAAATCAGACCTGAAATGGTGAACCAGGACGCACCGGACCCCTGCTGTGAGTCACATGTGGCTCATATGTGAACCGAGCCTTAAAGAAAGAGTTAACCCTAATTCCAGAGAGAAAAGAGAAGTGAAAGAGCAGGGAGAATTGTACATTCTGAGAAAGAAAAGAACAGCACATGGCTCTATATGTTGATGTTATTGTTAATCAAATTAGTAAAGAAATGTCAAAGTTGTCAGGGAAGTCATTTGAAATTCATAATTCTTATATTTTCTTTTGAATTTTTGTACAGAGTAATATAAGATGGCTGCTTATTTTAATTTAGCAGATACTATACAATCTTTTGCTTGACCTGCACTCTAGTGGAAGTAACTGACGCCCATGCTTTTGCCAGAACCTGTTTAGCTGATGTAACATATAAGTCAGTAGCCAAAATTGTCTGTTAGTGCAGTTAGTAGGTTTCAGATTCAAAAGGGCCTCTTTAGGGTCTTTTTGGATGCCCCTCCCAAGACTGTATCTACTACTGTAGATGATACACAGTGGCCCAGTACTACTTTATTTTGGGGAAATCCCACCAAATATGTAGTAGAGTGCATTTTGAGCTACATCCTTCGAAGCACGATTCAGGTGCATTGGGGATGAATTCTAAAAGTCTAGAGGGTTCCATGCGCCACCACATATCCAGTCTGTAGTTTGCCCTTACTGCAAAGACATAGGTGCAGAGCATGGTAATATTCCACAGTTGTTCTGTCTTCTTACGCTATAGGTACACCAAGATCTGTTTCCCATTGTGACACATACACTCACTGTCCACTTTAATAAGTACACCTGTTCAATTGCTTGGTAACACAAATTGCTAATCAGCCAATCGCATAGCAATAACTCGATGCATTTAGGCATCTAGATGTGGTAAAGACGACTTGCTGAAGTTCAAACCGAGCATCGAAATGGGGGAGAAAGGGGATTTAAGTGACTTTGAACGTGGCATGGTTGTTGATGCCAGACAGCCTGGTCTGGGCATTTCAAAAACTGCTGAACTTCTACTGGGATTTTCACCCACAACCATCTCTTGGGTTTACAGAGAATGAGCTGAAAAAGAGAAAATATATAGTGAGCGGCAGGTGTGTCTCTTCTTGAGGTCAGAGGAGAATAGGCAGACTGCTTCGAGATGATAAAAAGGCAACAGTAACCTCAAATAACCACTTGTTACAACCAAGGTGTGCAGAATACCATCTCTGAATGTACAACACATCAGACCTTGAAGCAGATGGACTACAACAGCAGAAGACCACACCAGGTGCAAAGAACAGGAAACTGAGGCTACAATTTACACAGGCTCATCAAAATTGGACAATATAAGATTGGAAGAATGTTGCATGGTCTGATGAGTCTCAAATTCAGCTGCAATATTCAGATGGTAGGGTCAGAATTTGGCGTAAACAACATGAAAGCATGGATCCAGCCGGCCTTTTATCAATGGTTCAGGCTGGTGGTGGTGTAACGGTGTGGGGGATATTTTCTTGGCACACTTAGTACCAATTGAGCATCGTATAAATGCTGCGGCCTACCTGAGTATTGTTGCTGACCATGTCTATCCTTTATGACTACAGTGTACTCGTCTTCTGATGGCTACATCCAGCAGGATTATGCACCATGTTACAAAGCTCAAATCATCTCAAACTGGTTTCTTGAACATGGCAATGAGGTCACTGTACTCCAATGGCCTCTACGCTCACCTGATCTCAATCCAATCGAGAACCTTTGGGATGTGGTAGAATGGGAGATTTGCATCATGGATGTGCAGCCGACAAATCTGCAGCAACTGTGTGAAGCTATTATGTCAATGTGGAATTTTTCCAAAACCTTGTCAAATCTATGCCACGAATAATTAAAGGCAGCCTTGAAGGCAAAAGGGGGTCCAACCTGTTACTAGCAAGGTGTACCTAATAATAAAGTGGCTGGTAAATGTATTTGACAAGGGCTGGGGCTTGCCCCTGCAGCACTGAGTTGTATACAGGCATACCCCACTTTTAAGTACACAATTGGGTTTATTTACTAAAGCTGGAAAGTACAAAATTAGGCTCAATTCTGCATAGAAACCAATGAGCTTCCAGGTTTTATTACCAAAGCTTAACCACCTCAATACCGGGCACTTAAACACCTTCCTGCCCAGACCAATTTTGAGCTTTCAGCGCTATCACAATCTGAATGACAATTGTGTACCCAAATGAAATTTTTATCATTTTTTTCCCCACAAATAGAGCTTTCTTTTGGTGGTATTTGATCACCTCTATGGATTTTATTTTTTGCTAAACAAATAAAAAAAAGACTGAAAATTTGGAATTTTTTTTTTTTTTGTTTCAGTTTCAAAACTTTGTAAATAAGTACCGTATATACTCGAGTATAGGCCGACCCGAATATAAGCCGAGGCCCCCAATTTACCCCCAAAAAAACTGGCAAACTTATTGACTCGTGTATAAGCCGAGGGTGAGACATGCCTGTCCATCCCTGTGTGTGTGTCCGTCCATCCCTGTGTGTCCGTCCATCCCTGTGTGTCCGTCCATCCATCCCTGTGTGTGTGTGTGTCCATCCATCCATCCATCCCTGTGTGTGTGTGTCTCCATCCATCCATCCATCCCTGTGTGTGTGTGTGTCTCCATCCATCCATCCATCCATCCCTGTGTGTGTGTGTCTCCATCCATCCATCCATCCATCCCTGTGTGTGTGTGTGTCTCCATCCATCCATCCATCCGTGTGTGTGTGTCTCCATCCGTGTGTGTGTGTGTGTGTGTGTGTGTGTGTGTGTGTGTCCAGCCTACCTGTGTCCCGAGCCTTTGTCCCGAGCCTCCGTCCCGTGTCGTGCTTTGCCTTCGTCCCGTCCCGTCCCGTCCCGTGCCGTGCCTCCGTCCCGTGCCCTCTTCGTCGGCGGCCATTGTAAAATTCAAAAGCCGCGCCTCCTCCTTCGCCTGTGATAGGCGGAACACTGAATTTCCCAGCAGCCTGTGTTCCGCCTATCACGGACGTCGTATCATCCTCGTCCGTAGTACGAGGATGAGCGGATGCCCGTGATAGGCGGAACACAGGCTGCTGGGAAATTCAGTGTTCCGCCTATCACAGGCGAAGGCGGAGCCGGAGGCGCGGCTTTTGAATCATAGAATGGCCGCTGTCTGTCTGCTCGACACGCTGATCGAGCGGGCAGACAGCGATGACTCGAGTATAAGCCAAGGGGGGCACTTTCAGCCTCAAAAAAGAGGCTGAAAATCTCGGCTTATACTCGAGTATATACGGTACGTTTTCTCCTTTACTGGCGGGCACTGATAAGGCGGCACTGATGAGGTGGCACCAATAAAGTGGCACTGATGAGGTGGCATTGATGGGCACTGATATGTGACACTGATAGGCAGCACTGATGGGCAACACGGATGGATACTAATAAGTGGCACAAATTGGTACTGATAGCCGGCACGGATTGGCATGGATAAGCGGCATGAATGGGAATGGATAGGCGGCATGGATGGGCACTGATAGTTGGCATGGATGGGCACTGATGGGCAGCATTGTATTGTTTTGTACTGATGGATGCCAATCAGTGCCAAACAATAATGCATGCCAATCAGTGATGCCCATTGTGGGCACTGATTGGCATCCATTGTGGGCACTGACTGGCATCCCTGGAGGTCTAGGGTGGCATACCTGGTGCTGGGCATCCCTGGTGGTCTGGTGGCGTCTCTGGTGGTCCAGTGTGGGCATCCTCAGGGGGCTGCGCTGATAATCGATCAGCACAGACCCCCCCTGTCAGAGGAGCAGCCGATCGGCTCTCCTCTACTCGCGTCTGACAGACTTGAGTGAGGAAAAGCCGATCAACAGCTCTTCCTATTTACACTGTGATCAGCTGTGATTGGACACGGCTGATCACGTGGTAAAGAGTCTCCATCGGAGACTCTTTACTGAGATCGTAGTTGCGGGGCTCAAAATCCTGAGGACGTCATATGACGCCCAGTCAGGATTTTGAAACCACTTTGCAGCTGTCATTTGCCTATAGGGCGGGCGGCAAGTGGTTAATTGAACTAGCCAATGTTAGAAGCTCATTTGGTTTCTATGCAGAAGGGAGCCTGATTTTTCACTTTCCCGCTTTAGTAAATAAACCCCGTTGTGTACTTAAAAGTGGGGTATGCCTGTATTTGGTATCCCTAAAATTAAAATATGAGTGCTAAATGGACTGAATCTTTAAACTGCATAAATATTACATATTTGTGTAGAAATGAATAGTTATTTTTTTTTAAATAAAGAATTTACATTACACAATGTGCTTTTACCACTTCTGGACCAGCCGCCCCAGTTTTACTGTGGCAGGTTGGCTCCCCTGGACAAAACAACTTTACCTTGTGTCACTTTGCCTTTTGGCCACTAGAGGGCATGCACGTCACAGATCGAGAACCGGGATCTGTGTGTGTAAACACACAAATCCCGGTACCCTCAAGGGAGAGGAGATAGATTGTGTGTTCAATACTGATTATGAACACCGTGCATTTTTATAGCACTGATCGCTGTATAATTGTCAATGGTCCCAAAAATGTGTCAAGTGTCCGATGTGTCCGCCACAGTATCGCAGTCCTGATAAAAATGTATTATCAACGGCATTACTAGTAAAAAAATTATAATACTAAAAATGCCATAAATCTATCCCCTATTTTGTAGGCCCTATAACTTTAGTGCAAACCAATCAATATACGCTTATTGCGATTTTTTTTTTTTTTTTTTGGACCAAAAATTTGTAGAAGAATGCATATCGGCCTAAACTGAGGAAATTTTTTTTTTTTTTTTTTAAATTGGGATATTTATTATAGCAAAAAAGTAAAAGATATTGGGGGTTATTTACTAAAGGCAAATCCCCTTTTCACCGCAAGTGCACTTGGAAGTAAAGTCGCTGTAGATCCGAGGGGGACATGCAAGGAAAATAAAAAACAGCATTTTAGCTTGCACATGATTGGATGATAAAATCAGCAGAGCTTCCCCTCAGATCTGCAGCGACTGCACTGCCAGTGGATTTGCCTTTAGTAAATAAACCCCATTGTGTTTTGTTTTTTTTTCAAAATTGTCGCTCTTCTTTTGTTTATAGCACAAAAAATAAAAACCGCAGAGGTCATCAAATACCACCAAAAAAAAGCTTTATTTGTGGGGAAAAAAAGGACATAAATTTTGTTTGGGTACAGTGTCGAACGACCACGTAGTTGTCAGTTAAAATGACGCAGTGCCGAATTGCAAAAAATGGCCTGGTCATTGAGCAGCCAAATATTCCGGGGTTGAAGTGGTTAAGCAAATGTTTATGGACTCACCCATAATCCCAGCAGAGATTCCTGCTCTGAGAAGATGTCACATCCTGACCTGAACTCAAAACACCCAATCAAGTCTCAGGGAATCATTTCCTCTTAACGTTACTGTGTTTATGGGTAATGTATCCTCATTGGGAAGAAGATCGTATAGGGCAGGTTTTGACTTACAATCATGCAAAGAAGGGAAGCAGAGATTATGTGGGAATAGTTACTGTCTAAAATGGACTAAAAGTCTCAGGTTTTGTATCTTGTACAGTGATCCATCATCTTCTTTTCATCCATGTTAGTCTGGTACTCCCAACGGCACATGTTATATAGGGTGTTTTATGTGACGTCTCCTCTTGCGTGCTTCCTAGCACTCTGATATCCTGTGCACCTAGATGAATGGGTTTCTCCCTGTAACATGATTTAATAAAAAAAAAATACATAATGCAAAAACAAGGTGCAATGGGTATCATTACTTAGTTAACAAAGTTAATCCCAAATATTTTTTCAGAGGTACATCTCAGACAAGATATTTTGTCATCCAGGCCATTTTCAAGGACAACTATACATTTGTTTACCTAGATTGCCTATACCAGTGATGGCGAACCTTGGCACTCCAGGTGTTTTGGAACTACATTTCCCATGATGCTTATGCACTCTGAAGTGTAGTTGAGCATTATGGGAAACGTAGTTCCAAAACATCTGGGCTGCCAAGGTTCGCCATCGCTGGCCTATAGCAACGTTTCTCAACTCCAGTCCTCAAGTACCCCCAAAAGGTCATGTTTTCAGGTCTTCCATTATTTAGCACAGGTGATTTGATCAATTTCACTGCCTTAGTACAGGCATACACAATGGGGTTTATTTACTAAAGCTGTAAAGTGAAAAATCAGGCTCACTTCTGCATAGAAACCAATGAGCTTCTAACCTCGGCTTGTTCAAATAAGCTTTGGCAATAAAATCTGGAAACTCATTGGCTTCTATGCAGAAGTGAGCCTGATTTTGCACTTTCCAGCTTTAGTAAATAAACCACATTGTGTACTTAAAAGTGGGGTATGCCTGTAATTACCACAGCCGATTTATCCAAAGGAAAATTCTGAAAATATGACCTGTTGGGATACTTGAGGACTGGGAGTTAAGAAACATTGGACTATAGAATAGGCAAATTGTTCCATGTTTCAAAGTAACTTTCCGCAAGGCACAATTTATGACAGCAAAAGTATTAGTTGCTGAAATTTTGTCTTCAGTTAAAAAAATTGGCATGGGCAGAGGTGAGAGTTGGAGAGGCAGCTCAGGTGATAGTTAAAGAGGAATTAAATCCACCTATATTTTCTTCCCCTCTAGCAATGCAACTATGCAAGCTCTCTTACTGGCATCTTCACCTGGTCTTCCACCTGATTCGTCATCTTGTATAGCAGGACAGGGGAGATCTAGCACTTGCTCACAGATGTTAATTTTCTCAAATCGCCTTTCAGGACAACCCCGGAGAGAGTGTAGCTCCACCTTGTCATTAGGAAACACATGCCCACTTTAAAAACACCTCCTCTTCCTCCATGGCTTTAGTTATTGTGTTTCCTCCATGGAGGAAGCATGTGCCTGAACCAGGGGAGAGCTACACTCTCTGTAGGGGAGTAAGGCTTACCTCCCGTACCGGTTGTTTGTTTCTTTTGACCCCCAGCAGCATCTCCAGTGGGAGAGGACTCCTGGAGCTCCTGGTCTCGCCATCTCACGGGAGTAAGGACCCTCGGAGTGCCGGCGTCGGGTGCCCGGTGTCCGCTGGATTAGCGCAGGGAGGGCTCTGTCGCTGGCGGAGGTCGCTGCAGGTCAGCGGCGTGGCTCCATTTTCGGCATCGGGTCCCAGGCGGCGACATCGTCGTTTACGGTGACGCGCAGGCGCTCTGAGGGGGCGTGGCGCCGTGGTTCAAGTGCCTGGAACGCAGGGATCATGGGGCAGGTCAGGTAACCGTGTGCTTCCGTTTCCGGCCGGCCCTGATGACGCAGCGGCTGGGAAAATTTAAAAAAATGACGGAGCTGTTTGTGTATAGCTGCCTTACTCAGCGATGGAGGAATGTAAGCCAGCTATGGCGGAGACAGGCGCCCCTAGCACCGGTCCAGCCCAGGCATGTAAGGTGCAGTGGCACCCTCTGCTTCACTGTTGGGCTATGTCTTTGTCTGTTCCCCCCTCTTGGGGGCCTGTCGCTGCAGGTCAGAGGTGACTTCATTCTGACCCTTTGCAGCCTAGTTCTGGGGTCTCACTAGTGGTCTGTTTGGTGGTGGGTCTCTGCACTAGCTTGGTGATAAGCGACTGGTTGTTGAGAGCTTTTAGTGAGTTAAGCCTGCATGTCGTTTCAGGAAAAATCACTAGGAAAAGCTAGACCAGGTCAGAGAAAATGTCCTTCTTGCAAGACCCCCCTCAGAGATTCGTGGCAGAAGGCAATGTGCATAAATTGTATCAGAGAATTGGTGGAAAAGGAAACATCCCAGCAATATAAGGATTTGTTTTCTTCGGTTAAAGAGCTGACAAACTCCTTGAGTTCAGTCAGGTCCATCCTGATACAAAACCCTCCTGCACAGACCGAGCCTCGGAACTTGCCGCCCAGCCCCAGGGCGTCGTCGTCCAGACAGGTGGAGACTGAGGATTCTGGAGACGAAGGGGGTAGTACTCTCATCTCCTTCAGGGATTCTGAGGAGGAGGAAGAGGAAGAAGATAGCAGGGGCTCTAAGTACAAGCTATCACTAGAGGAAGTAGATGACATTCTTAAAGCAATCTACACTACTCTAGAAATTCAAGAAGAAAAAGTACAGCTGTCAATTCATGACAAAATGTACCAGGGGTTGGACGAAACAAAACAGAGTTTTTCCAGTCCACAGGGTCCTCTCAGATTCGGTGAGAAAGGAGTGGAAGGACCCAGAAAAAGCCCTTTTCTTCTCTAAAGCTCTCAAGAGAAGGTTTCCCTTCAAAGATAAAGACTCAGAGGTTTGGAACAAAAAAACCCAGAGTCGATGCAGCTTTCTCGCAGGTATCCAGACGAACGGATCTAGCCTTTGAGGATATGGGGAGCCTTAAAGACCCAATGGACAAAAAAGCTAACTCTATCCTTAAAAAGGCTTGGGATGCTGCGTCAGTCAGTCTAAAGCCAGCTATGGCAGCTACGGTAGTGGCCAGGAACCTGGAATGTTGGGTAGAGAAGCTGAAGAGCCATATTGAAGCGGGGACACCCCGCAAGGATCTCTTAGAGTCCTTTCCACTGATCCTGAATGCAGTCAAATATATGGCGGATGCATCAGCAGAATCAGTTAAACTGGCCGCCAGGTCTTCGGCTCTTGTAAATTCAGCCAGGAGAGCAGTTTGGCTGAAAACATGGTCTGGGGGGCGCGGCTTTTAAGGTCAAACTGTGTGGTCTGCCCTTCTCGGGTGACTTGCTCTTTGGACCCGATTTAGAGTCGGTGCTGGATAGGACAGCCGATAAAAAGAAGGCTTTTCCAGCTAAGAAAAAGCAGGTTGCCAAAAAGAATTTGTGCTTTTCAGCAGTCCCATAAAAAAAGACCAGGATCGCAAGAGCAGATGGGGTTCGCAGAAGGGCAAAGGCAGGGGTGGAGTCCTCTTTAGATCTCCCCCAGAGCAGTCCCCCAAGAGCAAGTGACAATCTCTCCCCAGCGGGGGGGGAGACTGTCAGCTTTTCGCGAACAATGTTCAACACATGTTCGTGAAGAGCATTGTCGATCAGGGGTACAGGTTGGAATTTTCAGAACCACCCCCGAGCAGGTTTTATGTGACAACATTGCCAAGTGATCAGGAGAAGGCCTCTGCAATGAAGCTTTTATTACAGGAGCTGATACAGCAAGAGGTTCTGATTCAAGTCCCAGTAAACCAGCAGGGCAGGGGTTTTTACTCACATTTTTCTGGTGACAAAAACCCTCAGGGAAGTACCGTTTAATCCTGAATCTGAAAGTTCTGAACAGGTTCATTCGGTACAAACATTTCAGGATGGATACAATTTTTTCCATCACAAAGTTGTTGACCCCAGAATGCTTCATGGCATCCCTGGATCTAAGGGATGCCTACCTTCATATACCCATTCATCAGGCATCGCAGCAGTTCCTGCGCCTGGCATTGAAGGTGGGGAGTTCGGTATGGCACCTCCAATTCAGGGCTCTGCCATTCGGACTCTCGTCCTCTCCCAGGGTCTTTACAAAGATTATGGCAGAGGCTTTGGAGCCCCTGAAGTTGAAGGGGATTCCAGTCGTCCCTTATCTGGACGACCTTTTGTTTTTTGCGGACTCCAGGGAGCAGGTCCTAGTCAATCTCCAGAGGGCCCAGTCTCACCTCGAGGGCCTGGGGTGGCTTCTAAATCTAGAGAAGTCGAACCTGACCCCCTCACAGAAAATTAAATTTCTGGGGTATACGTTAAACTCGATTCTCCAGAAAGTTTTCCTGCCGCTGGAAAAACAGGAAAGTTGCAGTTAGCTGTACAGCGGATACAGAGCAACCAGGCAGTCTCAGTCAGGACAGCTATGGCAGTTCTGGGCCTGCTTACGGCAGCAATCCCGGCTGTTCAGTGGGCCAGGTTTCATTCCAGACCCCTTCAGAGGGAGGTTCTGTCAAGCTGGTCCTATCAGGATCCTTTGGAAAAGCAGTTAAAAATTTCGTCAAGGACGAAAAGGGCTCTTTGGTGGAGAGACCAGGCAAACCTCTCAAGGGGCCTGGTGTGGACCTTTTCCTGTGGACAAGCGTCTTACCACAGACGCAAGTGCCTGGGGCTGGGGGGCCCACCTGGATGGTCAGACATCTCAGGGGGTCTGGTCCAAGCAGGAAGCTCAAAGATCATCCAACTGGAGGGAGTTGAAGGCGATCTTTCTGGGTTTGGTGGCCTTTCAGCAGAATTTGAGAGGTCACCATGTCCAGGTGTTGTCAGACAACACAACAGCGGTTACCTACATTATGAAGCAAGGGGGAACCAGGAGCAGGAGCTTGATGGAGTTGGCCAATCTGTTGTTAGCCTGGGCAGAGCAGAACACAGCCTCACTATTGGCAGTGCATCTGAAGGGCTCTCAGAATTTGTTTGCGGACCTCCTAAGCAGGCGCAAATTGCTAGAGGCAGAATGGAGCCTGAATCAGGAGGTGTTCCTGATGATCTCCGAGGCTTGGGGGGTTCCACAGGTAGACCTTTTTGCCAGCCAGCAGAACTCAAAGGTGAACAGATTCTTTTCTCTTCACCGAGGAGATGCAGCAATAGGGTTGGATGCATTTGCTCACCCCTGGCACTACCAGCTGTGCTACGCCTTTCCCCCCTTTCCTCTAATTCCACTAGTGCTGAGGAAATTCAGGGAAGAAGGGACGGACTTAATACTAGTCACTCCTTTTTGGCCAAAAAGGCCTTGGTTCGCAGGTCTTCGAAACCTAGCCTCGAAGCCCCCATGGAGGTTACCACTCAGAAAAGATTTGTTATCCCAGGGGACAGTAAATCATCCAGAGGTGGAACTTCTACAGCTAACCGCCTGGTTTCTGAGGAGGACCTCTTAAAAGCCAAAGGTCTCTCAGATAAAGTAGTAAAGACCCTGCTGTCTAGCAGGAAGGCAGTTACACAGGCAATTTACATGAAAGTCTGGAAACTCCTGGTGTAGTTCTAGAGAGCTCAAGGTCAAGAGCACGGTGTCCGTCTTGGAGTTTCTCCATGAAGGAATGGAGAAGGGTCTCGCAGCCAGTACCCTGAAGACTCAGGTGGCTGCCTTATCAGTTTTCTTTGAAAAGACTTTATCTAAAGAAACTTTAATTTCTAGATTTTTTTAGGGCTCTTGCTCAAAGTAGACCAGTAGTCCTTAAAGACTTTCCCAGTTGGGATTTGTCTACAGTTTTACAGGGTCTCTCGGGAGCACCGTTTGAACCCTTACAAGAAGCTTCTTTACAGAAGGTGGTTTTAAAAACAATCTTTTTGGTGGCCATCACCTCGGCCAGGAGAGTCAGCGAGTTCCAAGCTCTAGCTATTAGGCCGCGTACACACGGGCGGACTGTTCGCCCAACTTTGTCCGCTGAACAGTGTTTCAGCGGACAGTCCGCTCGTGTGTGGGCTTCAGCGGACAGTCTGACGAACAAAGTTTTTCGGAATTTCGGACAGTCCGCTCGTGTGTAGGCTTGTTCGACAAACTAAGTCTCGCGCATGCTCAGAAAGAATTTACACGGCGAAGGTTGCATTGCAGTGTATTGGACGTCGAATTTCTCGTCCCGTCGTACGTGCCATTCACGTCATCGCGCAAGTTTTCAGCGGACTGTTCGTTCGTCGTGTGTGGTCAAGTCCGTTCATGCTAATTTTGAACGGACTGTTTGTCAAACTGTTTGACGAACCTAGTTGGGCGGACAGTCCGCCCGTGTGTACGCGGCCTTACAGAACCCTTCCTTAGAGTTTATCAGGACAGGGTGGTACTGAGGACGGATCCAGCATTCCTACGGAAACTATCCTCAGCTTTTCATCGATCACAGGAAATAGTGCTACCTACATTCTCTGCAACCCCAGCGAATGCAGGAGAGGACGTTTTTCACACATTGGATGTGAGAAGGTGTCTATTGCAGTTTCTGAAAATGACTAAAGATTTTAGAAGATCAAACGCCCTTTTTGTAATATTTTCTGGATCACGCAAGGGGGAGAAAGCTTCTAATGCCGCGTACACACGAGCGGAGTTTTCAACATCCAAAGTCCGAAGGACCGAGTCCGTCAGACTATCCGATCGTGTGTGGGCTGCAACGGACTTTTGATTCACCAAAGTCTGACGGACTTTAGAATATGGAACATGCTTCAAATTTTCCCCGAAGGAACTCCGCCGGACCCGGTCCCCTTCGAAAACTCCGCTCGTGTGTATGCTACTCCGACGGACTAAAACCGACGCTAGGGCAGCTATTGGCTACTGGCTATGAACTTCCTTATTCGAGTCGGGTCGTACGTCATCACGTTCGAATCCGTCGGAGTTTAGTGTGATTGTGTGTGGCCAAGTCCGTTCGGCCGAAAAGTCTGTCAGAACTCCGTCGGAATTCCAGCAGAACTCCGACGGAACTCCTTTGGAAGTCTGTCGGACTTAAGTCCGCTCGTGTGTACGGGGCATAAGAGTACGCTGGGTAGGTGGCTTAAGCTGGCTATAACAGAAGCCTATAAAGCAAAAGGAGAAATACCTCCCTCAGGTATTGCTGCTCACTCTACTAGATCCACTGCAGTTTCCTGGGCTGAAAGGGCCGGTGCAACGCCTGAACAAATCTGCAAGGCTGCCACTTGGTCCAGTTATTCGACATTTCTCCGACACTACCGGTTAGATCTACTGTCTGTGGCAGATCAGGCCTTCGGCAGGAAGGTACTGCAGGCAGTAGTCCCGCCCTAGGGTAAGTTTCTCGGTTATCCTCTCCGGGGTTGTCCTGAAAGGCGATTTGAGAAAGACTAAGTTAGACTTACCGGTGACTGTATTTCTAAGAGCCTTTCAGGACAACCGTTACTTCCCTCCCTAGGTTATGCTTAGTAAATGTATTAGGTTCTACCATGGTGTTGTGCTTTCTGTGCTTTGTTTTCCAGTGTCGGAAGGCCACAATAACTGAAGCCATGGAGGAAGAGGCGGTGTTTTTAAAGTGGGCATGTGTTTCCTAATGACAAGCTGGAGCTACACTCTCTCCGGGGTTGTCCTGAAAGGCTCTTAGAAATACCGTCACCGGTAAGTCTAACTTAGTCTTTTTCCGGCACAGAGCCATGCTGAGAATGCACACAAAGCTGCGTATGCACAGCTCAGTGTAAAGTATATTCTAAAGAAATTTGCTAACTTGAAAGTAATAAGCTTCTATTGCAGAAAAAACATAGTTGTTGATTTACTAAAGGCAAATAGACTGTGCAGTTTCCAAGTGCAGTTGCAGTCATATTTCCCAGAACTTGTAAAGAACCTCATTCACTAAGCTCTGGGGAAAATGAGTGCAAATACACTTTCAAAGTGCACACTGTATTTGCCTTTAGTCATTCAACCCCATAATATGTTTCTTCTGCAGCACTTTTTTCTAAGGTAACTTTCCTAAAATGAAAAGAATTGGCTTTAGAAGAGGGATAGGATTAAGTGTTATGAATTTGTAAAGAATAAGGCCTCATATAAAGTGTTATGCCTTGTACACATGGTCGGACATTCCGACCACAAAATCTGTTGGATTTTTTCCGAAACTTTTGTTGCATACACACGGTCGGACAAAGTTGTCGGAAAATCCAATCGTTCGGAACGAGGTGACGTACATTGCGTACGATTGGACTACGTTGTGGCTAGTAGCCAATAGCTTTGGTCTCGTAATTTGAGCATGCGTGGTACTTTGTCCATCAGAATTCTCTACCAACGATCGGAAAAAGTCAGATCGGATTTTCCGACAGGGCCCACACACGATCGGATTTTCCTATAATATAATCCGATCGGACCTTTTACGTCAGAATTTCCGACCGTGTGTACAGGGGCTTATATTCATACCCAAATAATAAAGCATGTTTAATGTAAGCATATAAGCAGCATATGCTGAAAACTCACTCTTTTTCTCTCAGTGAACAGAGCACGCGGGCAATTAGTGTGTGATGCCCACTGTCTGTCCTCTCCTTTACCAACCTCACCAGTTCAGACATTGGAAGTTGCAGTTTCTCTACGCCTTGCCAAGATGCATTAATCTAAAGGGTTGAAAAAAGAAAACGTCACTTAAGATGGTCACACACAGTCGGATTTTGTCTCATATTTGTTCTGTCTGATCAACAACTGAGTAGTACATCTACCCTGATATTTTGATGTGACAGATCAAATCTTATTGAAAGTTTACCATTTTACACCCCAGGTCCCTCTGCGTTTACATCAGCGGTCTTGGCATCTGAAAGCCGTGGTCTTCTCTCCCTTTCTTCCTTAGGGATGCCGGTACTGTTCAAAGGGATTCTGATTGGTCAGCACTGGCATGTAACTGCTTTCACAAATCGGAAAGGCTGTGGTTCAACCGGAGACCCTAAGCATAAAAGAGTAGGAAGACCGCAACATTCAAATCCCTGGACTGCTTCACCAGCTGCATGGGCAGTGAAACCAATCATCCACTATGAGGAGAGTATAGTGTGTTAGTTCACCTTTAAATTTTTTGTAAAAAGGTAAACTTGCACTTTAATCTCGAGTCCATTATTTTAATTTTTTTCGATAGAAAAGGGAATGGAAAAAAAACTGTCAGCTCTTTTTTTGTTGTCTGTAACCCTAATTCAGAAGATTTTCCCTTACTTTATCATGATATTGTTACCGGGACAAGAAGTGGGAGAGAATCTCTGTAACAGGGATAACAGGGGCAATAGAAACAATTGTAATTAGAGGGCCAAGGGAAAGCTCAAACTTCTGTCAGGTGTCTGGAGGTCACTCATGCTAGCACAGGGGCAACACCTTGCTTGAAGGTGTACTCATCAAAGAATCAAGTTTTACGGCAGTCCCCCAACTCAGAGATGAGCTGCTTGTGTGTAGTGTTGTATGCAGAGTCCCTCCAGAAGATGTTGTCCCTTGTTCAGGTTTATGTGTTGTATTAGGAGGGGTATGCGGAGCCTATGCCCACTCCACCAGTCAGTGAACTTCTGTTACCTCACTCCCAGTAACAGAATAGTGTTCCGCCTAGCACATAGCGTGGATCTCATACGTGCTCTCACTTAACTCTTGCCTTAGGTACTTAGTGACCAGGCCATAGATCTCCAGAACGCTGTTCTGCCAATGAGGTCTGACGGGGACAGACAGCTAGGGAGGGAGTCAGTACACCGGGCCCCCTTGCTACCGTCACCTAACCAGTTACCACACCAATGGCTGTTTGCTTTGTCCTACTGTGGTTACCCACAGCAGCTTCTCCTCTTAGACTCACAGGCTAACCTTGCATTTCATTGATATCCACAGACACCAATGTGCTATTTCAGACTCTGTTTCCTTAGAGAGACGTCCGGACCCCACATGCACCCCTCTAGTAACGTCAGACCAGGCTTTGAGCAGTTGAAACAACTTTTGGCAGGACATGTATAACATGCAGTAACCTTTTTCTCCTAACTGAACCTAACTGTGGCTGCCCCAGGTTACCAGTACAAGAGGAGTCTCTTAGCCCTTGTACACACGGTCAGACATTCCGGCGGAAAATTTCTGATCGGACTGTGTTGTCAGATAATCCGACCATGTGTGGGCTTCATCTGACTTTTTCCGTCGGAATGTCCGACCAACAAAGTTTGAGAGCTGGATATAAAAATTTTCAGACAACATGTTTGTAGAGAATTCCGATCGGACAAAGTGCCACGCATGCTCAGATCAAATTCCTAGACCAAAGCTATTGGCTACTAGCCTGAACGTAGTCCTGTCGTAACTAAATTACATCATCACGTTCCGAACGTTCGGATTTTCCGACAACTTTGTCCGACCATGTGTATACAACACCAGTTTCAGACAAAATCCGACAGATTTTGTTGTCGGAATGTCTGACCGTGTGTACAAGGGCTTAGAGGTAAGTCCAAGCTTGGTGCTGCTTTAACAGAGATGTCCATGTTCCAAGTTTATTCTGGTGAAATAGGGATCCATAGTGGACCGTAGGTCCCAGCAACTCTTTAGCGTAGGTTCCCATGTGTTTCCCCAAGTGTTCCCCAGAGCCCCTTCCCTGGATCGGGGCCTTTTCCCTTTTATATAGCACAGGAGGCAGGTTGGACCCCAGTGAAAGCCTGCAAACAAACTGGGAGAAAGGGGTTAATGTTTTTGCCCCCTTTCTTCTGACCTGGGCAGCCAATTGCTAAATACACATACAGTAGGCAATCTGTTTACATGTGTACCCTGTTATCTATAGTGTCATCAGTGTATTAAAACTTAAAATTTAAAAAAGGTGCTATGCTGTACACTTAGTGCCCGTTCACACTACCGCGACTTTGACGCGACTTAGCGCGACTTCGACGCGACTTACAACACGACAACAAGTCGCCTCAAGCACAGGCGACTTTGCCTGTGGCCAATCAGCGCTACTCAGCTCTTGTGACATCATTGTTGTTCCTGTTCGCTTCCTGCTTCCCTGTTGTGTGTCTGTGTCCTGTCACCACAATGTTGTCATTGCCTTATTTGATGACAGCTGTAGTAACTGCTGGTGTGGCAGTATTAATGGAAGAGGAGGAAGAGAGGAAGCGAAGGATGAGGATGAGAAGAAGACGCCGCTACTGGATCCATCCAATTATTGCAAGTAGAGACAGTAGAGGCCAATTTTGGGCCATCTATGAAAATTTGCGTGTTTTTGAGGACAAGTTTCACAACTATACCCGGATGTCAATTGCAAGGCAAGTACATATGCTACTAGACTATTTTGTCCCATTTAATTTTTTTTTGAAAGATATATTTTGTAGCATTTAACGTAGAGAATAAAATGGCGAAGATTGATATTTAGCAGAATTGTTTGTCATCTACCTATGCTAAACATCAACTGGGGTGATCGGCAAGCTTGCATGTATCTCACTGAAGCGGTGCGCTGGCCGGAAGGTGAAAAAATTCCTGCTAGCCGCATCTTTGGAGCGGTGAAGGAGCGGTGTATTCACCACTCCTAAACCGCTCCTACCCATTGAAATCAATGGGACAGGGCCGCACAACCGCCGGCAAAGCGCCTCTGCATCGGCGCTTTGCCGGCGGTTTTAACCCTTTTTCGGGCGCTAGTGGGTGTTAAAACCACCCCGCTAGTGCCCCCAGACCACCGCTAAAACGACGGTAAAATGCTGCTAAAAATAGCAGCCTTTTACCACCGACGGCCGCACCGGCCCAGTGTGAAAGGGGTCCTTAGAGGCATCAGATTTGCATATGTTATTACATCGGTAATAGTGTAGCTACAAATGTCAGATATTTCTTATGTAGAATATTGCAAATTAAATTTTTTATTCATTTTACAGTTTTGATGAATTGCATCGTCTAGTTTACAACCATCTGGAGCGACAGAACACCTCATATAGGAAGAGCATCTCACCTACTGAAAGATTGATTATTACGCTCAGGTAAACTATCTATATTTTTGATGCACATTACTATTATCACATTGTTATTATATTTGCAACAATCTAGCCTGAGCTCATTTGTCTTGGCTTCTCCTACGGGTCATATGAGTGCAATTATTTTGCAATCCTGTGCCCCCTTTTCAGTGCAGAGTGAGCAGAAGTCCACTTTGTGCAGATATCGCGAAGATTAGTTGAGACAGCGCATCATCCTTCATTTGACAGCAGCTGGCTGGACTGATGACAGTGTCAGCCTCTCAGCAAGCTGCTATCCACCCCTCCACATTGAGCGTGGGTGAGCAGAGCAGCTGAGAGACAGCACCTCCCATCTTGGGGAGAGGACAGAACAGAGACATAGACAATGTATGTTGACTCAGTTCTGTGTGAAGAAACAGCAGTGGACAGATGCATCATTGCTGCGATGTTGCATCCACCTAGGTACGTAAGATTCTTCCAAATAAACATATTGTTGAAGAAATATTGCAAAATTTAGCACACCAACATCCTTTTTTTTGAAAAAAACTTTAATTATTAGAACAATATATAACAATATATCTACAAAACAGAATTTATTTTTATTTTTAAATCTTACAGATTATGGTAAACTGGCTCATATGGTGAGGTTATAGAGCTGGTGGAAGGCCTTGGGGATGGTGTTGGTGGAACATTAGCTAAATTAGCACTGTATGCTTGGTTTAGTGTTGTGGAAGTTGCTGATGGCAGTGGGGATGGAGAGGGATAGGGTATAGGTGGATGGGCAGGATTAAGGCCATTTCCATACTCATCGGAGTAGGGACGGAAGCGAGGGGGATAGTAGGGATGGGTTCTGGGTGGTGGAGGGGTTGAGTAGGTATAGTAGGGTCCGGATGGTGGTGGTGGTCCAAACATGGAAGAGGATGGAATTGGATCATTTCTAATGCTTGCTTCCAAGAGATCCATCACTGCCTTCTTTACTTCATTTTTCCTCTCCTGCGGAACTCTTTGTAGCATTCCGGCGACCATGAGTCCAAAACCATGGTCTTCGGAATGTAGTTCGTCCAATTTTTGGTTCATACGATCAACCAGTTCGGCAAATCGCTCTATGTTTTGGGAGTTACTTCCCCTTGCTGGTCTACTTCGTTGTTGACGGAGTCGGATAGGCTCAGCCGGCTGCTGACTATTGGAAGCCTCTCCCTGGTTGCGGTCTGGTTCTTCATCTTGCTGTTCTTCCAGCAGCAAAGGATGATCCAAGGACAGCGACAACGAGCCTTCCACTTCTTGTGATGCTGCCTCCTGTGCTGCATCCTGCCCTTCATCATCAGCAACTTCCCAACTGGATTGTGTTCTGCAATAAACATATAAAAGAACAGTTAGGCACCCCCTTCTTAGTAGAATTGTATAGTATCACTTTACAAATATGTAAGATGTTATCTTACTCTCTCAGCTCCAGGAAAGGCCGCAGAAACTCAAGTTCGGCTGCGTGCACATAGGGTACGATACGTTTTCCTCCAGACCCACTCCTGGCCTCATTCAATTTGCGAATGTAGCGAGTAAAACAGTCGCGCAAACCCTTCCACCGGATTTGTAATATTGATACTGCAAAACATAAATAGAAACATAAAATGGTTTATGTCTTTTTGTCTTTCAGATACCTGGCAACCGGTCATTCCCTAGTTAGTCTACATTATGAGTTCATGTTGAGCAGATCAACAATCAGCTACATTATCCAAGACACCTGCCAAGTCATATGGGATGTGCTTAACAGCATGGTTATGAAGCGGCCTACACAAGATAATTGGCGTGATATAGCACAAATATTTTGGCGTCGGTGCAATTTCCCAAATTGCATTGGAGCAATAGATGGGAAGCATGTGCGTGTCGTTAAGCCTGTTGGTAGTGGAAGTATGTTCTACAATTACAAAAAATATTGTTCTTTTGTACTTCTTGCTGTTGCCGATGCAAACTACTGCTTCACCTATATCGATATAGGATCCTACGGAAGTAGCTGCGATTCGCGTATTTTTGCAAATTCCTCCTTTGGTGAAAGGCTACGATCTAATCAGCTAGATATTCCTGAGAACTATCCTCTTCCTGGCACAACTGAACCCCCAATACCCTATGTGTTTGTCGCAGATGAGGCTTTTGCATTGTCTCAACACCTAATGAGGCCTTACTCCAATAGAAATCTGACAACCCCCAAGAAAGTCTTTAATTACCGGCTGACAAGGGCAAGAAGGGTGGTTGAGTGCACGTTTGGAATTCTTGCCAATAAATGGCGTTTGTTACATACGCCTATTGCATTAAACATTGAAAATGCAATTACTGCTGTCAAAGCAGCTTGCGTGCTGCACAATTTTGTACGGGTACGTGACGGGTACCGTTTTGAGGATTCCCTTATGCATGACTTGGAAAGTGCACATATCACTGCTGCAAGGGGATCCTGTGATGGTGCCACTGTTCGTGAAAAGTTTGCATTATACTTTATTTCACCGGCCGGTGAATTAGAATGGCAATTGGATGCCATTTCCTAACTGCATTGCTCACTGCTTTACATCTAGAATTTGCTAATGTTTCTTTTTCTTTAGAGTTCTATAAAGCCCGATGTTATTACGGTTATAATGTTTTCATGCTATGTAATCTTTATTTCATGTAATAAAAATTATATGTTGGTTAATTTTTTTTCTATAATGTAATAATAAAAGAAAACACTATTATTAACGATATTGATCATTCATTATTAACATTTATTAACACTAGCAGTTAACATCAGTGAAAGAATACACAAAAGTGACTTGGCAGGTGATGTGGCAGGGGACGTGGCAAGTAATGTGGCAAGTGACGTGGCAAGTGATGTGGCAGGTGACGTGGCAAGTGACGTGGCAGGTGACGTGGCAAGTAACGTGGCAGGTGACGTGGCAAGTGACGTGGCAGGTGCCGTGGCAAGTGACGTGGCAGGTGACGTGGCAAGTGACGTGGCAGGTGACGTGGCAAGTGACGTGGCAGGTGACGTGGCAAGTGACGTGGCAGGTGACGTGGCAAGTGACGTGGCAGGTGACGTGGCAAGTAACGTGGCAGGTGACGTGGCAGAACACATGCATAATAAATAACACCATGAATTTAATAAAAAGGTTAAACTTACATTTGTCACTACGATCGGTCGGCAGCTTCCCAATCTTCAATGGTTAGTCTGCATATTTCCAACCAAGCACTATCCCTCTTGGATTGATCCTTGTAGTTGGGATCTTGCTTATTATATATGCAGGGTCGCTGCCTCACATGTCTGATTAGAGACTCATTATCCACTGGCTCCCTGTGCTGCACTTCTCTGCGGCCTCGGGATGACATGATATCTCAATTCTTCAATCACTTCTTTTCTTCACTTCACCTCACACCTACCCACACTTCACTTCACACAGGAAGTGATCTGTGTATGGGAAGGGGGAGGGCTGCCATAATTGTGTTCTTCTTCCTGTTAAGTCGCTTGCTTACAGACGGTGATCCGACTTGTAGGCGACTTGTATTGAAATCTATGGGTACAAGTCGCCTATAAGTCGCCTTGAAGTAGTACAGGAACCTTTTTGGAAGTCGCTCCGACTTGAGTAGCGGTCATTAAGACGGCTCTCATTCACTTTAATGCAATTACTAATGTCAAGCGACTTGGGGCGACTTGCGGTCTGACAAGTCGCGCCCCAAGTCGCGGTAGTGTGAACGGGCACTTAGAGTGATCATAAAGGATTATTTATTTTATTTAAATAAACATTTCTATACTTAGCTGCACAGAGCGGCTCCGAACCTCCTCTCTCTGGGTTCCCTGCCCGCGCACATGGCTCCTCCTCTCTGTCCAGTGCACCCACAAGAAGCCACTTCGTGAAATGCTTGCTCCCGAGCCCTGCTGCTGTCACACAAACAGTCAGACTCACCTGGCACAGCCCCCCACTCCGTTGTCACTGGGGTTGATTGATAGAATTGCTATAAATCTGCCTAATGAAGAGGGAGACACAATCTGCCCAATGAGGGCAAGAGCAACTTCTCTTGTGCAGGTTGCTGGATCAGATCGGGCTTAGGTAAGAATAAGGGGGGCTTGGATCCTGCAGCAGAGAATGTTTTTTACCTTAACGCATAGAATGCGGCTTTAGAGCTACTTTGAAATGATAAACCAATATTATATCCTTATAATACAGCACTCTGTATTATTCATCCTAGAATATAAGCATTTTTTTTTTTCAAAAACGATCACTATGCACTAATCTTTTAAAAAAAATATATAAAAAAAAACAAACACTCTATAGTGCACACTTACATTAAGACATATTGGGGGTTATTTACGAAAGGCAAATCCACTTTGCACTGCAAGTGCACTTGGAAGCGCAGTCGCTCTAAATCTAAGGGGTAGATCTGAAATGAGGGGAAGCTCTGCTGATTTTATCATCCAATCATGTGCAAGCTAAAATGCTGTTTTTTATTTTTCTTGCGTTTTTTCTTGCATGTCCCCCTCGGATCTACAGCGACAGTGCAAAGTATATTTGCCTTTATTAAATAACCCCCATTGATGGCAACTTTAAACATGGATCTCATATCTTAAGGAAAGTGTACCCTAATGTGCAAATGTGCTGTCCATACTTGTAATATTAAAAAGCTCCTGGGGGCCCAAAATTTAGCATTTTCTGTGGCAGTTTACTTCCACTTTCAAACAACTTATTACTGGGCTCTCCAGGTGCTTGTAATGCGAATTTAATGTATTCTCAAAGACCACATCATAACTCTAAATTCAGGTTTCAGTCTGTTTTTAAAGTAGAACTGCTTGCAGACAGGCTCTTTATTGCAGAAGAGACATACAATGTCACTTCTATAATAAAATATTCATATGTGCCTGCTTGCAGTGTTCTCTGACATTTATGAAACACTAAGCTACTTTACATGACTAAAAGTGACCTCTGCCTTTCTGTTACCTTTGGTAACCACTGACTCCATTCATTTTTGAAACCCCAATCTACTGTGCATTACTATAAGTGACATCTGCCTTGCTAAGCCTTATTATAACTGCTGTTCATACTTGTCTATATCGAGTTAAACTCACTTTCATGGTGCTTTGCCCATAATCAAAAATCTAGCCTTAGTTTGTTGCCTCCACCCTGCTTTGCAATTTGCTTAGGGCAGAAAACTTCCACTTTCACCAATGTTTAGGCAAGATGTCTACTGTAAGTTTTGACAGGGGGAAGGGGTTAATGCTTTTACTGCTTTCCTTGAGCTAAGTTTGCAGACTTTTTGAGGGGTCCAGCCTCCCATCCTGTGTGTTTATAAAAGGGAAAGCGGTCCAGATTCCAGCAGGGCGAGAGAGAAAGAGAGCATTTGAGAAGAAGAGGGCTGCTGGGACTTGCATGCAGTGTGCCACAAGGAAAACAGACTTGTCGGGACACCTTTGTTATACACTACTGTCATTCTGGACTTACCATTTATGGACTCTTCTTATGCAGGTATGCTGGGGCAGCCACTGTTAGGGTTAGTTAGTAGAAAGACTCTTGCCTGTTAAAGCGGAAGTGAAAGTTCCACTCATCTGATCCCCCCCCCCTTCCAGTGCCACAGTTGGCACCTTTCAAGGGGGAGGGGGGTGCAGATACCTGGATAATCCAGGTATCTGCACCCACTTCCGGGACAAGCTAGCCGCAGATGCCCCCCCCCCCCTGCTGTGTTCTGGGAAACACACAGTTCCCAGGACACAGCGGGGACCAGTGGAGATGCGCAGCACAATTTGTGCATGCGCAGTAGGGAACCAGGCAGTGAAGCTGCAATGCTTCACTTCCCGATTCCCTGACAGAGGATGGCGGCGGGGGCAGTGGAGAGACGAGCGATTGCTCGTCATCTGCCACCGACATCGCTGGACCCTGGGACAGGTAAGTGTCAATTTATTAAAAGTCAGCAGCTGCAATATTTGTAGCTGCTGGCTTTTAATATTTTTTAATATTTTTTTTAAAGGTGCAGCTCCTCTTTAAGCTTTTATGTTGAGTTTCAACAGTAAAGTTTTATTAACCACTTCGAGCCTGGTATGAACTTGTTCAAAGAGGGGCATGCTGGGTTTTGTCTTATCAAAAGAACCAGGGTCTGTAAAAGCACCAAGGGGTATGAAGTTACATTTCAGCAAGACAAGGAAGAGGAGGTAGTTGCCATGGGTAACTAAAGGTTGGCGCTATATAAATCCTGTATAATAATAATGAAAATAATGTAAAATGAGATGTGCGTGTGCAACCCAGCTTACGTTGCTGACACAGTCCCTGTGTGCCAGGATGACTAACTCTTGTGCATGCACATGTTATGATGCACTGGCCAATGAAGACAGCCAAAGACCGACATCTAAAAGAAGATGCCGATGAGCGACAGGGATCTTTGAAGGAAAGGCAAGTTTACCTCTGCTGTAGAAGCTTAGAAACACCTGCCATGTGTTTTAATTGGGGGTAGTTGCTGCAAAAATGGTGTTGTCCCCTAAAATTAAAGATGAAACAAGTTGTGATTTCTGTGCCTCTGTTGCACTAAGTCAGGGATATTCAAACTATGGCCCTCCAGCTGTTGAGGAACTACACATCCCATGAGTCATTGTAAAACTCTGAGATTCACAGACATGACCAGGCATGATGGGAATTGTAGTTGCTGAACAACTGGAGGGTCGTAGTTTGATGACCCTTGCATTAGGTGAACATACATTTCTCCACAATTCCTATAGCTACAGAGATGAATAAAACCTTGTTTAAAGTGGCTTTAATGCTTGTTCAGAATATGTACATACAGTGCATTGAAAACATATTCATACCTCTTGAAATTTTCCACATTTTGTCATATTACAACCAAAAATGTAAATGTATTTTATTGGAATTTTATGTGATAGACCAACACAAAGTGGCACATAATTGTGAAGTGTAAGGAAAATAATAAATGGTTTTCCAATGTTTTTTCCAAATAAATAGCTGAAGTGTGGAATGCATTTTTATTCAGCCCCCACCCCCCCTTACCCTGATATCCTCTAAATCTATTTGAACCATTTGCTTTCAGAAGTCACCTAATTAGTGTCCACCTGTATGTAATTCGGGAGAAGCTACAGAGATCCACAGCTCAGATGGGAGAATCTGTCCACAGGATCACCATTAGTTGTGCATGCCACAAATCTGGCCTTTATGGAAGAGTGGCAAGAAGAAAGCCATTGTTGAAAGAAAGCCATAATAAGTCCTGTTTGCAGTTTGCGAGAAGCCATGTGGGAGATGCAGCAAACATGTGAAAGAAGGTGCTCTGGTCAGATGAGACCAAAATTGAACCTTTTGGCCTAAATGCAAAATACCATGTGTGGTGAAAAACTAACACTGCACATCACCCTGAACACACCATCCCCACTGTGGAACATGGTGGTGGCAGCATCCTGTTGTGGGGATTCTTTTCTTCAGCAGGGTCAGGGAAGCTGGTCATGGAGTTGATGGGAAGATGGATGGAGCCAAATACAGTACAATATAGAGTCTGCAAAAAACTTGAGACTGGGGTGGAGGTTCACCTTCCAGCAGGACAAGACCCTAAACATACAGCCAGAGCTACAATAGGATGGTTTACATCAAAGCATATTCATGTGTGCAGACCTAAATCCAAATGAGAATCTGTGACAAGACTTGAAAATTTGACAGAGCTTGAGCTACTTTGCAAAGAAGAATGGGCACAATTTTCATTCTCCTAGATATGCAAAGCTGTTAGAGACATACCCAAAAAGACTTGCAGCTGTAATTGCAGTGAAAGGTGGTACATGCCACATTTTTATGATATTTATGTAGCACTGATCCCTGAAGGAGCTGCTGATTTTATTGGGCTTACTGTTACCTTCTTGACTGCTTCTCCATCTAGGGGTTCCCGTGGTAGATGGCCCAAAAAAATGTGGAAACTGACACTGAATCTTCTTTTGGGTGATTTATTTGTTCAGGTACTTTAGACTGCAAAAATGAGAAGTCTCTTATAAGAAAAAATCCAGAGAATAGCAACCGTTTCACAGCTGGATTCCACAACCCCCAGATAGACCTCCTCTCACTAGGCCTAGCAGCTGGTAGGGTGTTAAGCAAAGTGTCTGCCACAGACTTGAGCGTAGGATATTTGAGAAAGTGTCTGCCACAGACTTGAGCGTAGGATATTTGAGAAAGTCTCTGCCACAGACTTGAGCATACTGAGGGACATAGACAAATTTAAAGAGCTATCATACGGTACCAGTATCTTTCAGCCGATCCGGGGTTACTGTATGAGTGTAGATCCATGTAGTGTCCTTCAACTAAGCCTCCAGGCTCCTTCAGAGAAGCCAGCCTTGCACATGGCCTTCTCCTGAAGAGTCCTCCCCTGGGGTTTCTCCAGTTCAACAGGCCCCAAAATCCATTCAGGCCTGTCCCTGCAGTTGCGTTGCCTCAGGCTAGCCAGCCCCAAGACTTGAAAATGCCTGGTTCTGCACCCCAGGCCAGGAGGGCCATGGGGCTGGTCAGGAGAACCAGAACCAAACGGGCAGAAAATATTCTCCGGAACCCCGAAGCACGTGATATCAGTACCTTAAATACCATCTCCCAGAATGCACAGCAGGAGAACACTCCCACTGGGCTGGTTCCGAAAGAACAGTGGCATTCAATACACCCAGCTAGACTGCGTTCTAACACTTGCCGGTAATGACAGCGACACCTGTGGTCAAGGAGAACCCAGCTGGACTGGTACTGAAACCATAAATTTAGTAGAATTAGCCCCAAAACCCAACTGTGGTTTCAGGAAATGTAACTTTGAAAAACATATAGCGCCTGCGCGTCAGGAGCCAGCGCTACATTTATTTGTAAAAAAAATATTGAAAACCGTTTATCATTTTCCTTCCACTTCACAATTATGGGTCACATTGTGTTGGTCTATAACAGTGATGGCGAACCTTGGCACCCCAGATGTTTTGAAACTACATTTCCCATGATGCTCCACTACACTGCAGTGTGCATGAGCCTCATGGGAAATGTAGTTCCAAAACATCTGGGGTGCCAAGGTTCGCCATCACTGGTCTATAACATAAAATCCCAATAAAATACAGTTAGGTTTTTGGTTGTAACATGACAAAATGTGGAAAATTTCAAGGGGTATGAATACATTTTCAAGACACTGTATTTCGATTTGCATAGTCAGCGCACAGGATCACTTTAATTGACTGTAAGTTAGGTTTGTGAGTTGGTACTGTTTATTATATTTGAAGAGAGACTGAACTGTGTAGCTCTGCATTCAGTAAGCTACTTGCAAACATCAGTACTTACTTTACTTAATGGTCTTTGCTCCTTAGATGTCTTCTGAGGAGGAATTGGGTTTAATATTACTTTGGGGAAGAAAGCAGGGGAAGAGTTCCTAGACTTTTGTACTGGGTCACAAGTAAGTGTGCCTTCGTCCGTTACTGCCACCAACCTTACTGCCCGCTGAACAGTTTGTGAAGGCCTGGAAGTTTCACAGCTTTTACAGCTTGACACTGAAGGGAGAGAAATGCAGACTGCCCCCGAATTCCTCTGCAAGGGAGATGGAATATCTGTATGTGCTTCACTTCTATTGTTCACTTGTTTTAAAACTTCTGGTGTGTCTTCATTATCCACTTCACAAGCATCAATAACCTGCCCCAGGATAGGTCGAAGATCAATTGTTATTTGCCGAATAATGGGTCGCTCCTGTATAGGCTGATCAAGGGCTGGTTCGAGGTGTGTCTTGTGTGGGTATCTGAAATTCTTTTTCTGTAGAGAAAACACATAGGAGTTCATTTATAAATGTTCAAAGACTCACACGTTCTTCTGATTGAATTTACAGCAAAACTTCAGCCTCCCCCTCTTTCATGTCCCCGAAACATGGCCCCTTATGCCTGATTTGTTATTTCGTGTTACTGTTTTTTTGACCAGGTGCCACCGTTTTCTCTATAATGAAAAACAGTTCCCTATCACGTACCCTGTGTACTGTGGTGGATGGTGACGTGTTACTATGGACCGGTACAACTGCATGGTTTCTGTTTGGGACCTGCCCACATCCTCTTATTGCAATGTGTGGGAGGTTACCGTAAAGCAATTAACAGCCCTGACCACATTGAAGCACTTTCATGATGCGGTGCCTGCACAGATCCTCCCCCTGGAGCTCAGGAAATGTAGATGTTTGAGAAACAGCTGATGATGTCATGTGTAACAAAATGATATATTATGCAAAAAGTAGGCATTTAAAAAAATGTAAATGCATTGTTTTTGTGGAAGGGGAAGTATCCTGGAGTTCATTTTTAATTGAAAACACATGACTCCTGGGTGAAGGTTGTGTGAATCATGTGTGAAAACATTTATAAATAGATCCCATAGTTATCAATATAGGGCCACAAAAAAAAATAGATCACACTCATGCCAATATTAAGAAATCCAGTACAAGAACTGGTATGAAAAGCAGTCCTGGCATAATAATATTATTAGTCTGCGCACAAAGTTTCTTAACCACTTCAGCCCCGGACCATTTTGCTGGCCATAAACCAGACCACTTTTTGAGATTCGGCACCGCATCGCTTTAACTGACAATTGCGCGGTCATGCAACGTGGCTTCCAAACAAAATTGACGTATTTTTTTTCCCCACAAATAGAGCTTTCTTTTGGTGGTATTTGATCACCCCTGCGGTTTTTATTTTGCGCTATAAACAAAAATAGAGCGACAATTTTGAAGAAAACGCATTATTTTTTACTTTTAGTTATAATAAATATCCCCCAAAAATATATAAAAAAAACATTTTTTTCCTTCACTTTAGGCCGATACGTAGTCTTCTACATATTTTTGGTAAAAGAAATCACAATAAGCGATTATTGATTGGTTTGCGCAATAGTTATAGCGTTTACAAAATAGGGGATAGTTTTATGCCATTTTTATTAATTTTTTTTTTTCCTAGTAATGGCGGTGATCAGCGATTTTTATTGTGACTGCGACATTATGGCGGACACATCGGACATTTTTGACACATTTTTGGGACCATTGTCATTTATACAGCAAAAACTGCTATACAAATGCACTGATTCCTGTGTAAGTGACACTAGCAGTGAAGGGGTTAACCAGTGGGTGGCAGTGTAGGGGTTAAGTGTTCCTAGGGGCGTGTTACTAAATGTTGGGGGCTGGGCTTTCTTTTAGTGAACACTGATCTCTGCTCCAATCACATGGAGCAGAGATCAGCTTCACTTGTTGCTAGGCAGAACGGGGAGATGCTGTTTACAACGGCATCTCCCAGTTCAGCCGCCCCATCAGACGATCGTGGGTATCCCCGCGGCGATCGAGTCCGCGGGACCCGCGACTGGACTGATGGGGGTCCCGACCAGCGCTCGCGATGGCAGGGTGGCATTTAAGATTGGACGTACCTGTACGCCAATATGCCTGCCTGTGCCATTCTGCCGACGTACATCGGCGTGCGCTGGTCGGGAAGTGGTTAAAGAGGTTGTAAATTTCCTCTGCAAACCTTTACCTATAGTGTGAAAATTCTCATACCACAAAGACTTTTTTTTGTTGTTTATAGTTTCTCATCATGTGCAATCTTTCTTTTCAGATTTTTCTTGTACAAAAATCGTTCAAAAACTGTACACATTAACCACTTAAAGAGGAGGGCTAGCTTTAAAAACATTTTTTTTTAAAGTCAGCAGCTGCAAACACTGTACCTACTGACTTTTAATAAGCAGACTTACATTTCCAGGGCACCCACGATGTCGGCCGCCCGAGGCTGACCCGTCCCTCCGCTCTTGGGTCCCGGCGCCGCCATTCTATCTAAGGGAAACAGGCAGTGGAGCCTTGCGGCTTCAAGTCGCGCAGCGCTTTGTGAATGGGGCGCGCTGTGTTCTGGGACACACAGTTCCCAGAACACAGCGCGACCCATTACCCAGAAGACACAGCACGGAGGAGAGAAGACAGAACTTCACCGCGGAGGAGGAAGACGCAGATTAGGATGATATTCCTAGCAACAGGCATTTCTGGTAAGTTTAACCACTTAAGGACCAGGCCTCTTTTTCAGATTTGGTGTTTACATGTTTAACTGGTTGCCGACCGCCGGCCGTCAAATGACGGCCAGGCGGCGCACCTATTGTGGCGGGAGGACGTCATATGACGTCCTCCCGTTTAAACAGGGAATGCGCGCGATCGTGCGCGCGCATCCCTGTTTCTTCGGTGGCGGCGAGTCACGGAGACACCGCTCGCCACCGAAGGGGGTGAAGAGCCATTCGTTATGGCTGTTTACCACGTGATCGGCCGTGATGAAGTCACAGGCGATCACAGATGGTCACACCCCGAACGTGCACGGCGCATGCGCGCGATCGCGCTGCGCGTGCACGTCGGTGGCGGCGTGTTCCCCGGGAACACTGCTCGTCACCGACGCTGGTAAACAGCCATTGGCCGGCTGTTTACCCACGTGATCGGCTGTGATCCTTTCACAGCCGATCACTAAAATGTAAACAAACCGCGGTAACGGGATGTTACCGGGTTCTCCTCCTCACACACCGATCGCGTGTGAGGAGGAGATTGCGGTAACATCTCGTTACCGCATACAGTGTACACCAATCACACTGATTGCCCCCCCCCAATAAAGAGGACCTGTCACCACCCCTCATAGTACCTGTCAATCACAGTCCATCAGAGTACCTGTCACAGTCCATCAGAGTATTTGAGTACCTGTCCCAGCCCATCAGAGTACCCGAGTACCTGTCCCAGCCCATCTGAGTACCCGAGTACCTGTCCCGGCCCATCTGAGTACCCGAGTACCTGTCCTGGCCCATCAGAGTACCCGAGTACCTGTCCCGGCCCATCAGAGTACCCGAGTACCTGTCCCGGCCCATCAGAGTACCCGAGTACCTGTCCCGGCCCATCAGAGTACCCGAGTACCTGTCCCGGCCCATCAGAGTACCCGAGTACCTGTCCCGGCCCATCAGAGTACCCGAGTACCTGTCCCGGCCCATCAGAGTACCCGAGTACCTGTCCCGGCCCATCAGAGTACCCGAGTACCTGTCCCGGCCCATCAGAGTACCCGAGTACCTGTCCCGGCCCATCAGAGTACCCGAGTACCTGTCCCGGCCCATCAGAGTACCCGAGTACCTGTCCCGGCCCATCAGAGTACCCGAGTACCTGTCCCGGCCCATCTGAGTACCCGAGTACCTGTCCCGGCCCATCAGAGTACCCGAGTACCTGTCCCGGCCCATCAGAGTACCCGAGTACCTGTCCCGGCCCATCTGAGTACCCGAGTACCTGTCCCGGCCCATCTGAGTACCCGAGTACCTGTCCCGGCCCATCTGAGTACCGGTCCCGGCCCATCTGAGTACCCGAGTACCTGTCACGGCACATCAGGGTACCCGAGTACCTGTCACGGCCCATCAGGGTACCCGAGTACCTGTCACGGCCCATCAGGGTACCCGAGTACCTGTCACGGCCCATCAGGGTACCCGAGTACCTGTCACGGCCCATCAGGGTACCCGAGTACCTGTCACAGCCCATCTGAGTACCCGAGTACCTGTCACAGTCCATCTGAGTACCCAAGTACCTGTCACAGTCCATATGAGTACCTGTCACTGCCCTTCAGAGTACCCAAATACCAGTCACCAAACCATCAGAGTACCTGTCACCAGGCCATCAGAGTACCTGAGTACTTGTCACAAGTCCATCAGGGTACCCGAGTACCTGTCACAGTCCATCTGTGTACCCGAGTACCTGTCACAGTCCATCTGTGTACCCGAGTACCTGTCACAGTCCATCTGTGTACCCGAGTACCTGTCACAGTCCATCTGTGTACCCGAGTACCTGTCACAGTCCATCTGAGTACCCGAGTACCTGTCACAGTTCATCTGAGTACCCGAGTACCTGTCACAGTCCATATGAGTACCTGTCACCGCCCTTCAGAGTACCCAAATACCAGTCACCAGGCCATCAGAGTACCTGAGTACTTGTCACCAGGCCATCAGAGTACCTGAGTACTTGTCACCAGGCCATCAGAGTACCCGAGTACCTGTCACCAGGCCATCAGAGTACCCGAGTACCTGTCACCAGGCCATCAGAGTACCCGAGTACCTGTCACCAGGCCATCAGAGTACCCGAGTACCTGTCACCAGGCCATCAGAGTACCCGAGTACCTGTCACCAGGCCATCAGAGTACCTGAGTACCTGTCACCAGGCCATCAGAGTACCCGAGTACCTGTCACCAGGCCATCAGAGTACCCGAGTACCTGTCACCAGGCCATCAGAGTACTCGAGTACCTGTCACCAGGCCATCAGAGTACTCGAGTACCTGTCACCAGGCCATCAGAGTACCCGAGTACCTGTCACCAGGCCATCAGAGTACCTGTCACCCAGCCATCAGAGTACCCGAGTACCTGTCACCAGGCCATCAGAGTACCCGAGTACCTGTCACCAGGCCATCAGAGCATCCGAGTACCTATCTCCAGGCCATCAGAGTACCCGAGTACCTGTCACCAGGCCATCAGAGTACTCGAGTTCCTGTCTCCAGGCCATCAGAGTACCCGAGTACCTGTTACCAGGCCATCAGAGTACCCGAGTACCTGTCACCAGGCCATCAGAGTACCCGAGTACCTGTCACCAGGCCATCAGAGTACCCGAGTACCTGTCACCAGGCCATCAGAGTACCCGAGTACCTGTCACCAGGCCATCAGAGTACCCGAGTACCTGTCACCAGGCCATCAGAGTACCCGAGTACCTATTTGCAGCCCATGTCTCATAGAATATACGTTGGGGTGTTTGCTTTCTAAAATGGGGTCATTTTGTGGGTAATTTCACTGTCCTGGTGGTCCAGGACCTTCAAAAGTGTGATGGGTAGGAATGAAATGAGATGTGTCATTTATGCTCCTAGAACGCCTGAACGTACTACTTCAATGTTCGGCCTCTCTATGTGGCCAGGCTGTGTAAAAGTCCTACACATGTAGTATCGCCATACTCGGGAGGAGTAGCAGAATGTATTTTGGGGTGTAATTTTTGCTATATACATGCTATGTGTTAGAAATATCTTATAAATTGACAATTTTGTGTAAAAAAAAAATGTGTTTTAATTTTTTTCCACATATTCCAAAAACTTCTGGAAAAAAATTAACCATTCAAAAGACTCATGATGCCTCACAGATTATACGTTGGGATGTCTGCTTTCCAAAATGGGGTCATTTTA
The DNA here is from genome assembly GCF_037356315.1 of Lithobates pipiens. Classification (NCBI taxonomy): domain Eukaryota; kingdom Metazoa; phylum Chordata; class Amphibia; order Anura; family Ranidae; genus Lithobates; species Lithobates pipiens. The sequence continues at coordinate 193,770,972 of NW_027507718.1, forward strand.
TGGGAAATTCCATTGTCCTGGTACTCTAGGGACTTCAAAAGTGTAATAGGTGGTTGAGAAATGAGATGCGTAATTTTTGCTCGTAGAACGTCTGAAGGTACTACATCAATGTTGGTGCTCTGTATGTGGCCAGGCTGTGTAAAAGTCTCACACATGTGGTATCGCCGTACTCGGGAAGAGTAGCAGAATGTATTTTGGGGTGTAATTTGTTGTATGCATATGCTGTGTGTGAGAAATAACCTGATAATATGACAATTTAGTAAAAAAAAAATACAAATAAAATAAAAAAATCTTCATTTTGCAAAGAATTGTGGGAAAAAATGACAACTTAAAAAAACTCACCATGCTACTTACTTAATACCTTGGGATGTCTACTTTGTAAAAAGGGGTCATTTGGGGGGTATTTGTACTTTCCTGACTTGTTAGTGTCTCAAGAAATGAGATACACCTGATGTACTGAAGGCCTCATCAGAAGTGATCAATTTTCAGTGATTGGCACCATAGTTTGTAGACTCTAACTTTCACAAAGACCAAATAATATATACTAATGTGGGTTATTTTTACCAAAGATATGTAGCAGTATAAATTTTAGCCAAAATTTATGAAGAAAAATTACTAATTAGCAAAAATTTATGACAGAAACCAAGAAAAATGCATTTTTTTCACAAAATTTACGTTTTATTTTATTTATGGCACAAAAAATAAAAAACCCACTAGTGATTAAATACCACTAAAAGAAAGCTCTATTTGTGTGGAAAAAAGGACGCAAGTTTCATATGGATACAGTGTTGGATGACTGAGTAATTGTCATTCAAACTGTGAGAGCGCTGAAAGCTGAAAATTGGTCTGGTCAGGAAGGGGGTGTAACTGCACTGTATTGAGGTGGTTAAAACAGTTTTTTTTGCTAGAAAATTACTTAGAACCCCCAAACATTTTATATTGTTTTTTTTTTCTAACACCCTAGAGAATAAAATGGCGGTCATTGAAATACTTTTTTTCACACCGTATTTGCGCAGCGGTCTTACAAACGCACTTTTTTTGGAAAAAATTCACTTTTTTTGAATAAAAAAATAAGACAACAGTAAAATTAGCCCAATTTTTTTTTATATTGTGAAAGATAATGGTACGCTGAGTAAATTGATACCTAACATGTCATGCTTCAAAATTGCGTTCGCTCGTGGAATGGCGTCAAACTTTTAGCCTCAAAAATCTCCATAAGCGACATTTAAAAAATTCTACAGGTTGCATTTTTTGTGTTACAGAGGAGGTCTAGGGCTAGAATTAGTGCTCTCGCTCTACCGATCGCGGCAATACCTCACATGTGTGGTTTGACCACCGTTTTCATATGCGGGTGCTACTCACGTATGCACTCGTTTCTATGCACAAGCTCGTTATGACGGGGTGTTTTTAAAAACCTTTTTTTTTATTATTTATTTTAATAGATTTTATTTATTTTTACACTGTTTTTAAAAAAATGGATCACTTTTATTCCTATTACAAGGAATGTAAACATCCCTTGTAATAGAAAAAAGCACGACAGGTCCTCTTAAATATGAGATCTGGGGTCAAAAAGTCCTCAGATCTCATATTTGGACTAAAATGCAAAAAAAAAAAAAAAAAAAAAATGACATTTAAAAAAAATATACCTTTAAGAGGTATGGGCGGAAGTGACGTTTTGACGCCATCTTAGCCTCACTCGTCTCCATACCCAGCTAGTGAAAGGACCCGATCGCTTCCGCTGCTACCGACGGCTCCGGTAAGCGGCAGAAGGTGCGGGAGGACGGCGGGAGGGGGGTGGCACCTCTCCCGACGCCGATAGCGGTGATCTCGCGGCGAATCCGCCGCAGAGACCACCATTATCGTACAGCCGACCGGCGCCTGAAGAGATGGATATCTCGGTTGTGGCAGCAGCTGCTGCCGTTACCGAGATATCCCTCTTCAAAAATAGGACGTACATCGTCATGCGCTGGTCGGTAAATGGTTAAAAAATATATTTTTTTCTTTTTTTTTTCTTCAGATTTTTTGCAAATTTTTTATGTACTTTTGTTTTTCAGGGTGGCCCTCTACTTTAAGGACCAGCCTCATTTTGGAATTTAGGTGTTTACATGTTTAACCACCTTCAGACCGGACCATTTTGCTGGTAAATGACCAGAGGTCTTTTTACAATTTGGCACTGCGCTGCTTTAACTGGTAATTGCGCGGTCATGCAATGTTGTACCCAAACAAAATTTGCGTCCTTTTCTTCCCACAAATAGAGCTTTCTTTTGATGGTATTTGATTGCCTCTGCGATTTTTATTTTTTGCGATATAAACGTAAAAAGACCGCAAATTTTGAAAAAAAATGATATTTTCTACTTTTTGTTATTAGAAAAATCCAATAAACTCAATTTTAGTCATACATTTAGGCCAAAATGTATTCAGCCACATGTCTTTGTTAAAAAAAAAGTCAATAATTGTATATTTATTGGTTTGCGCAAAAGTTGTCACATCTACAAACTAAGGTACGTTTTCTGGAATTTACGCAGCTTTTAGTTTACGACTGCCTATCTCATTTCTTGAGGTGCTAAAATGGCAGGGCAGTACAAAACCCCCCCAAATGACCCCATTTTGGAAAGTAGACACCCTAAGGAAATTGATAAGTGGCATGTTGAGCCCATTGAATATTTTATTTTTTTGCCTCAAGCGATTGAATAATGACAAAAAATAATTTTTTTTTTTTTACACAAAGTTGTCACTAAATGATATATTGCTCACACATGCTATGGGCATATGTGAAATGACACCCCAAAATAAATTCTGCTACTTCTCCTGAGTACGGGGATACCACATATGTGGGACTTTTTGGGAGCCTAGCCGCGTACGGGGCCCCGAAAGCCAAGAACCGCCTTCAGGTTTTCTAAGGGCGTAAATATTTGACTTCACTCCTCACTACCTATTACAGTTTTGAAGGCCATAAAATGCCAAGATGGCACAAAACCCCCACAAATGACCCCATTTTAGAAAGTAGACACCCCAAGCTATTTGCTGAGAGGCATGTTGAGTCCATGGAATATTTTATATTTTACCACAAGTTGCGGGAAAATTACAAACTTTTTTTTTTTTTTTTTTTTTTTTTTTCACAAAGTTGTCACTAAATGATATATTGCTCACGCATGCCATGGGCATATGTGAAATGACACCCCAAAATAAATTCTGCTGCTTCTCCTGAGTACGAGGATACCACATATGTGGGACTTTTTGGGAGCCTAGCCGCGTACGGGGCCCCGAAAACCAAGCACTGCCTTCAGGATTTCTAAGGGCGTTACAGTTTTGAAGGCCATAAAATGCCAAGATGGCACAAACCCCCCCCAAATGACCCCATTTTGGAAAGTAGACACCCCTAAATTTAGGGGTACACTAGTGAGACTAGGTAATAAATGGCGGGTGCCCTGAAACTATAAAAAAAATAACTAACCAACCAGCGTCACCTGTAACAGTTATATGGTGATCACTGGTGAAAGGGTTAACTAGGGGGCAATCAGGGGGCTTTATGCGGTAGTATATGGGGGTCCCTGGCGCTATAAAAAGCTGCGGCGAACCTAAATACCTACCTGCCTAACTAGCGTCACCTGTGACACTAATACAGCGATCAGAAAAACAATCGCTTATTAGGCTGGGTTCACACTGGAGCGATGTGGGAACGCCACGAATGCGCGGCGGGTTCCCGCATCACATGCCTCCCGGCGGCAGTTCACACTGCCCTATGCGAACTGCTGGGAGTGTCAGTGAAATGTTAATGACACCCCCAGATCAGTTCGCATATCGCAGTGCGATCTGCAAACTCGGATCGCATGGTGTGAACACCCATGCGATCCGATTCTGCTGCGGACCAAAAAAAGGGTCCCGTGCGAGTTTGCGGCGGGTGCGACACAAATTCAGCCATACTATCTGTATGGCTGAACTCGAATCGCACAGAGATCGGATGTGATTTGCACTGCAGTGCGGTGCGAATCACATCCGTTCTCATAAACCGCTGCAATGTGAACCCAGCCTTAGTGACACTGGCGACGGGGGGTGATCACGGGGTTAAACCTTTATTGGGGGGGTTAGGGGGGTACCTTAGAACTAAAGGGGGCTAACCCTAACTGCCCTAACAGTTATTACAGTCACAAATGACACCCGCCGGGTGATCAGGGGGTTAAACCTTTATTAGGTAATAAATGGCGGGTGCCCTGAAACTATAAAAAAATAACTAACCAACCAGCGTCACCTGTAACAGTTATATGGTGATCACTGGTGAAAGGGTTAACTAGGGGGAAATCAGGGGGCTTTATGCGGTAGTATATGGGGGTCCCTGGCGCTATAAAAAGCTGCGGCGAACCTAAATACCTACCTGCCTAACTAGCGTCACCTGTGACACTAATACAGCGATCAGAAAAATGATCGCTTATTAGGCTGGGTTCACACTGGAGCGATGCGGGAACGCCACGAATCCGTGGCGGGTTCCCGCATCGCATGCCTCCCGGCGGCAGTTCACACTGCCCTATGCGAACTGCTGGGAGTGTCAGTGAAATGTTAATGACACCCCCAGATCAGTTCGCATATCGCAGTGCGATCTGCAAACTCGGATCGCATGGTGTGAACACCCATGCGATCAGATTCTGCTGCGGGCCAAAAAAAGGGTCCTGTGCGAATTTGCGGCGGGTGCGGCGGGTGCGACACGAATTCAGCCATACTATCTGTATGGCTGAACTCGAATCGCACAGAGATCGGATGTGATTTGCACTGCAGTGCGGTGCGAATCACATTCGTTCTCATAAACCGCTGCAATGTGAACCCAGCCTTAGTGACACTGGCGACGGGGGGTGATCACAGGGTTAAACCTTTATTGGGGGGGTTAGGGGGCACATTAGAACTAAAGGGGGCTAACCCTAACTGCCCTAACAGTTATTACAGTCACAAATGACACCAATGCAAAAAAAAAAAAAAAAAAAAGCAATTGGTGTCACTGTGACTGGGGGGGGGCAGGGGTAATTGGGGGGTGATCGGGGGGTAAAGGGGGGGTGTGAGTGTGCCTGGCATGTTCTACTGTGTAGTGTAGTGCTTGTGCAACTCACCGATGCTCTCTCCTCGGTGCCGGAACGAAAAATACCGACACGGAGGAGAGAATACATCACTTCCTCTCCTGTGTTTACATTACAGGAGAGGAAGTGATGTCACCGGACATTTTCATTCGTCGGGAGCGATCGCGAGGGGGTGGCCATGAATGAATGGCCGTCCCCTCGTCCGGGATTGCTCCCGAACGAATACCGACCGCCGCAGGCACCGGGCGGGGGCCCGATCGGGCCCCCGACCCGCGGGCAGGCAAGGACGTACATGTAAGCCCTTATGCCTGCCCGTGCCATTCTGTCGACGTACATCGTCGTGCGGCGGTCGGCAAGTGGTTAAAACAGGTTTTTTTGCTAGAAAATTAGAACTTAGAACTCCCAAACATTATATATAGTTTTTTTTTAACACACTAGAGAATAAAATGGCGGTCATTGCAATACTTATTTTCACACCGTATTTGCGCAGCGGTCTTACAAGCGCACTTTTTTTTTTTGAAAAAATTATAAAATGGTCACTCACATTTGAGAAGACATTAAAAGCATATGGATAAAACCAAGTAACGCAGTGGCATCAGCAGAGCCCGTCCTGATGTTTCGTCCTAATAAGGCATCCTCTGGGGTGACCTTATTTATAATTTTTTCAATAAATGTTTTACATTCAAAACGGAAATCACACTATGTGGCCCCATTTTTCTCCTTTTGCCATGTCATATTGAGAGGAACCGCTTATGAATTTTGGTCATTATAGCTATGGTGGATACCTATTGATGTTACTACTGTAACAGATCCCTACCAGATTGGTCTATATTGGAAGTCGTGGTTGCGGTACCTTTTCTTGGGTGTGTTACACCAAAAGCTTGGTTGACCCATCAGGCATACGTCTAGCTGGGTTCAACCTGTCTGGTAAGCCTCTTTCCTTACAGTGGTGGATTATCAACAGGCAAACATTTCACCCAGATTCACAGTCACATTATTCTTTGCCATATTATATGGACTATATATGCACTAACACTGATGGTTTGCTTAAATTTTTCATTATTGTTGGGCAATCTTAATTTGTTGTGTATTTATCTGTACATTTATATATTGTATCAATTTTTATTGGAAATAATCTCATAGTGCAGCGCTGATGAAAGATGAAATAAACAATATTACTTTATTTGTTCACTTATCTACAGATTATCTGATGTGCTGGCAGCTATCACTATTTGTATAAGACAGCACGTTTTTTTCCACATATTTTTTATATACATTGTGTGTACGCAAGACAGTTTCAGCGGAATTCCATTAGAAAAACCTTCAGAGTTTACTCCGATGGGAAAACTGGTTGGCCTGTAACCATGTTCACAGAGGTCAACCAATACAAGGACTTTAATTAACGCGTAATAGTGCTGTGGCAAAAAGATAACGTGTCTGATTCATACCATCTGTTAAGAAGACAGAAAATAGGCTTCTCAGGAAAAAAGATTGGTTTGGGTACTTTGTTCAGCCATTTGCTGTTTTCCCCAGTTTAAAACCAAATTGTAATTGTCTGATTGTGTTTGCTTCTCTCTGCTCCATAGCATAAAAATACATATTTATGCAGGAAGATGCAAAACAATCTTCAAATGCAGCCATAAGCCAACTGTTCTCTGAAGTCTCTGACCTAACCTTTGCTTGGTTAATTAAATCTCGGTATGTGTCAGCCTTATTAATGCTTACCTTAGTGTGACTGGTCGAGTCTATGTTGGTTTTTGACTGGATGACATCTAAAAATAAAACAAAGGGTCAAAGATTACAAGGTTGTTTTTCTCAGTAACTTTTAGGATCCAAGAATAACAAAATAGACATCCACATATTTATTTTCCAACTTAGGCCTTATGCACACGAGACACAGTTAAACGCGCGTTCAGATGCAGTTGGACAGTTTTTTCAACTGCCCCTGAACTCATTCAATGTTATCCTATGTGTCCATGCACACAGTCTCGTTTTTTTCCGTTTTTATGCAGTTGCGTTTAGTCTCGTTTTTCCAGAAGCAAAAAAATGCGTTCAGAAACAAAAATTTCCACGTTTCAGACGCAAAACGCGGTAAAACGCGGTAAAACGCGGCAAAACGCCGCTACCGCGTTTAGCCGCGTTTGCGTTTATATGCGTTTTTAAAGGTGACCTTTTTTTTTACATTAAAAATCTCAAAAATGATTGCAAATGATGAAAAACCATTAGAAAAATATTTTAAACAATTGCAATTGCAAGTGGACAATCCACAACTTGTGGCAAGTGACATGGCAGGTGGCAAGTGACGTGGCAAGTGGACAATCCACAACTTGTGGCAAGTGACATGGCAGGTGGCAAGTGATGTGGCAAGTGGACAATCCACAACTTGTGGCAAGTGACGTGGCAGGTGAAGTGGCAAGTGACGTGGAAAGTGGACAATCCACAACTTGTGGCAGGTGACGTGGCAAGTGACCTGGCAGGTGACGCGGCAAGTGACCTGGCAGGTGACGTGGCAAGTGGAAAATCAACAACTTGTGGCAGGTGACTGGCATGTGATGTGGCAAGTGGACAATCCATAACTTGTGGCAGGTGACGTGGCAAGTGACGTGGCAAGTGGACAATCCACTTGTGGCAGGGGACGTGGCAAGTGACGTGGCAAGTAGACAATCCACTTGTGGCAGGGGATGTGGCAAGTGACGTGGCGAGTGGACAATCCACAACTTGTGTCAGGTGACGTGGCAAGTGGACAATCCACAACTTGTGGCAGGTGATGTGGCAAGTGGACAATCCACTTGTGGCAGGTGACGTGGCAGGGGACGTGGCAAGGGACGTGGCAAGTGGACAATCCACAACTTGTGGCAGGTGATGTGGCAAGTGATGTGGCAAGTGGACAATCCACTTGTGGCAGGTGACGTGGCAGGGGACGTGGCAAGGGACGTGGCAAGTGGACAATCCACAACTTGTGGCAGGTGATGTGGCAAGTGACGTGGCAGGTGATGTGGCAAGTCACGTGGCAAGTGGACAATCCACAACTTGTGGCAGGTGATGTGGCTGGTGACGTGGCAAGTGGACAATCCCCAACTTGTGGCAGGTGGCATGGCAGGTGACATGGAAAGTGGACAATCCACATCTTGTGGCAAGTGACGTGGCAGGTGATGTGGCAAGTGACGTGGCAAGTGGACAATCCACAACTTGTGGCAGGTGATGTGGCAAGTGACGTGGCAGGTGATGTGGACAATCCCCAACTTGTGGCAGGTGACGTGGCAGGTGACGTGGCAAGTGGACAATCCACAACTTGTGGCAGGTGACGTGGCAGGTGACGTGGCAAGTGGACAATCCACAACTTGTGGCAGGTGACGTGGCAAGTGACGTGGCAAGTGGACAATCCACAACTTGTGGCAGGTGATGTGGCAAGTGGACAATCCCCAACTTGTGGCAAGTGACGTGGCAAGTGACGTGGCAAGTGGAAAATCCAAAACTTGTGGCAGGTGACGTGGCAAGTGACGTGGCAGGTGATGTGGCAAGTGACGTGGCAAGTAGACAATCCACAACTTGTGGCAAGTGACGTGGCAGGGGATGTGGCAAGTCACGTGGCAAGTGGACAATCCACAACTTGTGGCAGGTGATGTGGCTGGTGACGTGGCAAGTGGACAATCCACAACTTGTGGCAGGTGGCATGGCAGGTGACATGGAAAGTGGACAATCCACATCTTGTGGCAAGTGACGTGGCAGGTGATGTGGCAAGTGACGTGGCAAGTGGACAATCCACAACTTGTGGCAGGTGATGTGGCAAGTGACGTGGCAGGTGATGTGGACAATCCCCAACTTGTGGCAGGTGACGTGGCAAGTGACGTGGCAAGTGGACAATCCACAACTTGTGGCAGGTGATGTGGCAGGTGACGTGGCAAGTGGACAATCCACAACTTGTGGCAGGTGACGTGGCAAGTGACGTGGCAGGTGATGTGGCAAGTGACGTGGCAAGTAGACAAGCCACAACTTGTGGCAGGTGATGTGGCAAGTGACGTGGCAGGTGATGTGGCAAGTCACGTGGCAAGTGGACAATCCACAACTTGTGGCAGGTGATGTGGCTGGTGACGTGGCAAGTGGACAATCCACAGCTTGTGGCAGGTGGCATGGCAGATGACGTGGAAAGTGGACAATCCACATCTCGTGGCAAGTGACGTGGCAGGTGATGTGGCAAGTGACGTGGCAAGTGGACAATCCACAACTTGTGGCAGGTGATGTGGCAAGTGGACAATCCCCAACTTGTGGCAAGTGACGTGGCAAGTGGACAATCCAAAACTTGTGGCAGGTGACGTGGCAAGTGACGTGGCAGGTGATGTGGCAAGTCACGTGGCAAGTGGACAATCCACAACTTGTGGCAGGTGATGTGGCAAGTGACGTGGCAGGTGATGTGGCAAGTCACGTGGCAAGTGGACAATCCACAACTTGTGGCAGGTGATGTGGCTGGTGACATGGCAAGTGGACAATCCACAGCTTGTGGCAGGTGGCATGGCAGATGACGTGGAAAGTGGACAATCCACATCTCGTGGCAAGTGACGTGGCAGGTGATGTGGCAAGTGACGTGGCAAGTGGACAATCCACAACTTGTGGCAGGTGATGTGGCAAGTGGACAATCCCCAACTTGTGGCAAGTGACGTGGCAAGTGACGTGGCAAGTGGACAATCCAAAACTTGTGGCAGGTGACGTGGCAAGTGACGTGGCAGGTGATGTGGCAAGTCACGTTGGCAAGTGGACAATCCACAACTTGTGGCAGGTGACGTGGCAGTTGGACAATCCACAACTTGTGGCAGATGACATGGCAAGTGACGTGGCAGGTGATGTGGCAAGTCACGTGGCAAGTGGACAATCCACAACTTGTGGCAGGTGCCGTGGCAAGTGACACGCTAAATACAAGTACACTGCAGCTCTCACAGCTGCTGCTACTCACTCTGGTCTCACAAAATTGCTGAAATAGTTAATTTTTGAGCTGGGGAGGGTCTATGATGTTAGCTTAACTAAACGCTTCTAGACGCAAACGCGGTAAAACGCGGTAAAACGCCGCTAAATCGCGGTAAAAATCGCGGCAAAACGCGCGTTTCTAAACGCCGGTTTCAACATGTGTCCAGCAGCGTTTGCATCTGCGTCTCGTGTGCATGAAGCAAGTTGGAAGGCTGGCCGCAGGCTAGCCTGAATTTGTAGGAGGAGTCTGAGGGCTTTAAATCCCTCCTCCTCCTCCATCAGAGCCTTCGTCGGCTCATTTCTGGGTCACGGCCGGCGCACGTCACTTCCGGCCAGAGGCAGTAGTTCCCTTCCATGCTCACGCGGGGTGCCATCCATCCTCACCTTCAGAGCACCATCGAGGGGACCGGCGCCCACTTCTCTAGGTTCTTTCTGGCCTCATGGGGGGGCCGCCGCCTGCCTGCTCTTCCCGGTGGTCACGCTGTTCACACATGTCACGCTGTAATGGTGGGGGGTGGGGGTTGGGCGGGAGGTTTCCCACATGGTGCTGCGAGGCATTTGGTGCACGGGTCAGTTCCGGACACGTTCGGGCAGCCGAGCCCCCCCTCCATTCATTCCAGCCGGCATGTCACTTCAGTCTTAAGCTGCCCTGGCTCTGCTTCCTCCGCTGTCACCATAGAACCAGGATTTCAGTTCACTTTGTGTGGCCAGACACGTCAGCATACGTGAAAGTGACCGTTTTACATTGCCCTGATACAGTATATAGGACATATGGTTGTAATACTTTGGAAACACGTTTGGGAACATATTTTAAGTGTCACTTTCCATTAGTACTAAGTGATCTCTCCTGCTCCTTGCTAGATACAATCAAGTTTAGCTCATTACTGAATTACAATTGGGCAGGTAAACAATGTGGTTCAGACTCATCAGCTGTGAAGGTCTTTTGCACATAGAATTTCACATTGGGAGTGTCCAGCGGACATCACACCCTCTGCTACTGTTAGTAGTGCTGTGCCTGGTTCCTTTTAAAGGGGCGCCCTGTGTCCTTTGGCTTTCGGCTGGGGGGCGGAGCTCCGGCCCTGCAGCCGTCTGTACTCCAGCTCCTCCTAGTCTCTGCCCCTCCTGTTCTCCCTTGGCATCTTGTCAGTCTCCTGCACTAATATACGTTATCATGTCAGGACACAGGAGGACAGTATAATTACTCTAAGACCTTCAAATGTTTTTTCATGGCCCCTCGCATAATATAGATCAGGGTCTTTGATGTCACATATGAAGACTCTGACTACAAATGTAAATTATGCAAACTGCATTGGGCTTATGCCAAACAGCTGATTATTTTAGGGGCTGGGGGGACTCTGCTCAGCCATTCCTGGCCAGCGTGCAGCCGCCCCTCTCTCCCAGAGCTCATGGGGGGGGGGGGGTCCGTCTTTCTCCACAGGTTTCTTATATATGTGTATACATATATTTAAATCTGCGATTTTCCTCGTGGGGGGGAGGGGGAGGTGATCGGCCGCTGCCGGCTCCCCCTCTCCCCTTGCATGTGCTGTGCTCCCGCCGTTTCTCCCAGTATGGGGGGGGGGATTGGCCGCCAGACAGCTCCTCTCTCCCCATGCACTTTGCCTGCCTCTGGGGGCCTCCGGCCGTTTCTGGGGAGGAGGGGGGGATCGGCGTCTGTCCCCACATCCGTGCCGCACACCTGGTGGGGGAAGGAAAAGAAAAAAAAAAAAACTTTGGTCAGTGCAGTGTTTTGATCACAGCCAGCGTTTTCTGTCTTAAGCGTTTTTCTGTCATTAGCGTTTTTCTGTTTCTATCTCAGCGTTCGGTCCAGCATTTCTGTCTCAGCGTTCGGTCCAGCATTTCTGTCTCAGCGTTCGGTCCAGCATTTCTGTCTCTGCGTTCTGCCCAGCATGTCTTTCATAGCGTTCGATCCAGCATTTCTGTGACTTCTCTTCTGGTCTTCGGTCTCAGCGTTTTCTGTCCACTTGTCGCTTGCCAGCCAGTTCACCTCCCGGGAACTCTCGCCATGCGCTATGGAAGGGATGCCCACACGCTTTCCGGTTTTCATGGGGGGGGCACTCACCCACCTGTTCACCTCCCGGCACTCTCGCACCCCCCCCCCCCCTGCACGTCCAGGCACCCATTTCAGTCACAAGGGTTTATCACGGCTCTCAGCCCCAGGTTTCTGTCTTTGCGTTCTTCTGTCATCACGTTCTGTCCAGGGGTTTTCGTCATATCGTTCGGTCCAGCTTTCTGTCAGTTCGTTCGGTCCAGTGTTCCTATCATATTGTTCGGTCCAGCTTTTCTGTCATATCATTCGGTCCAGCTTTTTTCCCGCATAGTGTTCTGTCCTGCATTTCCGTCATAGCATTCCGTCCTGCATTTCCCTCATAGCGTTTCCGTCCTGCATTTCCGTCATAGCGTTTTCCGTCCTGCATTTCCGTCATAGCGTTTCTGTCCTGCATTTCCGTCATAGCGTTTTCCGTCCTGCATTTTCGTCATAGCGTTTCTGTCCTGCATTTCCGTCATAACGTTTTCTTTCCGTCATAGCGTTTTTTCTGTCCTGCATTTCCGTCATAGCGTTTTCCTTCCTGCATTTCCGTCATAGCGTTTTCCGTCCTGCATTTCCGTCATAGCGTTTTCCTTCCTGCATTTCCGTCATAACGTTTTCTTTCCGTCATAGCGTTTTTCCGTCCTGCATTTCTGTCATAGCGTTTTCCGTCCTGCATTTCCGTCATAGCGTTTTCCGTCCTGCATTTCCGTCATAGCGTTTTCTTTCAGTCGTAACGTTCCTGTCCTGCATTTCCGTCCTGCATTTCCGTCATAGCATTTTCTTTCCGTCGTAGCATTTCCGTCGTAGCGTTTCTGTCAGATCCGTACGGGCTGAGGTTTGTTTCATTTTGTTTGTCGTCCCTTTATTTTCTCCCCCATATAACACACATCATACGGTGCACGCTCGTTTCTTTGCACGTCTACCCACCACGGTTTGTGGGTATACTAGGCCAGAGGGTTGTTGCTACCTGTCTGCTTTCTGTCATGGCGTTTTGTACGTAGCTTTGCTGTTAGCCAGGGCTCATTTCCTGGTCTGTCACGCCTACGGACCATACGGGCTGAGGTTTCGTTTCAATTGATTGCATTTCCGCAATCTTCTCGCCTGCATACCATACGTTATACGCTGCATGCTTTTTTATCTCACTTGTACATCTACCCACCACGGTCTGTGGGTACACTAGCCCTGAGGGTTGTTTGCTATCTGTCTCTGTTGTTCTGCCATAGCTTTTCCATTCGTAGCATTATGATCGTTCGTAGTGTATGTTAGCTGGGGCTCACATCCAGGGTCTGTCACGTCTATGGACTCATACAGGCTGAGGTTTCGTTTTTAATTGATTGTCGTCCCACAATCTTCTCGCCCGTATACCATACGTCATACGTGCACGTTCACCATACCTTTACTACTACTCACCACGGTCTGTGGGTACCTCAGCCCTGAGTGTTCGTTTTTAATTACCTGTCTTGGCGCTGCAGGTTGCTCGGGCTCACTCACTACATACACTAGGGTTGTGTCAGCATTAGGTTCATATTCACGCGCTGTTGGTCTTGTCATTTCTGCACTTACATCCTCATACTTGTTAGGTACGTAGGGGTATTGTTTCGTGTGTTGGTTGTCTGTTCTCTTTTCGCTTGTTGTGTGTTTCTTGGTTCAGGGTTTGGGGGGGGTTGCGGAGGAGGCCGGTGCTCATTCATCCCTCCACCGTCGCATGGGGGTTCAGTGCTTGGTAGCACCCCATTTTTAGGGGTGGGACCAAACTCTCTTAGCTCAGTTATCGCCCTTTCCCGGCCTCAGCTGGGGGGGCAGTATTCAGTGGGTTATTCCCCACTCTGTTCAAACCTCTTACATCCACCAGTGCAGCGCATGTTTCGTGCAGGATTCTTCAACCCAGTGCATGAAGTTTCTCTATGCGCTCTTATTGTTAGTCAGGATGCTGGGGTTCATAGCCCGTTAGGCTTGCACTGAGGTCTCATCTGCGGCTCCTGTTCTTCTCAGTGTGCCTTCAGGTGTTGTTGGAATTTCTCACAGTGGCTTGTAGAACTGGGGGCAGTGTGGTCTCGCATAATCAATCTGGCCATTGGTTCTTACCCAGAGTTTGCAGTGAGCTTCTCACAAGGCGGGATGGTCTCATAGGTTCATGTTTATGGCCTTCGCTGGGTATTGCATCAGCAATTTGGCCTCATCTGCCAATTCCATGAAGTTTCTAGCAGGTGACCAGTTTTCAGGACCTACAAACTCCTGTCAAGCTGTCCATTTTTGCGGCTCACCCTCTCCCACCATTAAGGGAGGAGAGTCAGGGATGTTTCTCTTTGGCACGGCTACCAGTTACCGGACAGGTTTTCGTGGTGTTTCAGACTTCCTGTCTCCTTCCCTTGGCAGTTCCCAGTTAGTGCTCTAGGCAGTTTCTCTCTTACCACTTACCCATCTATACCAATGAGGGGGATGTTGTAAGCTAGGGGTTTGTGGTCATATTTCGGTACCTTAGCCTTGATGTCGGGCAAGTAAGTTGGCCTTCTCTGCATCATTCCGTGGGTCTGCGCTTTCTCCATCCTCTCACTACCTACAGTTGTTCTCACGCCCAGGTTACTTGCCAAACCTGGCTGGAATCCTAAACCCCCTTTTCTGATTATTCATCTGGTTCCTGGGCAATTTTGGTAGGTCTCGCAGGGGGTCCTTTCTTTACATCAGGTTCATGGGGCGCTGGAGATCCTCCATGTTAGCAGCTACATACGTAACCCCCTTTCCTGTAGTCAGCCGGGCATTCGCATTTTCTGGACTAAACGATTGTTGCGGGCCTTCTTTGTAGCTTTCACATCACACCTACTTTGTGTCTTTTTGCCCTCTTTTAGGCATACTGTCCAGCCAGGCCAAGGCCCACCTCAGGCCCTGGTAGTTGGGGTTATCGTATTTCCGTATGAAGACTCTGACTACAAGTTGGAAGGCTGGCCGCAGGCTAGCCTGAATTTGTAGGAGGAGTCTGAGGGCTTTAAATCCCTCCTCCTCCTCCATCAGAGCCTTCGTCGGCTCATTTCTGGGTTCCCACCCACCCGTTCCCCCATATTTTCATCATTTTATTTACATTTCATACATTCATTCAGGGTATGCCCTCTTTTAGGCATACTGTCCAGCCAGGCCAAGGCACACCTCAGGCCCTGGTAGTTGGGGTTATCGTATTTCCGTATGAAGACTCTGACTACAAGTTGGAAGGCTGGCCGCAGGCTAGCCTGAATTTGTAGGAGGAGTCTGAGGGCTTTAAATCCCTCCTCCTCCTCCATCAGAGCCTTCGTCGGCTCATTTCTGGGTTCCCACCCACCCGTTCCCCCATATTTTCATCATTTTATTTACATTTCATACATTCATTCAGGGTATGCCCTCTTTTAGGCATACTGTCCAGCCAGGCCAAGGCACACCTCAGGCCCTGGTAGTTGGGGTTATCGTATTTCCGTATGAAGACTCTGACTACAACTGTACTATATATTCCTAAAACCTAAAAAAGCAGCAACTATGTTGTAAGATATATACAGTCGCAATATGCAGTTATAAATAACGTTGCGCTAAACCACAAATTAACAATTTTGAAAATAACATAATACAAAATAAAACAAACCAATTAGTGATAAATAAACAAGTTAGTGAAAATAAAAGTCCCAGTATGAAATATTAGATGATTGAAGTTGAGTATTACTCCAATAGTGCAAATCGTGATAAAAAGTATACAGAAGTCCAAAGACCAAAGAGTCCTTTTAGTGATGACACTGCCCCATACCCCAAATTAAGTGACACCTCCACTGTATGAAATGCCTGCTTACCAGCTAGTGTGGACTCCCTGTTACGGGAGGTCTATCTCGCCTGTGGCCAACACCCAGCCCTTGTTTTTGTAAGGAGGTGTATATGTGGTAGTCCCACCATATATCAACTTCAAGGATCACAGGTACAGCGACTCAATCATAGCAGGAAACCTTTACGGATGTCCTACAAATAGTCATGCTCATAGAAGTTCCCCCAAAAAAGATAAAGGCTTGACACAGTGTAAAACCATAAACATTCAATATATCTCAAACGTAATGCATTTACATCAAGTTTGCATAAACATGCATGGGAAAATCTCAAGCTGGCCATCTCCAGCAAAAAACGGCTGTCCCACAAGGATCTACAAAGAGCGGCTATGTCAGCATGTCGCTCCACCCAATGCGCCTCGCCATAACTGACGTCGACAGGAGCACTCACAGCTTGAGTCTCAGCCTATTCAGCATGAATTGACCTGAATTTAAGCCATGTATGGCAGTCTTAAGATTTCATTTAAAAGCAGAACTTTACCCATAACAACTTGATAAAAAATAATGTTCTTAGCAAGGAACATACATTCCACATAAAAAAAAGTTATATTCCTGGAATGTTGGGATTGCGAACTGTCACATTTGCTTGTTTTCTCAACCAAACTGTCAAACCATCAAACGGCTGGTGTCATAACTGATCACGTGTGCAGCACCATGTCAGCAGATCGGCCTCTACAGATTCAGTAATGCCTAAAAATAGAAAGCAACTGTGCAAGTGCAGAGCAGGGTGAGACAGTGTATTACTGTATTCTAAACAGTATAGGCACCTATTTTTAATAACTGACATAGCTATACTTGCAAAAGGGGCCAGCCTGAAATGATCTGGCCGGACGTAATTTTCTGAATAAAGTTCCCCTTTAAGAAAGATTACCACTACAGAAAAATCACTGTGTAGTAATACCAAGCAGGATGCAGAGCCTGTCCATGTAATAACAACATGGAAAATCCCATGCACATGGATGATTATAAGTGAACTCCTTGGCCACCAATGACTGCAACATACATATCTTAAATTGTAAGCTCTAACAAGCAGGGCCCACTGATTGCTCCTGTATTGAACTGTATTGTAACTGTACTGCCTTTATTTTGTAAAGTGCTGTGCAAACTGTTGGCACTATATAAATCCTGAATATTATTATTATTATTAATGATAATAATAGAGACATGGACAAGAGGTTAATTTGTTGTTAAACAAAACTCTATAAAGGGGAAGTGATTTCACTGACAGACCGCAGAGTGGTTGTTGCTGCCAAATATGGCAATAAAAACATCTCACATGTTGTTCACTTTCTGGAATTTTCACTATAGTCTCTAGAGTTTACAGAAATGATGTGAAACGCAACAAAAAAATACAGCGAGCAGACAGGTCTGTGGGTAAAAATGACCACATTGTTAATCAGAAAGGATAGGGGTAAAGGCCAGGCGTGCAAACTGCCTATTCTGCAAATTTTTCTTGTCATAAGCATAGCTTACTGCAGTGTTTCTCAAATCCAGTTCTCAAGGCACCCCAACAGGTCATGTTTTCAGGCTTTCCATTATTTTGCACAGGTGATTTGATCAGTTTCACTGCCTTAGTAATTACCACAGTCGTTTCATCTGAGGCAAATCCTGAAAACAAAACCTGTTGTGACGCCCTGAGGACTGGAGTTGAGAAAAACTGGGTTACTGGACCTTTCTAGGTTAGACAATATGGAGGAGGAGAGGAGGCATACAACAAAGAGCATGGTGGGTGGCTGAGGACGTTGCTTGTCTGGGCAGTCAACCAGAACATCCCATAATGTCTGTGTGGATTTGTAAAGCAGTCAAGGTAAGCTACAGTGGAGTTCCGGTTTTGCTAGGTAGGAAGGATTAACACTGAGATCTATACCCATGTTAACCACTTGCTGCCATATAGCAAAATGACGGCGGCAAAGTGGTTGCGATATCCTACCGGGGGCGCACATCACGGCGATCGTTGTTGCGGTATGTCAGTCTGACACACCGCAACAACGATCTAGGTAAAGAGTCTCGGACGGAGACTCTTTACCACGTGATCAGCCGTGTCCAATCACAGCTGATCACAGTGTAAACAGGAAGCATCTGACAGATGCGAGTAGAGGAGAGCTGATCGGCTGCATCTCTGACGGGGGGGGGGGGGGTCTGTGCTGATTGCTTATCAGCCCAGCCCCCCGAGGATCACCCCACACTGGACCACCAGGGACACCACCAGGGATGCCCACCACTTGTGACCACCAGGTATGCCACCCATGGCCACCAATCAGTGCCCACAATGGATGCCAATCAGTGCCCACAATGGATGCCAATCAGTGCCCACAATGGATGTCTGCCAATCAGTGATGCCCATCAGTACCATCCATTAGTGTACATCAGTGCCACCTATCAGTGCCGCCTATCAGTGCCCATCCGTGCCACCTATCAGTGCCGTCTATGTGTACCCACCAGTGCTGCATATCAGTGCCACCTATCAATATTAGTGCCCATCATCAGTGCCACCTCATCGGTGCCCAACAGTGCTGCCTTATCAATGTCCGTCAGTGAAGGAGAAAACGTACTTATTTACTGTACAAAGTTTTGTAACAGAAACAAAACAAAACGTTTTTTTTTCACAATTTTCGGTCTTTTTTTTATTTGTTTAGCAGAAAATAAAAATCACAGAGGTGATCAAATATCACCAAAAGAAAGCTCTATTTGTGGGAAGAAAATGACAAAAATTTAATTTGGGTACAGTGTAGCATGACCGTGCAATTGTCATTCAAAGTGCAACAGCGCTGAAAGCTGAAAATTGGTCTGGGAAGGAAGGTGTATAAGTGCCCTGTATTGAAGTGGTTAACAGTGTGGATGGAGAAATCTCTGTTGTGAGCAATGGTGTTCAGGCAGCCAATTTGAGATCACGCCAAATGTGTGGTTAGAAAATTTTACCTGGCCAGTGGCCACAGACCTTTCTACCTGGCATTGAGTCTGTTTGTTCTGACTCCCCAACAGTGGCACCCCCAAAGTTAGTCACCGAAAAAAAAAGGAGTCCTTTAAGTGCACTGTGTATGGGCACCAACCACAGTACGCTATGGGACATGTGATGCCTGTGCAATCACATGATTGCAGATGAGATGCTTCATTTGGCTGCTTTTGTGAGTGCTTGTGGTGCAAAGCAATGCGCCGCAACACTCCCTTATTGGTCATTCTTCTTGTTGTTGGGTTTCTATTGGCACTGCCGTAGGACATGGGTGGTCGCTTCCAGTTTCCCACCACTCACTGTGTGGATAGAATGGAAGCAGAGCAAGGCCTGAGCAGACACACTCTCAGAACTGTCATCCTGTTTTTCTCCCACAGTTCTGAAAAAATCATAGCTCACTATTACATTGTGTAGCAAGCTCCTAAACATACTCAGGTAGGGCTGCAACTAACGATTATTTTCATAATCGATTAGTTGGCCGATTATTGTTTCGATTAATCAATTAATCGGTTAATAACCTTAAAAGAAAAAAAAAGTAATTTGTTGTTGGGCAGATTAAAAAAACACAAAAAACACAAATTGCCGCAAAAACGCATTATTGCATGCTTTTCTGAAGATTCTCCATTGAAGTATATTGAACCAAAAAACAAAATAGCACAGTTTTTGCATTTAAAAAAAAGTCGTTGTCTTTTCCAAATACGCAGCAGCTGAAAAAATCATGGATGTGAATGTGTCCCATAGGAAACCATGTAAATGAACTGTAGTGTGTTTCTGCAAAAAGCACCAAAAAACACAGAGGTGTGACCCAGGCCTGAGATGTTTAGTAACATAATGGGGTTAACAAAACTAAAATTAGTAAAATAAGTGCAAATAATCGCTACTGTAAGGGGTTAATTTTTTTACTATGAGACAGTGAAAGTAATATTTACAGTAGCGATTTGCTCTTTTTGTACTTTAAAGGGTTCATTTTAGTTTTTTTTAACCCCATTATGTTAGTGGCCGATTAATCGATTATGAAAATAGTAAACGATTAATTTCATAATCGATTAGTTGACGATTAATTGATTAGTTGTTTTCGGCCCTATACTCATGACATGCTTACCTTTCAATTTGGCATCTACACTGTGACCTCCACAGTAAGGCCGCGTACACACGCGCGGACTGTTTGCCCAACCTTGTTCGTCAAACAGTTTCGGCAAACAGTCCGCTCAAAATTTGCATGAGCTCAACTTTTGAAATGAACGGACTCGCCCACGTAAGGCGGAGGCAAATCCGCCCATTTCGAGCGCGTGTACAGGTAGGCGGGGCCCGCGAAGGAGACGTCGCGGGCTCCGCCGCCTGCAATGGGCTTAAAGGGGAACCCCAACGCCGAAAAAAATCGACGTGGGGGTTCCCCCAAAGTCCACACCAGACCCTTGTCCGAGCACGCTACCCGGCCGGCCAGGAAAGGGGGGCGAGCGAGCGCGCCCCCCCTCCTGAGCCGTACCAGGCCGCGTGCCCTCAACATGGGGGGGTGCCTTGGGGAAGGGGGGGGCCACGCGGCCCCCCCACCCCAAAGCACCTTGTCCCCATGTTGATGAGGACAAGGGCCTCTTCCCGACAACCCTGGCCGTTGGTTGTCGGGGTCTGCGGGCGGGGGGCTTATCGGAATCCGGGAGCCCCCTTTAAGAAGGGGGCCCCCGGATACCGGCCCCCCACCCTATGTGAATGAGTATGGGGTACAATGTACCCCTACCCATTCACCTGTGAAATAAAGTACAAAAAAAAACACAACACAGGGAAAAAATATTTTATTGCACAGCTCCGGGGGTCTTCCGGGGTCTTCTCGCCGGACTCCTCCGCTATGTGTGTGTAGCTCTTTTACTAGCGGAGGAGCCCGGCTTTCTTCCTCCCCGCCGCCGGCCTCTTCTCCCGACTTCGGGGGTCTTGTCCCCCTCTTCGGTTCTTCTGTCGCCGCTGCCTTCCGTTCTTCTGTCACCGCCTTCGGTTCTTCTGCCGGGCCACCGCGCCTTCTTGTAGCTCTTTTACAGGCGGTGGCCCGGTCTTCTGTCGCCGCTGTCGTCGCTGCCGCCGCCTTCCGTTCTTGTTCTTCTTCTTGTTCTTCTGCTTCTTCTCCTGGAGATGTTGACTCGACGAGCTCTCCGGCCGGAATGCCAGAGCCGCGCTGTGCGGTCACTTATATAGTGACAATGGGGCGGTGTCACATGGTATATGTCACATGGGTTGGTCACATGGGTTGATGTCACATGGGGACTATGACATCGTAAGGGGGCGGGGTCACCATGTGACCAACCCATGTGACATATACCATGTGACATATACCATGTGACACCGCCCCATTGTCACTATATAAGTGACCGCACAGCGCGGCTCTGGCATTCCGGCCGGAGAGCTCGTCGAGTCAACATCTCCAGGAGAAGAAGCAGAAGAACAAGAAGAAGAACAAGAACGGAAGGCGGCGGCGGCGACGACAGCGGCGACAGAAGACCGGGCCACCACCTGTAAAAGAGCTACAAGAAGGCGCGGTGGCCCGGCAGAAGAACCGAAGGCGGCGACAGAAGAACGGAAGGCAGCGGCGACAGAAGACCGGGCCACCGCCTGTAAAAGAGCTACAAGAAGGCGCGGTGGCCCGGCAGAAGAACCGAAGAGGGGGACAAGACCCCCGAAGTCGGGAGAAGAGGCCGGCGGCGGGGAGGAAGAAAGCCGGGCTCCTCCGCTAGTAAAAGAGCTACACACACATAGCGGAGGAGTCCGGCGAGAAGACCCCCGGAGCTGTGCAATAAAATATTTTTTCCCTGTGTTGTGTTTTTTTTTGTACTTTATTTCACAGGTGAATGGGTAGGGGTACATTGTACCCCATACTCATTCACATAGGGTGGGGGGCCGGTATCCGGGGGCCCCCTTCTTAAAGGGGGCTCCCGGATTCCGATAAGCCCCCCGCCCGCAGACCCCGACAACCAACGGCCAGGGTTGTCGGGAAGAGGCCCTTGTCCTCATCAACATGGGGACAAGGTGCTTTGGGGTGGGGGGGCCGCGCGGCCCCCCCTTCCCCAAGGCACCCCCCCATGTTGAGGGCACGCGGCCTGGTACGGCTCAGGAGGGGGGGCGCGCTCGCTCGCCCCCCTTTCCTGGCCGGCCGGGTAGCGTGCTCGGACAAGGGTCTGGTGTGGACTTTGGGGGAACCCCCACGCCGATTTTTTTCGGCGTTGGGGTTCCCCTTTAAGCCCATTCCAGGCGGCGGAGCCCGCGACGTCTCCTTCGCGGGCCCCGCCTACCTGTACACGCGCTCGAAATGGGCGGACTTTCCGAGCGGGAACAGTCCGCTCATTTCGAAAGTACAGCGGACAGGCCCACACACGGGCGGACTGTTCGCTCAAACACAGTTTCAGCGGACAGTTTTTCGGAATTTCCGAAAGACTTTGTCCGTCCAACTGTCCGCTGAAACTGTCCGCTGAAAGCCCACACACGAGCGGACTGTCCGGCCAAACACTGTTCAGCGGACAAGGTTGGGCGAACAGTCCGCCCGTGTGTACGCGGCCTGAGGCAGTCTTTAGCATTACCATGCATACTCTTATTTAGTTTGAGCCAAGCTTGGCAGGATCCACCAGACAAGCATGGATCGGTGTTCTTCTATGATAATAAGACATATTTGCCTTTCAGTCTCAATTCCTAAGTGTGTTGCAAGAACAGGCTTGCAAATAGTGATGAATCATTTAATATGGAGCAATTGGCAGCCACACGTCCCAGTCCTTGGCAGTGGCAACATCTAATATGGCATGAATGGGAGTCCATTCATATATGACACCCTTGGGTGTCTTAATGAATGAATGAATGACTTATATAGCGCTACCTATACGAACTGAATCGCCTCTGGGCGCTTTTTCTTGCCACCGGTGTCCATCTGCAGCTATTTATGCGGTCCTTTAACCTGTAGAGTCCCGACACACTTACAACATTGACATACACATACACATATTATGGCCAATTCTTTTTTTTGGACATGGTCTAATTAACCTACCAGCATGTCTTTGGAGTGTGGGAGGAAACCGGAGAACCCGGAGGAAACCCACGCAGGCACAGGGAGAACATGCAAACTCCAGGCAGATAGTGTCGTGGTTGGGATTTGAACCAGCAACCCTATTGCTGCTAGGTGAAAGTGCTAACCACTACACCACTGTGCTGCCCTTAGCCCCCCTCCCTCTTAAGGGACAATTTAACCCTTTAATACAAATGAACAGTCTTACTCAAGTTGATGCTTTCCTGTTTCCAATGATTACAAGCTTGGAAGGCAGATCTTGGAGAGAATCCTCAGTAGCAGTATGCTGCTCCACAAGGAATACCAACTCATCCACACACTGAGGGTCTGTAGGCCAAATGTGGTACTGTATCTCAACTCTTTGAGTTTGATGTAACATCACAGACCACTAAATCCACCAACTGAGCAGGCTTCAGCACCTCAGGTTGCAAACACTCGCTTGAAAGGTGGATCAAATCCTATTTCTGGGTCCCTGCAGGTTTTACAGCATCATATTTCCAGGAGAACATGCTCTTGGGTTCTCCAAGGATTTCTCCTTTGAGCTTACGATGCTCCTTGGTAGCTCACATTCAGAGACACCGGTGCAAACTCTGCTGGACACATGTTTTTAAAAGCTGAAACCGGCATTTAGAAACGCCCGTTTTGCCACGATTTATACCGTGATTTAGCGGCGTTTTACCGCGTTTTGCATCTGCGTCTAGAAGCGTTTAGTTAAGCTAACATCATAGACCCTCCCCAAGCTCAAAAAAACAGTATTATTAACTATTTCAGCCATTTTGTGAGACCAGAGTGAGTAGCAGCAGCTGTGAGAGCAGCAGTGTACTTGTATTTAGCGTGTCACTTGCCATGTCACCTGCTACAAGTTGTGGATTGTCCACCTGCCACGTCACTTGCCACTTCACCTGCCACAAGTTGTGGATTGTCCACTTGCCACGTCACTTGCCACGTCACCTGCCACAAGTTGTGGATTGTCCACCTGCCACGTCACTTGCCACTTCACCTGCCACAAGTTGTGGATTGTCCACTTGCCACCTGCCATGTCACTTGCCACAACTTGTGGATATTGCACTTTCCCCATCACTTGCCACCTGCCATGTCACTTGCCACAAGTTGTGGATTGTCCACTTGCAATTGCAATTGTTTAAAATATTTTTTCAATGGTTTTTCATCATTTGCCAACATTTTTGCGATTTTTCATGTCAAAAAAATAGGTCACCTTTGAAAACGCTTATAAACTAAAACGTGGCAAAATGCGGTACCAGCGTTTTGCCGCGTTTTGCATCTGAAACGTGGAAAATGTTCGCGTCTGAACCCATTTTTTTGCTTCTGAAAAAACTAGGTTAAACGCAACTGCATAAAAACGGCAAAAAACGAGACTGTGTACATGGACACGTAGGATAACATTGAACATTGAAAAAAGTGTCCAACTGCCTCTGAACGTGCGTTTAACAGCGTCTCGTGTGCATGAGGCCTAAGGGGTACAGGTTCAACGAATAGTTGCAAGAGAGACACCAGAAACAATCCAAGTTTCTCTGCACTTTTATTCAGCAAGACTGTAAACAAACACTTGTAAAGCAAGTCCATAGCATAAAACAAACAAAACAACTGCAAATCTGAGCCGTTAATTAAAACCTATGTCAGTTCTTAAAGAGGAGGGCCGTTTAAAAAAAAGTCAGCAGCTGCAAACACTGCAGCTGCTGACTTAATAAACACACTTACCTGTCCAGGGCGCCCGCGATGTCGGCCGCCCGAGGCCGACCCGTCCCTCGGCTCTCGGGTCCCGGCGCCGCCATTCCCTCTAAGGGAAACAGGCAGTGGAGCCTTATGGCTTCACTGCCCGTTTCCTACTGCGCATGCGCGAGTCCCACAGCACTTTCTGAATGGGACGCGCTGTGTTCTGGAACACACAGTTCCCAGAACACAGCGCGACCCATTACCCAGAAGACGCCGCGACGAGGAGAGAAGACAGAAGATCTCCGCGGAGGAGGAAGAGGAAGATTAGGATTATGTGCCTAGCAACAGGCATTTCTGGTAAGTAAAAAAAAAATTTTTTTTCATTTTTTTTTTTTTTTAGATTTTTTTGTAATTTTTAATATTTTTTTGTTTTCAGGATGGCCCTCCACTTTAACTAACAGGGTGTCCCCTAATGGGCTCCTCAAACATACAGGCAGCATACTGTATGTACCCTTTTAGTGTTCTGTCAGCAATCAGCTTTTTACCTAGCAGCAGGCTCTCACATCAAAGAGTATGAGAGAGAGAACCTCCAGCATCAGTAAGTTAAAGGGCTGAGGTCAGCTATAAAAAGGTCACCTGAAATAATTAATGAGGTCTGGCTAACAGGTAACAGGGAGGCCTAGGGATAAAGGCTTTATACCTTTCAAAGCTCTACAAAGCCTCCAGACTCCAGACTACAGTATTTAACAAAAAAAAGCATAAAGGTTTGCTTTATCCATAACAAACAAATTCTGGAGCCTCTCATTATGTGTAGGTGAGAAACCATCCACAATCCTGCCAGCCAGAACCTCACTGCATATACTGTATATCATTTTACAAATAGACAAGAAAAAATATTCCCAATAAATTAGGCTAAAGGGACCATGCTGCAAAAACAGCCTGCTTTGAAGCTTGGGTTGGCCCACTGAGGCTTCAGACTAAGCCATTTAATAAGGGATGAGTCATTATGATGATCATTCCTCTGCCTGTAAATTTCAGCCTGAGCTATTCAGTTCTGGCCACAATAGGCACATTTAATAAAACTTTATACAAGTATAAGGATGTTTATTTTTAGCCATGTGACTGTATTTCACATTTTTTTCAGAACTAAAAGAGTCACTTGTTTAAAAAAAAAAAAAAGGCTCCCTGTCCTGGGGTATTATCTTTTTTCTGTTTTCAATTGACTGCAAAGAAGACATGAAAAGTGAAAAAAGTTAAGAACTCCTCCTACTGGCTAAACAAATACACACATTAATATGCAATGATTCATATTTACTTATAAGAGAAAACATGTAAAAAGGAGTTGATAACGCCACCTACTGCATAAACAATATTTTTTCATATTTAAAGAATATAAAGACAATATGTACAAACCCACTTTACAGCCCTCTTAAGAAATAGTGCTTAATCTGAAAAAATTAGGTACTCGTTTATGAACTAGTTACATATCTTAGCCAAAGAACAAAAATGGAAATGGAGATGAAGCTAAGAGGTTTTTGTAGTCCAAATCAGGATAAAAGCCTAGGGTGACAATGCTGCTTCCCCAAAGATATAGTGGTGTAAGTGAACGTTGTCACCCTAGAACAGGAAGTGTGTTACTAGTAGAAGGAACAGGATGGTCAGCACTCAGGATGACATCCAAAAAATAGTATTCATTTATTGAAAAAACAAGTACAACACTGTAAAAACAGTCTACGCATTTCGAACATTAGTTCTTATTCTGGTACTTTGGAGGTGTTGGCAGCACCGAGGCCTGAGTATTGGGTGGGGCTGTTATGTGGGGAGGTTGTAGCACTTATACACTTGTTTTTCCTTGTGTTACTAGGAGGGACACCAGGGGAAGGTAGAAGAAAAAAATGCGTGAAAAAAATAAAACTAATGAAGCCACCACATCTAAGGACTGGTAAACTGCAATATATTACATCTTTGTTTTGGGTTTACAAATACTTTTTTGTATTCAGTTTTTAATTCAGTGTGTTTTTTTAATTTTTTTTATGACAACCTTACAAATCTGCAACTGGCCCACAATATCTTAAACAAAGAGTAAATAAACATTTTTACTGTATATATACACTAGTAAATTGTAGACTAGTAATGCTATAAAAAAGGGACTGGCCTGTATGGGCACTGATGCCAGAAAGTAATAGATGGTCTAATTTCTGCGGCACCGGATTCCTTTTATTATCATTCTCTTTCTTCATTTCTGGATAGAAAAAAATACAATAAATGTTAAGTTGTTTTATTAAAAGAGTAATTTTATGTTAAGCTAACAAAACATGTTTGCCTTAATTAGAAAGCAAGTAACTTTTACATTTTTGTTTTTGATCGAATGAAGGGTGAAACATTAGAATGTGATTCTCTAATCTATCCAAAATGATTCAATTATCAAAAAAAAAGTTTGGCTTTATACTTTAGGCTAGGTTCACACCGGAGCGATGCGTTTTCCCGCATCGCATGCCTCCCGCCGGCAGTTCACACTGCCCTATGCGGACTGCTGGGAGTGTCAGTGAAATGTTAATGACACCCCCAGATCAGTCCGCATATCGCAGTGCGATCTGCAAACTCGGACAGGAATCGGATCGCATGGTGTGAACACCCATGCGATCCGATTCTGCTGCAGACCAAAAAAAGGGTCCCGTGCGAGTTTGCAGCGGGTGCGATGCGAATTCAGCCATACTATCTGTATGGCTGAACTCGCATCGCACAGAGATCGGATGTGATTTGCACGGCAGTGCGGTGCGAATCACATCCGGTTCTCGCTGCCGCAGCGGTGTGAACCCAGCCTTAAGCTGAACATGTGTGAAACAATTACAGGCTCGCATACAATTCGTTAATTATTATTATACACACACACACGCACACACCAAGACATATGGTATATTTAAAAGTGTGGCACTGCATAGTTAGAGTTTAACCACTTCAGCCCGGAAGGATTTGCCCCCTTAATTACCTGGCCATTTTTTGCGATACGGCACTGTGTCGCTTTAACTGACAATTGCAGGGTCATGCGACGCTGTACCCAAAATAGTTTTATTTTGGTAGTATTTGATCATCTCTGTGGTTTTTTTTTTTTTTTTTTATAAACAAAGAGCGACAATTTTGAAAAAAAATTTTTTTTACTTTTTGCTATAATAAATATCCCAAACAAATGTATTCATTATTTTAGACCGCTATACAGTTGCAATAAAAAGTATGTGAACCCTTTCGTAATGATATGGATTTCTGCACAAATTGGTCATAAAATGTGATCTGATCTTCATCTAAGTCACAACAATAGACAATCACAGTCTGCTTAAATTAATAACACACAAATAATTAAATGTTACCATGTTTTTTATTGAACACACCAATTAAATGTTCACAGTACAGGTGGAAAAAGTATGTGAACCCTTGGATTTAATAACTGGTTGAACTGGCAGCAATAACTTCAACCAAACGTTTCCTGTAGTTGCAGATCAGACGTGCACAACAGTCAGGCATAATTCTTGAGCTTCAGCTGGTGGACAGATGGCCTTAAGTTCTCCTGCAAAATGTCTTGTAAACTTGAGAATTCATTTTTCCTTCAATGATAGCAATCCGTCCAGGCCCTGAGGCAGCAAAGCAGCCCCAAACCATGATGCCCCCACCACCATACTTCACAGTAGTTGATGTTGGTGTGCTGTGCCTCTTTTTCTCCACACATAGTGTTGTGTGTTTCTTCCAAACAACTCAATGAAACTTTGGTTTCATCTGTCCACAGAATATTTTGCCAGTACTGCCGTGGAACATCCAGGTGCTCTTGTGCAAACTGTAAACATGCAGCAATGTTTTTTTTGGACAGCAGTGGCTTCCTCTGTGGTATCCTCCCTTGAAATCCATTCTTGTTTAGTGTTTTACGTATCGTAGATTCGCTAACATGCATGTAAGCATATGCCAGAGACTTTTGTAAGTCTTTAGCTGACACTCTAGGATTCTTCTTCACCTCATTAAGCAGTCTGCGCTGTGCTCTTGCAGTTATCTTTACAGGATGCCATTCCTAGGGAGAGTAGCAGCAGTGCTGAACATTTGTAGACAATTTGTCTTACAGTGGACTGATGAACAGCAAGGCTTTTGGAGATACTTTTATAACCTTTTCCAGCTTTATGCAAGTCAACAATTCTTAATCATAGGTCTTCTGAGAGCTCTTTTGTGTGAGGCATCATTCACATCAGGCAATGCTTCTTGTGAAAAGCAAACCCAGAACTGGTTTGTGTGTTTTTATAGGGCAGGGCAGCTGTAACCAACACCTCCAATCTCATCTCATTGATTGGACTCCAGTTGGCTGACACCTCACTCCAATTAGCTCTTAGGGATCTCATTAGTCTATGGGTTCACATACTTTTTCCACCTGCACTGTGAATGTTTACATGGTGTGTTCAATAAAACATGGTAACATTCAATTCTGTGTGTGTTTTTAGTTTAAGCAGACTGTGATTGTCTATTGCTGTGACTTACAGTGCCTTGCAAAAGTATTCGGCCCCCTTGAACTTTTCAACCTTTTGCCACATTTCAGGCTTCAAACATAAAGATATAAAATTAAAATTTTTTGTGAAGAATCACCAATTCACTACAAATTGTGAAGTGGAA
This sequence comes from Lithobates pipiens, assembly GCF_037356315.1. Classification (NCBI taxonomy): domain Eukaryota; kingdom Metazoa; phylum Chordata; class Amphibia; order Anura; family Ranidae; genus Lithobates; species Lithobates pipiens. The sequence continues at coordinate 193,800,181 of NW_027507718.1, forward strand.
CGAAATCTATTGGATAATTTAAACTTTTTTAGCAAATAAAAAAACTGAAAAGTGGTGCGTGCAAAATTATTCGGCCCCTTTACTTTCAGTGCAGCAAACTCACTCCAGAAGTTCAGCAAGGATCCCTGAATGATCCAATGTTGTCCTAAATTACTGATGGTGATAAATAGAATCCACCTGTATGTAATCAAGTCTCTGTATAAATGCACCTGCTCCGTTATAGTCTCAGGGTTCTGTTGAAAGCGCAGAGAGCATCATGAAGACCAAGGAACACACCAGGCAGGTCCGTAATACTGTTGTGGAGAAGTTTAAAGCCGGATTTGGATACAAAAAGATTTCCCAAGCTTTAAACATCCCAAGGAGCACTGTGCAAGCGATCATTTTGAAATGGAAGGAGTATCAGACCACTGCAAATCTACCAAGACCTGGCTGTCCCTCTAAACTTTCAGCTCAGACAAGGAGAAGACTGATCAGAGATGCAGCCAAGAGGCCCATGATCACTCTGGATGAACTGCAGAGAACTACAGCTGAGGTGGGAGAGTCTGTCCATAGGACAACAATCAGTCATACACTGCACAAATCTGGCCTTTATGGAAGAGTGGCAAGAAGAAAGCCATTTCTCAAAGATATCCATAAAAAGTCTTGTCTAAAGTTTGCCACAAGCCACCTGGGAGACACACCAAACATGTGGAAGAAGGTGCTCTGGTCAGATGAAACCAAAATCGAACTTTTTTCCCACAATGCAAAACGATATGTTTGGCGTAAAAGCAACACAGCTCATCACCCTCAACACACCATCCCCACTGTCAAACATGGTGGTGGCAGCATCCTGGTTTGGGCCTGCTTTTATTCAGCAGGGACAGGGAAGATGGTTAAAATTGAGGGGAAGATGGATGCAGCCAAATACAGGACCATTCTGGATGAAAACCTGTTGGAGTCTGCAAAAGACCTGAAACTGGGACAGAGATTTATCTTCCAACAAGACAATGATCCCAAACATACAGCAAAATCTACAAAGGAATGGTTCACAAATAAACGTATCCAGGTGTTAGAATGGCCAAGTCAAAGTCCAGACCTGAATCCAATCGAGAATCTGTGGAAAGAGCTGAAAACTGCTGTTCACAAATGCTCTCCATCTAACCTCACTGAGCTCGAGCTGTTTTGCAAGGAAGAATGGGCAAGAATTTCAGTCTCTCGATGTGCAAAACTGATAGAGACATAGCCCAAGCGACTTGCAGCTGTAATCGCAGCAAAAGGTGGCTGTACAAAGTATTAACGCAAGGGGGCCGAATAATTTTGCACGCCCCACTTTTCATTTTTTTATTAGTATCGTATCAATTTCAAAAATCCAATAGATTTCGTTCCACTTCACAATTGTGTCCCACTTGTTGGTGATTCTTCACAAAAAATAAAAATGTTATATCTTTATGTTTGAAGCCTGAAATGTGGCAAAAGGTTGAAAAGTTCAAGGGGGCCGAATACTTTCGCAAGGCACTGTAGATATAGATCAGATCACATTTTAAGACCAATTTGTGCAGAAATCCGTATCATTACAAAAGGGTTCACATACTTTTTATTGCAACTGTGTATATTCTTCTACGTGTTTTTGGTAAAAAACAAATAACAATAAGCGTATTTAGTTTGGGCAAAAGTTATAGTATCTACAAAATAGGGGATAGATTTATAAAATTTTTATTATTATTATTATTTTTTACTAGTAATGGCGGCGATCATCGATTTTTATCGGGACTGCGACATTGTGGCGGACAGATCGGACACTTTTGACACTTTTTTTGGGACCATTGACATTTGCTCCGTGATCAATGCTATAAAAATGCACCGATTACTGTGTAAATGTCACTGGCAGGGAAGGGGTTAACACTAGGGGGGCTATCAAGGGGTTAAATGTGTTTCCTGCTAGGTATTTCTAACTGTGGGGGGATGGGACTCACTGAAGGAGGAGACAGATCGCTGTTCTTAATCTTTAGGAGCAGAGGATCCGTCTCTCCTTTCCTGATAGAACTGGGATTTATGTGTTTATATACACACAGTGGTGTACTAACTGCGGGGCAGTCTGCCCCGGGTGCCACACACTGGAGGGGTGTCAGGCGGCGCCCCTGTCCTCCCTAGTATGAAACAATGACAATGGGACAGTCTTGGCAGCGACAATGTGACAGGCTGACAGCACAGGGAAAGCCCACCTGTGACAGGGTGCAGGGGTGCCCGGGCCAGGTGCGGACTGTACCTCTACCCAGGTGACACACAGAACCGGCCGTCAGAGCAGGAGAAAGAAAACACTGTCTCTCTCTCTCTCTCTCTCTCTCTTGTACAGCAGGGGAGGGAGAGAGAGACAACTTTCTAAGTTACCTAGCAGTTGGTCCTAGCAACCAGTCATTGTCTTGTTAATATGAAAGTGCAGCGTAAGGTAGAAACGGTGTGTCCAGAGCTGTGGGGGGGGGGGGGCTGTGTAATGTGCAGGGAGTCCAGAGCTGTGAGGGGAGCTGTGTAATGTGCAAGGGGGTCCAGAGGTGTGGGGAGTAGGGCTATGTAATGTGCAGGGGATCCAGAGCTGTGGGGGGTCTGTGTAATGTGCAGGGGGTCCAGAACTGTCGGGGAGCTGTGTAATGTAAAGGGGTCCAAAGATGCAGAGTGCTGTGTAATGTAAAGGGGTGCAGTGGGTTGTGTAATGTAATGTGTAATGCTGTGTAATGTAAAGGGGTCCAGAAGGTCAGGGTACTGTGTAATGTAAAGGGGTCCAGAGGTGCAGGAGGTTTGTGTAATGTAAAAGGGTCCAGAGGTGCAGGGTGCCGTGTAATTTAAAGGAGCCCAGAGGTGCAGGGGGTTATGTAATGTAAAGGGGTCCAGAGGTGCAGGATGCTGTGTAATGTGAAGGAGTCCAGAGCTTCAGGGGTGGGCTGTGTAATGTGCAAGAGTCCAGAGCTGCGGTGGGGCTGTGTAATGTAAAGGGGTCTAGTTGTGGAGAGGGGGTACAAAGTAGTGAAAAAAATATATTGGGGGATGCAGAGGTATGCAGGGGGCACAGTGGGGTGTTTTTACATTTTAAAGTTGGGGGTGCCAGATATAGGATCCGCCACGGGTACCAAATGCTCTAGGTACGCCGGTCGTGAAGTGGTTAAAGAAAAAAAATTATATTTATTTTGTTTTATTTATTTACTCCACAGGGACCAAATGGTCCCATTTTGATTGGTGGCCCCATTGTCATCTAAAAACACCTCTCCATCAAATTATGGACATCCAGTGGGGTAAGACATACAGTCTGCACAGAACCTGCCCCCCTCTAAGCTGAATAATATGTCACTATTATGAACAATCAATCAGCGCTACTTGTTCATTCATATTTTTCAAGATCACTCAGAGCTTTGGCTCTTTGGCTCTGTGGAAAGTATCTGCCTGTACCCTCTATGCATACAATCATCTGCAGATGCATTACACAAAGGCACGGCACTGCTCGTTCATTCATATCAGTAACAGATCACTTAGTACTGTGGCTCTGTGTGCCTATCAGGGCTGCATGTACACATGCACAGCCTGGCTGCTTGATCATAGAGATCTACCTGCAGTGCTGTGTGAACTTTCACTATTTATGAATGCGTGACCAGCGATGTCGAAAAAAGATGCTGTGTATAACACAGCTCAATACTGATGATTGTTAATTCATAAAACTGGCACAACTTAGTGTGACAGCTCTGCAACATCCATCAGCTGGCATTTGCATGTGTGAGGCTCGGTTCACACTGCTGCAACTTGGGATTTGACTTGTGAGACTCCAAGTCACATGACATGTGAAATCCTACGTTAGTCAAGTAAAACTGTCTTAATTTGCAGACGTTCAGACGTTACAAAAGGTTCCTGTACTACTTCAAAGCGACTTCTATCTATTGACTTGTGCCAATGGACTTTAATGGAAGTCTGTATTGATGTGATTTGGATCCGACATTACAGGAAGATTACCCAGGCAGTGCATGGCATCCTCCTGTATGCTGTTATCTCTGCGTAGCTGCACAAGCCAAAGTTGCTTCAAAGTTGCATCAAGTCGCATTAAAGTAGTACTCAAGTCGCAAGGAAGTCGTCTGGCAAAATCACACCATAAATTGCTAGGCTTGTGCAATTCGTTTCGTAACTAATCGAAATTCGGCGGAATTTTGCATCTTTCGGACATTCGGATGCATCCGAATAAAAAAATAACAAATTACAACGAATACGAAAGAAATATAACGAATGAATTCGAATGAATTCGACATGATTCAAAATTATTTCAACATGATTCGACATTATTTCAACCGCATTCGAAAATATTTTGTGACCCGACTTTAGGGCCATGTATCTCGGGGTCACTTGGTGCTAGACACTCCAAATTTGGACATGTTGTATTGCTAGTATTATTGTGTTTGCATACCAAATTTGGGGTTTCTAGCTATAAGTGACCCCGAGATATGTGGCCCCAAAATCGGGTCGCAAAATGTCATTCTCTGCTCTATTAACTAATAACATTTTGCGACCCGATTTTGGGGCCACATATCTCGGGGTCACTTATAGCTAGAAACCCCAAATTTGGTATGCAAACACAATAGTACTAGCACTACAACATGTCTAAATTGGAGTTTCTAGCACCAAGTGACCCCGAGATACATGGCCCTAAAGTCGGGTCACAAAATATTTTCGAATGTGGTTGAAATAATGTCAAATCATGTTGAAATCATTTAGAATCCGGTAGAAATATTTTCGAATTTCGTTGAAATATTTTCGAATGTGGCCGATTTTTCGAATTCGGTAGAAAACTAAACGAAATCCGAAAACGAATTTAAGGAAGTTAACGAATATAACTAAACGAAATTAATGAATTAACGAATTAAAGCGAAACAAAACTAAACAAATTTTTTCCTTTTGCACATGTCTAAAAATTGCATGACTCTCAGGTCACAGTAGTGTGAACCAAACCTAAAAGCAGCTCTGACAGATGCACAACACCTGGCAAATGGCCCCTGCTGCCAGAAAGCAGAGTTGTCTTTCACAAACCTGTCTCTTTTCTAGCCATGTTGTTGAACAGTTCGGGGGTGAGGTGTGGTTCTGTCTGACCATGTTCCTGGGAAACTAAGGCTACTTTCACACTGAGGAATTTTTCAGGTGCTTTAGCGCTAAAAATAGTGCCTGTAAAGTGCCTGAAAACTGCCTCACCTGCAGCCCCAGAGTAAAAACCTGAGTGCTTTCACACTGGGGTGGTGCGCTTACAGGACGAGAAAAAAAGTTCTGTAAGCAGCATGTTTGGGCGGCGGGGGAGCGTGTATATACACCGATCCTAATCTGTCCCTGCCCATTGAAATCAATGGGCAGCGTTGACAAAGTGCCTGCAAAGTGCTTTGGCAATGGTGCTTTGCGGGCGTAAAGCGCAGCTAAAACTAGCGGTGCTTTATCGCTAATGCCCCCACCCCATCAGTGTGAAAGTACCCTAATGAATACATTTGAAAGCGACCCTAATTTTCCTAAACACAATAGTGACAGACGCAGACAGTAGTGACATAGGAGTCAGCAGGAAGAACCACAGAGTATTGAGATTATACAGCCACCCAACACTCCTGAATATATATTGGATATGAAGAGTGAAGATTTAATAACTGGATGTCAGACTAGGTACGTGTTTGCAAATAAAGTAAAACTTTGGTTTTAGAGTAACTTGGTTTGAGAGCGTTTTGCTAGACAAGCAATATTTTTAAATAAATGTTGACTTGATATACAAGCAATTTCTTGGTATACAAGTAGTGTCATCTCACAACTGAGTATAAAAGAGAAGAGAGGCGCCTCTAAGTGTAGTAATATGGTTACATTTAATGAAGGAACAACATTTAGCAACTCACATGGTTGATGATTAAAACAGGTACATCTAAGTATGCAGGCATCCGGGGTAAAGATGTCCACATAGACCATCCTCCTCACCGCCATTGACGTCCCTTCCACGCTGCGCTCCATGACTGGTTCAAGCCTCACTTTTAGATCGCTCTACTGCAGGGTAGTCTTCCCGGTCATGACTGCAGACAGCTTTACCCCAGGTGCTTGCATATTTAGATGTGCCTCTTTTAGGCCCCTTTCACACTGGGGCGGTGCGGGCATCGGCGGTAAAGCGCCGCTATTTTTAGCGGCGCTTTACCATCGTTTTAGCGGCGGTCTGCGGGCGCTAGCGGGGTGGTTTTAACCCCCGCTAGCGGCCGAAAAGGGGTTAAAACCGCCCGCAAAGCGCCGCTGCAGCGGCGCTTTGCCGCCGGTATTGCCGCGCTGTCCCACTGATTTCAATGGGTAGGAGCGGTTTAGGAGCGGTGAATACACCGCTCCTTCACCGCTCCAAAGATGCGGCTAGCAGGACTTTTTTCACTGTCCTGCCAGCGCACCGCTCCAGTGTGAAAGCCCTCCGGCTTTCACACTGGAGTGAAAGGGGCGGGTTTTTTTCAGGCGCTACACAGGTGCTATTTTTAGCGCTGTAACGCCTGAATACCGCCCCAGTGTGAAAGGGGCCTTAATAATCTACCATGTGAGTTGCTAAATGCTGTACTTTTATTAAATGTAACCATATTGCTACACTTAGAGACGGCTCTCTTCTCTTTTATACTCTGTAGCTCCTGCTGGATTTTGCTTCTAATCCCCTCTTTGGAGGCATCCATTTGTGGATAGACATTTAATAGTTACACAACCTATCACATTGCTATAATCTTTTTATATGAACTATAAACTGAAGGACTTATGAATAAATGGCTGTGGAATGAATCATTTGAGTTTCCATTATTGTTATTATGCTCGCAATCCAAGGGTTTACTAGTCTAGAGGAGTGGATGTTTCTAGGCAGGCTGAATTTGCATGCAGACTGACCTAGGTAATGCCCTTATATGATGCTGAGTAGAGATGGGCTCAGGTGTGTTTGAAATCCCACGTGCCCGGTCCTGCCAGGAAGCCGACACTACACACGGCTTATCACAGGCAGTGAGACATTTCCCGATCTGTGCAGCTGCAAACCAGGAAATGTCTCACTGCCTGTGATTAGCGATGTGCAGTGTCAGCTTCCTGGCAGGATTTGGGCACATAGGATTTCAAACACGCCCTAGCCCATCTCTAATACTGAGCCTCAATGATTAAAGGAATGGAAATTCAGTGGATAAATTGTGTGGGCAGGGAAAGTAAGGCTGGGAAGAAAAGTGCCAAGTGATAGTCCTCCAGAAATTAGGTGGACTGTCTGTATCTGACTTGCTGCAGCTTCTACTGCACACTGTGAGAAGCTTAGAGTGTGCACAGTGAAATCAGAGTAAGCAATTTCAGTACAGGACAGAAGCTTGTACAAATGTGATAGACTAAGGGGAAGGCTGCAGTCAAACTCTAAGTACATACAGTGCTAATCAGTCGAATAGTAACTTTTATTCCTATTACAAGGAATGCAAACATCCCTTGGAATAGAGAATGACAGGTCCTCTATATGGTGAAATCTGGGGTCTATAGTTGCCCACATCTCTCCTCTATGCTGGAAAGCCTAAGATCAAAAAAAAAAATCAATCTCAGGCTTTTCAGTAAAAAAAAAAAAAAAAAAAAAAAAAAAAAGGCAGTGTCTACATCTGCTAACACCAGAAGTGATGTCACAACGTTGTTTTTCCGGGCCCCTGAGGGTCATAGAGATGGCCAGGGACTGTCTGGTCCATTGGCAGCTTTATGGTAAATTGCCACCGCTGGCGGATTCATTCTTCATCTCCCTGATCACACGGATGAGCCTGGAGAAGCACCAGAGGACAGTGGGGGGGGGGGGGGGGCATCTGCTCCTGCAAAGAAGTCAAACGGCTAAATAGCCACTAAGATGCCTTTTACATGTGAGTGGATCGCAAGCTGGTAAAAAAAAGACATCTGGATGATTAATGTAGCTGCAGGCATCATTAAGACATCTCCACTCAATGTCCAGGAAGTCATAAGATGTCCTATGGGTGGGAAGAGGTTAAATGTAAACAAGTGTCAGAAAAGGCTGAGTCTCTAGGTGGATGCACAGGTGTCTCAAACTACACACAGTTGTCTCATTATGTCAACCAAAGTGCAGAGGAGTAGTAACTAGTGCTACATTCACATGAAAAGCCCCATTGGCTATAGACGTAAAGAGATGTACTTCTGCAATATCATTACATAGCATCAGTACTGGGACAAGGTCATCTAGAGTCCAGGACGAACATGGCCCCCCCAGATTTATAAGCATTATGTGTCTCCCCACAAAAAACATTGAGCACTAATCTGCATTTTTACCCCTAAGCATAAATCCCCCCTTCTCCCAGTACAAATCTGCCCCCTGTTGAAATCCCCCATCTCAGCACAAATCTTTGCTCCCCATCCCCCACCTCAAATGCCTCCCCCCCAAAAAAAAAAATTCACCCTTCCTAGCACAAATCCTCTCCCCCTAAAATTTCATCCTCCTAGTACACATAATCTCCCCCACTACAAATCTCCCCCCAATCAAATTCCCTTAAATTCTCCCCAAATAGCACAAATATTCTTCCCACATCCCCCTCCCAGCACAAATCACCCTAAAACACCACTCTTAGCACCCCCCATATTTCCCCTCCTAGAACAATGCTTACCCCCTGCAGCCCCCCAAATTCGCCCTTACAACAAAAATCCCCTCCCCCTATCTCCTTGTGGCACCCCCCATCTCACATGATACCACAGTGCCCAGGGCAGCCGTCCCTTCTGCCCACTCCTTGTCCTGGCCCTGCATAGCATATATAGACCTGCATAGTATATGTACTGGGCTAAAGCAAGATGCATCTGATGCCCTGTGTATAAACTGTAAGCCCTTAGCAATATTTTCCTTTTTTTTCTCAGTGTTAAATGCTTTATGTTGACCAGCCTTAGGTTACCCAGCAGTCCTGGTTTATAAACTCTAATGCCGTGTTCACAGCAGGGGGTCCAATGCATTGTTCTCCGTTTCAGGGGCAAGTTTTTGCCTGAATTCAGACTTGAAATGGAGCCAAAAACGCACAGGACTCTTTTCCAGTGTGGACTGCGGCTGTCTCCTGTCATGCGAAATGGATGCGTAGAAATCCACATCCAATTTGCAAAAGTGTTAACCCAGCCTTAATTTATCTTTTGCATAAGGCCCACTGAATGTCAGAAACACTGCTCTACTGGTCGGTATACACCTATGTTTAAATGACTAGTTCAATATATGGAAGCTATTTAAAAAAAATTCTATTGACCTACATGGCTTTGTTTGCTACACTGAAGGCAAATAAAAGTGATGTGTAACTATTTAGATTTTCTATTCATGGCTAAAAGTTGTTTACTGCCAACTACTATTGCATGGACATGAATATATAACAGGGAAACAATAGCCTCTCTTGGTCAGCTGGGTAAGTAATACATCACTTAAGTAGTCTGATTTTCTCTAGACTGCTGACCATGGACTCCAACCAAGTGTATTTGGTTAATGTGGGAGGAAGAAGTGCTTTAATTATACAGAATGCCTTGTTTTCATAGCACGAAAGGAAAAGGTGCACAAACAATTGTGTGTTATTTTTTAATCATGTTAAAGAGGAAGTAAACCCTTCCAAACAACTTGGACCTACAGGTAAGCCTAGATTAAGGCTTACCTGTAGGTCCAAGCAATATCTCCTAAACCTATATGGTTTAGGAGATATTTGCCCGAAAATGGGCACCGCTGTCTACGGCGCATGCGCCGTAGACAGCGGCGCGCAGGCACACTAAATGCGGCAAATCCATGAATGGATTTGCCAAATTTGTCGACTCCCGTGCGCATGCGCGGGAGTGACGTCATCGCGGCTTCGCCGAGTGGCAGCAGTGGAGCTGCGAGACGCGACTCCCGTGCGCATGCGCGGGAGTGACGTCATCGCGGCTTCGCCGCTGTGATTCGTCGGAGCTGCGAGACGCCACCAGCAACATGGATGCGGCGGACTACAGGGATCAGCGGCGACTTCGCTGGCTCCTGTGTCAGGTAAGTGACACATAATGGGCTACTATGCGATGCATAGTAGTCCATTATGCTTTACCTTTGCAGGGAAAAAAAGAGGAAGTAAACCCATCAGGGTTTACTTCCTCTTTAAGTAGCTAATTGATAAACGTAATGACATGGCACAAATGTTGCAAAACTAGAAACATTCATCTTGAAAAGTTTCTTTTGCAAAGAAGAATTAAAATGTAGTCAGTTGTAGCAACACTCATAGTCCGTTGTAGTGTCACATTTTGCTGCCTATCACAGGATGCTGCGGAAGTGACGTTGTTGCGTACTGCGCATGCGCGATGCGTTCCAAACACTCGCGCCGTGCGTTCCAACATAGTTTCGGCAATACAGTTCAGCGAAACCATCACATAATGTTACGGAAGTGATGTTACACACAACACAAACACTGGGCCGTACGTTACAACACTAATACTTCCCTTGTTACCTAGTAGGTTTTGCATTGCTGGGACTTGTAGTGCCTATCCTGAGCTACATGCTTCAATGTTCAGTGTCCTCATCCCTATCCCCATGCTTCAATGTTCAGTGTCCTCATCCTTATCCCCGAGCTTCAATGTTCAGTGTCCTCATCCCTATCCCCCTGCTTCAATGTTCAGTGTCCTCATCCTTATCCCCGAGCTTCAATGTTCAGTGTCCATCCTTATCCCCGTGCTTCAATGTTCAGTGTCCTCATCCCTATCCGCGAGCTTCAATGTTCAGTGTCCTCATCCTTATCCCTGTGCTTCAATGTTCAGTGTCCTCATCCTTATCCCCGTGCTTCAGTGTTCAGTGTCCTCATCCTTATCCCCATGCTTCGATGTTCAGTGTCCTCATCGAAGCAGGGGGATAAGGATGAGGACACTGAACATTGAAGCTCGCGGATAGGGATGAGGACACTGAACATTGAAGCAGGGGGATAGGGATGAGGACACTGAACATTGAAGCTCGGGGATAAGGATGAGGACACTGAACATTGAAGCTTGCGGATAGGGATGAGGACACTGAACATTGAAGCAGGGGGATAGGGATGAGGACACTGAACATTGAAGCTCGGGGATAAGGATGAGGACACTGAACATTGAAGCTTGCGGATAGGGATGAGGACACTGAACATTGAAGCTCGGGGATAAGCATGAGGACACTGAACATTGAAGCTCGGGGATAAGGATGAGGACACTGAACATTGAAGCACAGGGATAAGGATGAGGACACTGAACATTGAAGCACAGGGATAAGGATGAGGACACTGAACATTGAAGCTCGGGGATAAGGATGAGGACACTGAACATTGAAGCTCGGGGATAAGGATGAGGACACTGAACATTGAAGCACAGGGATAAGGATGAGGACACTGAACATTGAAGCTCGGGGATAAGGATGAGGACACTGAACATTGAAGCACAGGGATAAGGATGAGGACACTGAACATTGAAGCTCGCGGATAGGGATGAGGACACTGAACATTGAAGCAAGGGGATAGGGATGAGGACACTGAACATTGAAGCTCGGGGATAAGGATGAGGACACTGAACATTGAAGCAGGGGGATAGGGATGAGGACACTGAACATTGAAGCTCGCGGATAGGGATGAGGACACTGAACATTGAAGCACAGGGATAAGGATGGACACTGAACATTGAAGCACGGGGATACGGATGGACACTGAACATTGAAGCTCGGGGATAAGGATGAGGACACTGAACATTGAAGCATGGGGATAGGGATGAGGACACTGAACATTGAAGCTCGGGGATAAGGATGAGGACACTGAACATTGAAGCAGGGGGATAGGGATGAGGGCACTGAACATTGAAGCTTGCGGATAGGGATGAGGACACTGAACATTGAAGCTCGGGGATAAGCATGAGGACACTGAACATTGAAGCTCGGGGATAAGGATGAGGACACTGAACATTGAAGCACAGGGATAAGGATGAGGACACTGAACATTGAAGCTCGGGGATAAGGATGAGGACACTGAACATTGAAGCTCGGGGATAAGGATGAGGACACTGAACATTGAAGCACAGGGATAAGGATGAGGACACTGAACATTGAAGCTCGCGGATAGGGATGAGGACACTGAACATTGAAGCAGGGGGATAGGGATGAGGACACTGAACATTGAAGCTCGGGGATAAGGATGAGGACACTGAACATTGAAGCAGGGGGATAGGGATGAGGACACTGAACATTGAAGCTCACGGATAGGGATGAGGACACTGAACATTGAAGCACGGGGATAAGGATGGACACTGAACATTGAAGCACGGGGATAAGGATGGACACTGAACATTGAAGCTCGGGGATAAGGATGAGGACACTGAACATTGAAGCATGGGGATAGGGATGAGGACACTGAACATTGAAGCTCGGGGATAAGGATGAGGACACTGAACATTGAAGCAGGGGGATAGGGATGAGGACACTGAACATTGAAGCTCGCGGATAGGGATGAGGACACTGAACATTGAAGCACGGGGATAAGGATGGACACTGAACATTGAAGCTCGGGGATAAGGATGAGGACACTGAACATTGAAGCATGTAGCTCAGGATAGGCACTACAAGTCCCAGCAATGCAAAACCTACTAGGTAACAAGGGAAGTATTAGTGTTGTAACGTACGGCCCAGTGTTTGTGTTGTGTGTAACATCACTTCCGTAACATTATGTGATGGTTTCGCTGAACTGTATTGCCGAAACTATGTTGGAACGCACGGCGCGAGTGTTTGGAACGCATCGCGCATGCGCAGTACGCAACAACGTCACTTCCGCAGCATCCTGTGATAAGCAGCAAAATGTGACACTACACCGTTACCAAAAAAGTAAAATTCAGTTACCAGTCATTCACATCCCTACCTAAAAAACACAGTCCCATTATAATAGCAGCTGTGATGTCATAGTGAATTAGGTCCATGGCTATACCAAGGCTACTCTACTGACTAGAATACTTGCTATACCAGGTTTCCCCTGTTCAGCCGCAGGGACTTTCAGATTGCAGATATTGGGGAGAATTCAACAAAAAAACAAGGAATGTTTTTTGGCACTTTTGCCCTTTAAAATAGCCTGCACCAAAGGCGCAACTTGAACCTTCGGGGCCCCAGTGCAAGAAATCATGAAAGGCCCCCTTTGGCCCGATACCGCGGCCCTTCCCACTGATCCTGGGGTCCTATACTTCCATTGTGGGACCCTTTATTACGGTCCCGCAGCAGGTCACCTTCCTGACATCTTGGTGCCCCTCCACGGTGGCAGAATTCCAGAGCCCAGTCACAAATGCAACCCTTGTGACCCAGGTAGTTCCAAAACTGGTGTCAGTCGTTTTTTTATTTTTCTTGTTGTATTATGTTTTACCAATTTGTTTTATTTGTGACATTTTTTTAATTATGATGTCCACCCAGGATAGTAACACTCCCGATTGGCCTTTATATTACTATAGTGTAGACGGGAAACGGTTAGAAGTAAAAGTTCTGCCTAAGAGCAGGCACCACAAGGCGCATATCATCGTTAGTCTTACCTGACTCCTTACTGAATAACCATATGGGTATTGTACAGGACACCAGTAATTGGTCCTGAATGGAAGATATATGTCCATACTATTTGGGTTGATGCTAACACATTTTCTGAGTACTCAGGGGTTCTCACCCATGCAAGGTGAGGGGTATTCTGTTTGGAGAGGACTGGTTTGCTTGCTGAGCTCCTGTGGCCTTTGCAGTACCCCAAAAAAGATGGGAACTCTAAACCCTGGTGTAGGACTGGTATACTTGCAGTGAATCATTGTGTTGTCTTATTTATACCAGGATTCTGCACTGTTTTCCTTTAATTTGCTGAAGAAAGCTGGGGTTTTTGCTTGTTTTTGAGAGACATGATAGTTCACTTTTAGAAGTGGCTGGATGGTGGCTGTGGGCTCCACATATTACAGTTTTCATCCTTCATCTTCTAAAGGTTGGATTAGGCATGAAAAAGCTGAGCCCCATCTGCTTGCTGTTTTACATGAATGACATTGGAATAGCAATTATTACTGATATCGGATACCTTTGTTTGGATGGATTCTAAGAAGTAGAATGTATATGTATTGAAGCCATAACTGTCATTTGCTCACAGAATTAATCTCACAGTAATACAAAGCAAACAATTTTTCTAAGTCTGAACACAGTCTCAACTTACAGTAGAAGCACGCATAAAAAAGAGATCTATAATCAAATATGACTCAGCAGCCACATGAGCAGTCCAGATGACCTCATTCAAGAATAAAGGTCCAGGTGTACATGCTATTTAAACTGGTTTTGCTATCAGTTTATTAATCAAGATTTTACAGATCTTGTTAAAAATACAGTTATGACTGCGATATAGATACAGTATATGCAGTTATCCATTTAAATGATGCTCTCTGCTAACATAGTGTAGGTACTGGCATACCATAATGGCACTTATGAGCCAGTATGGAGAACATGGGTCACCAAACTATAGCTTGGGTGCCACATGTGACCTGCTACAAGAATTTAGCTGACCCGCAGCTATGGTCAGTGGTATATCCTCAATGTGCACAGATTGAGAATTCAGGTCAGCAGAGAATTCAGTCTCTAGCACAGGTTCCCCCTACTACAGCGGTCATCAACCCTGTCATCAGGTCCCACTAACAGGTCAGGTTTGCAAGATAACTGAAATACATCACAGGTGATATCATTTGCTGCTCAGTGATTTCAGAATTCTAGTCTGCATTTCCCCCAAGGTAATACATAAAACCTGGCCTGTTAGTGGGCCCTGAGGACAGGGTTGATGACCGCTGCCCTACCCTACTATATTGTCATTATCTCTGTAGTTGGTTGCTAGGACTGCTAGAGACTTCACCCAGACCTGCTCCACCTCCCAGCTCCCACCCTGCTGCTACAGTCACAATGTAAGCATTAAGTTGGCAAGGAGGACTCTAATCAGGACCCTAGTATAGGGGAGACTATTGGGGACCTTGATGTAAGGGGGCACTGTGAGGGTAGGAGGACTCTGTTGGAGATCTGATGTAAATGGGTGACTATTGGGGACCCTGATGAAAGGGGCCACTCTGATTTAAGGAGAACTCATTCGTTTGTATACCTGATTTTTCTTGGTTCACATAGATTTGTAAAATATATCACATGGCCCTTGTACTAAACGGTTTAGAGACCACTGGTCTGGAGCAACAGGTTAAAGAAGCAATACCAAGCCTTAACGCATAACTAAAGGCAAAACGTTTTTTGGATATGGAGCACACTCCGTGTAGGAGCTGCAGATAAACAGGGATCCCTCACTCCTACACAGCCATCTTGTTTTTGTTGTTTATTAAGGGGTTAACAACTTGGATAGGGATGGGAGATAATGAGATGCCCACTTGACTTAAGCACACCGCTGTCTTCAAGGGAAACTGGCTACATGTGGCAGTCACCCCCCTTTGTTAGTCCACACATGTTGACTACTCACTCTGTCCTCCCTTGCTCCTGTGCCTGCAGGAAGACCTCTTCACCTTTGTGTTTCTTGGAAGGATCCTTCCAGCACCCAAGCCCAGGCCCAAGGCAGGACACCCCCCTTCCCACCAGACTAGGGGGCAACCCTCAAGGCCACCGACAGCCTCATCAATACTGCATCTCCATCTTCCATCCAGCTGTCCCACTGGCATGGCCCATGTCTATTTATGAGGTGAACTTAGTCCCCTGCCAGCTCACTAAGGGGAATTGACTGATTACATAATTATTCAAGGCAGCTCCTCCTAACCCACACCCTCTAGTTCTAAAAGAAGAATTTTATTCCTCCACTATGCTTTTATAAAATTGCTCTTCCTCACAACCATGGCATCTGTACTTTGTGTAGAGCACTTTCAAGGATTCCCATCCACTTGCTTAAAATCACAGATTTTTCAAGAACTCCAGATTACACTGTAAGCATGGTCCTTTGATGGCACAGTAGGCCTGTGTTTTTAAATGGTAACATGGAAGGAATCTTTTACCTGTATAGTCACACCTTTTAAACCATCAGTAGAAATATAGTAATCTCACATATTGCCACAATATTTAAGACCATTATTGTCAATAATATAAGAGGGTTGTCGGTTTGAATCCTAATCATGGTACTACCTGCCTGGAGTGGACATGTTCTACCTGTGCCTGCGTGGGTTTTCTCCAGGTAGTCTTGTTTCCTTCTACACTCCAAAGACATGTTGGTAGGTTAATTGGCTCCAGCCTAAATTGGCCCCAGTATGTGTACAGTATGTATGAATGCGAGTTGGGGACCTTAGATTGTATCTCCTTGAGGGCAGGGACTGAAGTGAATGTACAATATATATGCAAAGCGCTGCATAAAATTGCTATATAAACACCTGTAATAAATAAAATAATCATTTTTAAGGGCACATTCATACCTCTTCAGTGTGTTATGTTTAATTTTCACATATAGAGTGTGTTTGCAAAGTGCATTAGGGTTCAATTCAAAAGCATAGATGTAAAGCCAGCCTAAAGGATGTGATTTTATTTGAGAGATGTTGCTTGGGGCACATAAAATTGCCTATGGGCTTCAATTATCTAGCTCTGCCTTATGGCATCTCTGAATCTGGGTTGACCCCCCTTGCAGAGATACTCAGATGTAAATAGTCAAAGCTAAAAAGGAGTTCAGTTTTCAGCCTTCTAAATATTTTTGGCCCAGCACAGGACACTGTTTACCCTGAATTAGATCCATGAGTTGCCATGGTCTGGGCAGGCCAGCCTTCAGGAACATAGCAAAGAGGCTTTAAGGCTGGAAACACAGCCCTAAAGGGTCATTATAGACCAGCCACTAACACCATTGCCATGGTGTTAGTGGCTGGCCTACCATTGCAATGCATTAAGCTGATCCAGGGCAGGTAGCATGCAGGGCCACCCCCCAGCATTCAGGAAAAGAATGGAAGTCTCGTATACCCATAAACAATGCTTTTTCCTTCGAATTAAGAGTGCTCTGTATTCAAGTGGATAATAACTAACATTTACATGTTTTACATTTTAGATTGGAGTGTTTCTAGGTTTTGCATAAAGGGTGCCACAACTGAAAAAAAGTTGAGAAGAGGTGACGAGGACAACTCTTGCTCCTCAGCCTCTCACCTAAGGCAGGGCAGGGTATGAAGTGGAATTGTGCTATATTCAAGAACACGCTGTACCAGCCAGTATGTATTGCATAGTTAAAGAAAAACTACTGGCATGGATATTATTAAATAATTATATTGGTCCAGCTTTGATTAATGCATCTATGTACTGTATATACCATACCTGTTGGATATTTCTAGAAGCTGGAAATGACTGTAGCATACAATGCTACTGCAGTGATCTCCACTAGTTTCAGGGTCCTGTGCCAAGCAGCTGGCCTGCTGCATTGTGAACATGGGCAGTTGGTTGCTGGGTGGACGCTATTCGGGGAATGCTTTGCTTTTTCTTAAAAATTGCAAGCATTCTCTGTTCGGATGAGGTAGAAGGGTGACATCACTGCCCCCGCTGCTCCACATTGACCAATCAGAGAACACTTTGCTTTAATTGAGGATAGCAAAGCGATCTCTGAAAGCTACTGGAGACCACTGCAGTAGTACTGTCTACTCTGTAAAAAAAAAAATGTACGAAATCACGCACAGGTAGGCAATTTTGCACACCCGGGTAGTCCTGCTGCAGTAATCATACATGGGGTGGTCCCGAAGCGGTTAAAGAGTCCCTATACCAACGTCATAAAAAACAATCAATAAATAATTTATTACATGGTGTTTATACTCACTCATTCACTATGAGATTCATTGTCTGGATTCTACAAAACACCTGGTTGATCCTGCTGCTCTCTGTCTCCACCTTCTGTTCATGTCCCCAATTCAGCTAGGGATTTTGCCACTGTGGTGTCAACTCTACACATGGTCAGTTTTCAGTGAGTTTCTATGCTGGGCATTTCTTACCTATCACACCTGATCAGCCTATGTGACTATAGAGTCACACATAGGGTTGCCACCTTTTCTTCAAGTCAAACCCGAACACTTTAGTAGCGCACGGCAATTTTTTTTTATAGTATAAACTATACATATATTTTGGTATTACATAACATTTCTAATCATATGAAGTTAATAACAAGAGTCCCCCTTTACATCAGAGTCCACAGAGTTCCTCTTTTACATCTGAATCCACAGAGTTCCCCTTTTACATCTGAACGCGCAGAGTTCCCTTTCACTGTAAGGGGGGACTCTGCAGACTCTGATATAAGGGAGAACTCTGGGGACTCTAACATAAGGGATCCTCTGGATACACTGAGAAGACTGATGTACTGAGAGTACTCTGATTTAAGAAACACTGTGGCCTCTGGTGTAAAGGGGAACTCTGATCTAAGGGGTGCTCTTAGAACTCTGATGTACGGAGAGGACTCTGATGTAAGGGGAAACACTGTGGCCTCTGGTATAAAGGGGAACTCTGATGTAAGGGGTGCTCTGAGAACCCTGATTTACATTAGTGTACTTACTCAGAGGCAGGAGAGAGAAGGGGGGAGACTTCAGTCACAGACAGGGATGGATGGTGAGCTCACTCACCCCTTGGCACCTCTCATCCAGATGTATCTGAGGCTGCTGGACTTCAAATTTCCAGCCCCAACTGTCCTTTTCTGAGGCACAGCACCAGAGATTGGAGTGTGGGCAGACACAGAGGGGGAGGGGTGGGGGGGAGGCGCAGATCGAGCCCTCTCTCCTCTCCCATGTGTGTGTTGGGGGGGGGGGTTGTTAGTACTGGCTTTGGGCAGTGTGAAAGAGTGTAACAGACACTCTCAGCTTAGACAACTGCAGCCAGCAACCCTGCTGCGAAGCCATAGTCCAGTCTGAATAATGTGTCCAGGTCTCAGACAGTCTGAAACCCGGACACATGATTCCAAACCCAAACTGTCCGGGTGAATCCTGGACAGGTGGCAAGCCTACACATGTGGGTGTATACACAGTGGTAAATTACAGCCCACTCAATCCCTTCTCCTCCATGCCAACTAACCAGCTAAACACCATGTGGGTGGGATATTACATGTAGATTGGTGGAGGCTTCACCTCCTTCTTATTCTAAGACCCAGGCTGAAGTGACACAGCCTGTGACGGGCAGAAATCCCCCCACACCATGTTATTTCCACAAAAAAATAAAGAATTGATTTCAAATATATATTTGTATGCCAAACAGTTGACTAATAGTATTTATTTATATTTACTCTCTATTCAAAAGGCAGTTTTTTTTTTTTGAACATATGAGCAGCAGCAGAGGACTAGAATCTCCCCCTGCTTTTCTTTCTCTGCAGACAGGCTGGGAAAGATCTGGGTCATGTGACAGCTGTATATTGATTAGGAAGAAGATACTTAGATGTTTTTTAATTTAAATAATTTCAATGCTTTCATCAATATACAGATGTAAATTAAGCAGTGTGTGTCTAGTATCACTTTAACATATCCTCCAGTGCAATGGAGTCATACAATGACTACCATGTGCAGATGAAATCTGGTTTAACATACAGTACATCCACATGGTCATAGATGAGCACCCCAAAAATTCAAACACACATGTCTTTCTCTGCAGCCTCAGCTGCACTGGACAGTGAATGACTGGGAAGTGCTCGGTGCTGAGTGGCTTCCTGTTCATTCACAAACTGAAGCATAGTAAACACAGTTTACTATGCTTCAGTTATGAATGAACAAAGTGAGTGAGTGTGTTCACTATGTTCATTTAGAAAAGGAGGGTGTTGGTAAATGACATATTTACTTGCTCCTTTCCTCACTCTCCATCCTGATACATCCCCCACAGCAGCCAGGGGAGAGGAGAGGAGGGAAGCCAGCAGCACTGCGGGGCATGGGGGCCAACATGGGGGAAGCTCAGGCAGAGGGGGAATCAGCACTGCAAGTAGTGATTGGGGTGTGCCCAGGCACACCTAGCACACCCCCTGCGTACGTCTATGCACATAGTAATGAGGAAGAGTGAGACAGACATTGGCCTACAAAGTAAAGCTCCTGAGCTGCTTACAAAGGTGTAGAGGGAGAGTACTATTTATCATACTACAGTGAAGAGTCAACAGCTACTTGGTGATTTTTCTCTGAAGAATTAACGTTTTGTTTTTCCCAGTAAAATGTGCTACATATTTCATCACAGAGCTAAACACCTTTCTGCCAGGCTATTGAAACTGATATACCTGTATGTACAGTATATAGGTCACAACGTTAGATATCATTGCTTACATTTCCACAGTAATACATGTTTACATGTTTGTATAGTCTACTTCAATAATTAGTAAATTTTTACCCAAATGACTTACTGATTTTTCCAGAAGCTTTCATGTAGTCCTCTAGCTGAACATGCTCAGCACTCCTCACCTTTAGCAGGTAATCTCTTGGCTGTCAGCGTCCTTCTGTTACAGTAGGTGAGCAAGCACCAAGCAACTCAAACAGAGCAGAACAAATAAATGACGGTGACATGATATAGCTCCTTTATATACCTCCTTAAAGTAGTTGTAAACCCATAAAAAAAAACACCCTGTAAGACAAAGGCATAATGAGCTAGTATACATCGCATACAAGCTCATTATGAAATACTTACCGTATATACTCGAGTATAAGCTGACCTGAAGCCAAGGCACCAAATTTTACCACAAATAACTGGGAAAACGTATTGACTCCAGCATAAGCCTAGGGTAGGAAATGCAGCAGCTACTGGTAAATTTTCAGGATGCGGTGCGGAGCGGACAACACAGAGGATGCCAGCGTCACTGTGCCCATCAATGCAGCCTCACTGCCCATCATTGCAGCCTCACCATGCCCATCATTGCAGCCTTACCGTGCCAATCATTGTAGCCTCACTGTGCCCATCACCGCAGCTTCACCATGCCCATCATTACAGCCTTACCGTGCCTATCATTGTAGCCTCACTGTGCCCATCACCGCAGCCTCACTGTGCCCATCACTGTAGTCATATGCCTATCATTGCCACCTCATTGTTCCCGTCATTGCAACCTCACTAGTACTGACCAACGGGCATCTGCGGCTGTATCTTGGAGCTCAGTCAGAAATGTTCATCTGCGCTGTGACAAAGGTTCCACCCTCCTCCTAGACCAGCTTGTGTGATAGGCGCAGTGTTCTGTCTACCACACAAGCTGGTCTAAGAAGAAGAACTTTTGTCACAGCATGGCCGAAATTTCAGAGTCAGCTACGAGACACATCGGTCTCCTGCTGTGTAAGGGAGGGAGAGAGGGGAGCGCTGCAGCCACAGTTCAAAGCGGCTAATGCCTGGTATTCCAGTAGGCCAGTCTGGCCCTGCCCTCACTCGAGTATAAGCTGATGGGGGGCTTTTTCAGCATAAAAAATGTGCTGAAAAAGTCGACTTATACACAAGTATATACAATACCTTAGATTGAAGCTGTTGCAGTTGTCCTCATACACCGCTGTGACCGACGACATGTCTCCTGGAGTTATTTCTGGGTTTGTGGGCTCTGGCACCGTGATTGGCTGGCTGATGGTCATGGCACAGACCCTTTATAAACATGCCGTTTCTTCAGTGCGCATGTGCAGATGACGTCAGCGCAAGCATACATGGTAAACGGTGCAGGTTTAAGAGATATTTACAGTAACTACAGGTAAGCCTTATTATAGGCTTAGTCACTGGCAGATGGTACCGATTGGTGGTGGCACTGGCAGGTGGCACTGACAGGCACGTGGAACTGCCAGATGGCATTGGCAGGTGACACTGGTTGGCATTGGCAGGTGACACTGGTTGGAACTGGCAGGTGGCACTATTGGCACTGGCAGGTGGCACTGGCATGTGGCACTGATTGGCAGGTGGCACTGGTTTGGAACTGGCAGGTGGCCCTGATTGGTGATGGCAGGTGGCCCTGGTTTGGAACTGGCAGGTGGCCCTGGTTGGTGATGGCAGGTGGCCCTGGTTGGCGATGGCACTAGTCACTGGCAGATGGCACTGATTGGCGGTGGCACTGGCAGGTGGCACCGATTGGTGGTGGCACTGGCAGGTGGTGGCAGGTGGCACTGGCAGGTGGTGGCAGGTGGCACTGATTGGCAATGGCACTGGTTGGCACTGGCAGGTGGCACTGATTGGCGGTGGCAGGTGGCACTGGTTGCCACTGGCAGGCACATGGAACTGCCAGATGGCATTGGCAGGTGACACTGGTTGGCATTGGCAGATAACACTGGTTTGGAACTGTTAGGTGGCACTATTGGCACTGGCGGTGGCAGTGGCACTGGTTGGCAGGTGGCACTGGTTTGGAAGTGGCAGGTGGCCCTAATTGGCGGTGGCACTAGTTGTCAGTGGCAGATGGCACTAATTGGCGGGGGCACTGGTTGGTGTTGGCAGGTGGCACTGGTTGGCGGTGGCACTAGTTGGCACTGATTGGTGGTGGCACTGGCAGGTGCCACTGATTGGTGGTGGCAGGTGGCACTGATTAGTGGTGGCAGGTGGCACTGGTTGGCACTGGCAGGTGGCACTGATTGACGGTAACACTCGGCACTGGCAGGTGGCGCTGGTTGGCACTGGCAGGTGGCACTGGTTGGCAGTGGCAGGTGGCACTGATTGGTAGTGGCAGGTGGCACTGATTGGTGGTTGCAGGTGGTATTGATGGTGGTGGCACTGGTTGGCACTAGCAGGTGGCACTGATTGGTGGCGGCAGGTCGCACTGACACTGGCAGGTGGCACTGATTGGCGGTGGCAGATGGCACTGGTTGGCGCTGGCAGGTGGCACTAGCAGGTTTCACACAGAGCACTCTGTTAGGGCCGGTTCACACTGCGGGCGATGCGAGGCGACACCGACTTGCCTCGCCGCGACCTGCCGCGACCTCAGCGGCGATTTACAAATGACTTCTGTATAGAAGTCAATGCAAGTCGCCCCGAGGTCGCCCAGAAGTAGTACAGGAACCTTTTTTCTGAGTCGGAGCGACTCGAGTCGCTCCTCTCAGAACGGTTCCATTGTACAGAACGGGGGCGACTTGTCAGATTGCGGCGAGGCAAGTCGTGTCGCCTCGCATCGCCCGCAGTGTGAACGGGCCCTTACTGAAATGTAACAGGAGCTGTCAGAATTGAGCTTAATGTCGGAATGGTAGGGACCCAGCCGGGGTGTGAAACTTACAAGTAACAGAGAGGCGGCTCTGTCAGATTTGAGCTTGATGTCGGGGTAGGCGGGACCCGGCCGGGGTGGGCGGGACTCAGCAGCTATCAAACACCAGCCAACTATTGGGTTGCTTAAGAAAAGGGGCGGGGCCACATACACGTAGCGGCCCGCCCAGATCCCATTGGCTGGTGTTTGATAGTGACCGGGTCCCGCCCACTCCGGCTGGGTCCCGCCCATTCCAGCCAGGTCCCGCCCATTCCAGCCGGGTCCCGCCCACCCCGACATCAAGCTAAAATCTGACAGATCCTCCTCACTCCGTTGCTTGCCAGTTTCACCTACTTAGCGCGGCGCCGCTGAGTGTGGAGGAGGGAGGAGGACGGCAGTCAGTGTTAATGCTCTGCATGTCCTGGGGCATCAATAGTGAGTGGGCTGGTGGCAGCTTAGGCGCCAGGTTGCGATTTCTGGTCGCATTGGCGACCTGGCGCCAGGGGTTTGTCGAGCCCTGGTATAGACACACAATAAGTATAAACATTAAATATATACATAAATACCTAATCCATAAAAAAATATACAAAGTGGATTAAAAATATACATTAAAAACACAAAAAAAATTGCAGAGCTACTAGCCCTGCAAAATGGCATGTACATTGGTACATTATTTCTGTGCAAATGCTGGCAAAAATAGGATTTTTGTACTCACCGTAAAATCCTTTTCTCTGAAGTTCATTGATGGACACAGCAGCTCCTCTTGACCTTAGGGTTATATTGCCCCTTTAGAAGAGAACTAGGCAGAAAGTGTTAAAAACAGCAACACTTGCACAGTGCCCAGGGGTCGCTCCTACTGGCGATAACCCCTCACACTGCATCCAGCAGCTCAGTTCGTCAAAAGCAATACAAACAGAAATAAGGGAGGTGGGTGCTGTATCCGTCCATGAACTTCAGAGTAGGGCTGCAACTAACGATTATTTTCATAATCGATTAGTTGGCCGATTATTGTTTCGATTAATCGGTTAATAACCTTAAATAAAGTGTGGTCTATAATTTAGTTAATATGTAAATAAATAAAAAAAAGGCAATTTATTCTTAAATATCTCTATATGCAGTGGTAAATATAAATAACCAACTATATGGTTAGGGAGCAAAATATCGAATCCACTCTGAGAATAACAGACAGAAGAGAGATACTGTATATATTAGAGGGGATATATACTGTATATAGTACTATTACAGGAGATATACTGTATATACCATTAGAGGAGATATATACTGTATATACCATTAGAGGAGAGATATACTGTATATACCATTAGAGGAGAGATATAGTGTATATACTATTAGAGGATATATAGTGTATATACTATTATAGGAGAGATAGACTGTATATACTATTAGTAATTACAATTGATTGACACCTCAAATTTATTTGGGATTTTTAAGGCAATATAGAAAAAATTCTACTAAATATATATAAAAAAATATAAATTTTATTACAAATATCAAACAAAAAAGGTACAATAACAAGGAAATCCATAAAATAATAATGTTGTGCTGACATATGTATATGGCATAAAATAGTACCACATGCATAAACTTTATGCAACAGAGCAAACGGCTATTTCCTACGCGTTTCGAAAAGTATGTATTAATAGTTTCTTCTTCAGGGAAGCCACTATATGCTTATTTTTTGTGCCATAAAAGAAATTTTCTCTTATTTTGGCGGCCGTCCCAAAGACGGGAAAAACGGGCCAAAGGAGAGAAGGTTGAACCAATAAGTGAAGATGGTGAGGGTCTGCTACTATGTCACCGCACTCAAAGTCCTGGAGTCAAACAGACTCAACAAAGGATGGGAATGAAAAACTCCTTCATATATGTGTCCAATGGCCCAGAAGATGGGGAAACATTACATTGTATAAGCCCCAGTCTTGTCTGAGGAACCGCCGTATCAAGGTTCCAAATTTCTAGGTCTGTGTTTCCCAGTTTTCCTACCAATGTCATCAGATCTGGAGAATCCAAAGGACATGAGGAGAGTTCAGGTGAATTCAGGTGGGAACTCTCCTCATGTCCTTTGGATTCTCCAGATCTGATGACATTGGTAGGAAAACTGGGATCCCACACTTCTCTAGTGTGGGATCCCAGTTGAAGTCACTGGAAGTGATGTAACGCGTAGGATACGGAGACCGGAAGTGACGCTCGCACCAGAGCGGTCGATCTGAACTGTTTTGCTGCTAATGCTGCCTATTTACCCCATTTCGTTTGTGAGTAATTTTAACCTTTTAATAAAGTAGTGATTTTTAAAAACATACTACACTATGGTTGCTCTTATACTTATTCTCTGAGCTATATTGGAACATCTTGCTGGAGTATACGGTGACGGAGATCTGAGAGTGACCCCCTGAGGCCCCCCCTTCCACCCCCTTTCCCTGGACTCCTGGTATATCCAAGAGAAGGCTGCATATACGCTATATTTTATATAGCGGGAAGGTAATTACCCAGTGTGCACACTTATGCGTGGAATCACTTATGTGGAGGAAGAAACTCTGAGAAATTTCCCAGCACAGAATCAATTTAGATGTTTATGTAACATCATCACGGGACTGTGTTCACGTCATTAACAGCTGGTCCAATTTTTTGCACTCAGCACTTTCTGTTTATGGAGTTTTGTTCTATAGTTCGATTATTATATGTTTTTTATTAATATTTTGTGTTACACTAAGCACTTTGCTTGCAATTTTTGCACTTTATTTTTGCATTTTTTGCACTTTATTATTGTCACTAGTTTGCGCTTACGTAGCCAGTAACTGTTTATATTTCAGTCACTTTGGTTTTGCTATGATGCACTCAGCACTTTCTGTCATAGAAGTCTGATTTATAGTTAGACCACTGTATGTGGTTTTTCACTTAGCACTATTTTTAAATCATAGAGATATAAGTTGCACTTGGGATTGTGACAGTTATTATTGTGTACACACTGTTGCAGGCACTATTGATAGAAGAATTTCTACATTAGGATAAGAGTTCTCCCTTACTACTTTACCATACTAGTTTGAATATATACCATCTGACATATCTCCATCTGAATAATTAGCTCTATAACATTTTCGTGTAAGGTCCCATTTTTTTTGGAAGTGCAGAACCACCA
Organism: Lithobates pipiens; assembly: GCF_037356315.1. Taxonomy (NCBI): domain Eukaryota; kingdom Metazoa; phylum Chordata; class Amphibia; order Anura; family Ranidae; genus Lithobates; species Lithobates pipiens. The sequence continues at coordinate 193,826,398 of NW_027507718.1, forward strand.
TTTTTTCTTTTAGTGAAAGAATATTAACATTTATCTGTTCAGGGACTGAAGCCAGTAGTGAACAATAATTGAAAAATCCACTAGATGGCACCAGAAATCATATATTATATCTAAAAAAAACACATAATTGACACTGCAAATAATCTTTGTATTCTTCATTAGTACCATATCATGATTAATCAATACATTTTTGCACTAGTTTTAGCGCTATTAAATATTAAAATTGTGGAAACTTTTTGAAGACCCCTCGTAAAAGGAGATGAAGGCACTCACTCTATTGAATGCCACTCCAGGCTCTGTGTTTTATTAGAGGATTACAATAATGAAGAATATAATATACTGTATATTTCAAGATCTTCCTAAAACTTGTATCAAATATATAAAATGGCAAAAAAGATTAACTGCATTATACTTTTGTTAAACTATATATGTATATTTTGAGCTGTGTTTTGATTTTTCTTATGCTGATCACAATTAACCATGCTTAACGGCACTAGGAAAAGACCACAGGGGACTATAAGACAACATAGTGACACAGGGCACCACAATATTATATGCCACGCTAGCAGTGGTGCCTCAAGCTCTGTTTTAAGACACCACCTACTGGAGAGGTAAATGTAAATCTTCCTCTTTTAGAGGGGCTGTTTGTAAGTTCTTAACTTAATGAAAGGACTTTTCTTTAACCACTTGCCGACCAGCGCACTACGATGTACATCGGCACAAGGGCACGGCTGGGCAAATGGGCGTAGAATTATCAGTAATCAGTGCATTTTTATAGCACTGATCGCTGAATAAATGACAATGGTCCCAAAATAGTGTCAAATATGTCTGCCATAATGTTGCAGTCACAATAAAAATCGCAGATCGCCGCCTTTACTAATTTGTAGATGCTATAACTTTTGCGCAAACCAATCAATATTGGTGTTTTTTTTTTACCCAAAATATGTAAAAGAATACATATCGACCTAAACTGAGAAACAAATTTTTTTTTTGTTTTTATATATTTTTTGGGGCTATTTATTATAGCAAAAAGAAAAAATTGTGTTTTTTTTTCAAAATTATTGCTCTTTTTTTTTTTGTTTATAGCTCAAAAAATAAAAACCGCAGAGGTGATCTAATACCACCAAAAGAAAGCTCTATTTGTGAGAAAAAAAAGGACATCAATTTTGTTTGGGTGCAACGACCACGCAATTGTCAGTTAACGCAATGCAGTGCCGTATCTCAAAAAGGGCTCTGGTCAGGAAGGAGATAAATTCTTCCAGGGCTGAAGTGGTTAATAATGACTTTTTTTAAACAAATAATACTGTTGCTGTGAATTGTATCAGGAAAGTATTTATGCACACTGCTAAAGTGTTATACTGACAGTGAGGCTTCCCCTTCACTCTCCTCTTTCATGCTCAGCAATAAGGATGAGCTTCGTGTTCGACTCGAACATACGTTCGACTCGAACATCGGCTGTTCGCCCGTTCAGCGAATACCGAACGTTATGGGCCGTTCACGCCAAATTCGTGTGGCGCTCACGGCCCACAATGCACTGCGCCATCGCAGTGCATTGCTGGCTCATGATTGGCCAAGCATGCACTGTGACCCTGCATGCTTGGCCAATCACAGCGCCGGCAGCGAGGAGAGCCATGATTGGCCACAGGCAGGATGCCTGTGGCCAATCATAGCTCAGGCTGTGTAGTACACGCCCCACACCATATAAGGCCGCCAGCGCGGTGGCCTTGTGTGGTGTGTTGGCGTCTGTAGGAGTTAGTGGGTGTTCTGTGTACCTTCAACACAGTATACACCGTTCGTTATCGGCCGATTTTGCGTTCTTGCTCTTCTGTAGTGGGTGTTGTCTGCGTGCCCTGACCGCAGTATACACCGTTATATCCACCTATATAGCTAGCTATCCTGCTCTTTTTTAATAGCGCTTGCAGTCAGTTGTAGGAGATTGTGCGTGCTGTCTGCGTGCCCTGACCGCAGTATACACCGTTATATCCACCTATATAGCTAGCTATCTTGCTCTTTTGTAATAGAGCTTGCAGTCAGTTGTAGGAGATTGTGCGTGCTGTCTGCGTGCCCTGACCGCAGTATACACCATTATAGCTAGCTATATTGCTCTTTTTTAATAGAGCTTGCAGTCAGTTGTAGGAGATTGTGTGTGCTGTCTGCGTGCCCTGACCGCAGTATACACCGTTATATCCACCTATATAGCTAGCTATCTTGCTCTTTTTTTAATAGCGCTTGCAGTCAACTCTTTGAGTACAGTGTTGGGTACATGCCCAGTGTTTTGTAGGCTCTGATGATGATACTCAGCTGGCGAAAGGCAGTAGCGTGAACGCAGAGAGAGGGGATGCTCAAGAAGGACAGCAATCTGGCAGTCATGTTCCACAAGCTGCAGTATACTGCCAGGTTTGCTCCAGCGATGAAGAGGGAGGGGATGATGAGGGCACAGACTCCACGTGGGTGCCTGGTAGGAGAGAGGAGGAGGAGGAAGAGGAGGAGGCACATGTCCAACGAGGCAGGATGCCCTCTGGGGGCCAGCTTAGGGGCAGCACACCGACTGAATCACACCGCAGGGCTCCGCCTGTGCAGGGCGCTGCCTCTGCGCGTTATTCTAAAAGTTCTTTGGTGTGGGCCTTTTTTGAGACGAGTGCATCAGATTGCACCGCTGCTATTTGCAACATATGTCTCAAGCGTATCTCGCGTGGCCAAAACATCAGCCGCTTGGGCACCACATGCTTGACCAGACATATGTTGACCTGCCATGCAGCTCGTTGGCAAGCGTACCTCAAAGACCCAGACCAAAGAACAAAGCAGACCTCTCCTTGCTCCTCATCAGCTGGGATCTCCAACCCCACTAGACCTTCAGTCCTCTCTGAAACTTGCTCTGAGAGGAATGAAGGTGTAGAATTAGGTGTGTCACAGTCAAGTGCTTCCAGGCACTCTGCTAGCAGTACACCAACGTCCGATTATAGCAGGCAAATGGCCCTGCCCCAGCTGCTGGACCGTCCAAAGAAGTTCACTCCCAGCCATCCACATGCCCATCGGTTGAATGCTAGCTTGTCTAAATTGCTAGCACTTCAACTGCTGCCTTTTCAGATGGTAGACTCGGCCCCCTTCCGTGAGTTTGTAGCTGGGAAGGAAGCAGGACAAGGTGCAGTAGTGTTGGAGGTTGTTTCGCCACCATGCCTCCAAAATGCTACTATTGGTTGTGACACACTTCTCTCCTCCACCCCCTCCTCTTCTTCTTCCTCCATGGCCTCTTCCAGTGCTCTGTCCTCAGAACCAGCGGTGCTCCGTAGGCGTTCCAGGGGCTACGCAAGTACGCAGGCAAAACGATGCCATGCCGTGCTTGCGCTGGTTTGTTTGGGGGACAGGAGCCACACTGGGGCGGATGTTTTGTCAGCTCTGCAGGGGCAGGCCGTGAGGTGGTTGACGCCATGCCAGCTTAATCCAGGAATGGTGGTTTGCGACAATGGCACCAACCTCCTCTCCGCCCTCCGACAGGGACAACTGACCCATGTGCCCTGTGTAGCTCACGTCCTTAACCTGGTGGTGCAGCGGTTCTTGGGCAGGTACCCGGGCTTACAGGATGTCCTGAAGCAGGCCAGGAAAGTCTATGTGCATTTCTGCCAATCATTTAATGCCTGTGCTCGGTTGGCTGAGCTCCAAAAGGAGTTGAACCTGCCTAAGAACTGCCTTATATGTGACATGCCCACCAGGTGGAACTCAACGTTGGCCATGCTGCAGCGGCTGCACACGCAGCAGAGGGCCATCAATGAGTACCTGTGTGACTACGGCACCAGGACAGGGTAAGGGGAGCTCGGTTTTTTCTCACCACACCAGTGGGGCATGATCAGGGATGCATGCACTGTCCTGTCACCATTTGAGGAGGCCACAAGGATGGTGAGCAGTGACAGTGCATGCATCAGTGACACTGTACCTCTTGTCCACCTCTTGGAGCATACGCTGTGTGGAATAATGGACAGGGCACTTGAGGCAGAACAGAGGCAGGAAGAGGAGGACTTCCTTGCCTCTCAAGGCCCCCTTTATCCAGACAGTGTTCCTGCTGTGCCACCCATCACACAGAAAGAGGATGAGGAGGAGGAGGGAGGAGGATGATTGTGTCAGCATGGAGGTGGAGGCTGGCACTCAGAATCATGTGTATCTAGAGACTTCTGCGCTCTATGGAAAAAGTGAGGATAGCTAGTGAAAAAAGCAGCAGTCACTAAATGAGTTGTCTCTCACTGCTGAAAATTAGAATAAAAAATGTGATGCGCTAATTTCAAACCATACAATAATCGCAGTAAGCCACAAATCTGCGATTATAAAATCATATAAAGTGCAACTGTGCATAAATAAATCAAAAAATGCCCCTGTGCATATATTTAGAGTAATAGCTGGTGTATAAGATAACTCTATGTGCAAAAAGACGCAAATTTGTCATATAGACTAAAATCCATATATAGAGTGTGTAAACTTATTACAATATGTACAAAGTGGAGCAAAGACAGATATCTGTGCATAAGTTAAGGTGATAACTAGTGCATAAACCATAAAGTGACTTTATGTGCAAACAGACGCAAGTTTATCATATAGACTAAAATACATATATATAAAGTGGGTGAGACTTGTTGCAAGGTATAAAATGGAGCAAAAAAACAGGTATAAAAAAAGAAGGAAAAAATATATATAAAATATTAAATCCAAGTGACCAACGTGATTAAAATGTCCCATACACAATCAGATCAAATCGTGCAATTCGGTAGACACACTAAATAAAACGTGCAACGTGCTGGGTAGTCAATCCATCCGTGATGGTCCGTGCAGAAAGTGCAAATGCTATGTAATTACCTCACTGCTGTGGGTAAACAGCAAAATAAGTAATGGACATCAAGATGATTGCAGAAACGGCTGTGTAACACAATCTTTGGGAGACTTCTCTAACTTCCTCATGAATGGCAGGTAAGCTTTTCTCATCAGCAGTATATAAAAGTGTTACTTTTATATACTGCTGATGAGAAAAGCTTACCTGCCATTCATGAGGAAGTTAGAGAAGTCTCCCAAAGATTGTGTTACACAGCCGTTTCTGCAATCATCTTGATGTCCATTACTTATTTTGCTGTTTACCCACAGCAGTGAGGTAATTACATAGCATTTGCACTTTCTGCACGGACCATCACGGATGGATTGACTACCCAGCACGTTGCACGTTTTATTTAGTGTGTCTACCGAATTGCACGATTTGATCTGATTGTGTATGGGACATTTTAATCACGTTGGTCACTTGGATTTAATATTTTATATATATTTTTTCCTTCTTTTTTTATACCTGTTTTTTTGCTCCATTTTATACCTTGCAACAAGTCTCACCCACTTTATATATATGTATTTTAGTCTATATGATAAACTTGCGTCTGTTTGCACATAAAGTCACTTTATGGTTTATGCACTAGTTATCACCTTAACTTATGCACAGATATCTGTCTTTGCTCCACTTTGTACATATTGTAATAAGTTTACACACTCTATATATGGATTTTAGTCTATATGACAAATTTGCGTCTTTTTGCACATAGAGTTATCTTATACACCAGCTATTACTCTAAATATATGCACAGGGGCATTTTTTGATTTATTTATGCACAGTTGCACTTTATATGATTTTATAATCGCAGATTTGTGGCTTACTGCGATTATTGTATGGTTTGAAATTAGCGCATCACATTTTTTATTCTAATTTTCTGGCACTCAGAATCAGCAGCAGTCTTGTAGGGATGATTTACAGTCCCAAGAAACCCGTGGACTTGTACGTGGCTGGGAGGAGGTAGCTGCGGATCATGTTGTCCTTAGTGACCCAGAGGACTCCGGACCGAATGCCTCAGCTAACCTATGCTGAATGTCCTCCCTGATCCTGCAAAGCCTGCGGAAGGATCCTCGTATTCTTTGGATCAAGGAGAGGGACCATTACTGGCTGGCCACTCTCCTTGATCCACGGTACAAGGGTAAGGTTGCCGACCTTATCTTGCCGTCGCAGAGGGAGCAGAGGATGAGACATCTCCGGGAGGCCTTGCAGAAAGGTCTATGCAACGCGCTCCCAGAGACTGGGAGGTTACAAACTCCTGGTCCTGGACAACTTGTTGCTGAGGCATCGGTCAGAAGAAGCAGTGGAGAAGGTGGCCATCTGACCAATGCGTTCAGACAATTTTTTAGTCCGCAGCCCCAAGGTATGATTGGTTCCAGCAACCATCGCCAGCGTCTGATTTACATGGTGCAGGAATACCTTGGGGCAAGGTCAGACTTGGACACCTTTCCCACCAAAAATCCTCTGGCTTACTGGGTCTTGAGGATGGATCACTGGCCAGAGCTTGCACAGTATGCAATTGAGCTACTGGCCTGTCCTGCATTCAGCGTTCTTTCAGAACGCACCTTCAGTGCTGCTGGTGGCTTTGTTACCGATCACAGGGTGCGCCTGTCCACCGACTCAGTTGATCAACTGACCTTCATCAAGATGAATCAGTCTTGGATCACCTACAGCTACCAAGCACCTGAAGCTGATGTAACCGAATAATTTTTTTTGAAATATCACATCCCTTCAAGACTGCCTATGCTGATGCTGAGTGACCGTCCTGTTATGTTGATTGTCTATCCTCTTCCTCCTCCGCTGATATGTTGGAAGAACATTTTTGGTTCTGGGTGATGCCACCAGCCCAATTTTTCAGCCCCTGTTTAACAGGGGCTTTTAATTACAATTTTTGATGCAATGCTTTGCAGCAGGGCTCATTCCTGCACCACAACTAGAGTATATGGGAGAGGTTGCAGTGCCGTGGCACCAGCACCAGCAGCCCAATTTTTCAGCCCCTGTTTAACAGGGGCGTTTAATTACAATTTTTGATGCAATGCTTTGCAGCAGGGCTCATTCCTGCACCACAACTAGAGTATATGGGAGAGGTTGCAGTGTCGTGGCACTAGCACCAGTGCCAGCAGCCCAATTTTTCAGCCCCTGTTTAACAGGGGCGTTTAATTACAATTTTTGATGCAATGCTTTGCAGCAGGGCTCATTCCTGCACCACAACTAGAGTATATGGGAGAGGTTGCAGTGTCGTGGCACCAGCACCAGTGCCAGCAGCCCAATTCTTCAGCCCCTGTTTAACAGGGGCATTTAGTTACAATTTTTGATGCAATGCTTTGCAGCAGGGCTCATTCCTGCACCACAACTAGAGTATATGGGAGAGGTTGCAGTGTCGTGGCACCAGCACCAGTGCCAGCAGCCCAATTTTTCAGCCCCTGTTTAACAGGGGCATGTAATTACAATTCTTGATATAATATTTCACAGGAGGGCCCGTTCCTGTGCCCACCCAGAGTAACTGTGAGGACTTATAGTGTTGTGGCACCAGCACCACAACCACCAAAGGTCAATTTTTCTACCACTGTTCAACAATGGCATGTAATTACAATTCTTGATATAATCGTTCCCAGCAGGGCGCTCCAGTGCCCACCAAGAGTCACTTTGAGGGCTTACAATGTTGTGGCAACACCAACACCTTGTTCCAACATTTCTGCAGAGCATATAGAGCAGGCCCCTGCTTTCAAACATCCAACTTACAAACGTCTCCTACTTGCAAACGAAAGGAGACAACAGGAAGTGAGATGAAAAAAGACAGACGGCAAAACAAATTATACAGGAGTGATAACCCTTCCCTATGCTTTCCAAAAAGCTTAAAAATAGATTTTTTGACTGGACACTTTAAAAATGTACCAGTTCAAAATTACACACAGATTCTACTTAACACAACAAATCTACACAGTCCCTGTCTTGTTTGCACAGCCTGTATACTGCTGTTCTGAGTATATAGGGCCTGGGGGCCCCACGTCTTTCCTTTTTTTAATATGGGTAAGGGGTTCGCCTTAATATCCGTACAAGACCCAAAGGGGCTGGTAATGGGCAGGGGGGGGGGCTACCCATGCCATTTTTCTCAATGATTTTCATCCATATTGCCGGAACCAGATATTACATTAAAAGCGCAAGCTTTTTTTTTTCGTTAAATGTCATTTTGTGCAGGGACTGTTCTAAACACGGGAAACACGTGCCACTTCACAGGCATACTATAGACACCCACCAGGCATGATATTTAAAGGAATATTTCACTTTTTTTCACTTTAATCATCAAATTAAAATCAGTGCTCCCGCCAAAACTGCCATTTTTAAAAACATTTTAGGCATTGACCCATGTCCCCTGGGGCAGGAGCCAGGTCCCCAAACCCTTTTTAGGACAGTATCTGGCATATTAGCCATTAAAATTATCACTTTTGGGGTTCTAAAGTTCGTACCAATTTTCGGTCCGTTCGAAAGTTCTGGTGCGAACCGAACCGGGGGGTGTTCGGCTCATCCCTACTCAGCAACATGTAGGCCTCTTCACTAGTGTACCTCTGTGTGGACATTTTGTCCACTAAATTTATAGGTACAGCTAGTGCGGCTTACAGGCAATCGCTACCAAAAAAAATAACTGTTAGCTTTGTGTGTTGTGTTTTGTAAGTGACAGTGATCTATTGATACTGCACATGGGCTGGGCTTGGCAGAGAGGCTGAACGCAGATGTCTGGGCTGATTAAGCTAATGCCACGTTTTTGGGAACACTATACTACTGGGGATGCTAGTATAGATCTGATCAGACCCAAGATATTGATCCGTTCACACACTATACTAGTAAGGGAGGTGTATGATGTGTGCATGTGTGCTATCACTACTGGCAATCAAAGCATTCAAATCTGACGCTGTCTGTGTTTTGCGATACCACTAACTGATGCTAACACCTAATTGATGTCACCTATGACACTAATACAGTGATCAGAAAAGAGATCTGTACACTATATACTAGTAATGATACAGTGATAGGGAGTGAACGGGTTAACGGGGGGGGGGGGTGATCAAGGGGTTAAACCTTTATTAGGGAAAATATGGCAGGTACCTGATGCTAACAATGATGCAAACTAGATAACTAGCGTCACACGTGACACTAATCCAGCGATCAGAAAAAAATATCTGTACACTACACTAGTGACACTGTAACAGGATGAAAGGGTTAACTGGGAGGCGATCAGGGGGTTAAACCATGGGGGGTACCCTAAACCTACCTGGGCCTACCACTAACTGTCACTAACTGCCCTAACACTGTTTAGTGCCACAAGTGACACAATAAAGTGATCAGTGAAAAATCGGAAAACTGCACTTGGTGACACTGACAGGAGTGAAACTGGGGGGGGGGGGGGCAATCGGGGTTAAAAGTGTGCCTACGTGTCCTGGTGTCAGTGTAGTGCTTGGTATACTCACTGTAGATGTCTTTTCCTGGCTCGCTGGAACCGAAAAGGGCTCCATGAGGGGAGATGACATCACTTCCTCTGCCTGTGCTTACATTACACAGGCAGAGGACAGTCTGTCATTCGCCAGAACTGATCAGCAGGTCCAGCCCAGAAATCATTGGCCTGGACCTGTAGACTGACTGGTTCTGAAAATAATCAGATAGTTGCGGGAGGACGGGGTGCGCGCACGCCCCCTACCCACAGTATATGTACGGTGGATGGTTCCGAACTGGTTAACGGACAAATTGCTGAAGTTTGAATTTATAACTTCAAACCAGTAATTTCACAGTAAATAGCTAAATAATATGTTATTATGTTATAACATATAGCATAATAATATATGATTTAGCTTGATTAAAAGAGTACCTTTTCAACAGCTGCAGATTCTTATTCTCCCTCTTAACTGTGTGAGAAAAACATGGGATTATGGGTAAACCTTATACTATGAACCAAGGAGCAGAGATCAGTGATGTGTAAAACACAGCCACGCCCCCCACAGTAAGAAACACGCCCCTAGGACACACTTAACCCCTACACTGCCACCTAGTGGTTAACCCCTTCACTGCCAGTGTCATTTACACAGGAATCAGTGCATTTGTATAGCACTGATTGCTGTATAAATGACAATGGTCCCAAAAATGTGTCAAAAATGTCCGATGTGTCCACCATAATGTCGCAGTCACAATAAAAATTGCTGATTGCCGCCATTACTAGTAAAAAAAATATTAATAAAAATGCCATAAAACTATCCCCGTTTTGTAAATGCTATAACTTTTGCACAAACCAATTAATAAAATCGGTTATTGTGATTTTTTTTAACCAAAAATATGTAGAATAATACGTATCAGTCTAAACTGAGGAAAAAAAATAATGCCTTTTTTCCAAAATCGTCGCTCTTAATTTTGTTTATAGCGCAAAAAATAAAAACCGCAGGGGTGATCAAATACCGCCAAAGAAAGCTCTATTTGTGGGGAAAAAAGGACGTCAATTTTGTTTGGGAGCCACGTCGTGCGACCACGCAATTGTCAGTTAAAGCGTCGCAGCAAAAAGTGCTCTGGTCTTTGGCCAGCAAAATGGACCGGGGCTTATGTGGTTAATGCAGTAGCATGCCTTCATGACATAATTAGAAAATGTCCTCTCACATGCAATTCCTGACTTGGCACTTGCTGAAGTTTTCACACTTCTTCACTGTCCCTGGCTGGTGAGAAGACTGCTCTGGATAGGCCCTTGGACAGCCTAGCAGCCAGATGTCCCCAGTATAGGCCTCAGGCTTCCGGCCTAGCAACAACACACATCCACCCATACAGCCATTGGGGTGGCACAGAACCCTGATCACCTGACTCCACCCAAATAAATAGGGTCTCCCAGCAGGCCAAGGGACCCAAGAAAACCCCTGCCCATTGGCCCAGACACTCTATTATTCCTAATCTGCCCTTGTCTTATCTAATGTCTCCTGGTTTCATCTTTACTTTCTGTCAGTAACTTCTGGCAGGCAGCCTCCTCAGGGTATAAGGCTATGTGGAAAAGAACTCTAGGTGGCTATATTCTTCAATGAATCCTAGATGATAAACTTTAAGCAAAACTGAACTAAGAAAGCATGAAAAAGGGTAGCATTTACTCCTAAAATACTGTGTTTTCCAAATTATAATGCCTCGAAAAGTTCATAGTCAAGGCTTTTAAAGAATAATGAATAGATAAAACTAGATCTTTAAATATATAAATTTAATAACCATATGGTTTGGTAAGCTTGGGCTTATGTTCCTCAGTATACTATTTATTGTGCTTAAATGTGTAGATGTCAGTTTTCTGCATTAAGAAAGACTTCTGCACCTGGTGTAGACATGACACAAGTCACACAAAATCAGCATAAAAGATCCACTCAGTTTCCTTTTCTCAGCTTATATACACATCAAGAAATAGCATGGTTGTGAGAAAAAACACAGGGGAGTAAAACAAATTCTTGGTGTCAAGTATTTGTGTATGGAGAGTGTTAACATACAAATGAAAGGTCAAGAAAATTTTTATTCTGCTAAGACTGTAGGCAATATGACCTTGTCAATGCCTACCCTGTATTTAAAGATAGACAGCTAAGTTTAATAAAAAACAAAACAAAAAAAGCAATATCAAAATAAACTAATAACCATGAGGTCTTGGGACCTCGCAGTATTTGTTGCTTTCCATGTCAGAAATGGCATCCAATATTTTCACATGATCGGGGTAACTTTTTTACACATCCACATTTTGGACATACAGTAGGATTAAAATTAGGGGGATATTGTATATGCTGAACAAATTTTGCTGAGCATATACTAAAGTGCCCTTGTGTAGGGCAAATGTCCCAAAAAGTAAAACACTAATTTGTGAGGCATAAATATGAGATTAGGGATAAACAGGTACAGTTGCCAGTTGTATGGCATTTTGTGGAGTATTCTCATTTAGTGTCAAAAATAAAATTTATGAGAATTGACCATTTTTCAAAAACTAGATGAGAGGGTGATTGAGAACGATTATTGAAGAAGGGCGAGGTGTATTGGATTGAATGGTTAGGTACTCTGCAACCTCTAAGGCTTAATTCAGATTTTATTTTGGATACATTTTTATAGTTCTTTTTCTATAGTTATCTATTATTATTATATATTTTTTGTTATTGTTTATTGCTGTTTTTGTATAATGTAGAGAGGTTTATGATAATGGATAAGAATCCATGTTTGTGTACAGTGTATACTGTATATTGTTTGTTCCTTTAAAGATCAGTTTGCCTCTTTCCATGGGTAGCAAAATGACCATGCAGGGTGCTTTTATGTATGTTTGTCCAATGTTCTGATTAATGATCAATTGCTGAGTATCTAGTTTCCTGGTATTCATAAATGCTATGCACGCAAGGCACGCATAGCACGTGGACTCCAAACATGATCCAGGCACCACTGGCCTATAGAAGGACAGCAGCTCCTCTCACAAATTGCTGGATTGTCTTCAGCCTTCCTGTGTTCCTGAGCCATTTACCCTTGGATTTCCTGTTGTGTCCCAGCTTGCCTCTGACCTGTCTGACCTCCTCTCCTGGCTTTGACCCCTGGCTCTTTCTACAGACTCTGCTGCATTATGGACTTTTCTATTTATTCCTGGCTTGCCTTCCTGTGTATGACCTCAGCTAGTTCCTGTTTTGCTACCTGCCTCTGCTCCTAACGGGTCCACTGTGTTTGACCCCTGGCCTGACTTTTCCTAATGTCCTCTGTGTGCACTTTTGCCAAGTACTACTGAGGTTCTCTAAGAGACTCCTGCCCAGCTGTGTATCCTGCTGCATCCAGTATACATTAGGTGACCATCGATCCTACTCAGCACAGAGTGGGAGGGGGGCTCTTTCACTCTGACCTCCTCTTCTTCCTTCTCCTCCATGAGCCCTCCGCTGGCACCCCTCACCTTTGGAAAATTACAGCCTCAAGTCTTTTTGAGTACGATGCTACAAGCTGGGCACACCTATTTTTGGGCAGTTTATCCTACTCTTCTTTGCAGGACCTCTCAAGCTCCATCAGGTTGGATGGGGAGCGTTGGTGCACAGCCATTTTTAGATCTCTCCAGATATGTTCAATCGGGTTCAAGTCTGGGCTTTGGCTGGGCCACTCAAGGACATTCACAGAGTTGTCCCGCAGCCACTCCTTTGTTATCTTGGCTGTGTGCTTAGAGTTGTTGTAAGGTCCAGAGACTCTGGAGCAGGTTTTCATCAAGAATGTCTCTCTACAGTGTTGCATTCATCCTTCCCTCGATCCTGACTAGTTACATAGTTACATAGTTAGTCAGGCTGAAAAAAGACACAAGTCCATCCAGTTCAACCACAAAAAAAAAAAGTGTCCCAGTTCATGTCACTGAAAAACATCCCCACAGCATGATGCTGCCACCACCATGCTTCACTGTAGGGATGGTATTGGCCAGGTGATGAGTGGTGCCTGGTTTCTACCAGACATGATGCTTACCATTCAGAGTTCAATCTGTTTCATCAGTCCAGGGAATTTTGTTTCTCGTGGTCTGAGTGTGCTTCAGGTGCTTTTTGGCAAACTCCAGGTGGACTGTCATGTGCCTTTTACTGAGGAGTGGCTTCCGTCTGGCCACTCTACCATACAGGCCTGATTAGTGGCGTGTTGCAGATATGGTGGTTCTCCTGGAAGGTTCTCCTCTCTCCACAGAGAAATGCAGGAGCTCTGTCAGAGTTCTTGGTCACCTTCCTGACTAAGGCCCTCCACCCCCGATCACTCATTTTGGCCGGGCGGCCCGCTCTAGGAAAAGTCCTGGTGGTTCCAAACTTCTTCCATTTACAGATAATGGAGGCCACTGTGCTCATTGGGACCTTCAATGCTGCAGAAATTTTTCAGAACCCTTCCCCAGATCTGTGCCTCGATACAATCCTGTCTTGGAGATGTCCAGATAATTCCTTGGACTTCATGGCTTGGTTTGTGCTCTGATATGCACTGTTAACTGAGGGACCTTATATAGACAGGCGTGGGCCTTTCCAAATTATGTCCAATCAACTGAATTTACCGCAGGTAGACTCCAATCAAGTTGTAGAAACATCTCAAGGATGATCAGTGGAAACAGGATGCACCTGAGCTCAAATTTGAGTGTCATGGCAAAAGCTGTGAATACTTATATACATGTGATTTCTTTGTTTTTTTATTTTTAATAAATTTGCAAAGATTTCAAACAAACTTCTTTCACATTGTTATTATGGGGTATTGTTTGTAGAATTTTTTAAGGAAAGTAATGAATTTAATCAATTTTAAGGCTGTAACATAACAAAATGTGGAAAAAGTGAAGCACTGTTAAGCCTCATACACACGATCGGACTTTGTACAAACTTTCCCATGGACTTTTGTACAAAGGGTGTTGTCCACAAACTGGTATTGCATACACACGATCTGTCTTTTTGAGAAACAAACATGCATAGTGACGTTACAATGTGGTGACGTTACAACGTACTGACGACGCTTCAAAAGAGGACGTTCAGTTCTATCGAGTCCCCCATTGGACTCCTTCTGCTAATTTCGAGTTAGAGTTAGTAGACATTTGGTCAGTGCTGATTCGTGGTTTTCCGTTCCATGCGTTTCTTGTTCCTTTCCGACTGTTTTGGCCAACCAGCCATGTTGCGCAATCCTAAGACAGAGAGTGTTATTTATGGGCTTAGAGTTGTTGCTGTGACTTTAGCCCAGTCTAGGAATAATCAGAGTAGTAGGATGAGGAGTGTTTGGGCCAAAACTTGGCTACTTAATCGTGACCAATTTAGCCATATGCCCTTACTGTGTGAGCTGCAGGAGAATAATCCGAATGATTATCGTAAATTATCTCCAGATGACGGACTCCTGCTTTCAGCAACTATTGTCCTTGCTGTCCCCCTATATCATGAAGCAGGACACCTGCAATTCCAGCAGAGCAAAGGCTCATAGCCACCTTGCGTTATTTGGCGACAGGGAGGAGTCTCCAGGATATCAAGTTTACCACTGGTATCTCTCCCCAGGCTCTGGGAGTCATTATTCCTGAGACATGTAGTGCCATCATCCAAGTCCTGCAGAAGGACTATATTCGTGTAAGTTTTTTGCTTTAATATCACCTTCATGTTTTCTAATGCATTTTATATTTTTTGTATTCCATCCTTCCCATTTTTGTAATATGCTGTGAATGAATGCCCTCTTTGTCCTTATGCATGCTGTAACCTTTCTTGTGGCATACATGCATATTTTCCTTCACTAACCTCCCCAGCATGCTACCCTGGGCCCCCACACACCTAGCCTAGTACTTAACACTGTATTTACTATGCTTCATTTTTATGTTTACCCTAAACACCGCCTAAAATGTGTCCCAATCTTATTCCTGCCCTTAAATTCATGCAGTGTGCAAGAGTCCCTTTTTTGTATTTCAAACACCTATTTTGAACCCCCCCCCCCCCCCCAAAAAAAAAAATAGTAAAAAATGCAGAGTCAACCAATCAACTACTCTATCTGCAGATTTAGCTAAACACATACACCGTGTACCTTTATTTTTTGAGTTGAGGTTGCTGCCTAAATTCTTAAAAAAATGTGGTGCAAGGGCCTGCCTGATTACCTTCAAAATGTACAAATTATACTTTCGTTATGATTAATTTATCATTATGAATGGCTCCCACCATCCCTGTGCTGTGCCAACTTCCTGGGTTTTTAACTACATTATAACGAATACTCATAATTAATTAACATTTTTATTATTTTGTAAGATGTATGTCAAAATGTGTCTAGATTTTGAGAATGTGCATTCTTATTTTTGTTTTATGCCACTTCTTACCTGTCTACTGGCCTGACAATCTTGTAAAGATGAATGGGTTGGCCAAATTAAAGAGGAAGTAAACCCTGATGGGTTTACTTCCTCTTTTTTTCCCTGCAAAGGTAAAGCATAATGGACTACTATGCATCGCATAGTAGCTCATTATGTGTCACTTACCTGACACAGGAGCCAGCGAAGTCGCCGCTGTCCCCTGTAGTCCGCCGCATCCATGTTGCTGGTGGCGTCTCGCAGCTCCGACGAATCACAGCGGCGCAGCCGCGATTACGTCACTCCCGCGCATGCGCACGGGAGTCGCGTCTCGCAGCTCCGCTGCTGCCATACGGCGAAGCCGCGATGACGTCACTCCCGCGCATGCGCACGGGAGTCGACAAATTAGGCAAATCCATTCTTGGATTTGCCGCATTTAGTGCGCCTGCGCGCCGCTGTCTACGGCGCATGCGCCGTAGACAGCGGTGCCCATTTTCGGGCAAATATCTCCTAAACCATATAGGTTTAGGAGATATTGCTTGGACCTACAGGTAAGCCTTAATCTAGGCTTACCTATAGGTCCAAGTTGTTTGGAAGGGTTTACTTCCTCTTTAAACTTACATTTTAATGCATTTAGTTCTCATGGAAGTGTTGAGGTTTACTTGTCCAAAACATCTACCCATTCAACTCCCCCCTCCTAAGATTTTTAGAATGTGCCACCAGAGGGGGTGAGGGAGCATATAATTGTAACTTATCCTTTTTATTTTAAATACACATTTAAATGTTAGAATATTATGTTGCCCAACAATGTTTGTGTCAAATATGGTTGCAATTTTATGTAGTCGGGTATTAATTTCTTTTCTTTGTTTGACTCCACAGTTTCCTTCAAACACCCAGCAATGGCAAGATGTGGCCGCCCAGTTTGCCAATTTACGGAATTTCTCCAACTGTGGAGGTGCCATTGATGGCAAGCATGTGAGGATAGTCCCACTGCCAAACTCAGGATCATATTATTTCAATTATAAAGGGTTTTGCAGCATAAAAAAGTAATGAGCTGAAATTGATGTGATTGATGACCAAAAATTAAAATGATGTTGTTTTTTCAGACACAGGAACTTTTGAGCCAAGAAGAGGCTGGGCTCAGCAGCCAGACAATGGAGTGCAGAATCCCTCCCCTGCGTCCTCTCAAAAAAAGGGGCAGGAAGAGCCATCACCTAGATGAGGCCACAGCGGACTTCCTAACTAGGGCTACTTCTGTGATCACCACAGCACCCGATAGTGCTGAAGGGTTTGGCTGTTTTACAGCTAATAAACTCAGAAAAATTTACCCAGCTCAAAGGGAGCTATGTGAGGGTATCATCATCCAGCTCCTTAGCAAGGCCAGTAAATGTGAGCTAACCACCAAATCACATGGGTGTAATTTGGACCACACACCTTTACCTCCTCCACAACAAGCCTACCCACATCAGCAAACCTACCCACCTCAGCAAACCTAGCCACCCCAGCAAGCCCACCCAACTCAGCAGCATGGTGGTCAGTGGCAAAATCAGCCCCAGGATGCACAACAAGGCCAGTGGTCTGGGGAGTTTAGGGGCTACTAATTTAGCATGTTGTATTTTTTGATTTAAGTATGATTTAATGGGCTATATTTTTTTAGATTTCAGTGTATCATTTGCTCTTTTGGTTTATAATTTTAAATTTAGAATTGTGATGAAAGAGAATGTCTAATAATTTAAGAATTTTATTTATGTATGTGTTTGTATAAACAAAATGGGCAATTTTTTTTTTTTTATTGATATCATTAGAACACAAATCCTAGGTAAAATATGTTTGTTAGTACTTTGTCAGTATCACCAGCAACTCATATTTATTATTAAGCCATTAAAAATTAAGAGAATGTGCGCTGCATTTAGAAAATTCAGAATTTGACACATCACAAATCTGCTATCTACATTACGAATGCTAGTTTTACAAGACCGACCTCTTCGTGCTGGTCCTTGATCCCGAGCATGCGTCTTTGTACTTTGGACTAAATTTCGATGGTTTTGTGTACACACAATCGGACTTTGTTCCATCAGACTTATGTTGTCAAAAAGTTTGTCCGTTTGCACAGCCAACAAAAGTCAGAAGAAAACCGAAAAAGTTTGTCCGATAGAGCGTACAGGCCTTTTTACTTTCCGGATGCACTGTAGTTTTGGATAATGTTGTCATTCATTATTTCATTTTGGACTTCATTATTTTTGCACTTTGTTTACATTGTCTTTCTTAATTTTTATATATTTATATATTAAGCCCTGCAATTTATGTTTGACTTTACAAGAGAAGATTCCCTTATCTTAGTAAATGAGGCAAAGCTCTGCTGACTTTCATCATCCAGTCATGTACAAGCAAAAATACAGATTTTATATAAAATATATATATATATATAAAATAATCTTTTGTTGCTTTGCAGCCTGAAAATGAAGACAGGCACAGTTTTTTTGTTTTATCCAGATGTGCAACTTATAACATCCAAATGAAAGATATAATACCATGTCAGAAAAATGTTTTAAAAAAAATCAAAAACAGAATTACCGAGTTGGAAAAAGGATCACGCCTCCTAAAAACGACTTGTAAACTCAATCAAGGTGAAGAAAATCACCTTCTCAATGGCACACAAAGCCATTTAACTTTCAACTGTGATTAGCTGTGGTCATTTTGATTAGCTCAGCATGAAAAGAGCTTTTCCTGGAGAATTGTAATCCCTGGCAGTGCAACTGAAGCAAACAATCACTTATGGGTTGCACCGTCAAACGATCTCCGGGACAATGGAAGCACATGCATTCTGATGGATAGGTGGATGGCAGGTGGACTGAAGGGAGCCCACCCCTTCTTAAAAGGTACAGGAGCACACTGAACACCCAGCAAATCGCACAATGGCTTCAAAGGTGTCAGTGCGTTGCCTGACCAATATAACAGTAATACAAAAAAGGTGTCCCTCCATCTATTCATCAGAATGCATGTGCTTCCATTGTGGAATCACTCATAAGCTAGTGATAGGACCACAGATACCAGGGTGCCGTGATGAGGCTCTGTGGCTTACGCATGTATTTGCAAATGTGTGCAGACTAAACCCCTGTTTAAATGCATACTGTTAGATAGGTTGATTTGGTTGTCAGCGGACTGGTCGTGAGTAAGCTTGGATCTTTCCTTAGATTTATCCTTGGCCTTGTTTATATCATATGTTGCCTTCCAATGCTGCTTGCTGCAAAGGCCTGTTATAGGTGCAGGCAGTGGACACCTTTTTTATATGGAGTTCACCAGAGCTTCACAGGTTGCCACAGGAGTCCTCTTCCACTCCTCTATAACGACAACACAGAGTTGGTGGATGTTAGAGACCTTGTGCTCCTCCACCATCCATTTGAGGATGCCCCACAGATGTTCAATAGGGTTTAGGTCTGGAGACATGCTTGGCCAGTCCATCACCTTTACCATCAGCTTCTTTAGCAAGGCAGTGGTCATCTTGGAGCTGTGTTTGGGGTTGTTATGTTGGAATACTGCCCTGCGGCCCAGTCTTCGAAGTGAGGGGATAATGCTCTGCTTCAGTACCGTATATACTCGAGTATAAGCCGAGATTTTCAGCCTCTTTTTTGAGGCTGAAAGTGCCCCCCTCGGCTTATACTCGAGTCATCGCTGTCTGTCTGCCCGATCAGCGTGTCGAGCAGACAGACAGCGGCCATTCTAGGATTCAAAGGCCGCGCCTCCGTCTCCGCCTTCGCCTGTGATAGGCGGAACACTGAATTTCCCAGCAGTCTGTGTTCCGCCTATCACGGACGTCCTCTCATCCTCGTCCGTAGTATGAGGATGAGCGGACGTCCATGATAGGCGGACCACTGACTGCTGGGAAATTGAGTGTTCCGCCTATCACGGACATCCGATAGGCGGAACACTCAATTTCCCAGCAGTCAGTGGGAAATTGAGTGTTCCGCCTATCACCGACGGAGGCGCGGCTTTTGAATCCTAGAATGGCCACCGACGAAGAGCTGCGGGACGGGCCGGGACGCAGGCCGGGACGGGACGCAGGCCGGGACGGGACGCAGGCCGGGACGGGACGCAGGCCGGGACGGGACGCAGGCCGGGACGGACGCAGGCCGGGACGGACACAGGCTGGACGGACACAGGCTGGACGGACACAGGCAGGCTGGACATAGGTAGGCTGCACGGACACACACACACACACACACACACACACGGATGCATGCACACACAGGGATGGATGGACACACACGGATGCATGGACACACACACACACACACACACACACACACACGGATGCATGCACACACACAGGGATGGATGGACACACACACACACGGATGCATGGACACACACACGGATGCATGGACACACACACACACACACGGATGCATGGACACACACACACACGGATGCATGGACACACACAGGGATGGACGACACACAGGGATGGACAGGCATGTCTCACCCTCGGCTTATACACG
This sequence comes from Lithobates pipiens, assembly GCF_037356315.1. NCBI lineage: Eukaryota > Metazoa > Chordata > Amphibia > Anura > Ranidae > Lithobates > Lithobates pipiens. The sequence continues at coordinate 193,846,514 of NW_027507718.1, forward strand.
AGTCAATAATTTTTTCCAGTTTTTTGGGGGTAAATTGGGGACCTCGGCTTATATTCGGGTCGGCCTATACTCGAGTATATACGGTATGTCACAGGACATCTTGGCATTCATGGTTCCCTCATGAACTGTAGATCCCCAGTGCCAGCAGCACTCATACAGCCCCAGACCATGACGTTCCCATCACAATGCTTGACTGTAGGCAAGACACAGTTGTCTTTGTACTCCTCACCTGGTTGCTGCCACACACGCTTGACACCATCTGAACCAAATAAGTTTATCTTGGTCTCATCAGACCACAAGACACGGTTCCAGTATCCATGTCCTTAGTCTGCTCGTCTTCAGCAAACTGTTTGCGGGCTTTCTTGTGCATCATCTTTAGATGAGGCTTCCTTCTGAAATGACAGCCATGCAGACCAATCTGATGCAGTATGCGGCTTATGGTCTGAGCACAGACAATCTGACCTCCCACCCCTTCAACCTCTGCAGCAATGCTGGCAGCACTCATATGTCAATTTCCCAAAGTTTGGATATGACGCTGTGCACGTGCACTCAACTTCTTTGGTCGACCATGGCGAGGCCTGTTCTGAGTGGAACCTGTCCTGTTAAACCTCTGTATAGTCTTCGCCATGGTGCTGCAGCTCAGTTTCAAGGTCTTGGCAATCTTCTTATAGCCTAGGCCATTTTTTTTGTAGAGCAACAATTCTTTTTCCTCCTACGGAATTCGGAGAGCGCTTTAACAGGATTACTTGAGTGAACGTATTTTGCCAACTTGAGTCTTAAAGGGGTGCGAACCTGTTCCGGGTGACAAAGACGTAGAGCCAGGAAGGTGTCTGGTTTGTTGGCCTTGGTGTAAATCGCATGGCTGGACCTACGAATGGCCTTGTCTGCTGATTTGGCCAGGAGTAAGTCCAATTCAGCCTTGGTTTTTCTCAAGTTGAAGTCTGTTGGGTTCAGTAGGGGATGATTGAAATCGGAGGAAGTAGTGGTGGTAATCTGTCTTGAGCTGCTGTCAATAATTTTTTTATCACGGTGGAGATGTGTGGAGACCGATATACAGGTACCATGAATCACCGGTTTATGTGCCTCCCATAAAAGGACCGGAGAAATACCCAGGGTTGCGTTGTGCAAGAGCTATTCCTTAAGAGCGAGTTGTATATCAAAGCAATAGGATCTATTGCTTAGGTGTGCATAATTCATACACCAGGTGCGGTCCTTGGATTGAGAAATCAAAGATTAGACAGTAGTGATAACTGCACAGTGGTCAGACCATGGGATAGTGTGGATACAGGAGTTCAGCAAGATCGACGAAGGTGCAACAGGGACAAAAATGTGGTCTATTCTAGAGAAGGACTTGTGTGGGTAGGAGTAAAATGTGTAATTATTTTTTGAGGGATTACATTCTTTCCAGGAGTCAAGCAGGGAAGCTTGTTGAAGCTGTATGCGAAACTGTAAGTGAGGGAGAATGTGACTATGGAGCTTTAACCAGGTGTGGATGGAGTACTAGATTTGAGTCGCCACATATAAATAAAGTCCCTTTACAATGAGTTTGTATAACCTGTAAGAAACAGGTGGGAAAAAATGGATTTGGATTGTTGTTAAGGGCATAATATGACACAGATGTTGTTTCAAAATCCTGTAGTAAGCCCACAAGGATAATTTAGCGATCTCGGCAAGGGAGGTGAATGGTAGGGTGTGGTGGAAGGCCAGCCCTCTTTGTTTTGTAATGGCAGGATCTAAAAAACTTTGGAGCACTGTGGGCCGCAAAGTGCGTCTCCTAGAGGGCTACTAATCCGGCTTTTAGAGAAGAAAAATCCTGGAAGGCTTTAACCCATTTGTTAGGGGAATTAAGGGATCAGCGAGGGAGGGGAGGGTAGGGAAAGAGGGGAGGTGGGAGGTAAGTGGAGGGAGGATGTGTGGTGAGGGGGGCTTCAGGTACAGTATATGCTAGGCTGTGGAGACATCAATCGACAGTAAGTACCCATGCAGCCTAACTACACAGCCTGAGTATATAATCGTCAGTAGCGTGATACTCTAGGTGCGGCCGGAACAGAGTCTTGTAGAGCGGGAGAATTATCGTTTTATCTCTGGAATGAATCCCCTTTTTAATGCATGCCAATATTCTGTTTGCTTTGTTAGCAGCAGCTTGGATTGCATGCCATTGCTGAGCTATCATCTACTAGGAACCCCAGGTCCTTTTCCATCCTAGATTCCCCAGGAGGTTCTCCCCCCGTGTATAGATTGCATTCATATTTTTGCCACTCAAATGCATTATTTTATATTTTCTCTACATTGACCTTCATTTGCCATGTAGTTGCCAACCCCATTAATTTGTTCAGATCTTTTTGCAAGGTTTCCACATCCCGCAAAGAATTTATTGACCTGCTTAGCTTAATATCATCTGGAAATACAGAGATTCAACTGTTTACCCCATGCAACATGTGCTCCTAAAGTCAGAGTGTATGTTGCACCAGTGTGAACTGGGCCTAAAGGTGCAAATTCTAATATATTGATTACATTCTGAAAATGTAACCAATTTTATAGACCTATGACCTTTATATAATGACTTGTGGTAATCCATAAACCTACTCAAATTAAATAAACGTATACTATAGGCTGCCAATAATTGAATAATATTTATTAACCTTTGGGAAATTATCATTAGATTATTTAATGGCCAACAGTAACAAAATAGGATAAGTTGAACAGAATAGAAGCGCTTTCCGTCGTTTTGCAAATCCAAGAATGGAATTCTTTTTGTGTGTGTGTTATATGTGTACAGAGAGACCTGAAAGAGGTGAGAGACACACACACAAACAGAAAGTATGCAAGGTTCAGTTTGAAAAGGGAGGTGTCATCAGTGGAGGAGGAGGTGGAAAATTAATTCAGAGAAGACAGAACTGAGTCTCCTATTCAGTGAAAAGGCAGATTATAATGTGAAAAAGATTCCCTACAGCTAACAAGAGCCACCATGACGAAGAGACTTCACTGATTTGACACTTGAATTAGATGTTACAGGAACTTTAAAAGTAATTCAAGAAATGCAGTAGATTTAGGACACCTTGCTACCTGGAATGATGCAAACAACAGTGATATAACCCTTATGAACCAGCAAACTACTTATTCAAGCCAAGGGAAATAGCAAGATTGAGAATCCAACAGCCTGCAAAGTCAAGTGTGTTCAAACCTGAAGCAAAATTTGAATATTCTTAAATTTACAGTGTCTGACTGTCTGTAGAAACCTGCATATAATAATGCCTCCTCTCTTCTTCATCCCTTTCCTTTTACTGCTGATGTCACGTGGAGCACAACCTGATGGCCCTAGAGGTTCCTGGCGTCGCAGATTTCGATGGGAAAGTAATGGACGAGTTTTCAGCCTCCAGAGCTCAGGTTCTGATCACAGAGCTGGTACTTTCTACATTTCGGAGGTACATAACCCTGTTAAACCAAGGAGACCTGCAGGATCTCAGAGAAGAGACTTTATCAGTAATGGTAAACCAAGTCAAGCCGAAGAACTTAACCTCAGTCAAACTCCTACCCAAAGGAGTGATACTCCTTTGAGAATTTACACAAGCAATAAGGAACATATATTTTCTACCCACAAAACCAAAGGAATTCAGCAAGAGTCAATGCAAAGAAATGATATTACACAAGTATACCCTACAACAATTAAGAGTAAAAAGCAGACTTCAACTCAGTACATGGCAGTCACAGAAACAACAAGCACACAGAGAAATGAAGCTATGCATAGGGTATCTACACAGAGCAGTGCAATGCAAACAAGTAAAGCAACTCCACAGTCAGCATCCCAAAGAAGTTATGCAACTCCTGCACAGGTTAGTGATGCTCTGCTGAGAAATGATATCCCATTACATAATACTATAACTCAGAATAATGATGCTACACAGCAGAGGTCTGTCACCCAAAGGAATGAAATTACACATCGGACCTCTGTCACTCCAAGGAGTAACATTACACAGTGGAGTCCTGTCACCATGGAGAATGACGTATCGGAAAGCACTGGCATCACTCAAAATAGTAATGCAATTCAAAGGGCAATCACCACGCAAAGACAATTAAATTCTGTAAGCTCTGACAGAATGACACCCTCAAATGCCCGTCCAATAGGCTCTCCCCCGGTTGCACAGAGAATGGCTGGAGATGACCCACGAAACCCTTACAGACCTCGAAATGTTTTGACATCCAATTTAGCCCCTGCAGGTAGAAGACCAGGAGCACGGCCCTATCAATATGGTAAGTTTATTTAGGGCTTATGGGGCCAGTTCACTAGATTGTGAGATTTTTTTTTTACATGTGATCATTTTTTTAAATTAAAATGTACACATAAATAAATAGGTCACATACAAAATCATAGTTTAGGTGTGTAATTGTTGTTTACAGCCTCAAATAGCTATATAAACTTTGCATGATTTTATTTCTCATGTATCAATGATTTTTTTTTATACTCACAATAAGTTACCTCCCCCTCAAGGAGAAGGGCCCATTCCCACTTGTGTGTTGTGATAATGGGCACCACAATGCATGGCAATGCACCTGCTCTGTATGCGGTGCTTTGTGATGCCATTCCATGTATATGTCAGCCAATGCTCTGTACCAGGGGCGTTGCTAGGTGGGAAAAATCCCGGGGCTTCAGCCTGATGTCTGAGCCCCACACCAGGGTAAGCTCACTTGCTGATTGCTGCCTGGCTTACCAGTGCTCATCAACGCAGACAAATTGTAATTCCCGCCTTCTGGAGCCTGCAGCGCATATGATGGACATCACACGTCCCGTGGTCCTGGCAATGGACCAGTGGGACATCCATCATAGATGCTGTAGGCTCCAGAATGCGGGACCTGCTATGTCACTCGGCAGTGCATTTCCCGTTCGGGGCTAATAATAGATTTGTTAATGGCCGAGACCCAGGGCTTTTTGGGGGCCCACTCGGGGCTCCTGCCCACCGTCCCGATGCCACTACTCTGTACACTGCACCACAATGTGAGGGGACGAGGTAGAGAGTGTGACATCACCGCACCACCTCTCCACCTTGTCCAAATCAGAGAATACTTTGCATTAAATTCAGAAAATGAAAAGCATTCTTTGAATCGTGCCAATGCCAGGCGGCTAAGTAGTGGCGTCTACTTCAGTGATTTCTAGCTTTTAGGGGCATCAGCCTGGTATGGTATATGCATAGTAAATTGGTTCAAGCTTAACCAATGTAAGTATGTATAAAATATCCAAACCTGGAATTTCTCTTTAAGTGAGCCCTTAGATAATTTAAACTTCACTAATTGCACGAAGATTGGATGGTGTATGAGATTTTACTTGACTGGACTCCAATCTATATTGATATAAATTTTGTAATATTGCATATATGAAAATTGGTTATAATATGTAGAGGTGGTTTGAGATTGGAAATTTTTGAATGTTACTTTATAAAATGAGATGGAAAGCGCTTCACTGTTTGAATACGTTTATTTATATTTTATGGTGGTGTGATAGCACAGTAAGGTGGCAGCAGCTTTCATTAGAGAGATATTTATGTAGACCCCTTTCACACTGAGGCGTTTTTCAGGCGCTAAAGGGCTAAAAATAGCGCCTGAAAATGCCTCCCCTGCAGCCCCAGTGTGAAAGCCAGAGTGCTTTCACATTGGAGCAGTGCGCTTGCAGAACGTTAGAAAAATTCTTGCAAGCAGCATCTTTGGAGCGGTTTAGGAGCAGTGTATACACCGCCCCTCCACTGCCCCTGCCCATTAAAATGAATGGGTAGCAATGCGGAAGCGCATTTCGGGCGCATTTAACCCTTTCTTCAACCGGGGTTTAAAAGCGTCCCACTAGCGACCGAAAAGCTCTGCTAAAACTAGCTAATGTAGCCCGCTGGCAGTGTGAAAGGGCTCTTATACTTCAGAATATTTTAAGTATTTGGGGATCTTTTATTTATTTATTTTATTTCAGTAATCTATTGGTTTTCGATATGAGACTAGCATGCAAAAAAACAACGATCATTCGTCCAATATTCTTGTTGTGTAATCGAGGCTTAAGCATCTCTTACGTACATTACATTTTCAGCTAAACCCAATAGGTTGTAAGAATAAGTCACTTTTCTAAAACAGTTTTGTAATATGACCCTAATATTTGACCATAAAAATTAGCAAATAATTTATTTTATTTGTGTGTGATTAGAATATAATTTTCCCAGGAAATGAAACTCTTTACAGCTTACTTTGGGGCATGTCACAGTGCCACCGGTAGGGCAGAACAGTGGTGTAGTGGTTAGCACTCTCACCTAGCAGTAAAAAGGGTCGCTGGTTTGAATCCCAACCACGACACTACCTGCCTGGAGGTTGCATGTTCTCCCTGTGCCTCTGTGGGTTTCCTCCAGGCACTCCGGTTTCCTCCCACACTCCAAAGACATGCAGGTAGGTTAATTGGCTTCTGCCCCAAATTGGCCCTAGTATATGAATGGGGACCTTGGATTTGCAGGCTCCTTGAGGGTAGGGACTGATGTGAGTGTGCAATGTACAGGGATAGGGACAATTGTAGACACTCACTCAGGTTGAACTGGATGGACTGGTGTCTTTATTCAACCTTACTAACTATGTAACGATGTCACACTATTGATCCTGTCAATGGCAACAACTAGGCAGCAACAGATAATACTTACCTGGTTTTACACTTTGCTTCCTCGCTGGCAGGATGAGTGTCCTGTTGCTGGCAAATTACATGCAGTTTCCATCAGTAATGAAGTGATGGCTTATATGGACAGCAGAGTTACATGTGGAATCGGGGAAGTATTTGCTCTGCATAGTGATTCTGTTTTATTATAAGGGACAGGATTGCTAATGTGGCATGGCCCTTAGGGCTCATTCAGATTGACGCTGAGTCTTGTCCTCCATGCGGAGCAGCTTTTTGCTGTATCTTCTTTGACCTAAGAACTGCATGCAGGCAGCCCATAAAAGCGGATTCAGATGCAGTGGCTACATGGACACAATTGCATGTCAAAATTTGCGGGCCGGAGTGTGTGCATGGATCCAAAGATAGAAACTGTGCTCAGAGGTGGATGAAGAAGCAGCAAAAAGTGACTCTGCACATAGGATGGGACTCAGCGCCTGTCTGAATGAGCCCTTATCATGAAAGCAATACAAAAGATAAAGTTAGTCTATTTATGTCACTTACAGCAACTCAAAAAAGGGAGTATACCCCTCACATATTTGTAAATATTTTATTATATCTTTTCATGTGACAACACTAAAGGAATGACACTTTGCTACAATGTAAAGTAGTGAGTGTACAGCTTGTATAACAGTGTACATTTTCGGTCCCTGCAAAATAACTCAATACACAGCCATTAATGCCTAAACCGCTGGAAACAAAAGTGAGTACACCCCTAAGTGAAAATGTCCAAATTGGGCCCAATTAGCCATTTTCCCTCCCTGGGGCTGTGTCACAAGGTCTCAGGTGTGAATGGGGAGCAGGTGTGTTAAAGTTGATGTTATCGCTCTCACTCTCTCATATTGGTCACCGGAAGTTTAACATGGCACCTCATAGAACTCTCTAAGGATCTGAAAAAAAGAATTGTTGCTCTACATAAAGATGGCCTAGGCCAGTGATGGCGAACCTTGGCACCCCAGATGTTTTGGAACTACATTTCCCATGATGCTCCACTACACTGCAGAGTGCATGAGCATCATGGGAAATGTAGTTCCAAAACATCTGGGGTGCCAAGGTTCGCCATCACTGGCCTAGGCTATAAGAAGATTGCCAAGACCCTGAAACTGAGCTACAGCATGGTGGCCAAACCATACACCGGTTTAACAGGACAGGTTCCTCTCAGAATGGGGGGGGGCATTTTTGTTTTTTGAAGCACGTGAATAGAGCCAGAGGCACTGCGCCCTGAGCCTACCCAGTTGTGTGACAGTAGCGAATGAACATTTGCTATTTTCACACTGAATGTCCTCCCCGACAAGCAATCCTATTGGTGAGGAGAGAGGAGGAAGGAGAAGATGTGGAGGCTGTATGAGGAGACGCAGGGGACAAAGTCAGCGCCCGGAGGTAATCGCTGCCTGGGGGTAAGTGTGAGGCGCATCGACTGTCCATAAGGGAGGAGTGCTGGTGGCTCAATCTGAATGACTGGGGGGGGCTGTGACTGAATTGTTTGATGCCCTTCATTACCCCCCCTCCCCCCAAATATACCACCAGCTGCCACTGGTTACTATCATATAATAGTGGACTCATAGGGGTTGATTTACTAAAAGCAAAAATGCTGTTCACTTTGCAAAGGAAGTTACCATTTGGCATGGTAATTTTCCACAGAACTTAGTGAATGAAGTGAATCTGTGCTGACATCCACCATCCAATCATGTGCATACAAAAAATGCTGTTTAATCTTTTTCATTTTCCTTGCACACGATTCCAGAAGGAACAAGTTCTGTTCTGATATGTTTCATGCTAGGCACAGTGTTTTCTCTTTGATAATGTGCTGTGCCTAGTGCAAAACACGTCAGAGTAGAACTTTGTTCCTGCCGACTCGTTTAATAAAGGAAGATTATTATTTTGCATCTATTGTGCAATATTCCTGTTGCTGCTAAAATTGTTTGCTTCGGTGGAGCTGAGCTGAGCCAAGCCAGCACCTGAGATATGATCTTGGACTGTGAAGCCTGATCTCATCTGGAGCGGCATGTAATGTATTGACAAGGTGTAGCCAGCATAATGATATCACAATTACATCAGGTATGTTACTAAGGTACCAGGGAAAGCACCCCCAATTAAAATACCTCTATTTCTATATAAATAATAAAGCATCACCAACTGAATTTATGTACAATTATCATATTAGTACTCCTATCTCAATCAGTTATCTGTCCTCTACTGGTTTTGCTTCTGATAAATCTGATTTGTTACAATTTAGTAGTGGTCTATTTTTCATGTTAGCTTTGAATTGCAGGTCTTCCTGATTTGGTTCCTGATGCTCTATTTATTCAGAGTGCCACCTATATACAGAGAGTACCCATGTACAGCCTTCGGTGTGCAGCAGAAGAAAACTGCTTGGCAAGGTAAGAGAAAATTAGGCACATGTAGCCACAAAATAAAGCAGAGGTTTGATACTGATGAATGAAAACTTGATACTACTTGGACAGCTACTCAGGGCCGATCCTAGGGTCACAGACGCCTGGGAGCAGAAATATTTCTGGCGCCCCCACATGGGCGTGGTCATCTTACTAACTCCTCCCCTTTACAAATGTTTCTATGGCTACAACTCAAACACGGAGATGCTCCCCTAAGAAGTCTTTATCACCCTGGGTTCCTCCCATAATCTTTTAACAATAAAGAAAATGAGTACACTAATGGGACCTGAAGGGGGGTCCCGCTAATGCACACAGAGAGTGCTTTCCGTTAGAGAGTCTGTTAGAAAGAGCTCCCAGAGATACTGCAGACATGATACAGGAGATGGTCAGATACTGCAGACATACTACAAGAGATGGTCAGATACTGCAGACATACTACAAGAGATGGTCAGATACTGCAGACATATTACAAGAGATGGTCAGACACTGCAGACATACTACAAGAGATGGTCAGAGACTGCAGACATACTACAAGAGATGGTCAGAGACTGCAGACATACTGCAAGAGATGATCAGAGACTGCAGACATACTAAAAGAGATGACCAGAGACTGCAGACATAGTACAAGAGATGATCAGAGACTGCAGACGTAGTACAGGAGAGGGTCAGAGACTGCAGTTCCTATGGATGGAAGTAGATAATGGCCGACCAGCCCTCTCACCAGACCTGGCGATACAGCAACATCAGTTCTTCTGATCAGGTGTCAGCTCACTCTGGGTTGCCCGTGGCGACTCTGCTGGGTGGTGCTCAGATCTGTATTCTGTCAATCAATCCATTCCTTTCTTCACCGGGGATGGCGCTAGGCTGTTCAGCCTTCCCTCTGGTGGCACAGGGCAGCAGGGTTCTCTTTCTGATGGCATCCCCTCAGCACTGTCCTCTCCCTGGAGTCCTGGGTGCACTTCCCCCAAAGCTCTCTCTCTCCCCCCCCCCCCTCTCTTATTCAGCTGAGCATGCTGTGTGGGTTGCAGTTTCCGGGTCACAATGGGGCTGCCAGTCCTCAGGACTACATGTCCCACAATCCTATTCTCTGCTCCCTTTTTATTTTATTTCTTCCCTGGCCATTATGAAGGAGGGAGAAGAAACATAGTGGGCAGCTGACCTAGCAAGCGCCGCTCACTAGTACAGCACTGCTCTCTCTACTCAGACACGGGTGCTTCAATCTCCGGCTGCTTCGGTCTCCTCCTCTGACAGGAGGAGGGAGGGGGATGGGCAGTAAACACAGAGAGCCCTCTTCCTGTTGATAACAAGGACAGCGGTGGCACAGTCTATCCTCCCCTGATCTGCTCCTGCATACCTCCCAAGTTTTAAAGTTGAGAATGAGGGACATTCTGGGGAGAGTGACCTGTGGCATGCGCAGCTTATATCAAAGTGCCCATCAGAGCCCCCCCCCCACAGCAGGTATCCCCCATCAGAGCCCCCCCACAGCAGGTGTCCCCATCAGAGGCCCCCCACAGCAGGTGTCCCCCCGTCAGAGCCCCCCCACAGCAGGTGTCCCCCATCAGAGCCCCCCACAGCAGGTGTCCACCATCAGAACCCCCCACAGCAGGTGTCTCCCATTAGAGCCCCCCACAGCAGGTGTCCCCCATCAGGGCACCCCACAGCAGGTGTCCCCCCATCAAGGCCCCCCACAGCAGGTGTCCCCCCATCAGAGCCCCCACAGCAGGTGTCCCCCATTAGAGCCCCCCACAGCAGGTGTCCCCCATTAGAGCCCCCCACAGCAGGTGTCCCCCATTAGAGCCCCCCACAGCAGGTGTCCCACATCAGAGCACCCCCACAGCAGGTGTCCCCCCATCAGAGCACCCCCACAGCAGGTGTCCCCCATCAGATCCCCCACAGCAGGTGTCCCCCATTACAGCCCCCCACAGCAGGTGTCCCCCATTACAGCCCCCCACAGCAGGTGTCCCCCATCAGGGCACCCCACAGCAGGTGTCCCCCAGAGCCTCCCACAGCAGGTGTCCCCCATCAGAGCACCCCCACAGCAGTTGTCCCCTATCAGAGCCCCCCCACAGCAGGTGTCCCCTATCAGAGCCCCCCCCCCCACAGCAGGTGTCCCCCATCAGAGCCCCCCACAGCAGGTGTCCACCATCAGAGCCTCCCACAGCAGGTGTCCCCCATTAGAGCCCCCCCACAGCAGGTGACCCCCATCAGAGCCCCCCACAGCAGGTGTCCCCCATCAGAGCCCCCCACAGCAGGTGTTCCCCATCAGAGCCCCCCACAGCAGGTGTTCCCCATCAGAGCCCCCCACAGCAGGTGTCCGCATCAGAGCCCCCCACAGCAGGTGTCCACCATCAGAGCCCCCCACAGCAGGTGTCTCCCATTAGAGCCCCCCACAGCAGGTGTCTCCCATTAGAGCCCCCCACAGCAGGTGTCCCCCATCAGGGCACTCCACAGCAGGTGTCCCCCCATCAAGGCCCCCCACAGCAGGTGTCCCCCCATAAGAGCCCCCACAGCAGGTGTCCCCCCATAAGAGCCCCCCACAGCAGGTGTCCCCCCATAAGAGCCCCCCACAGCAGGTGTCCCCCATCAGGGCCCCCCACAGCAGGTGTCCCCCATCAGAGCACCCCACAGCAGGTGTCCCCCCATCAAGGCACCCCACAGCAGGTGTCCCCCATCAGGGCCCCCCACAGCAGATGCCCCCCCATCAGAGCACCCCCACAGCAGGTGTCCCCCATCAGATCCCCCACAGCAGGTGTCCCCCATTACAGCCCCCCACAGCAGGTGTCCCCCATCAGGGCACCCCACAGCAGGTGTCCCCCATCAGAGCCCCCCACAGCAGGTGTCCCCCATCAGAGCACCCCCACAGCAGGTGTCCCCTATCAGAGCCCCCCCCACAGCAGGTGTCCGCATCAGAGCCCTAAACAGCAGGTGTCCGCATCAGAGCCCCCCACAGCAGGTGTCCACCATCAGAGCCTCCCACAGCAGGTGTCCCCCATTAGAGCCCCCCCACAGCAGGTGTCCACCATCAGAGCCCCCCCACAGCAGGTGTCCACCATCAGAGCCCCCCACAGCAGGTGTCCCCCATCAGAGCCCCCCACAGCAGGTGTCCCCATGGATCAGTACCTGTCCAATAGATCACTGTAGCTTGGGCGCACTGGGAGCAGAAGCACCGTGCACATTGCAGGGGTGCAGGGCATCCGTGGCATCTTTGGTTACTAGGAGGGCGGCACTCAAACAGCATTTCTGGAAGTGCACTGGATGATAGCAGCTCTGGCCAACCCAGAAGAGAAGAGCCAACACACGCAGAGGGGGCAGGGCAGACACTAGACTGCTCCACGCGCACCGGACAGAAAGATTAGTGGAGTCTAGTACTGGAATGTGTTCTGTTACTAGGCTCTATAGCGGTACTCAGACAGCATGGATTCCGGGGACAGCGGGAGCGGTATGCGCTCTTGTCAGTTGCTGGTGGGATGGGGAACCACAGCACCTGCTACATGCGCTCCACCTCTCCGTCTCTGGACACAGACGAGGAGGAGGGAGGGGAGCAGCACTCTGGAGCTTCGGCGCCCGGGTGCGGAGCACCCCACGCAAACTGAGCGGGGAAAATTTACTGCAGATATCTGTATATACCCCCCCCCCCAAGCTTAAGGAGCGTAGAAAGCAGGAATGACACAGCAAATGGTTAAATAACAGCAAATAGTATATTGCAACAAGTTAAACAAAAGAAGAAATATACTGTAATAAATCAGCGATTAGAGAATTATACTGTACTGGTTAAAAAGTAGGAGACATATACTATGAAAATTAGGCACTAGCAGTAATATTCTGAGGAAACAATAATTGTTATGCCGCGTACACACGATCGGACTTTCCGGCAGACTTGGTCCAGCGGACCAGAGTGTGTCGGAAAACTTCGATCGTGTGTGGGCTCCAGCGGACTTTTTCTTCCCCAAAGTCCAGCGGACCTAGAAATAAAACATGTTTTAAATTTTCCCACCGAAAGTCCACCGGACCCAGTTCCAATCGGGAAGTCCGCTCGTCTGTATGCTGGTCGGACGGACCAACTACGACGCAACAGCAACTACAGCACCTGCCCGCGAGAATGTTTTGAGCGATCCTATCACGCTGGTTTTCCGCTACAGGGTGCTGTACACCAGGCCCTTAGGTCTGGTATGGATTTTAAGGGGAACCCCTACGCCGAAAAAATGGCGTGGGGGTCCCCCCAAAATCCATACCAGACCCTTATGCCCCCTCTGAACCGTACCAGGCCGCATACCCTCAACATGGGGGGGGTGGGTGCTTTGGGGAAGGGGGCGCCCTGCGGCCCCCCCCACCCCAAAGCACCTTGCCCCCATGTTGATCAGGACAAGGGCCTCTTCCCAACAACCTGGCCATTGGTTGTTGGGGTCTACGGGCGGGGGGCTTATCGGAATCTGGGAGCCCCCTTTAATAAAGGGGCCCCGAGATCCCGGCCCCCCACCCTATGTGAGTATGGGGTACATCGTAGCCCTACCCATTCACCTGGGGGGAAAAGCGTCAATAAAAAACAATACTACACAGGTTTTTAAAGTAGTTTATTAGGCAGCTCTAGGGGTTTTCTTCCGACTTCTCCGCGCTTTCCGGTTCTTCTTGCCGGGCTCTTATTCTCTTTTGCCGCTCTTTTGCTAGCAGTGGCCTGGGTTTCTCCTTCGTCGTTGCCATCGCCATCTTCTTCTTCTTCTGTTCTTCTGATGTTGACACGACGCTCTCTTCCACTGTAATGCCGTGGACGCGGTGCACGGCGACTTATATAGGCATAAGGGGCGGGGTCACCGGGTGACATCACCGGTGACCCCGCCCCTTATGCCTATATAAGTCGCCGTGTACCGTGTCCACCACATTACATCGGGAGAGAGCGTTGTGTCAACATCGGAAGAACAGAAGAAAGAAGAAGACAGCAACCGCGAAGGAGAAAGCCGGGCCACCTCTAGCAAAAGAGCAGAAGATAGCGGAGGAGCCCGGCGAGAAGAACCGGAAAGCGCAGAGAAGTCGGAAGAAGACCCCCAGAGCTGCCTAATAAACTACTTTAAAAACCTGTCTAGTGTGTTTTTTTTATTGACACTTTTTACCCCAGGTGAATGGGTAGGGGTACGATATACCCCATACTTATTCACATAGGGTGGGGGGCCGGGATCTGGGGGCCCTCTTGTTAAAGGGGGCTCCCGGATTCTGATAAGCCCCCCGCCCGCAGACCCCGACAACCAATGGCCAGGGTTGTCGGGAAGAGGCCCTTTTCTCATCAACATGGGGACAAGGTGCTTTGGGGTGGGGGGACGCAGGGCGCGCCCCTTCCCCAAAGCACCCACCCCCCATGTTGAGGGCATGTGGCCTGGTACGGTTCAGGGGGGGCGGGGCGCTCGCTCGTCCCCACCCCCTTTCCTGACCGGCCGGGCTGTGTGCTCAGATAAGGGTCTGGTATGGACTTGGGAGGGACCTCCACACCGTTTTTTCCACGTAGGGGGGTTACCCTTAAAATCCATACCAGGGGATGGGGCTGGCAAGGTATCAATCTCGCAGATGAAAGCGGCAAGATTGACTTCCTTCTCTAGTGCCGTCGTACCTGGAGTCCATGTGTGGGCAATTCCATTCATTTGGAAAGTCCGTCGGAAAGTCTGTTTGTGTGTGTGCGGCATTATAAAGCACAACCTCTCCTAGTGCCTGTCATGGACAACCCTAACTAGAGGGATATATATGTGTGTGTGTATATATATATATATATATATATATATATATATATATATATATATATATATATATATATATATATATATATATATATATATACACACACATACACACACATACACACACACTATATTACCAAGAGTATTGGAACGCCTGCCTTTACACGCACATGAACTTTACTGGCATCCCAGTCTACGTCCGTAGGGTTCAATATTGAGTTGGCCCACCCTTTGTAGCTATAACAGCTTAAATTCTTCTGGGAAGGCTGTCCACAAGGTTTAGGATTGTGTCTATGGGAATGTTTGACCTTCCTTCCAGCAGAGCATTTGTGAGTTCAGGCACTGATGTGGATGAGAGGGTCGGACTCGCAGTCTCCACTCTAATTCATTCTAAAGGTGCTCTATTGGATTGAGGTCAGGACTCTGTGCAGGCCAGTCAAGTTTCTCCACCCCAAACTAACTCATCCATGTCTTTTTTTTAATTAAATTTTCAGGACAAGTACAATGTAATTAAGCATTGCAAAATTCTTTGAACATAAATGATTAGAAGGTTAACTAGAGGTTAACGTCCACATATGCAGGGAACAGATGTGAACTGCATATTTATATAAGAAGAAGCAGATATCATACAGTTTATAAAAGAAAGAGCAACTTAAAACAGCAGGCCGGGAGGCCAAAGTGTGATAGTACATCAATAATATGCTTATGAATAATGAAGTGATTCTCCAAGGGAGAGGAGGCAACTTGTTCTAGTATAGGGAGGAGATAATTGCGAGAGAGAGGGTAATACAGAGAGAATGATGGTACGACTATTAGTGGTTACTGAGGAATACCGAGTGGGGGGGGGGGGGGGTCCCATACTCCGACCGATCCCAGGGTTCCCAGATTTTGGCAAACTGGGGGACTGAATCATGTACAGTGGCCGTCAGGTACTCCATTCTCCATATCTCGGTCACCAGGTGAAGAAACCTGGGCCAGGGAGGGGGTGCACTAGATAACCAACATAGCGGGATAAGCCTCTTAGCAGCTAATAGAATATAGGAAATCAACCGGTTAGTATTTTTAGGTAAACCTGGTACAGGGAGACCCAGCAAACAGTTTAAGGGCTCAACCGGAAGGGACACCCCCACCACTTTCCGCACCAATGACCCCACCTCATTCCAGAAGGGACGTATCGGGGAGCATTCCCAAAAGATGTGAAATAATGAACCCGTGTCAGTCCCGCATCGCCAGCAGCGTCACGAGACTGAGGGGTCGAACTTGTGGGTGACATCAGGGGTTCTATACCAGAACATTAGAATTTTTATGGCCGTTTCCCTTTGTGTAACACATTTAGAGGATTTAAAGGTGAAGGCCCAAATCTTGTCCCACATCTGAAGAGTGATAGGTTTACTTAGCAAATGGGCCCATTTACTCATGTACAAATGCGTAAGTTCATTTAAGGAGGTCGACTCATGAAGGATTTGATGAATGAAGGAGATTAGATGCAATTGTTGGGTACATAGGTGTTCGAATCAACAGAGGCTGGAGTCTTCTGGTGGCTGGTGACCACTTTCAATGCTCCCTCTGGCCCTCCTACTACACCCACTGTGAGATTTCGCTTATCTGAATGGTGGCCACTAGTATATAGATTGTGGCTCGGTATTCACCTGCGGTTTGGTCTTTATAATTTGCACCAGAACATATTGTATTTAAAAAAACAGCTATAAAAAATAAAACATTACAGGCACCAGTACAGGCACCCCTTCAAAGCTGCCAACCTTCAAAGTTGCACAGATGGGAACCAGTGTCACTGAAATCAATGGGCTGTGACCTGTCACGCGACTATGTATCCAAAGTTGCATGCAGGGGCGGACTGACCATTGGGCCACTCGGGCACTGCCCAAGGGCCCCGAGCCACTAGGGAGCCCCATCAGGGTTGCCAGCCTCAGTAAAACCAGGGACAGTATGTAAAAATCAGCGTTTTTTTTTTATTTTTTAATCTGTCTCTGAAATTTCCCTTACCGACACCCTTTTGGTCTAAAAATCCCAAGATTATAGTTGCCCCACCTCTCCAGTACCTTCTCAGCCAATAGAAACATGTCTGTGTATACTGTGTGTACATGTATGTGTATACTGTGTGATTGTATACTGTGTGTGTGTATACTGTGTGGCCCCATGATCTCGGATTGCCTGGGGGCCCCATAATCTCCTATTGCCCGGGGGCCCCATGAGTTGTCAGTCCACCCCTGGTTGCATGACAAATCACACCAGTGGAAACGGAGCCCAAATGTGAAAAAAAGTAATGAAAATTAAATACAGAAAAAAATACAAATATAATTAAAGCAATGATGTTTCTGGGGAAAAAAATAACTACTCTTGCCCTCTGTTTCCCTTGCCTAGTAATTAGGATATGTGAATATATACACAGTATGCTTTTGGGGGCCTAAATAAAATGTTAGCAATCTATGTAAACAAGTTTGGCTAAGATATTTTTAATAATTATATACAAAACAATTAATGTCTAACTCAACATTCAGGCATGTTGGAATCATAGATTTCAGTTTATGTACCCAAAATGTTGAAACCTGCTTTTTATTACTTCCTCACCAATGATCTTCTATTTTCTCGATAGCACATACTTTTTTATTAATTGTGTAGGGTTCCTTCCATGGTATTTTCTAAAATGCTCTGAAAGGCTATGATATTTGAAACCCTTTTTAATATTGTTCAAATTTTCTCTGAACCGGACTCTCAATTCCTTGGTAGTTCTTCCCACGTACTGTAACCCACACGTACACTCCAACAAAGTAACATGGGTGCTATAGCACGTGATGAACTTTTTAACTTCAAATTCTTCTCCTGTTTGCAGTAATTGGAAATTTGTTTTTTTCTTTGGCCGGGGCACGTTTTGTATGTCATACATTTACCACATCTAAAAAAAAGCCAGTTTGGGCCAAAAAAGTGACAGTTTTTTTAGGGGGGGGGGGGGGGTCCAGAACGCTTTTTACAAATTTATTTTTGAGAATGGGAGGATGTCTATATATAAACTATAGGTTTTTGGGGAGAATTTTTTCTAATATAGGGTCTCTGCGTAGTATGGGCCAATGTTTTTTAAAAGCTCTTTCCATCATTTTATACTGTCTACTGTAGTACTGAAGGCTATGCTATAATATTTTTTCTGTTTCTTTTGTTTTGGTTTTAGTAGTTGTTCCCTATTCATAGATTTAAATTGTTTGGTTTTATTCGACTTATGTTGTTTGTATCCTTTTTCTTTATACCTGTGTATGATGGTATTGGCTTGCAACTCAAAATCTGCCTCAAGGTCACATTTTCTTTTAATCCTTATAAGTTGGCTTTTTGGTATGGCTTCCAACCATCTAGGATGGTGCTCACTGTTTATTGGGATGTATTCATTCTGATCTGTTTTATTAAAATATGTTTTTGTGCGCAGCCTATGATCTTGGCGGTATATTTCTAAGTCCAAATAATGTACTTTGTCCATGTTATACTCTGCTGAAAAGGATATGTTATATTTGTTAACATTTATTTCCTTTAAAAATGATTTTAGTGTTGCATCTGACCCCTCCCACAGAGTAAAAATATCATCTATATATCTTTGGTAGACTTTTAGTTCTGGTTTTCTCCTATTATAGATGTTCTCATTTTCCCATTTACTAACAAAAATTTTAGCAACTGTCGGGGCATATTTCACTCCCATTGCTACTCCTCTTTTTTGTACGTAAAACTGTTTATCGTGACAAAAATAATTTCCTCCCATAGCCAATTCTAATATGTTCATTCTATTTGTTTTCTTTTTGACTGTGTTTTCTTATTGAGAGCCCATTTAACAGCACTAAGTGCATCCTTTTGTTTGATGTTGGTATATAAGTAGTCCACTTCAATGCTGGCCAGTATGAAATTTCCATTGACTATTGTGTTTTTGCTTTTATTTATCAAGTCTCCACTGTCTTTGGTATTGGATGGATAACTTTGTGCAATCGGCTGGAGAACATGATCTAAATCTTCTCCAATCCTAGAAAAAAGTGAATTCCACTAATGATGGGATGCCCCCGGTGGTTGTCAGCAGCCATTGGAATGAGGAAAAAAGCCGAGCCCGCCGCCCATGGCTCTGGGGCTTGACTCTGGGGCTTGACTCTGGGCCTCTCTCTCTCCGGCCCGAGCCTTGGAAAGCGTTGCGGTTCCGGCGGCATCCGGAGCCACCCTGAGCCTGTCATTGTGCCATGTGCAGCTGCTGCAGCATTGCCAAAGTTGAGTTTCACTTGGTGGCCATGTCACAAATCAGGCGGTGTACAGGCAGGTTGGAACTCCATCTCAATTTCAACCAACCAAACACTGGCTGTGTATGACCACCTGAAATGGCTACAGATTTTTCTAGCCTGCATTAGAAGATCTTGCAACCCTGGATACCTGTTTAAGAAATGCTGCACCACCAAATTGAGGACATGTGCCAGGCATGGCACATGTGTCAACTTTCCCTTTCAAAGGGAGGACAGGAGGTTAGTGCCATTATCGCACATCACCATTCCTGGCTCAAGCTGGCCTGGCATGAACCACCTCTGGGCCTGCCCCTGCAGAGCTGATTCTCTGCTCTGGGCTGACTCCTGTCCCCTAGACAGACCAGCTGAAGCACTGCATGGCATCTTTTTGCCTGATTCGTTGAATAGCCCCTTGAAACCTTAGGGGGTACTGGTGGTTCATAGGACAATTCAGCAGAGGAGGGCATGGAGGAGGAGGTGGAGCTAACAAATCTTGCATCATCACCACTAGCTGTATGGAGATATAGTGGCAAAACAAGCTCCAGCACTGAGCCCTGTCCTTCATCCTTCCTAGTTGCATTGACCCATATTCATCATATATCAGCTCCTGATGAGTGGCAATGTAGCCTCGAAACGCGTAGAGCTTTAAATACTACAAATCATATTCAAACATGCAGTTTTACTAGACTCTGGAATGTTTTTATTTAATTCTATTGATTTTTTACTATGTGCAAAATGCCTATACATGAAGTCAATGCTTTTGATGTATGAACTGTGGGATTGATGTTTTTGATGTGTAATACTTTAATACATTTACTACATATGATGGATCATGGATTATACATTGTGTATCTTTGTGCCCTATGCTATACATTTAATCTATAGTTAATAAATTTACACTATTTGATTTTTGTTGCTCTTCTGCTTGTTGCTTCCAAAATCGCATGCTTCGTCAAAGTCCCAACCCTTTCTTTTTACCGCATCAATAGGGATGGAGGTCATCTGGCCTCATTTAAAGTCCCAACATTTTCTCTGCAACCATTGCAAGCAGAGTTACCCAGTGTGCTGTAAACAAAATATGGCATTCCCTGATCATGCTTGCTGGTTGACGTCAGCAGTAATGTGGGCCTTGCGGCTGACTGCCTTGCACAACAATGCCACAACATTGCCTTCCACATGATGCTACAGAGTAGACATGTGCAGAGTAAAATATTTCGTTTCGGAATTTCGTTTTCGTCCGAAAACTTAATTTATTTAGTTACTCCCGAAATTCGTTTTTATTTATTTAGTTTTTCGTTCAAAAATTGCATTCGTCCGAAAATCCACATGAATTACGGTCGAATCTGTCTTTGAAGGCTTATGGTGTCTGTCGAATGTATAAAGAAGATTCGATGGAGCTAGTATATAGCATACTTTAAAACCACTGTTAAAGTCTATAGGACTCCAACATTAAAAATCTAAAGTGCTAATTTTAAAGACTAATTTGCAAGTTACTGTCCTAAAAAGTGTTTGGGGACCCGGGTCCTGCCCCAGGGGACATGTATCAATGCAAAAAAAAGTTTTAAAAACGGCCGTTTTTTCAGGAGCAGTGATTTTAATAATGATTAAAGTGAAACAATAAAAGTGTAATATTCCTTTAAATTTCGTAGTGGGGAGGTGTCTATAGTATGCCTGTGAAGGGGCGCATGTTTCTGGTGCTTAGAACTGTCCCTGCACAAAGTGTAAAAAAAAAGTCCTTTAAAATCACTCGCAGCTATTATGAATTGTCGGCTCTGTAATACAGAGAACACTCATTGAAAGTCATTGATAAAAAAATAAATAAATAAATAAATAAATTTAAAAAAAGCGTAGGGGTCCCCCAAATTCAATTACCAGGCCCTTCAGGTCTGGTATAGATATTAAGGGGAACCCTGCCTCAAATTTAAGAAAAAATTTAACGTGGGGTTCCCCCTAAATATCCATAACCAGACCCTTCAGGTCTGGTATGGATATTAAGGGGAA
This sequence comes from Lithobates pipiens, assembly GCF_037356315.1. NCBI lineage: Eukaryota > Metazoa > Chordata > Amphibia > Anura > Ranidae > Lithobates > Lithobates pipiens. The sequence goes on from NW_027507718.1 coordinate 193,867,554, forward strand.
CCCCGCGTCAAATTTAAAAAAAAATTGCCGTGGGGGGTCCCCCTAAAAATCCATACCAGACCATTTATCCGAGCACGCAACCTGGCAGGCCGCAGGAAAAGAGGGGGGGACGAGAGAGTGGCCCCCCCTCCCTCCTGAACCGTACCAGGCCACATGCCCTCAACATTGGGAGGATGCTTTGGGGGTCTGTGACCCCTCAAAGCACCTTGTCCCCATGTTGATGAGGACAAGGGCCTCATCCCCACAACCCTGGCCGGTGGTTGTGGAGGTCTGCGGGCGGGGGGCTTATCAGAATCTGGAAGCCCCCTTTAACAAGGGGACCCCCAGATCCCGGCCCCCCCCCCTGTTTGAAATGGTAAGGGGGTACAAAAGTACCCCTACCATTTCACAAAGAAAGTGTAAAAAATAGTTAAATAAAACAAACACACTTTTGAAAAATTCCTTTATTAAAAATAAAAAAAATAAAAAAAAGATTCCAGCGGCGGTAATCCACTCTTGCTATGCAGCGACGGACGGTCATCTCTCCAGCGATGGCTCATCTCATCCAGCGCAGCGAATACATCCTTCTTCTGTCTCCGCAGAGGAGACACTGCAAGGATTCCGGCGGCCTGACGTTTCTTATATACGGAGGGCGGGGCCACCCGTCACCTGACCCCGCCCCCCTCTGACGCAAGGTGAAACCTGGGGTTCCCTGTGACGTATGGGTGACCCCCGCACCCCTCTGATGTAACACAGGCAGGTTTCCGTTACATCAGAGGGGGGCGGGGTCACCCATACGTCACAGGGAACCCCGGGTTTCCCCTTGCGTCAGAGGGGGGCGGGGTCAGGTGACGGGTGGCCCCGCCCTCCGTATATAAGAAACGTCAGGCCGACGGAATCCTTGCAGTGTCTCCTCTGCGGAGACAGAAGAAGGATGTATTCGCTGCGCTGGATGAGACGACCATCCGTCGCTGGATAGCAAGAGTGGATTACCGCCGCTGGAATCTTTTTTTTATTTTTTTTATTTTTAATAAAGGAATTTTTCAAAAGTGTGTTTGTTTTATTTAACTATTTTTTACACTTTCTTTGTGAAATGGTAGGGGTACTTTTGTACCCCCTTACCATTTCAAACAGGGGGGGCGGGATCTGGGGGTCCCCTTGTTAAAGGGGGCTTCCAGATTCTGATAAGCCCCCCGCCCGCAGACCTCCACAACCACCGGCCAGGGTTGTGGGGATGAGGCCCTTGTCCTCATCAACATGGGGACAAGGTGCTTTGAGGGGTCACAGACCCCCAAAGCATCCTCCCAATGTTGAGGGCATGTGCCCTGGTACGGTTCAGGAGGGAGGGGGGGCCGCTCTCTCGTCCCCCCCTCTTTTCCTGCGGCCTGCCAGGTTGCGTGCTCGGATAAAGGGTCTGGTATGGATTTTTAGGGGGACCCCCCACGGCAATTTTTTTTTTTAATTTGACATGGGGTTCCCCTTAATATCCATACCAGACCTGAAGGGTCTGGTTATGGATATTTAGGGGGAACCCCACATCAAATTTTTTCTTAAATTTGAGGCAGGGTTCCCCTTAATATCCATACCAGACCTGAAGGGCCTGGTAATTGAATTTGGGGGACCCCCACGCTTTTTTATTTATTTATTTATTAATTTTTTTATCAATGACTTTCAATGAGTGTTCTCTGTATTACGGAGCCGACAATTCATAATAGCTGCGAGTGATTTTAAAGGACTTTTTTTTCCTGCATAAATGACACTTTGTGCAGGGACAGTTCTAAGCACCAGAAACATGAGCCCCTTCACAGGCATACTATAGACACCCCCCCCCCTACGAAATTTAAAGGAATATTACACTTTTATTGTTTCACTTTAATCATTATTAAAATCACTGCTCCCGAAAAAACGGCCGTTTTTAAAACTTTTTTTTGCATTGATCCATGTCCCCTGGGGCAGGACCCGGGTCCCCAAACACTTTTTAGGACAGTAACTTGCAGAATCTTTTCTCTCTGTCGAATGTTTTCTCTATATAATCTTGGACTAATAGAGGTAAGGTTAGGCACATTTGACCACAGGTTCTATAGACAGATTGTTATTGTCAGAGTCATGTCGAATCTCCTATTCTATATCGAACTGTTGTAACAATGAAAACGAAAATAAAGCATTTATTTATGTCGGATCTTTCGTTTTTCGGATTTTGTGCTTTCGTTATCGTTTGTCAAAACGAAAACGAAAATTGCTGAAATTCGGATGAAAATGCATTCGGACGAAAACGAATGCACATGTCTACTACAGAGCTGGAATGGCCTTATGTGCAAATAAATAGAGACAAGGAACCTGCCATTGTGGTACAGCACATTCTGCATATTCATGTAAGGGGGCAGAATCTACCAGACGGAAAGACAGGAGTTGTAAAGCCAGCAGCTTGGACAAGCTGGAATTTAGATGCTAAGCATGTGAGTGGCAGTGACTTTATATTTTTTTCGCTGCAGCAGCTGGGGCAGAGAAATTTGCCTGCTATACTCTAAAGCTGGTGGTGTGTAGCTGGCAGACGTGCTGCAAGGTCCTGTGACACCCTTCCATCCTTCGCTATACCATTATCCCTGTCAGTGGAGGCTGCTGAGAGGTCATGTGATATAGCAGGGGGTAGACCTGAAAGGTGAGGAGTGAGGGGAAGAAGAATTGCTTCCTTTTTTGTGATTTTCAGATGCTCTTGCCAACGGGCTGAGTGGTGGGAGGTTAAATGCCTTCTAAAGCATGTTGTACCCAAATGGCTGGTGTTTTTGCCTTGCTTGATCTGCTTGAGGCAAAGTTTGCAGCTTGCAACAGTGCGATCGGCTGCACATGTACTTAAAAAGGCCCAGACAGCTGAGCTGTGGGAAGTGGACCAGGAAATAAACAGCTCCACAATCTGATGGAATAGGGTGGCTGCTCTCTACTCTTCCAGGGTGGCCTCGCTGGAGTTGTGCCTCACGCTCACTTTCCTCATCTACTCTACCCGGCACCCAAGTCGCATCAGTGACCACATCATCATCCCCTCCATCCTCATCATCACTGGAGCCAACTTGGCAATACGCTGCCTGCAGCTTGAGAAACATAACCGACAATGTGTTGTTTATAAGTGTTCTCCCCTCTCTGTAGGCTCATCTGCTTACCTTCCTCAACCTCAGTTCCATCAGAATCAATAAATGCCTGTGCATCATCAAGGAGCAAGTGACTGACACTGTGTTCAAATAACAAGGAGGCAGAATAAGCCACTCTGTCAGCTGCAGTGGACTGCGCACTAGTCTCTTATTGGGTAATAGAAGATGAGGAGGATTAGGATGGTTTAGTAAGCAAGTCCACCACCTCCTCTGCATGCTTTGTCTGGATAGCATGGGCAATATCACTAAACAGAGGAAATGGTGTCCTGCCTGAGGATGAAACACGTCCACTTTTGCCTGTGGACACATATGCTGCTAGCCTCCTTACAGTGGTATGGGAATGTCTGCCTCTCCTTGTTGGCCTCCCAGAAATGATAGTGGGAGGGGGGCTAATTTCAAAAATATAATAGAGACATTGAAATGTGTGAATGTGTAATCAATGGAAAGCGGAATTTGGTGCACTTTAGGACTGCTGCGGACAAAAAAATAACACAACTATAAAAAAATAAAAAAAGGGGGAAAAACAACGCCACAGTCACAAAAACAATGGCTCACAATTTAAAAAAAAAGGGGGTTTTCAAAAAAAATAAAATAAAAAATAACACGCAGCAACCAAAAAAAAGGGGGAGTAAACAACACTGTATAAAGCAGTAAATGTTATTTAATGCAGTGTAAAACCCTGCACTACACAGACACACTACAATATACTGCAGTAAAACTGCACTGACACAATACAATATACTGCAATAAAAATGCACTGATGCACTTCAATATACTGCAGTAAAACTGCACTGAGGCACTTCAATATACTGAAGAAAAACTTATTGGATGCACTACACTGACACACTTCAATATACTGCATTAAAACTCCACTGACGCACTACAATATACTTCAGTAAAACTGGATGGATGCACTACACTGACACTTCAATATACTGCAGTAAAACTGCACAGATGCAATACACCGAAATACTTGATAATACTGCAGTAAAACTGCACAGGTGCACTACACTGACTCACTTCAATATACTGCAGTAAAAAACTGTAAGGACGCACTACACTGATGCTGGACCATCACTTTACTTCATACTACAGTGACACTCTATACTCACAATAGAATTGCATTAGCACATTTTAGCACATTAACTCACTGGTAGCAATGAACAGAGCCCTGTTCTATCTTTCTCCACTCTAATTTCACACTGCAAATGGTTCCTCTGGGAAGGAACCTTTTATAGTGTGGGGTGGATCTATGAGCAATGAGCCATTATTGGACTAAGTCATCATGATTTTCTCCAATCATGGCTCTGTCAGTGCTCTGTGCCCTGATTGGCCAAAGCCTTCATTACTTCAGCCAATCAGGGCTTAGAATGCACTGTGCGGCATGCAGTGCATTTTGGGGCATTTGGTAGGCTGAACAAATGGTTGAACACCCTGCCAATTGGGGTGTTCACCAAATGGGCGAACAGTCACTGTTCACTCTGTACTTTTGCTTGGCTTAAACTGTTCCCCCAGCTCTACTTATTTGTAGATACAACTATAAATGTGTCAATCTTGCACATGAGAAGAAGCAGTTTACTATGGTCCAATAGCAATGAAATGTAGTCCTGTAAAGAGATAATGGAGAAGAAGAAAAAATTGATGATCTTTATCTGACCATCAGAGCTTGAACCAGCGCCTGTTGTTGTTTAGTGAGATCACCCAAGGGGTCTTACAAGCCATACAGGCACTGATACTCCAGGTAGTAGTGGTGTCTGTACTGGCTACACTGGCAAAGGTCTGATGAACACTGTATAGTTGAGTTGACTTTGCTGAGATAACCCTTTGTAGCAGTGTTACTCAAGAGGCAAAAGACAACACCAGAAGAGCCCATAACTTTATCCACAAAGCACACTCAGAAAAAACCTGTATCATCCACCAATGCTTAAGGCTTGATTCACACCAATGCATTTTTAGTGCTTTTTGCATTGCAAATTTGCACTATAGCAGATTTGCACTATAGTTCATTTAACATGGTTTCCAATGGAAAACGTTCTGTAGTGCAAATCTGCAAAATGCAAAAAGCACTAAAAATGTGTAGGTGTGAATCAAGCCTAAAAGTAATTTGACTAGATAGACAAGGCAATCCTCAAACACACAAATATATTGGCACATAAACTCCTAGATTGAGGCTATTTATTCCAACCCACAGCAGCAATTAAAGTGTTGCTAAACCCAGGACCCTGCATTCACTATATCTGGTCTCCCACAGTACACAGAATATGGAAATGCAATTATTAGTAAATATAAACTGTTAAATACGTTTTCTCATCAGCAATATATAGCAGTTTTGTGACTTCTATCAGTGTCCAGTCAAGCACTGGTTAAAGCTTGTAGGAGGAGTTTCCATTCTCCTCTGACTGTCCTATGAGGGTGCAGGACCCCTGTCTGGATAGTGCGGATTGGCTTGTGCTGATCACATGCACCCTTCCAGAAAATAAAAAAAAACTCTTTAGCAATACACACCAAACTGAGCATGTGCAGAGTGCCCCAAGGCTCTGTACTATCAAAAGTAGGGATGGGCCGTACAGACCCCTTTTCAGTTCGCACCCGAACTTTCGAACACCGCAAAAGTTCGGACCCAAAGAACGAACCCCATTAAAGTCAATGGGTCCCAAACATCAAAAATCCAAAGTGCTAATTTTGGAGGCTTATATGGTTAAAGCTTGTAGGAGGAGTTTGCATTCTCCTCTGACTGTCCTATGAGGCTGCAGGACCCCTGGCCCTCTGTCTGGACAGTGCTGATTGATCTGTGCTGGTCACATGCACCCTTTTGGAAAAGGAAAAAAAACTCTTTAGCAATACACACCAAACTGAGCATAGGCAGAGTGCCCCAATGCTCTGTACTATCAGGAGTAGGGATGGGCTGAACATACCTCTGTTCAGTTCACACCGAACTTTCGAACACTGTAAAAGTTTGGACCAGAATAACGAACCCCATTAAAGTCAATGGGACCCAAACATCAAAAATCCAAAGTGCTCATTTTGAAGGCACGTATGCATTAATTGGGCATACAATGGTTATAGGGGTCCGGGCCCTGTCCTGGGGGATATGTATCAATAACAAAAGTTTGTGAAAAACGTCATTTTTAAATGAGCAGTGATTTTTAGGTTTTTAAAGTGAAAGCATACAAATGAAAACTCCTTCAAATATAGCGCTTGGGGGGTCTCCTTAGTCTACCTGTAAAGTGACAGATCTGTACCATGTCTAAAATATGCTGCAGAAATAATTGCATTTATAAAGCCAAAAAAAATTTAATAAGATTTTCCCTGCAAGCTGCCTTTATTTTGCTCAGCAACAGCTGAGGAGCCACTGTGTATGATGAGGCCAAAATGTAGTGCACTGGGAACAAGATTAGAGATTTTGGATACATTCTTGTGTCACTTTGACTTTGGATAGTAACGGGTGTGTAAAAATTGGTCTTTGGGTGTGTGTAGCGCCTTCCCACTGTAACCCTATAGAGATAATCTTGATGAAGCAAGAATTGGCTTTGCTGTAAAAAATTGCAATGATATGCACCTGTCAAACAGGTGCTGAAAAATTACTCTTTGGGCATCGGGGGTACCTTCCCACCGTAACCCTATAGAGGAAGTCTTGATGAAAGCAAGAATTGGCCTTGCTGTAAAAAATTGCAATGATATGCTCCTGTCAAACAGGTGCAGAAAAATTACTCTTTGGGTGTCGGGGGTGACTTCCCACCATAACCCTATAGAGGTGCTCTTGATGAAAGAAAAATAAATTGCAATGATATGCACCTGTCAAACAGGTGCTGAAAAATTGGTCTTTGGGTGTTAATTGTTTCCATGAAAACTATACCAAAAACATTCTTCCAGATGAAATGATTGAAAGCCCTCAAAGCTAGGCAGCCTTGAAGTCCTGCAGAGATTCCACATCCCAAAAAGGCTTAATCAGAGACATCGGCATCAGGGGCTTCATAGCTGGTAATCCAGGACTGAATAATTTTTATAAAAGTCAAACGGTCTGTGGACAGACGCGTTCTATGATCAGTAACGAACCCTCCTGGAGCAATGAATGCCCGTTTTGAAAGAACGCTGGATGCAGGGCAGCCCAACAACTCAATAGCATACTGGGCAAGTTCTGGCCAATGGTTTATTCTAATGACCCAGTAATTCAGTGGATCGTCCGCTGGAAAGCTCTCCATCTCTCTTTTGGCCCTGAGGTAATCATCCACCATGTGATGCAGATGCTGCTGATGGGATGTGGAAGCTGACAGCCCTGGGCAGCGAGGACTAAAAAAATTCCAAAATGGCTCAATTAGGCGGACGCCTTCTCCAACGCTCCTCTCTTGACCAACAGAAGACACAAAACTATGTTTTCCATCACACTGTAACCTACTGGAGTCAGAAAAAATGCTCAATAAAATCCTCTTTAACGTGTCCTCAAGAGATTTTATCTTCTGCACTCTGTGGGGACGAGATGAGTTCTTTCCCCTTATAACGGTGGTCAAGGAGGGTTGCCAACCAGTAATCATCCTTCTGCTTTATGCCACGTATTCTTGGGTCCTTTTCGCAGGCTTTGAAGCATGAGGTTGCCCATTTTCCTCAAATTTGCAGTGGCTTGAGAAGCAGACTCCTTGGGGTCACTCAGGATGACACCATCTGGAACTTCCTCCTCCCAGCCATGTACCAATGCACATAATTAAAGATGAGCCGAACACCCCCCGGTTTGGTTCGCACCAGAACCTGCAAACAGACCTAAACTTTGTGTGAACTTTAGAACCCTATTAAAGTTTATAGGACTCGAACGTTCAAAATCAAAAGTGCTAATTTTAAAGGCTAATATGCAAGTTATTGTCATAAAAAGTGTTTGGGGACCTGGGTCCTGCCCCAGGAGACATGTATCAATGCAAAAAAAGTTTTAAAAACTGACGTTTTTTCGGGAGCAATGATTTTAATAATGCTTAAAGTGAAACAATAAAAGTGTAATATTCCTTTAAATTTCGCACCTAGGGGGTGTGTATAGTATGCCTGTGAAGGAGCGCATGTTTCCCGAGCTTAGAACTGTCATTTAAAATCACTCGCGGCTATAATGAATTGTCGGCTCCCCGTAATTCAGAGAACAGTCATTGAAAGTCATTGATTAAAAAAAAAAAAAGCGGGGGGTTCCCCCAAATTCAATTACCAGGCCCTTCAGGTCTGGTATGGATATTAAGGGGAACCCCGCATCAAATGTTTAAAAAAAAATGCATACCAGACCCTTTATCCAAGCACGCAACCTGAGGGCCGCAGGAAAAGAGGGGGGGACCGGAAAGTCGTTTGTGAGTGTGCAAGTCCGCTCATTCAGAAAGTCCGGCGGACCTCCGCTGCTAAGACCGGCGAATTGTCCGCTGGAAAGTCCAATCAGTGTGTATGTGGAAAAATACTCCTTACATCCATGAGATGAAAAAAAAACACAAACACTTTTGCAAAATTGTGTGTTCTACAAGTCCCATCAATTAAAGTTTTCATATATTTATCCACCATGCTTGAATCAATTGTGCATCCAAAAAACTATCGTGATCCGTGATTTACCACCACCTTCCAATTTACACACTTACTAGAAAACAGAAATAAAAACGCCTGTGTATATTTCTTTAACACCCAGTATATCACGGTTCTGTAAAGCCGCGTACACACGGGCGGACTGTATGGCCTACTTAGTCCGTCGAAACACATTTCAGCGGACAGTCCGCTCGTGTGTGGGCTTCAGCGGACTTTTTCAGTGTGCAGTCTGGCGTACTAAGTATTTCGGATTTTTCGAAATACTGTCCGTCATACTTTGGTTTCAGCGGACAATCCGCTCGTCAGTAGGCTAGTTCGACGGACTAAGAATGGCGCATGCTCAGAAAGGATTTACACGGCGAAAGGTTTCATTGCTGTGTATTGGACTTCCTATTTCTAGTCCCGTCGTACGTGCTGTACACGTCATCGCGAAAGCTTTGGACGGACTGTCCGTCGGATTGTATGACGGACTAAGTAGGCCATACAGTCCGCCCGTGTGTACGCGGCTTTAGGTACAGTTATATTCTTACGTTTTGTCGCTTCTTATGTACTCATAGAAAACAAAACGGCCATCATTGCGCAAAAATTCCACATTTACTTTAAAAGTTTACACTCACATGTATATGTGCCTTAGCACCGAGTCTGTCCATCATTCCAATAATGGTCTATAATGGCCGCTCTGTATGCAAGGAACCACCGTGCGGTTCAAGCCTCAATGTGAGAGTAGTTCATAGGCAGGATGTAATGTCAGCTCACACAATTAGCCTCAATACGTTTCGCATAAGATATTGAATTTTGCGCAATAATGGCCGTTTTGTTTTCTGAGTACATAAGAAGCCACATTGGAGAAACAAGAATATAACTCTGTACCTGACATAACCGTGATATACTGGGTGTTAAAGAAATATACACAGGCGTTTTTATTTCTGCTTTCTTGTAAGCTGTTAAATTGGAAGGTGGTGGTAAATCACGGATCACAATAGTTTTTTAACTGTACAATTGATTCAAGCACGGTGAATAAATAGATGAAGAATATAACTGATGGGACTTGTAGAACACAATTTTGCAAAAGTGTTTGTGTTTTTTTTTTTATTTTTTAGAATTTTTATTTTCTGTCTCACTGAATCTAAGGCCTTGTACACACGGGCGGACTGTCTGACGGACTTGGTCCGCTGAAACGTGTTTCAGTGGACAGTCCGCTCGTGTGTGGGCTTCAGCTGACTTTTTCAGCGGACAGTCTGGCGGACTAAGTATTTCGGAATTTCCGTAATATTGTCCGTCCAACTTTGGTTTCAGCGGACAGTCCGCTCGTGAGTAGGCAAGTTGGACGGACTAAGTATGGCCCATGCTCAGAAAGGATTTACACAGCCGAAGGTTGCATTGCAGTGTATTGGACGTTGTATTTCTAGTCCCGTCGTACGTGCTGTACACGTCATCGCGCAAGCTTTCAGCGGACTGTCTGTTCATCGTGTGTGGTCAAGTCCGTTCATTCAAAAGTAGGACGGACTGTCTGTCGGATTGTCTGACGGACTTAGTTGGCCAGACAGTCCGCCCGTGTGTACGCGGCCTTAGGAGCATTGCATTAGATAGTAATTGATGGTTTATATGCATTGTTTAATATTGATGATATTATCTTGATTTAATCAATTGGTGGAACATTCATACAGTACAAAAGTGATTGCAACTACCTAATATACAGTTTTCAATATTTTTACCATGAATTATTTTATTGACTGGTCTCTCTTGCATCTCTTTACTACTATTGCAAACTCCGTCAAAATTTTCTTGTACACAAATAAGTTTTAACACTGAATTTGTTTTCTCTGTTTCCTAGGTCAGCCTACTCCCCTGACATCTCTGATATAAGTTTCCGGGTCCTTCTTCGCTTTCCACAAAGGGTTAAAAATCGTGGCACAGCAGATTTTTTACCAGTGAAACCAAGGCATACTTGGGAATGGCATAGTTGCCACCAGTGAGTTCTAATTGCCTCTTATGACATTATCACCCTCTTTTCCAATTTTCCTATTTGCACTTATCTTCCCTTGTATTTCTATTCAAAAGGCATTATCACAGTATGGATTCATTTAGTCACTATGACCTCCTGCATTCTGCAACCCAACGTAGGGTGGCAGAGGGACACAAGGCCAGCTTCTGCTTGGAAGATACGACATGTGATTTAGGAATGAGACGGCGATATGCCTGCACAGCACACACTCAGGTGATAACAAATGAATATTTACTTATGGAACTTAAAACTAAAAATTTTTATTTTACAACATAATGGGTAAGTTAAGGCCTCATGCATACTGGATGTTTCTACAGCTGCTGTTTTTGGATTTAGGCATTTTCTACAGCCAGTAAACTCCCCAGCATGTTATCCTATGTGTCCATGCACATTTTCTGTCTGGAAGCAACCCCAAGAACAAGTGGGTTTGAGTTTTTCAGCTGTAAAAATGTCCTAACTGATAAAAGCTTAAAAACACTAAAAAACACTGAAAAACTTGGCTATTCAGCTTTTAGCAGCGTTTTTGAGCCATAAGCTTTTGTGTGAGTATAGTTTTGTTAAAAAATGCTAAAAAATGCTACAGCCAAAAAAACTAAAAATAGCTACTGCAAAAATCCTGCAAAACTCATTCTACAGCAACAGTTTTTTTTACAGCTAATGCTACTGGCATTGTATAACGTCCAGTGCAATATAATACTAAGATAGAAAGATACCTTAAAAATCTTTAAAGGAAAACTATGGTCTATGTTATTTAATTTTTTTAAGCTCATAAGCATTTAAACTGAGTTTTTTTTCTTCTTTTCTATTATGTATATAAAATATCTTTATACATATTAGAAGATGAGTGACTGTATTGACTCATTCATTTGTGTATGTGTTAGTTGCAGCTTCAGCTATTCAACTTGGAAACCATAACCTTTTAAAATTTTTTAAAATTGATATGACTATATTAGCAAAAAAAATGTGTTGCAGCAAAATTGCAGGTAGAAAATGCTGTTACTCAAGAATAAGAGACATCAAGAACCAGAGCAAAAGGGAAACATTCCACAATTACACTGCATCTTTCCATCTCATCTTATCCATCTATAGTTCAGACCTTTGGAGATCCTGGAGCAGAGTTTGAAGTTCCAAAATACCTACCGCCCCAGGAGTATCTAAGTCCCCTCCTCTAGCTGCAGAAAGTACCCTTGAAGGAGGTTAGAGTACATCTGGATTACAAAGCAGTGTAATTGTACAGTGCAAAATTCACATTTATAACACATTTTTAGAAATCCAGAAGTAGTACTCTTAACTCAGATTGTATGGTCCCTGAGGGTGCATAGTCATTTCATAAGACTGGATTCTGTAGGAAGGGTTCAACAAGATATCCCCGGTCCTCGCGGGAGATTATGAGAAAGGACTCATTCATTACAGGTGTCAGACTGCTTCAGCCGGCTATCCCAGGCCTTGTTATATTTTAGAAGGGCAGCCAATATGAAGGTATATTACATTCTTGTATGGCAGGGTGGAGTTTATTTCTGAGACCCAGGCCTCAAAGGTAGGGAAAATGGCCTGCATCCAGTGATGCGCCACCAATTTCCGAGCAGTGAGTTTCGTGCAGGAAAGTGGCATAGAGCTTGCCTACGTTAACATCTGAGAGTAGACCTAATACTCATGGTTTAGGATCTAGTTGGAGTGGGGAGCCCATGGGGTCGTGTAGGAACTTAATCATTTGCATCCAGTAAGCTTGAATATCAGGACAGGTCCACATTGAATATATTTTATGTATTTTTCTTTTTGGTTGAATTAGATGGAAAAAAGTACTGGAATAGCCAGCACATCTAGGGCATAGTGAGATGTAATTTAAACAATATTTAGAAATTCTTAGTGGAGTTAAATAGGCTCTGTGTATGATGTACAATTGTGTCAATTGGTCAGAGAGTTTAGGTGAAATCAGCTTTGTAGTCTATGTGAAATCAGCTTTGTGCCTTCTAGTATTTCGTCCCATTCTGACTCCTCTAGAGAGCTGACATCTCCTACCCAGTGGGCTCTAGCCTTATCAACTACTCGATTAACAGTGGGGGTACGCAGTGTGGTATACAATGCAGATAATAATTTAGTGGGATCTTCACCAGTGATTATCTCCACTAAGGGTAACGTTTGAAGAGTGGGGATATTCTCCGGGAACTGGGTTTGGAGGGCATGACATAGCTGTAAGTACCCGAATAGCATGTAGGAAGGGAGCTCAAATTCCTCCTTCAAAGATTGAAAGGGCCTCACTCCTGTGGGAGTAAGCACCTGGTATAGGTAAAATATACCCTTTGAAGCCCATAGATCAATGTCCGGGATAGAGGATAGTTCCTGTAATTAGGGTTTATGCCACAAGGTGATGTGTGTATGGTAGGGTATGGCCTTGATTCTGTTAAGAGCTGTCTCCCAAATACGCCTATGATGAAACAACATGGAGTCTCAGGTACTGACTGCACCTTGGTGTCCCTTACCTCTAAAGAGCACCTGTAGGCGGGAGTGCACAATGCAGTTTGGGTGTCTACAGATTAATGTTTGATACCTAAAAATGTCCAATTTGAGAAGGTGCTAAAAGTGAGGCTGGGCTGCTAAGTAGTAAGAATGGAAGTGGGGTAGAGCCGTGCCTCCTAAGGTGGTGGGGATTTTAAGAGTGAGACAGGACAGTCAATGCCTTCCATGTCCCCAAATAAATGTATTGAGGATAGTGTCAATTGTTTTAAAGATTTTCGGGGGGGGAACTAGGACTGGGGAGTGCGAGAATATATAAAGGAACTTGGGCAGCAGAATCATCTTGATGAGGTTCACCCTACCCATCACCCTCAGTGGAAGTCTCGCCCAGGATTGTGTGTGGGCTTTTAGAATACCGTAGTAAATAACGGTTCTATGGTATTGGTTGTATAGTCTTGGGACACTCTGGTAACTCGAACTCCTAAGTATTGGATTGAGGACACCCTATTTAATGGGAAGGAGGCTGAATTGCTTGTTGGTGGATAGGGGTCTAAGGGAAGGATTTGCATTTTGCATTTTGCTCCAGTTAATTGGCAGCCTTGAGTGTGAACCAAACTCCTCGATAGTCTGAAGGGCAGCTTTCAGTGAGGGGCCTGTGTCCTCTAAATACAGGATCATGTCATCTGCATACATTCCTCAATGAGAGGGCCTGAGCAAAGACCATGTACATCTGGGTGTGTTCAAAGTGAAATGGTCAGCCGTTCTGTGGCCAGGGCATAAAGAAGCAGGGACAATGGGCATTCCTGACGGGTACTGCATCTCAGGGGGAAAGAATCTGAAACCCAGCCATTTACTGACACTTGAACCACTGAAAAGCAATACAGTAATTGTACCAATTTAATAAACTTAGAATCAAACTCGAAACTTCTCAAACGTTCCCATAAGTATCCCCATTCCACGAAATGAAACGCTTTAGCAGCATCTAATACCACCACTGCTCTGTAAGCAACTGGTTAGAGTGTAATATAAGAGGGAGAGATGAGGAAGGTTTTATTCTGAAATAGAAAGTAGAGTATATTATTTGAGAGACAGCAGCCACAAATGTTGTTCAGTATGTAAGCAGCTTAGTTAGGTCAAAATATAAGGGGAAGAGACAGGGTAGATTTTATCTTGAAATTAATATTAGTGTTTATTATTTGAGAAATAATAGCCAATACATTTCTTTAGTTGGTGACAATATGTAAGCAGCTTGGTAAGGTCACATTGCAAGAAGAAGAAGAGACAATGCAGGTTTTATATTGAAATAAACACTAAAGTATATTATTTAAGAGACAACAGGCACAGATATGGTACAGTGGCTGGACAGTATGTAAGTGGCTTGGTTAAGCCGCAATGTATGAGGGAGGGTTGAAGCAGGTTTATCTTCAAAAATAAATCAGACTATATTTTTTGAAAGACTATACCCACAAATATTGTTCAGCTGCTGGACAGTATCTTAACACCTAGATAAGGTCACAATATAAGAGTTAACAGATGAGGCAGGTTTTATCTTAAAAATAAAAATGAAAGTGTATTATTTTAATAGAAAGTAGCTACAAACATTGTGCATTCGCCAGACTGTATGTAATATAAGAGGGAGAGATGAGGCAGGTTTAACCGCTTCAGTCCTGGAAGATTTTACCCCCTTCCTGACCAGAGCGTGATTTGACACGGCATTGCTTTAATTGACAATTGTATGGCCATGCGACGTTGCACCAAAACAAAATTGATGTATTTTTTTCCCCACAAATAGAGCTTTCTTTTGGTGGTATTTGATCACCTCTGCGGCTTTTATTTTTTGCGCTATAAAAAAAAAAAGAGCGTAAATTTTGAAAAAAAAATGTATATCTTTTACTCTTTGCTATAATAGATATCCCCCAAAAATATATAAAAACCCTAATTTTTTCCTCAGTTTAGGCCGATATGTATTCTTCTATATATTTTTGTTTAAAAAAAAAAAAAGGCAATAAGTGTATATTGATTGGTTTGCGCAAAAGTTATAGCGTCTACAAAAGTAGGGGATAGTTTTATGGCATTTTTATTGTCATTTTTTTTATTAGTTATGGTGGTGAGCTGTGATTTTTATCATGACTACGAAATTATGGAGGACACATCGAACACTTTTGACACTATTTTGGGACCACTGTCATTTATAAGTGTTATAAAAATGCACTGATTACTGTGTAAATGACACTGGCAGGGAAGGGGTTAAACACTAGGGGGCGATCAAGGGTTAAGTGTGTCCTAGGGAGTGATTCTCACTGTGGGGAGGGATGGGCTACCAATGACATGACAGCGATCACTGCTCCTGATGACAGGGAGCAGTGATCTCTGTCATGTCACTAGGCGGTACGGGGAAATGCCTTGTTTACATAGGCATCTCCCCGTTCTGCGGCTCCGTGACACGATCGCCAGGACACTAGCGGACATCGAGTCAGTGGGTCATGCGGGCACGGTCACGCTGTATGTGATGGGCTCACCCGCTAGCCCCACCAATTAAAGGGGATGTACAGCTACGCCCATTTGCCCACCACTGCCATTGTGCCGACGTATATCAGTGTGCAGCGGTCGGCAAGTGGTTAAAAGGAGAAGTCCAGCCTGATCTTTTCCTATGGGTCACAGGAGTGCAATTCATTTTGCACTACTGTGACCCGTTTTTAGCGGCGAGTGGTCTGAAGTCTGCTCTCCGCTGACGTAATTGCAATCAGTCGAGGCAGTGCGTCGTCTCGACTTAAGACGTCTGGATCCGCCAGCTGTCTTGAATGATGGCAGTCTCAACCTCTCAGTGAGCTGCTGAGACAGTCGCTCCCCACCCCTCCACAGCTCAGTGCTCCAATGAGCGTGGAAGAGCAGAGCAGGAGAGATGCTGATTGACAGTCAGCAGCTCTCCTCTTTGGGAGCCGAGAGAACCAAGCCATCGGCGGTGTTCGGTGGCTCAGTTCTCACTGCAGAGGCGGTGGGGGAGAGATGCAGCATCAGTCTGATGCTGCATCCACCAAGTAAGTATGAATCTAGAAATAAAATATATATACTTCTCTTTTAATTTTAAAATAAACAGTGTGTTAATCTAGAGACGATAGCCACAAATGTTGTTCACTATGTAAGCAGTTCGGTTTGGCCACAATATAAGGGGAAGAGACAAGGCAGAGTTTTTTCTGGAATATAAATTAGAGTGTAATATTTGCGAGACAATAGACACAAAAAAATTTCAGTGACTGGACATATGTAAGCAGGTTTGTTAGACCACAATGTATGAGGTGGGATGAGGCAGATTTATCTTAAAATAAATATTATAGTGTATTGTTTGAGAGACCATTGCTACACATATTGTAGTACTGAAGCACAGTAATAGGCTGAAAGCTTTGAGGTCCAATGCAGGAGTTACCCTGCAGTAAACATTACAAAATTTGGCAGCTGAGGTTTAGCTGCAGACACATTGTGTGGCACTTTTACAATACTGGTGCAGAGGATTGGTAGCAGGTGCTGGTAATGATGGCAGTGCCAATTGTTTATGGTCAAATAACACTTAAAAATTTAGTGTGTTGGGCGGTGGCTAGGCTGGGCATATGAGTGGAACAACCTCACAGAGCTCCCGACTAATATCCTGCTACCAATCCTGATTGAAAAAAAGTGTGTATTTGTGCTGCTTAACTACTTAGTGACGGGGCCATTTTTGGCAATACGGCATTGCGTCGCTTTAACTGAAAATTGCACGATTGTCTGTCTTCGGGCAAATATCTCCTAAACCGTATAGGTTTAGAAGATATTTCTTGGGCCTACAGGTAAGCCTTAATCTAGGCTTACCTGTAGGTCAAAGTGTGTTGTAAGTGTTTACAACCACTTTAAGAGGTTGAAACAGATTGCCTAATTATTTGACCAACCTCTGTTATTAAGTGAGCATAATCATAGGTGTTATATTATAGAAAACCTCTCATATCAAAATAATATTAATATGACATCAACCCCTTATACACTTAATGACATTAAACAAATTCCAAAACATGAAAAACAGCAATAAAGTGAAAGTAGCACTCCCTCATAAACTATGTGCTACAATTCAAACACATGTCAGTGTTTAGGGCCCTTCACCCTTAAAAACGATGTGCTACACTGAAAAAGCTTCCAAATAGTCTACAGTTTATATCCAAAAGCATAAATAAAAAAAGGTGCAAGTGTTGATGGCTCTTCACCCTTATAAACGATGTGCTCCACCACCACATAGGAGCTTCCAAAACATGAAAAACAGCAATGAATTGAAAGTAGCACTCCCTTATAAACTATGTGCTACAGTTCAAACAAGTGTCAGTTTTTAGGGCTCTTAAAAACTATGTGCTTCATTGGAAAAATCTTCCAAATAGTCCACAGTTTATATCCATAAAAAAATGGTGCAAGTGTTGAGGACTCTTCACCCTTATAAACTATATACTCCATCACCAGCTAAAATGCTTGCTCACCTTGCAAGTGGATCTGTAAACGAATGCAGATCAAATGGGCTTTTAGGACAACAATCCTTATATATATATATATATATATATGATGATCATCTGGTCTCATCCACAAAGTATTGCTCCTAGATGCATGTGCCGACCTCAGCTGGCTGTATCTCCATACACTCTGCTGTACATATAGAAAGAAAATGTCCACATATAGGGGCTGATTTACCAACATGAATGGAACCGTGCGTCCGTTATATAAGACCTGTCAGAAGAAGAGAAGCGTCACACAGCGGGAGCCTCCCATTGCGCGGAGCGGCTCGAGAACCAAGAAGAGACGCCATGGAGGAAGATGCCGGACAAGAACCAGAAGGGCCTGGTATGAAATTTCGGGGGACCCCCACACATTTTTTTTTTCTTTTTTTTTTTTCTTAATGCTAACCTATGACCTGTGTGCAAATAGCCTTAAAAAAACCCATAGAAGTGAACCAGCGCAAAAAAAAGTCAAGTTGAGAGGTACGCCTGTTCAACTTATGCAAATGAACCTACGTGACTTGACATTTACTAAGATTTTGTCGGTGCAGTGAACCAGAGCACTTGATCAGGCGCAAATGCCGTTTGCGCATGCGCAGTGTATAAAATGATCTCACGTAGTTCCGAGTGTATTTGCAGGCGCAGTAGGCTTGCTCAGAGAAAGTTTATATTCCGTCCTATTTTGGCCATATTTGTTACTTGGACAGTCATATCTATACTTCCTCACATCCCCCCACATCACCCCCATAATATTTGCACTTCCAGCTTCTTTTAATTCTGAGTTGAAGATGCCGTGCTCCAGGTCTATAGCGGCGTACAGATCACGGCCGCCCATGCGCCGGCAACATGATAGTAAATGGGGAATTGCGCTGTGTTACAGGCGCAAGTGCTTTGTGAATACAAAAACGGCCGTTACGCGTCGCCGTGCGCCGCTACTCATGGCGCAAATGCTTTGTAAATCAGCCCCATAGTGTAGTATGTTCTAACAATCACATAATACTCAGCCACTCCTGAGGTAAAATACTTACATATTATTAATGTATAAAAAAAGCACTCTTTTACCGGAGTCACTAAAATGTTGCTATGTTTACCGATAAGCTCAGATGGAGGCACCCCATCGTCAGGGATCGTGAAAAGCTCTCTGCGAGATTCCTTACCATTACCACCAAATGCGAAAGGCACCTGAAAGGTGTTGCCTGTTGGAAAGCTTTGCCTGAAAGGCACCATTACAAGTTATGGTTTTGTGTAATTGATACCCATAGCTGGGAAGAACAGTTTCTCAACCCTCTTGGCTGTATTTATTCTGAGTTACTATTTGGTAATTTTCATGAGACTTTTTGTTTTCTGCACTTCAGGATCTTGTTCATCTACAATAGTTACTAGGCCCAAGCAGATACTTTAGTAGTATAAGATGCAGATGGAAAGGAGTAGAGACGTAGGGGACATAACATTGTGTTAAGTTTGAATAGGAGATGCTGGGAAGGACTCACCTTCGCTCTCCACTATGAAACCATGCCCTGTTTGACTGTTCACCTGTTTTATCTGTGCCATTGTTATTGTCTGTGATACCGACTTGTACTTTTCTTACGTAGTACATCAAGTCATGCTTGTTGTACCTTTTTCTTTGAAAATAAATAAACATTTTATGGAAAAAAAAAAAAAAAAAGATGCAGATGCATCTCACTTGCCACATTGCATAAGATCTTATCATTAGTCACATGACAAACATACCTCTGGTTACCTGGCTGGAACGTTAGGACTACATGATCCTTTAAAGAAGGTATGGTCCTCCGTAAGTACCATCCTGCAATAATAGGCTTCCAAGAGACCCATCTCACACCAGAGACTCTAAGCTGTGTAAAGTACTCCTGGGCACAAAAGATATATCATGCCACGCATACCTCATCCTCCAGAGTGGTATGTGTCCTTGTACACAAATCTCGGGATTTTCATGAACTAGCTGCAATATCTGATCGGGAGGGGTGATACGTATTTTTATATTGTATAATGTTCTCTTTAATTATGTTTTATAGCTGTGGTATACATATCTCCACCCTCTTCCATTTCAGTGTTGTGGGACCTGCCCAAATGTATGTTCCTCACAACGAGGCACCCCACTGCTACGGTTAGTCCCGTATAGATCCTTGTCTCGGGTCAGCTCAATCAATGGGGCTGGTATCAAATATACAGTATGCTCCTAGAGGGGCGTCCGACCACTCGCCTTTGATATGCTGGATTTCAGCTAGACCTATCCTAACCTTTCCTAGAGCTCCGTGGCGTCTGAACGCTTTTTGTCTGAAACGGATACCTGAGAGCGCTGGGATTGGACAGAACATGGTTGTTTTTTTGAGGATAATGGGCTCTATACTGATAACCTACTGAAGAGGGACACTTTTAAATGCTATATCCACCGTTAATAATATAAAGACAGAATCTAAAAAGCACAAAAAACTTCTCACTTAGCATGTCCAGGAAAGGTACTGGCTCAGCTCTTCTTAAAGTCCAACAAAAGGTATCCCATGTATAGGTTACTACATAAGATTTAGTTCAAAGCAAAAGAACTACAAAGAGTGTCAGGAGATACTAGTCACAGTCCCATCTGGAACAATACTTACCCAGACCAGAACTGGCAAAGCTGCAGTGTGCGGCCTGTTGGCGAGTATATGGTGTTACTCACATCTGTGACATTTTAAGCAATGGCAGGTTGTTCCCATTTGCCCAGATGCAAGCCAGATATGGATTGTCAAACAAAATGTACTTCCCACACCTTCAAGTGCAGCATGCCATTAAAGCGCAAGCATTCTTAGAGCAGGTGGTGTTATCTCCCACTTCTTTTTTCAATATAATGCAGCAATCCACATCCACCAAAGGGTTCATCTCCATGTGCTATGCGATGCTGCTGCCAGAGTACCTGGAGAACTTTACCAACATGGCTATGGAAAAATGGGTGGAGGATGTGGGTGATATAGATGGGGATCAGTGGTTGGAGGCCCTGGACTCTGTCCATGGCTGTTCTTTAAATTTAACCCAAGGACTGTCCCAACTATATATATTATTGCGGGTTCATCATACCCCACTTAAATTGTTTACTCTTGGACTCCACTCAGACCCATTGTGTGCGATGGGGACCTGATATATCTCCCTGTTGCACTGCTTTTGGACTGGTATAGTAAACACCATCAACAATATTTTTTAAGTAGCCGTCTCTCTTGACCCTCAACCATGCTTACTACGTATACTGGATGCGGTTAAAACAAACATATATATCAGAGGCGGTGTACAGAGCACTGTTCCAAGCTCGTAAGCTGATCTTGCAACACTGGATCTCTTAAACCTCTCCAACTTTAGAGATGTGGTTAGCAAACATGTGATTAACTTTGAGATATGAGTGCTTAATATATAAACATACAGGCAGCCCGACCCAGTTCAATAAGTTCTGAGGATGCTGGCTAGCTACCCCTGGCTTTGCTCTATTAGATCTAATTCTTGATAGGCTATTGACTTGGAGTGAGAGTAATTTAAAGTACTGTGGAAGAGATATGATGAGAATGTCCTCCTAAACCATATCTAGGGATGCACACACTGTGAGTAGGGCCGTCTTTAACACAGGGCAAATGGGGCATCTGCCCAGGGCCCATTCATTGTTGGAGAGCCCCAAACGCTGATAAGTCAAGTGCTGGATAGAATGGAGGATATCTCAGTCTGAGTGGACTGAGCCTCTTTCCCGGTGACCTCCTGCATTCCTCCCTTCCCCTCCCTCCTCTGCCGGTGGCTGCCGATGACATCGCTCTGCACAGTGAGTAAACCGTCTCTCTCGGAGACACTGTGTGCTGTCCTGAGCCAGGATCGGGGAGGGGGTCCTGTGCAATGATATGGGAGGAGGGTCCTGTAATTATGGAGGTAGTATGGGAAATAGGGTTCCTATGTAGTGATTTGGGTAGTATGGAGGAGGGAGTCCTGTGTAATGATGGGGTGGGGAGCAAAATTGCATGGGGGGCCCCAAAAAATGTTTGCCCAGGGTCCAATCAATATTAAAGACGGACCTGACTGAGCTTTAACAACTAATAACCTCTAAGGTTCAATTTGGCTTATAAACCTGCTTTGGCTATGTCCAAGAACATTATTCTACTTTGTATTCTGTGAAGGTATTGTATAAATGTAATACTTCGGAATGTGCATTGTTTGTTGTACTGTTAAAAGTTGTTAATAAACTTAATTCCGATTTATAAAAAAAAAAAATTGTCTGTGGCATCTGCAGCAGGGGGGTTGTAGTCTTTGGTAATTTAAGATTTGTTCATTTTATTTACAGTGACGTGGCTCATACTGTCAGGGGGCAGGCATATTTGTCTCTCAGTAATAGAACCTCTTCTGCACTAAAGTCTCTCTCAGACAGTACACTGGCTGAAGGAGAAGGCAGAAGCTCAAAGGCATACTGTGTGAGCTCCAACCAGTGGTCCAGCCTGGATTCTGCCTAACAGTTCTTGGAGTCCTCACTTCTACGAGTGTTCACATCAGCCCTAGACCCTATGTAGTCAGCAATCATGTGTCCAGATGCTGCCTGTGATGGGATGCCTGCAAGTGGACCTTGCTGCTATGGTTGAAAAAAACACTCCTTACAGTGGTCTAAGGCAGTTGCTGCCTCTGCCAATCCTCCTTCATAAATGGGAGAACCAGGAACATGGTGGTCATCAGTGGGGATCTTGCCACCATCAGAAAATGTGGCAAATAAGTTCTTATGCAGCACCTCCTAAAAATGTTGCATTTTTCCCCTTTGGGGTGGTAGGGGTACAGTGCCGATTTTACCCTTGTATTGGGGATAGATGGCTACCTAATAGTGGCCCTTCCTTTTTATGCCCTAGTCCTTGTGCATACATTTGATCTTAAAGACCCTATTAATCACAAATACCTACAGTAGAGGACCCTGAGTCCTTGGTGCCGCTGAGGACAACATTGTCCTCAACAATTTCACCCCACGAATGTACAATTTCAGAGTTTGGGAGTGATGCCAAACTGATGGTAAATAACTCCAAATAAACTTTAATCGTTCATTGTGTGATCACACATAACAGCCAATTTTTTTTGAGGGCCCAAAGTATCTCCCAAGCACCTAGAGTGAGTGAAGCTGCTTGGCTTACTCTGGAGACTTTTTTTTTTAACACATACTCTCATTAGTCTAACTTGGTCTTTCTAGTATCAAAGTCTACTCAAGTGTACACAGTATTTAGGTTCAATAATTTTATATTGCTTTTTAACACAAGTTTAAACAGAAAGAAACAGGACCAGGTGCCCGACAAAAGGCGTTCTGGTATAATAGATTTGAGTTGTACAAAAAATATAGTGCATTCTATGTGGTTTACATAGGTAACCTGAGGATGAATCATTGCGGTAAGGTTTCAATCATTGTACTGACAGACATTCGTACAAGGCAACTTCAATCAGCCTGGGCAGCCTGCTGCGCCCAGGCTGTGGGAACCTGCTGCGCCCAAAAGCCGAGGAAATCAATGTGTCTGAAATTAACATTGGGAATTTATCTGTACAGAAGTGTAGGTGTACTTTCAAGTCCCATAAATGATTTAAGTGCTCATGTTTGGGATCCAGAATCCACACAATTTTGAAGCATGGCTATACATAGCCAGAAATAGACATGTTAGGGAGAGATAGAAGTGATAGAGAAAGGGGGAAAACTAGCTGAGGAAACGGAGGGTTGTAGGGATAGAAGAGGGGGGGGGGCAGCGAGCCTCATTCTACAGAGGTATTGCCAGTCCAGGGCATGGGTTCAAAGATTTTGAGGTTGGTCTCTCAAAGGGTACTCGCCGTTGAGAGAGTCTATGCTTCAGTTTATCTGAAGTAAAATAATGCCTCCAGATAAAGGAGAATTTTGCATATTTATCTAGGGATTTGGCTTGCATCTCCTCCATAAGCATAATATTGTTTATCTCGCTCACGCATTCTATAAAGGGATGGGGAGGAGGTAGTTTTCCAGTGTCTAGGAATTAGTTGCCGACCTGCACTGATTTGTCATATATTTCATTATAGATTTGAAAGATTTGTGCCCAAAATGGGTAGATATCATTGCATTCCCACCAGATGTGGTTGTACGTACCCTTCGCCGAGTTACATCTCCAGCAGATGTCGGTGACTAATGAGAACATGATCTTGAGATTGGTTGGCACGGGATACCACCTTGATACCAGCTTGTAACTTTTTTCCTGCGTATAGCTCGAAATAGATGACTTATGGGTAATAAGAAAGGCTTTAACTCCATTCTGCCTCTGATATATCTCTCCTAAGCTCCTCTGGCTAAGCTTTTGTGTATTTGGGTAAAGTGCCATGGGTATGATCTAAGATAATTTTGTAGATCAGTGATAGGGTGTGCCAGGGGGTTTCTGAGAGTGTGCATAACTGTTCAAAGCCAGTCAGTGGTCTGTGGATCTGTTTGGAGTTGTGAAGTTTCTTGCAATAGGAGGATGAGTAAGCCACGTTATATTGGAGGCTGTAGTGGTGTGGTTTGTCACAAAGGTACCCTGATTGTCGTGGACAAATTGTTGTGCTGTGGGCCAGGAGGTTCTGTTGTATTTATCTAAGGTTTGGGTTTCTGGGAGGGCTGGGTTATGAAATAGGGGGGTGAGTGGGCTCGGTTCAGTTGAAAGTGAGTAGCTCTACTTTCTTGGTACCAGATTAGCAAGGCATCTCTGGTGAGGGGGGACAGCGTTGAAAGAGATTTGTAATTTCGATCGTGACCCCAGAGACGTGCTCGGAGGTCGACTGATGACAAATCTTGTTCCACCAGAGTGGAGGCTTTGATCAGTGGATGGGGGAACCACTCCAGGACTTGGGAGACCACTGCTGATGTGTGATAGAGTTCGAAATCTGCTAGGCCTGTCCCGCCTTTAAGGGTGGGAGAGCATAAGAGCTTATGTTTCAGTCTTGGATGGTTCCCGCTCCATTCAAATCGAATGTCCATGGAGTGAAAGGTACAGAAGAAAGTGCTGTACAGTAGTTTGTAGTTGTAGTATGTCCATTTTTAGTGTGTTCATGCGACCAAACCATGACACTGGTAGGTCCATTCCGTCTTCAGTGAGACGTCTAAGTAGTGGGCTAAAGTTTAGAGCATATATATCTGATATGCGTGTTGGAATGGCTGTCCCTAGATATGATATCGATTTTGTTTGCCATTGAAAGGAGAAATTGGCCTTAAGGGAGGAGAGGGTAGGTTGTGTTAAGGAGATGTTCAGCTTATAGTTGCTGAAACTGCCGAACCGATGGATCTCTGCGAGTATGGATGGAATTCTGATATGGGGTTGAGTCACATAAAGGAGAAGGTCATCCGCGTATAGGGAGAGTTTGCATTGAGAGGAGGGGGTTTGTATACCATGTATGTTTGGGTTTGCTCTGATGGCTAGGGCTAGATGTTCAATTACCAGGGCGAACAAGAGTGGGGAGAGGGGCAGCCCTGTCTAGTGACGTTGGCTATCATAAGCTTTTCTGATTGGGTTCCGTTTACTAAAATTGTGGCAGAGGTTTTGGAGTATAGGGACATAATGCGTGAAAGCATGTTTGGGCCTAATCCTATCTGGGAGAGGGTGGTTTGGAGAAAGGGCCAGCTGACCAGGTCAAAGGCCTTCTCTGCATCACAGGAGAGAAGGCAGGTCGTATGTGATTGCGTTAGGTATAAGCTATAAGGTGTATGGTCTTGGTGGTGTCCCTGGCTTTGCGTCCAGGGACAAAACCCACCTTGTCTCTATGTATTGTCTTGGGTAATAAGGGTGAAAGCCGATATACTAATAGTTCAGCGAAAAGCTTTAAATCTATGTTTAGGAGGGATATTGGTCTATAGTTGGAGCATAAAGAGGTGCCCTTACCAGGTTTCGGGATAACTACTATTTGGGCTTGGAGTAGGGTAGGAGAGGGGGTGAGGGTCTCATCTATGGCATTAAATGCTTTTGCTAGGAGGGGTGCTAATAAGAGTGCAAACATTTTGTAAAAGCGTGAGGAGAACCTGTCTGGGCCAGGGCTCTTACCGTTTTTAAGACTTTTAATGGCAAGTTGAAATGCAGCTTCGGACAGGTCCACCATGTCAGAAGCCGGGATGGTTGGAAGTGCAGTTTCCTGGATGTATGTCTTGTGTTGGTTTATTCGTTTGGGGCAAGGACAGCCTTGCCTGGGGGGGTGAGATTGTATAGGGTGGAGTAGTATTGGCGGAATTCTTCAGCAATGGCCGCGTTGGTTAGTATTTTACCTTTTGTAGAGGAATTGATAAAGGGAATAGGTTTCCGTGCTTGTCGGGGTTGGAGTGTGTGCGCAAGGTGTCTGCTGCCCTTATTGGCTTGAGAATTGTGGGCAAATCGCCCTTTATCTCTCACCATCAGTGAGCGTTCCGCAAAGATTTGCAGGGGGTCTCTCCTGGCGTTAGTCAGTTCTAGTTGTATGGTGGGATCAGGGGTTCGTTTATGTGACTCTTCCAGGGAGACTATAGAAGTAAGAAGACGTGATATATTTGCCATGCGTGCATGTTTAAGTCGGTAACCGTGTTGGATGAATTTACCCCTGAGAACACATTTAAGAGCTTCACATTTTGTAAGCAGGTTAGCGTCGTCATGTGTATAGTCTTTTACAAAGTTTTGGATGGTCTGTATGATGTCTTGAGTGCAGAGTCACATAATAAATTGTCATTCAACCTCCAAGAGGATCTCTTCTCATGTGTGGGGACATTTCCAAAACTCATGTGTATGGGGGCATGGTCAGACTAGAGGGTGAGGCCTATGGAGGTGTTGGGGGAGTAATCCAATAGGGATTGAGAGATGAAAATGTAGTCTGGCCTGTAAGAGGTGTGTGCGGGGGAGTAGTACGTGTAGTCTTTAGTCATGGGGTGTAGTATTCTCCACACATCCACTAGTGATAAGTCTTATGTCGCGTACACACAATCGCAATTTCGGCCAACAAAAGACAGATGAGAGATTTTCATCTGAAAATGCGACCGTGTGCATGCTCCATCAGAATTTAGCTGGCCGAATTCCCGCCAGCAAAAATGTGAGCTCATATTCTCAATTTATCAGACGGAAAAACTTTCTATCGGAAATTACGATCGTGTGTATGCAATTCCGACGTGCAAAAACTCATGCATGCTCAGATTCAACTAGGAGATAGACGCTATTGGCTACTGGCTATTGAACTTCCTTTTTCTAGTCCCATCGTACGTGTTCTGCCTCACTGCGTTCTTGACAGTCTGAATTTGGTGTGACCGTGTGTATGCAAGACAGCTTGAGTGAAATCCCGTCGGAAAAACCATCAGAGCTTTTTCTGACCAAAATTGCGATCATGTGTACACGGCAAGAGAGAATTGATCAGATTTTGGTCAGAGAGGCTGGGGAGATTGAGGATTTACCAGTCGAGGAGTCTAGATTAGGTATCAAGACAGCATTGAGGTCACCTCCCAGGATCATGTTGGTTGTGCTAAATCGTTTCAGGCGAGAGGTCACCGAAGAGAGGAGATTCATTTGGAGAATATACATTAATTACTGTATATATCATATTCATATGAGACAATTAAAGAAAAACATATCTCCCATGTGGATCGATATAGGTGTCAAGAACATCTGGTGTGAATGAGGCACGGAGGACGATGGAGACCCCTTTGGATTTTGCAGAGGGGTTGGTGCTGTGGAACCAGGTGGGGTATTGCTTATGGAAGAGATGTGGAATCGTGTCAGATCTAAAGTGAGTTTCCTGAAGAAGGAGGATTTGGGTGCGGAGTTTATGGAAACGATACAATATTTGTCTTCTCTTCTCTGGAGTATTAAGGCCTCTACAATTGAGAGAGGAGACTTTCAAAGAAGTTTGTGTTGCCAAAGGGGAATAGGTTGGGGAGTAGGTGAATATTGGTGTAGGTAAGGCTTGCTGTCTCAGGAAAGGGGGTAGGAGGAGGTTGGGAGGAAATAGAGCGGCATCTAGTAGTAAACAGGTAGAAGGTAAGTTTGAGAGGTAGGAAATAGAGAAAGAGAGAGAGAAAGGTAGGATATCAAGGCCTCAATGGCCACACTAATAGCGTTGTAATCAACATGTCAGCTAAGATCGCTATGGGCATTAAAAACCCTAAGTGGGGGGTCTCAGTCAGTGCATAGAGGGGCCCGTACACACTGGGCAACAACATTAAACTTTTTTTTTTCCATAAACATAATAGCTCAGGGCCCTCTATTGCTCTATTCACTTTATATCTCAATAGGTAAGTATCTGAGAAGACAAGTCCTAGGAGGATACAGTGGAAACCTCATAGCATACAGGGTCCTTTTCCTGGCTCTAGATATAACAGTACATTATAGTGAGGTGGAGGGGGGGAGGGAGGGGGGTAACAATATTTAACAGGGGGTAGGTCTCCTTTAAGAGGAGTTCACATTTCTAAGGAGAGAGTCAAAACCTGTATGAGGGAGATAAAAAGTAGGTTAGAAATGTGATGTCCCAACACAACTGAAATCAGGGATGGCTTCACAGGTCTGATGCCTGTGAAGAAAAAAATAGTCAAAGTGCAGGCAGTGGAACTTCATCCGGCTATCAACTTGGAGGCATCTGATCT
Source organism: Lithobates pipiens (assembly GCF_037356315.1). Taxonomy (NCBI): domain Eukaryota; kingdom Metazoa; phylum Chordata; class Amphibia; order Anura; family Ranidae; genus Lithobates; species Lithobates pipiens. The sequence goes on from NW_027507718.1 coordinate 193,895,751, forward strand.
GGAACATTTGCTCTTCTGGGATTTCTTTTGCCAGCCTGTGGCGACAGGGAGTCCAGGAGTGGCTGCATGAAGTGGCCAATCAGGTATAGGGATTTGTGGAAGCTCAAAAGTCCAGAGGAAATTTGGGAGATCACCCAGTGTGTGGAATGTCAAAGACTTCCCATCGTGACATGCAAAAAGGTTGAACGGGAAACTCTAGCGATATTTAATTTGTTTTGCTTGCAGGGCTCCTGTAAGTGGTTTCAGAGCACGACGCATATCCAGGGACAGTTTGGAAAGGTCTGAAACTAGGGAGACCCGGGTGCCATAAAATATATGGCCTCTTGCATGCGTGCAGCTTGCATTATGTCAGCCTTAATCGCATAGCAGTGTACACTGCATATCACGTCTCTGGGGTTTTCCAGGTTTGGATTTTTAGGGCCTAGGGCTCTGTGTGCATGATCTAGTTCCAGAGGGGAAAACATGGCGATGACTGCAGGGGCCAGGTCTTTGGTCTCCACAGACGCCTCTGCGTAGCTCTGACATCTCTTGCTTATATGAGTGTTCAAGTCTCTGCACACAGGCTTCAAAATCATAACTGGTTGGCAAGGCATTAATATAAGCCTCCATGTTCCAGCTACTGAAGGAGTGGTGCGATTCAGGGGAATGACAGGCAGAATGGATGGAGTCGTTTTCAGAGTCTGCAGGGGACCTAGCGCGCTGTCTGGTTCTCATATGTGGTGTGGAGTGCTGTGAAGCAGCTCCCTGTGTGTGTGCCTGAGGATCGGGATGCCACCATCTTGGATGAGGGGGGCTGTGCTGATTCTGCCCTACTCAGGTGAAAAAAACTGCTGATTTCTCTCTCCTTGTGCAGGTCGGGGGTCTGGTGGCCCTCTCCACCACCTCTCTTCCCGATTACCGACCTTTGTTGTGGTTCCAAGGAGCGCTGGGAGCTGTGGATATTCTGGTGTGTGCGGGAGCTCCAGGAGGACACGTCTCCATGCGCTAGGCCATGCCCCCAAGTGTACACAGTATTTAAACCTGAATGAAGGGGAGTTATTTAGGCCTTCAAAACCTTTTTGAAACCATTTACCATTTTTGGCACTTTTTTTGCTGCCTTGTTCTCTAGATTCGTGTGGCACCTTGTCCTCTAGGTGTGGCCTCACTAGAGCCAGTGAGCTTTATGGATTAGGTTGGATTTCTTCAAATTACTAATTATCTTTGTTCTATGCTCCTCTTGAACATGACAGAGATCCTAATCCCTCACCTCCCTATTCAAAGCAAATAAATGTTTGGTAATTAGATACACATTAACTATTAAGTTTTACCCTAGCACTTATATTTAACCTAAAGGCCATGTAAAGTCAAAATCAAACATTTATTTTGCAGCTTATCAAATCATCAAATGTGGGTGCTGAATTTGTTGCCTTTTATAAATATATTTCCATATTTTCACCTGAAAATGCTGACTAAGACCCTAAGAACACCATCCCTACAGTCAAACATGGAGGTGGAAACATTATGCTTTGGGGGGTGATTTTCTGCTAAGGGGACAGGACAATATCACCACATGATAGGGATGATGGAAGGGCCCATGTACCGTCAAATCTTGGCTGGGAACCTCCTTGCCTCAAATGACCCAAAACACATGGCCAAGGCAGTGTGTCTTAAGAGTGGCTTAAGAAGAAGCATTTTAAGGTCCTGGAGTGGCCTAGCCAGTCTCCAGACCTTAATCCCATAGAAAATATGTGGAGGGAGCTGAAGGTTCGAGTTACCAAATGAGTTTCAGCCTCAAAACCTCAAAGACTTGGAGAGGATCTGCAAAGAGAAGTGGGACAAAATCCCTCCTGAGATGTGTGCAAATCTGGTGGCCAACTACAAGAAACGTCTGACCTCTGATTGCCAACAAGGGTTTGCCACCAAGTACTAAGTAAAGTTTTGCGAATGGGTCAAATACTTATTTCACTCATTAAAATGCAAATCAATTTATAACTTTTTTTAAATGCGTTTTCTGGATATTTTTGTTATTCTGTCTCTCACTGCCAAAATATATTATATATTATATATACCTACCATTAAAATTACAAACTGATCATTTCTTTGTCTGTGGGCAAAAGTACAAAATTAGCAAGGGATCAAATACTTTTTTCCCTCACTGTATGCAGGACCAGAGTTGTCACCTTAGGGTTTCCTAATTTGCACATAAAACAAAAGCAGAGAGTAGGAGGTTTTGTTTGGTATACATAAGATAGCTGGGAACTGGAAGGCTGACAACATTAAGATTTCAGTTTAGTGCATAGGATTTTACCAAGAAACAAGGTTTCTGGCAGGATAAACAGTTATTATTCTGTGCTTGAAGAATATACACTATAATGTCAAAAGTATCGGGACACCGGCCTTTACATGAACTTTAATAGCATCCCAATATTAGTCCGTAGGGTTCAATATTGAGTTTGCCCACCCTTTGCAGCAATGACAGCTTCAACACTTCTAGGAAGGCTGTCCACAAGGTTTAGAAGTGTAGTCTATGGGAATGTTTGACCATTCTTCCAGAAGCGCATTTGTTAGGTCAGGCACTGATCTGCATGAGAAGGCCTGACTCGCAGACTCCGCTCTAATTCATCCTACAGGTGTTCTATTGGGTTGAGGCCAGGGCTCTGTGCAGGCCAGCCAAGTTCCTCCACCCCAAATTCGCTCATCCATGTGTTTAGGGACCTTGCTTTGTGCACTGGTGAGCAGTCATGTTGGAACAGGAAGCGCCCATCCCCAAACTATTCCTACAAAGTTGGGAGCATGAAATTGTCCAAAATGTCTTGGTATGCTGAAGCCTTAAGTTTTCCCTTCACTGGAGCTAAGGTGCCAAGCCCAACTACTGAAAAACAACCCCACACTATAATCACCCCTCCACCCAATGATTTGGACCAGTGCACATTGGAAGGTCCATAAAGACATGGATGAGTGAGTTTGGGGTGGAGGAACTTGACTGGCCTGCACAGAGTCCTGACCTCAACCCGATAGACACCTTTGGGATGAATTAGAGCGAAGACTGTGAGCCAGGCCTTCTTGTCCAACATCAGTGCCTGGCCTCACAAATGTGCTTCTGGAAGAATGGTCAAACATTCCCATAGACACACTCCAAACCTTGTGGACGGCCTTCCCAGAAGAGTTGAAGCTGTTATAGCTGCAAAGGGTGGGCCAACTCAATATTGAACCCTACGGACTAAGACTGGGATGCCATTAAAGTTAATTTGCGTGTAAAGGCAGACGTCCCAATACATTTGACAATATAGTGTATATTTAGCCTTGAAAAAGAACACTAATGTGGCCCTAACATCTAAGATCTAGTAAGCTGTGATATATTAATTTTTTATGTCAGTCTGGATATACTTCAAAGCCTAATTTGGTTACACATAATTTATGACCACAGATTAGGGTAAGTAAAAGGGAGCATTTAACTTAAAGTGGAAGTCCATGCAAAAACTAAAATCCCTTCATCTGTGGCCACCAACATTCTAACACTAATCTCTCTAGCCCCGAAAAGATAAAATCGCAATACATACCTTTTCTGCAAGCGATCCGATTCGATTTCCAGCGGCAGAATCTCTGCTGAGTACAGGTCCGACAACGGCTGTGAAGTGAATGGGAGTGACATCACCCATAGAGTTACTATGGGGCTTCTGTTGATGGACGTGTCCTCTGCACCCGCCCACAAAGTGAAGCCACGGCTGACAGCTCAGCGTGGGATCAGAGCTTCCGCCGCTGGAGATCGGGTCGGACCGCCTGTAGAAAAGGTATGTATACTGATTTTTCAGGCCTAGATAGGTTAGTGTTAGAATGTTGGTGGCTATAGATGCAGGGATTTTAGTTTTTGCATGGACTTCCACTTTAAGTTTTTTTTCCCCAAGTACCTGGAATAAGCTGGAATAAATGTTTAAAAAAATCTACTGTACACAAGCCATCCTGCCCACCCCTCTTCTCCACTTTTTTTTATAGCAGGTTTTGTATTCTGTGATTGGGTTCACAGAATACAAAATATTCTGTTAATGGAGATGAGGAGAGGAGCAGGACAGAAACGACAGTTGTATTATGTAGGAGAGTCTCGGTCCTATCAGAGCTCCGGTTGTATAGCCAAATCTATACTTCCTGGCATCCATGAAGATGTAAATTGTGAACAGGCAGCGATCCCGAAGGTGGCATATACTGCCTGAGATTTAACTAATTGTAACCCGAGAGATTAAAATAAATATATATTTTCTGTAGTTCATTAAAGTTTGTTTTGTTTGCAGTATATATCTTTTGAATGGGACGGCATGATGCCTGTAAATAAAATCATTGTTGATTCTCTTCTTACAAGATGCTAACCAGAATAATATTTTGTTCTTGTATTTCAGGGGCTTAGCCCAGGATGTTATGATACCTATCATGCCAATATTGACTGCCAGTGGATTGATATAACTGATGTTCCCCCTGGGAAGTATATCCTTAAAGTGAGTAGAGGAGGTATTTTGTCTATGTGCACCTATATTTACATAATGTGATACAAACCAAATCAAAATGATTATTTCAGGTCTCTGTGAACCCCAATTTCCAAGTCCTGGAATCAGACTTCACTAATAATGCTGTGCGTTGTGATCTGACCTACACGGGAACCTATGTAATAACTCGCAACTGCCATCTTTCAAGGTAGGTAACAACATGGAAACGTTTTTATTAAGAAGACCTTCATTTGTATAAATGTGTGGGTTTTGGGAGTGGGGGGGTGAAGGTGGTATCGATTATGCCGGGTACAGACATCTTATTTATAGTATCTCACACTTGAGGACCAGTTCACACCACCTGCAGTCCAGTGTGGGTTTTTTTCTGCATCAAAAATGCATGGAAACAGGTTATATGGTTTTCAATGGCATAGTACATACCAGTTTGGTCAGTTCCCGTGTGTTCCAGTTCCAGAAAAAAAAAGTAGAACATGCTGCATTTTTTCTGCACTGGACTGTCCTGGAACTCTGTAAAACACATCAAAAACGCACTGGACCACACCTAAATGCACCAAAAACGCACTGCAACACACTCGTCCTTATTTAAGGTTAAGAAAAAAAGAGGGGGGGGGGGGAGAAGCACTGGACTGCACCAAAAACACACTGGAACGCATCAAAAACATGCATGCAGAAAAGCATCTGTAACACATCTGGCCTGCGCTTTTCTATGGTGTGAACTGGCCCTGAAATAATTCTGAACAGTACCTTCTAAGCCCAGATAATCACACTCACAGTCATGTTCCTGGAAGAAATCCTTAACTTACAGGCATAAATAAGTACATAGAGAAGTGACATTTTTGTTACCACGCCCAAGTGACTAAATAGCAATATAAAAATTAAACTACCAATAGAAACAATATTTTATTGGTCCGATAAAATAAAAACTTACCATACCTTTACAGTATGTTTTACACACAACTATGGTGCCAATTAACAAAGGTTTATCTAAACTTCACCTTAAAAGGAAAGTTCTGCTGATCCTCCTCCTCTCCTCTTCGCCTAGGCGAGTCCTGCTCGCTGCTAGCACAGTTTAAACAGATTAAATAAAACGTATAATACCTTTACAGTATGTCTCATTAGTGCCGGTGCTCCCACTGGGCAAACTAGGCAGCCGTCTAGGGCGCATTCCTGCCTAGGGGGCACATTGCTGCCTAGCCTAGGGAGATCGCAGACCGGCCTGGATGTATGAATCATTTGTTGTTCGCTGGAACCGCCAGCATAGTGCTGACTGTCTGTCGCTCACAAAGGCGTGCCCACAGGGTGCGCCTAGACACACCCGCATCATCTGCCCACATTGTTTTTGTCCCAGCCTGTGTCCTGATATTTCCAAGTAGCATGAACAGCTGCCAAATCCCTGAATTTGACATTAAATATCTGTTGGGTCTTGAAGCTCCTCCCCTGCCTCCGTTTCCCCCGCAGCAGTTGGCAGTGTTCTGCATTGCAAGTATGAAGTGGTCTACTTGCCCTCCCTCCGCCCCCTCCATACATCGCTAAGTGAACTGTAAAGTCCGTGACTGCTGCAGGAGGATTGCTATTGCAAGACGGGTCTGGTGAAGTGAACTTACACAATGTTTAGGAGAGGGGATGAATGTACGAAGAGCGTGTCAGTCTGCAGGCAGAAGGGCTGCTGTGTGCTACTGCAGGCAGCTTCAAGTATTGTCTCTGTATATGTCACTGCAGTGCTGGAGGGGCCAGTGGGACCACCTCTACCTCCAGCTAACAGATATCTGCCCAGCCATTTTATACTGCACCCCCCACCTCTAAGGGCTCTCTCACATAAATGGACAGTGGGGCTGACCTGTGATTTTTACCGCTCCCTGCTTATGCACCCAAATTCTACCCATCCAGTCGCAGCTCTGGCATTTTTACCTGAGGCAGCAGAGTTTGACTGGCAGAGCTGCCTCTCAAACTCACCCATTCAGTTCAATAGGTCCACAGTTGTGGTGTGCGCTCACAATGTCAAACTGCTATTCAGCAACTTAAACAGAAAGTAATAACAGGAACCAGGAGGCAGCAGTAGCACCTCCTGAATGCATGTCAGCTGCTGCTATACCAGCCTCTGAAAAGCATTTCACCAGATTGCTTTTCAGAGGTGGTAAGCATTACCGCAAATTTGGAAGAGACCCAAATACTGACATACATTGTCCATTCCACAGTTATTACCCAGAGCATTACTTCCCATGTTACCACCCCCCCCCCCCCCCCTTCAACTTATATCAATGACCAACCATTTTCCAATCCACAGATGACCTATATCATTCATCAACCAATTCCCACCCCCAGCATACATACATACCACAGGCCTCTCCATACCTTCTGCTGACAGGCATCACTCCCAGCTTCTACCTACACCCCCAATTGGCAGACATTATTCCTTAGTCACTTTCATCCCCCACCTCCCCAACATCTCTCCCTGGTAACTCCACAGAGACCCCCACTAAAAGTCATCCTTCTTCAAGTGACTCACCTCCACCCACAGACATTCCCCACATGGTCATACCTCCACACTCCCCTCCTGTACATACTGCCCACTGTCATACCCACCACACTCCTCTCCATAACGATCACTGTCATACCCTCCACACTCCTCTCCTGTACATACTGCCCACTGTCATACCCTCCACACTCCTCTCCTGTACATACTGTTCACTGTCATACCCTCCACACTCCTCTCCTCTACATAACGCTCACTGTCATACCCTCCACACTCCTCTCCTGTACATACTGCCCACTGCTATACCCTCCACACTCCTCCCCTGTACATACAGCTCAGTGTCATACCATCCGCACTCCTCTCCTGTACATACTGACCACTGTCATACCCTCCACACTCCTCTCCTTTACATACTGACCACTGTCATACCCACCACACTCCTCTCCTGTACACACAGCTCAGTTTCATACCCTCCACACTTCTCTCCTGTACATACTGCCCACTGCTATACCCTCCATACACCTCTCCTGTACACACAGCTCAGTGTCATACTGTCCACACTTCTCTCCTGTACATACTGCCCAATGTCATACCCTCCACACTCCTCTCCTCTACATACTGCTCAGTATCATACTGTCCACACTCCTCTCCTGTACATACTACCGCTGTCATACACTCTTCCTCTCCTGCATACACGTGTGTTTGAGCTCTGGGGTGCACACCTATGATTATATATATAAAATTATATTAAAAGACTGCTGCTTTTGTTTATATCTGCTTCCACACTACCCCACACACATATACTGCAACAGGGCCTCCCTTCAGCACGAAATCATGTAACTGTCATTTATTTTTTTGGTAGCTAGTTTTGCCTAGGGAGAAAAATAGTCTAGCACCAGCCCTGTGTATTACACACCACTATAGGGCCAATTTACAAAGGTTTAAAAGAAGGTTTACAAATGTATCTAAAGTGGAACTTCACCTTAAAAAGGGAAGTTCCGTTGATCGCTGATCCTCCTCTTCACCTAGGCAATTCCTGCGTGCTCCCAGCACAGTTTCCAGAAAACTCCTGATGCCTACTTGCGATTGGGGGCTTTATGATCATGTGACCACTGTGACAGCCAATCACAGTGGTCACATGACCGGAATGCACACCAAATTTTTGTTACAGTGATGACTGTAACATATTGGATTACCTTTCTGCCCTAATAATAAATAGAGAAGGCGAATCTCCCCACCTGAGACAGAAAAAACAATAGAAACCTGACAAGAGTTTCAACAGTTCTTTACTCTATACAAAACGTTTTAAATATAATCGACTATTAATATACTGTATATGTGTGTATATATTTCTACATGTATTATACACACACACACACACACACACACACACACACATTTTTATAAAAAACATTTTTACAAGTTTTTAACATATAAGCAATTATTTTTGCTTGTCAATTAACATACTCAGCACTTTCACTTTCTTTCCTTAGCATATGACATCTTCGGAGGATGACTATGAATACAGCTCTGCCTGAGTCTAAGTACATGGACGATCCAATGGGATGATAACAGATTTCATGCAAACGGAAAAAGAGGCAATGCTTCTAAAAATTTGACATGTTGTGTGACCTAAACAATATTGTCATTCTAATATTTTTAATAAAAATAAAATGTATGTGATTATCATTGAAGCTCGATTCATATACTGTATCTCTCAATTCTTCTTATTGAAATGACTTTCTGTCTTAATTTCCAAACATGATTTAAATACTATCCAGTAGGAATATTCTGATTCAGGTTTTACTTTAAAATGAGAACTATTTTTAAAATAACTATGATCTTAGAGGTGTTAAAGGCTAACTCCTTGTAGACAATGTTACACCCATATTTAAAGTGTAACATGTAACAAGGTTGCAATAAGGTATGATAAATCGATAATGGGGAAAAAAAGTTTAGCCGATTGCCCTCAATTTTCTTTTTGTGAGGCACAGTTCAATTCCTCTTTAACCCCTTGGCGCCAACACCTCCCAGCCCCCCTTTTTTTTTTATTTTTTTTTTTACGAAAATTCTTTTTATTTATTTAAAAGAAAAGTTACAAAACAGAGCCTCTGGGCATACCCTGACTCGAAATAAACAAAACAGTAGGTAAGGCATAACAACCTAAAACTATTAGCTTAAAGTGGTTGTATGGTCAATTTTTTAACTTTTACCTACAGGAAAGCCTATAATAAGGCTTACCTGTAGGTAAAAAAAAATATCTCCTAAACCTGTACGGTTTAGGAGATATTCCCCTCGGTATGCGCCACTGACTGCAGCGGCGCATGCGCACAAGGGGGTTCTCGCCGTGAAAATCCGGCAGCGCTCGTCCGGCCGGACTGAAATCTCCCGCGCGCATGCGCGGGAGTGACGATATCGCGGCTCCGGCCACTCACAGCGCCGGAGCCGCGATACCCGGAAGAGACGCCGAGGGAGCATGTCAGCTCCCTCGGCGTGGATCGGGCCAGATGTCGGGGCCTCGTTCTAAGGTAAGTATTTCATAATGAGCTAGTATGCGGTGCATACTAGCTCATTATGCCTTTTGCTTTGCAGGTTTAAAAAGAAAAAAAAAAAAAAAAAAATTTGCGGGTTTACTACCGCTTTAACCCTAAGAACATTCAACAAAACAACCCCTCCCAGCCCTTTAAGGGGTTTTGGATATCGGGAGGCGGGGTTTATGATCATGTGACCGCCGTGATTGGCTGTCATACGATTGGAAAGCTCCCGATTGCTCCTTTCAATTAGCTGCTGATAACGGTTTTGGGAGCACACAGGGCGAACGCTCTTGGCACAGCTTTTTCTTGCAATATTGTGGCTGCTCGGTGCCAAGGCCCACCTGCTGAGAGCCAATTAAACGTGTAAAGCTAACTAATGATTTAGCAGAAAAAAAAAAGGCCTTATAGTCACTGTTATAGTTATACCACTGAAACCCCCCCATGTTTTCAGTCTGCCCACTATTTCCCCACTTCAACAGAAGCCTTTTCAACCTTTCATTGAGAATGAAAAAAATCCTGTCCAGCCTAGCATCAAGTAACCGTACATACCACCACTCTCCATTCCAGGTGGTGCCCCAGGTCCATAGTTGGCAACATTGTAAAGAAAAATTTTGTAACACTTTTTTGGTAGTGGGCGGAGTTGTGTTATAATTAGGGGGTGGGGCATGCCGTTATAGGTGTGGCATAGCAAAAGGATAAAATGCGGCGTGGTTTATGTAAAATGGTGGGCGTGGCTTACATGGGGCGTGGCTCAAAGGGGTGTGGTTAGTGTCTGAGATGAAGACGGGATGGGGAGGGAAAGGGAAAGGGGGGGGGGGGGGGATGGAGGGACAGCAGCCCCCCGATCCTACACCACAATAGCAATGTGTTTTCCAGAGTTTGACAATCAGCAGATAAAGATACTCCAAATACCTGGTGTTAGCGCTTCAATCATCCCGGCACCATGATTGTTATGGTGTCAGGATGATTGAAGCGCATTATTTCTATTATTACATTGTAATATGAAATGAAATCATTCAACTCACCATAATACCGAATCAGTGGGAGCCACGAGCGCGTCACTAGCCACATTGCCTGCTACCAGATGCCATCAGGTGCCCCATCAGAGCAGCCTTCCTCACATCTGGTGTCCATCAGCGGAGCCCCTCCTAACATCTGGTGCCCCTCTGACATCCAGACTCTGACTGTGCCCCTCTGACATCCAGACTCACTGGCGCCCCCTCTGACATCTAGACTCAGTGGCGCCCCCTCCGACATCCACAGACTGGCCCCCTCTGACAGATCCCATCCACAGACTGGCCCCCTCTGACAGATCCCATCCACAGACTGGCCCCCTCTGACAGATCCCATCCACAGACTGGCCCCCTCTGACAGATCCCATCCACAGACTGGCCCCCTCTGACAGATCCCATCCACAGACTGGCCCCCTCTGACAGATCCCATCCACAGACTGGCCCCCTCTGACAGATCACATTCACAGACTGGCCCCCTCTGACAGATCACATTCACAGACTGGCCCCCTCTGACAGATCACATTCACAGACTGGCCCCCTCTGACAGATCACATTCACAGACTGGCCCCCTCTGACAGATCACATTCACAGACTGGCCCCCTCTGACAGATCACATTCACAGACTGGCCCCCTCTGACAGATCCCAACCACAGACTGGCCCCCTCTGACAGATCCCAACCACAGACTGGCCCCCTCTGACAGATCCCAACCACAGACTGGCCCCCTCTGACAGATCCCAACCACAGACTGGCCCCCTCTGACAGATCCCAACCACAGACTGGCCCCCTCTGACAGATCCCAACCACAGACTGGCCCCCTCTGACAGATCCCAACCACAGACTGGCCCCCTCTGACAGATCCCAACCACAGACTGGCCCCCTCTGACAGATCCCAACCACAGACTGGCCCCCTCTGACAGATCCCAACCACAGACTGGCCCCCTCTGACAGATCCCAACCACAGACTGGCCCCCTTTGACAGATCCCAACCACAGACTGGCCCCCTCTGACAGATCCCAACCACAGACTGGCCCCCTCTGACAGATCCCAACCACAGACTGGCCCCCTCTGACAGATCCCAACCACAGACTGGCCCCCTCTGACAGATCCCAACCACAGACTGGCCCCCTCTGACAGATCCCAACCACAGACTGGCCCCCTCTGACAGATCCCAACCACAGACTGGCCCCCTCTGACAGATCCCATCCACAGACTGGCCCCCGACATCCCATCCACAGACTGGCCCCCGACATCCCGTCGTTCACGTTGCCGCATGGAGACTAACTTTGAACTGTGGCACCGCCCACTGCACTTTACACACACACACACTGGCAGCGGGTGTGGGCGGTGCCACAGGTTCTCTATTGAAGACCAGCTTCTGGTCTTCTTAAAAATGGTGGTCGGCGCAGACATTGTCTCCGCCGGCTGCGGACCTCTAGCGAAAAATGGGAAATTTGAATTTCCTGGGACAATTCCCCGGGACAAAATTAATTCGGGACAAATGTCCTAATCCCGGGAATGTCCTGGGAAATTTGGGATCGTTGGCAACTATGCAGGTCTTTGAAGATCCCAGCAAAGTTTCTGCTAGATGCTGAAGCAACTGTAATATAAGAAAAGATGAACTTTGCCAGATATTGGGGGTTGTTTACTAAAAGCAAAAGCTGTTGCAACTCTGCATAGAAACCAATCAGCTTCCAGGTTAAGCCAAAGCTTAACTGAACAAGCTGGAGTTAGAAGCTGATTGGCGACCATGCAAAGCTGAACCAGTTTTAGTAAATCTCCCCCATTGTCACATACCATCCTATTCATTTAATGAATGAAAGTTCCTAACTTGTCAATCTGATTATGCATACTACCTGCATATTAATATTAATGCATATAGCCATGTGACTGCAACCTGATACATACACCAGGCTAGTAATGGTGATATAATGGTGTGAGGAATTTGTAGCCAATATTAGGCCCCTTAATGCTAAGTATCATTTAATAGCTTCTTCATTCAATAGCTGCTTTCAACGTGATTACTGGCTATGTCGCAAAACACCCATCAACTCAACCTGGTTCTATAAATATGACAGTGACTTTGGAATACTCCATTTGGTCTTTGGGTGTAGATGATAAGGAAAATGGAAGGTTTGCAGCATGTCTTGACTATGTCTGCATGCTTTATCTGTGGCGTTATTGACCAAGATCATGAGCCAGGTGGATGATGTCACAAATTCAACCTTAGCCAATGAGAGGAGGCCTTGTATTCACTGAAAAAAATGCAAGGCTTCTCCTGAATGGTGGAGAGGCATGAAGTCTGGCTCTGTTAATATTCAACGGTAGATGAGCAGTTGCCTGTAATGTTTCCAGAACACAGCGCTGTTTACTCTATTAGCTACTACAGTCCATTATACTACACAAGTAATTGTGTTCTTACCCATGTGCACATCAGGATGCCTTCTCCACATGCTTTTGTTGTACCTCTTTCTCCAGTGCATTAGTTCGAGCGATCCATACTATAACTTTCACAATCCTCTCCAGCACACACCATCCGCTGATATACCCCCTGTAATTAGCTCCTGCATATACTGCATTCTATTATACCCTCTGCACTCTCTTCCTGCCAGTAAACAGTAGCAAGATACAAAGTGGTCATCTCCCTTCATCAGGATATCTTACAAGCTAGATTTACAGAAGACAGGAGTTTCTAGGAGGTGGTGTCCAAACTCTTCTGTAGAACTACAAACAGGTGGGGATTACGCAAACAGGAATCAAGCTTACTGGTCTTTAAAATTGAAAGATATTCAGCACCACTATCAGCTCAGAACTAGTAGAAAGCACTGGGACTCATCTATAGCCTGAAAGTGGTCTTTATAGAAAAGTTGCAACAAGAAAGCAATTCCTCTGAGACAAAAGTAAATCCAAATAACTCACCTAAGCACAAAAAAGCACAAGGACTGGGGTGCAGAAAATGGCAGCAGGTGCTCTGGACTCATAAGGCAAAATTACAAATATTTGGCTTTAACAGAAAGAGATGTGGCTGCTGAAAGGCTGGAGAACAAAATGCGGATAAATATCTGCAGGAACAATAAAGCAATGGATAGGTTCAATGTGGTTTTGTGGCTGTATTTCTGCAAATGAAGCTGCCGATTTGAATTTTTTTTTTTATAGCCTCATCACTGTTGAAATTTACAGAATCTACATGCAAGTGTATCTTGTATCAAAGGACACGCTCCTGCCATGACCCCATTGTGAGGACCATGAATAATTTTTACATTAAACACGGTTGAATGTATTTGAAAAGATTTGGCATGGCAAGACCACCTTGACCTTTAGGAATGTATTGAGGTTTATCTACTAAAATCTGGTGCAGCTCTGCAGAGAAACTAATTAGCTTCCAGATTTTGTTATCAATGCTTAACTGAACAAGCTGAAGTTAGAAGCTGATTGGCTGCCATGCACAGCTGCACCATAGTAGTAAATTAGCCCCATTGCGTACATTTATTCTTGGCTTATGTATTCACTATACAAAAGTAAAGATTTTAGATTGTAAGGCACCTAAATCTTTTTTAACTATGTTCAGTGGCGTCACTAGGGTTGGTGTCACCTGGTGCGGTAAAACATGGCATGGCCCCCCCCCCCCCAAATAATTTTGATTTGTTTGATTTTGGAACTTACCTGTTGACACGGTGTCTTGCTAGCTATTTGGGATCCGATGGCCGTAGGGGAGATTGTAAGGTGCTGTGACCTGCTGAAAACAAGGAGTGTTGCTCTGTAGTCGGCAAGCAGAAGACAGTAGCTGAAAAGGGAGGGAAAGCATTCTGCAGGGGGAGGGCACACATGACATAATTGGTTGTAGTGATCCTAGCAATCAATGACAGCCCTCAGCAGAGATGTGGCTGATCAAGGATAATTGGCACTGCAGATTGGAAGGCTGACGGACCAATGGACTATACAAATTATATATATATATATATATATATATATATATATATATATATATATATATATATATATATATATATAATTATCGTGCTACTGGGATTAGTCCTCCTGCTGTTCACTTTTAGCCACCCCACATCAGTCTCAGAACCTGCCTATGCCTGCTGCGCTAATGTTATTGATAGCTACTGTGCTCAGCCGGAGTCTGTCCTGTCCTCAGCACTTACTTGGTGAAGGAGGCAGGCAGCGAGATAGCCGAGTATATCACTCCGCCAGCAGAAGGAACTGTGAGCCAGGACTTTATGCAAGTGCAGCACTGGTTGTTGTGTAAGTCCGCCTGTGCTGAAAAAGGAAAAAAATGTTCCTCTATCCTGCAGTCTCCTGGGCCCCCTCTGGATGAACTGAATCCCCCCACCCAGGGAGTAGGATTTACCACCAGTGGGCCATGGGGGAACATTATTTGTTTACAGTATGTATGCCCATGTGTACCACATTTTGAAGTTTGAAGCTGCCAGCCCCCTGTTAAAATGACTGGAATGGGCCCCTTACAAGAGGCCCAATAGTACTCCCCATCAGCAGCCCTGGCTGCAGACACCCCACTTGTCCTACGATCCATATTTTGCTGCTGGATACAGCTATATTATATATATATATATATATATATATATATATATATATATATATATATATATAGTGTGTATATAGCTGTGTCTAGCAGCACAAAGCCCCCCCCCCCCCACCAGACCATCTCAGGGTGGGTAGCTCAGCCACTATACCTGTAATAATATAGCTGATAACCGGTGGGGGGGACTGCTGCTGGACACAGCTATGTATATATTAATAAATATATATAGCTGTGTCCAGCAGTAAAAACAACCATGCCCCTCTTAACACTCCTCCTTCTCAGCAACTCTGGTCGGCTCAGGTGTGACTGGATGGCGGACACCATGACACCCCCCCCTTGCAAGAGCTCACCTCAGGCTCCAACAGCGGACACCCCCAGATCGGGGCCAGGGCGGGTGGCTCAGGTACACAATATACCCGGGCGGTGGCTGAGGGCTCACACAGTGTGCAGCCGTGCCAGTGTGATAGGCTCAGCAGAGCAGTAGTGAGAGGGGAGGGAGAGGAGGAGGAAAACAGAGACCAGGAGCAGCCCCGGCGTGTGCTGGATGTGTTCAGGCTAAAAAAACAAAAAAAAAAACAACATCAAAGGCAGCCAGGGCTTTCTCCACCCTCAGGATGGTGTCACCCGGGTGCGGACCGCACCCCCATAGTGACACCACTGACTATGTTTATTGGAAGAGAACGGAGGACCAACCCATAAAGGACGAGGTCATGTCCATACATTAAGGTCTTCTGATTTTTAAACAAGAACGTGTAATTTAGATGATAACATGTATGAAAGGATGGTGTTATTTGTATATCCAAGTAGAAGAGTGAAGATAAAGGTGACCAATTGAATATGAATGAGGACATTAAAGGTTTTAGTTAGCTCATCTACACTGAGATTCATGACTTGTGATTTAGAAACATTAAGATGGAGAATGGATATGGCAGAAAATTCTTGTAACATTTTCAATACATTTGGTATAGTAACCAAAAGGGGAAGTTGAAACATCAAAATGTCATCTGCAAATCATAAACACTTATGTTCCTTATCTCCTGTGAGAAACCTTTTATGCATAGTTATCACTAATGGTTCAATGGCAAATATAAAAAGGTCTGGCAATAAGAGACAACCCTGAAGAGTACCCCTCTGTATGGAAATTGTATGAGATTTATATTCTTTAATAAATAAAATAGCAGATATGTAGTGCACCCCTGAAGGAGCCACTTGTTAATTTGGGTTCTTTCTTCTGCAACTCAGGATGGAATAACAACCTCAGCCCCTCTGACACACCTGGTTGAGTGAAAGTTACTGCACACACAAAGGCCCCTTTCACACGGGATGGATCCGTGATGATCCGCTTGCTCAGCGGGGATCGCTCCGTTTATCCCCGCTGAGCCGGCGGATGACAGGGCGGTCCCTGCATAGCCCTGTCAGCTCTCCACTCTCCTCTATGGGGGATCGGATCAACACAGGCCGTCTGTTCGTGTTCATCTGATCTGCAGACGGATAGAAAAATAGGACTTTCCTCCGTCTGCAGAATCGGACCATTGTGAAGACGGACGATATCGGGTGTCTGCGGATGTCCTATCCCATAGGAATGCATGTATGTCCGTATTTCATCCGCAAACGGATGGATGAAATACGGACATACGGTCCGCATGTGTGAAAGGGGCCTTATAGGAACACAAGTGTAGATACCTTTACCTTGGCTATGAATTCGAACCAGGAAATAGACACAAGATTGTTTAGTGGTAAATGAACTAATGAATGAATAAATGAAGATAATAATCCTAACATAGTAATAATAACAGTACAGGTTTACCTCACTTAAGGGCCGGTTCACACTGCGGCGCGAGGCGAGGCGACACGGCTCGCCTCGCCTCGCTCCCGCAAGTCGCCCCCATTCTGTACAATGGAACCGTTCTGAGAGGAGCGACTCGAGTCGCTCCGACTCAGAAAAAAGGTTCCTGTACTACTTTGGGGCGACTTCAGGGGCGACTTGCATTGACTTCTATACAGAAGTCCTCTGCAAGTCGCCGCTGAGGTCCGTGCAAGTCGCGGCGAGGCAAGTCGGAGACGCCTCGCCGCGCATCGCTGTGTGCACCGGCCCTTAAGGTGCTTCCCTAATACAAAGCCAGTTCACCGTGAGGGAGCATGTGGCTAGGGAATTCAGATTTTACTGTCCCCTCCCCCATCCTGACACCCAAGGATGGATGACTCCAGCAAGCATGGTCTGGAGATGGGGAAAATGGGGTTTCTACCCTTAGTGGAGAAGGGGTCCCTATGCCCAGCGGTGATGGAGTCCCTGTCCCCAGGGGAGACAGGGTCCCCCCTATTGCAGTGTCCTCTGTCTCCCTTCATATTACAATGCTGAGTGAAAATCTGCAAAACAGTGTTTTAGGTCTTTTATTTTATTTTTCCTTTGCATAAAAATTTAAATCTCTGAGTCTGATGATTTGTACCAGATTCAACCGCTCAGAGTATATACAGCTCTTCTGTATTTTATTCTCAGTGTGGATTATATATTTTGTTCCCTAACCATATAGCTGGTTATTTATATTTATCACTGCATATAGATTTTCAAGAATAAATTGTCTTTTTTTTTTCTAAACTTTACATAGTCCCTAAATTGTACACCACAACTGAAGGTTTTTAATCCAATTAATCAAAACAATAATCGGCCAACTAATCAATTATGAAAATAATTGTTAGTTGCAGCCCTGCACTTGACAGATGTGCACACTAAGGTCTCCCTCACAGCAAGAGGATGTTAAAGTGGAGTTCCACCTATTTCTGTGTTTATGTAGCTGCTGACTTTTCACAAAGTGTAGCTGCCTACTCTTAATAAACACACACTCATCTGTCCCACAGTCCTTGCTTCTCTCCATTTCCTCTCCGCGACGCTGGCATTGCAAGTGTGTGCACCCAGCTATGACAGCTTGCGGCTTTACAGCCGGGTGAGAGTTGGGCTGTGCATAATGACTGGGCAATCTTTTGGGACCTGTGACGTGTCCCAGAATATTGCAGGGAGGGGGAAGAGGAGAACTTCCGCTCGGTGCCATGAACAGAAGTAGGAGCTGGGGGCCTGTCAAAACTAGGTACCTGCTCTCTCCCCCCCCCCCCCCCCCAAAAAAAAAAAATATTACATGCCAAAACGTGGCATGTCAATGGATCATGAGTCCTTAAAGCGGAAGTTCCACTTATGGGTGGAACTCTGCTTCAAGTCTTGCACAGCCCATGCTGCTTTTTCCCCCCATCTGGCAATCTCCTCTCTAGGGAATGTAGTGCAAAAGCTTTTGATCAGCAGAACAGAGTTTCTCTTCTGCACTACAATTCCCACAGTGCATTGCTGCCTGATCCAGTCTATTGAATTCTTCCTGCTCTGAAGCTCCCTCTTGCTGAAACAACTGTTAACCAGTTCAGCACCACAGGACAGCAGCTACAGAGAGCGAGCTGCTGCATCCAGTGTTTCTGTCACTCTCCATTCTTAGGCCGGCCACAGACAGTTCGAATTGCTTGACAGAAGGGATTCCCTAGTCAACACTGTCTGTATTGAAGGGGGAACCTGTGGTTGCAGGAAACAAATTTGCACCGTCTAAGGTCGGCCTTAGGCAAGCATCTGGCTACAGATGGAACACTGTATAAGATAGGGTTGTCCCAATACCGATACTAGTATCAGTACCAATACCGAGCATTTGCGTGAGTACTTGTACTCGCATAAATGCTCCCGGTGCCTGATCCGATACCTGGGAGAGGCGGTGTTTCATCAAATTAGGCGACCTGGCGCAACCGGAAGTCAGTGGGTGGAACGGAAGTGACAAGCCGTGTTGATGTCAGCGGTTGGACATTCCAGCGCCCATCTTGTGCACCCTGCACTTGGCCGCAGTAAGCCAACAGCAGACATTTTGTTACACCCAGCCCATATAGTTCGGGCTGGGTGTAACAAGATGGCCACTGCTGCTTTTATGCGGCCAAGTGCAGGAGTACAAAGATGGGCGTCACAGGCAGGCTTTCCTCTCATAGCATTTCAGTGCCTGATCATCAGTGCCCATAAATGCCACCTATCAGTGCCCAATGCCCATAAGTGCTGCCTATCAGTGAAGCCACCTGTCAGTGGCCAGCCATCTGTCAGTGTGCATATCAGTGCCACCTAATCCTAACAGTGCTGCTTAATCTGTGTTGTGCTTTGAAAACTGCCACATGATATTAAAAAAAAAAAAAAAAAAAAGTATCGGTTATCAGTGAGTACTTGAGAGAAAAAAAAAAAAAAAAAAAAAGTATCAGTACTTTAACTCGGTCTTAAAAAAGTGGTATCAGGACAACCTTGGTATAAGAATATTATTGTAATATATTTAGTGCAATTTTTTTTTTCATGATATGGAACTAAATGCTTTCTGAAGATTGAGTGAGAGAAGCTTCTATTTGTCTCAGTTATATTGAACAACAGATGAGGTGGACCTCAAGCTAAATGGGGGGCTTCTGTTGCATCTGTAGCCATGGTGTGAGCACTACTGACAAACAATATGCCAAATTACCCCTCTGGCAGACTTCATGCATCCTTTCAGAGACAATGAACAGTCATTTGTGAGCCATGTTTTTGTTGTTTTATTGGGTACAACTTGGATGGGGATTGGCATATAGGATGCCCATAGAATTAATCATTGCCATCATATTTACAGGTTTCAATATACTTTCATCTGTTTAGAGCCTGAAGATAGAATGTGCACACTTGAATAAGCAGAAATCTCCTCCTGCAGCTCCCTGCAGACTGTTACTCCCTTTTGCATCTCCTATGCAGACTATTTCTCCCTGCATCTCCATGCAGACTGCTGTTACTAAGAGTTCATCATCCATCACTGTGTGAGGGACAGAAACATCAGTTTTGACCGTGTAAAAGTAATGGTCTTAGTTCTCTGCACCACCTGCCCAAACTTGCTTCTCCTTGCACACTTGGTTTTCCTCCTGCACAACTTTTAATTACATTAGGGTATAACATATGCTCTTCTAATGGGTAAGAAGAACTCACTCTGAATAAGCCCCTCTACTGGCTCTGGTGACTCTGCTACTAGGCCTTAGGCCTGCAGAACCTCTCCCCGGAGGCCTAGTAGGTTAAAGCCTATGTTCTAGGAAATGGACTACTGCTCCCAGCCAGTCCAACTTGCAAACCATGTGTTCCCCAGGCCACACTGGTTTGACACACACACACACACATCCTCACAGTCTCTTTCTGGTCCAGGACTCCTCACCAACCACCGTGTGCTAGTGACCGTGTAGAAGCAGAGTTCCCTTACAGACTCCCTGGCACATACTCCAGCCATCCACTGTGGTAACACTCACCGACCTTCCAGCCCTGAGTCCTTGATGAGGAACTTTCCCGAACCATGCATTCCAACAGCTTCTCCTGCCCCTTCTGCTCCAGGAGTTCCCTGCCACCGACCGTGTGGTGACAGAGACATTGCTAGTGACCGTGTAAAGGCAATGTTCCCTCAGTTCTCGTGGGCCTCCTCCTGCGATCTCACCCCCCCAGAGTGTGATCCTGCGGCTGTCTAGCACTCCATTTCTCACATCACCCAGTTGACTTCTCCTCCCCAGCAGCATATGACCTCAGCATATATAGGAGGCCCGTCCCTGCCAATGTCAGTTAGGGATTGGTCAGAGCTCCCACATGTGCTGCCTGCCACTCCAGCTCTAGGCCCAGCCTCCTCTTCCAGAACATCCTCCTTGGAAGCAGGGGAGGTGCCTCAGAGTGGAGCCCAGGTGGTCACACCCACTGCTACTCTAACCACTCCCAGCCCCAGAATCAAAACAGACAGGCCTAGCTTGCAGCATAGGCCTGACTAAATTTGCCTGTGCTGAACAAACTATCACACTATCAGATTTTCTGCTGATTTTTTCCTTCAGATTTACCAAAACCATGTAGTACAAGGGCCTGCCTGATTGCATACAAATTGAAACTTCTAAGGTTTGACCTCATATTATATGGTTTTGGTAAATCTGAAGGAAAAAATCAGCAGACAATCCATTGTCCAAGAACCGTGGTAGTGGTGACAGGGAATGTAACGATACAGAGTAGCATAAGGGCCAATGTCGCAGACAGCACCAGCTGTCGAATATGAGAACAAGATGACTGTGGACCAACAGGTAAGAAGCATATGCAGGAACATGGTAGCACATTATCAGAAAGGAAGGAGTGTAGCCAGTATCCAAACCGAAGGTTGTCTAAAGCCAACAGCAAGCTGCCAAGTCAGAAAGCAAGGACAGTGTCAGTATACTGCTCAGGTTAGCGGAGCTAGGCAGCAAGGTACTGGAACATAGGGCAGAAATTGTGTCAAGATACAGGCCGAGGACATTTAACAGATGAGCAGCAAGGTACCAAAGCAGAAGGCAGGAGAAGTTCATAACAAAGGTTGAGGTCACAATGGTTGACAATAATCCAGAGACAGCTGAAGGGCAAACCGGGTCATATACAGAAAAGCAGAAGTAGCAGGTCACATCACAGATTTATTAAGACCTAGCTAAAGACCACTCAGCAATCTGCTCATGTCATACTCCAGATTATTTAGGCTGCTTGGAACCAATGCCAGTGCCAAGCTCAAGCTGCTTAACGTTTGCACAAATTCACATTCAGCAGTGACCTCATGCACAGGACCAAATGTATGCGCCTGCATTGGTCTACAACTGGAACTCACTGGCCCTTCTTTACATTTGGTCTAATACTTGTCATTTATGAATAAAACAAACTTGGTCTGAATGTATATACATTTATATAAATGAGTTTATTTCGCTAGGTAGGATTTTGGTCATGAATCTGAAATCACTATTTATGAGAGAGATAATAATAGGAAAATAGAGATAATATTAAGACGACAAGAGACAAAAATCTTTTCCCTCCATTGGAGAAATGTGTACACGTTATAAAATACATTTTCTGATGATGAAATTGGATTACCAATTTTAATGCTATTAAAAGTAGTCACAGAAATGGGAGGTTTGAATATATGCATATTTTTATTTTATATATGCTTGTGAGCTCATTAGTGTGGGGAGCTTTGGGGGGTTTAAGTTGTTTTATGGCTAATTTGATCTCCTTAATTGTAAGTGGATTGTTTGCAAGGTGATGCACAGAGATGAACCAAATCCTCTGACATAAGTTGTGCCTGTTAATTTGCAGTCGTCTCTTCTCTACATCCATTCAAAGTCCAGAAATGATTGAAGACCCCTTTCACACGGGCCGGATCGAGTTTTGCTCAGCAGGGGATCTGCCCACTGATCCCCTCTTAAACTGAGCGGAGCAGCCGACAGTTTGGTTGAATGCCAATTCAATGTTTTTCTGGGGAGCAGGGAGAGTTTCCCAAGTCTCCAGCTAGCGAGATGGGCCCAGATGACACAGGAGGCTGCCATTTTCCAAGTCAGCACAGAGAGACTGGCCCTCAATGAGTCATCATTGCACCACCCCTTCTCAGTACCCAACATCGATGGAGACAGGTAAGGGAGCTTGCTTTCCAGCAGAGCTGTGTGCTATAGGCAGTGGAAGTGGCATGTCAGATCATTGTAACAATGATGCATTCAGATGGGAGCATATGTATTTTTTTGCGGTGCCACTTCCATATACTCTAGTGAGCACAGTGATAATGAAGAGTAAAGAGGAACGTTATAGCGCCTTGAAAAAGTATTCACACCCCTTGACATTTTCTCCATTTTGTCATATTACAACCAAAAATGTAAATATATTTTATTGGGATTTTATGTGATAGACCAACACAAAATGGCACATAATTGTGAAGTGGAAGAAAAATTATGAATGGTTTTCACATTTTTTTTATTAATAAATATCTTAAAAATTTGCTTGTGCGGACCATCCATCCTCAGTACATTGTTGGTGGTCATAGTTAATTTTTTTTTTGTGTGAATTAGTAAGCATTCACATGGGAGTTAGTGAATCTGAATGACTTATTATTAAAGAGGGCTTCCAGATTCTGACAAATCTCTTGCCCACAGATCCCCACAACCACTGGCCCAGGGTTGTGAGGAAGAAGGCTTTGTCCTCATCAACATGGGGACCATGTGTTTTGCTTGGGGGGGATCCCCCTTTCTGCTCTTACAAGAGTCTGGTGTGGATTTTCTGGCCTGGTACAAATTGTGGGGGAACCTCTGCATCATTTTGTTAAAGTGTTAATTCACCTTTAAAAAAAATAAAAAATAAAATGAACGCTGGACACCCTCCCCCTTCCATGGTCCCGCTATACGTACCTCCGAGGCTTTGGGCTGTCAGCACCCCAAAGCCAGGCCAGTGGTCTCAGTGTCTGATGCATTTCTTCTGTAAAGGTGAACCAGCCCTTTTTGCTTACATGACCAGAGATATCAAAAGGTACATCACTGGTAACTAAGGACTTTTTGAAGCCTGCAATCATGGGCGTCCTAAAACAAACACTGCAGAAAGTGGTCATGTAGAATAGTGGTAGTAATAAAACTATTATACATGGCAATTGGTTCCCACTAAATGGGTAAGTGTTCGGGCGTTGATCCGAACAGCCAAGGTCCAAACTTGTATTTAGATCGAGCCTTAGGCTTGAGTCACACTAATGCATTTTTGATGCATTTTGCAGGGAATTTTTTTTTAACATGGGTTCCTAAGGAACATGTTCACATCAATGCATTTTTGTGCCTCTGCATTTTTGGAAAGGGTCTGGGACTTTTTTTACATGCAAAATGCAGCGTTTTGCATGTAATAGAAGTCAATGGATCCGCATCAAAAACGCAAGTGCCGCGATATGCGTTTTGCTTTTTTTTCACTGTATATAGCTGGTTGCTAAGCAACCACAGTGTAAAAAAAGAAAAAAAAAAAAAAAACGCAAAACATGGCAAAATCGCGCCAAACTCGCATGTCCAAAAACGCGACAAGCACCGCAAAAAGCACTGCAAAAACGCTAAAAAGCAACATGCATAGATGCGAATCGAGCCATAGGCTGAATTCACACCAATGCATTTTTAGTGCTTTTTGCATTTTGCAGATTTCCACTGCAGAACATGTTTCATAGGAAACCATGTTAAATGGACTGTAGGGCAAATCTGCAAAAAGCACTAAAAATGCATAGGTGTGAATCCAGGCTTAGGCTCATCCTTATACCTTTAACCACTTCCCATCTGGGCCAATTCTGGCACTTCACTTCTACATGTAAAAATCATTTTCTTTCTAGAAAATTACTCAAAACCCCATAACATTCTATATGTTTTTTTCTTGTTTTTAGCAAAGACCCTAGGGAATAAAATGGCGGGCATAGCAACTTTATATGTCGTACGACATTCGCACAGCGATTTTTTAAAATGCTTTTTTGTAAAAAAACAAAGAACAAAACAGTTTCATTATTGAAAAAACAAAACACAGTAACGTTAGCACAATTTGTATAGTGTAAAAGATAAGGTTATGCCGAGTAAAAAGATGCCCAACATGTTGCACTTTAAAATAGCGTACACTTGTGTGCGACGGTTTACTTTTTTTTTTTTTTTTAAACATGTTTAGTGTTACAGAGGAGGTCTTGGGCTAGAATTGTTGCTTTTGCTCTAATGCACACGCCGATGCCTCGCATGTGTGTGGTTGAACACAGTTTACATGAGTGGACATGACTTACTTATTCGTTCGCTTCTGTGTGCAGGCACATTCTTTAAAAAAAAAAAAAAAAAAAATTATCCCTTTTTTCCTATTACAAGAAATGTAAACATCCCTTGTCATAAGGATAGTGCGGGACAGGTCCTCTTTATGGAAGGATGTGGGGTCAATAAGACCCCACATCTCTCCTCCAGGCTGGAAAGGCTGAGATAAAAAAACAAAAAAAAACTCTCAGCCTTCCCGGGCCGCGTCAGCTTTGTATACTTCCACCGGCCTGGACATGACATTGCACCCAGGCCTCAGAGGGTCATAGAGATGACTGGGGACCATCTGGTCCCCAGTCATCTCTATGGTAAACTTCCAGCTGTGAACAATTCGTTCTCTGGCTCACCAATCGCAATGGGTGAGTTGGGAGAAGCGCCGGGGGTGGCTGCCATGATTGTTCTTACAGTGCACAGAATCCCTAGAAGAAAAAAAATGATACCTGGATGATGCCTGTAGCTGCAGGCATTATACAGACATCCCCACTCAAAGTACATGACGTACTGCTGTCAGGAAGTGGTTAACCATTCAATAGATTATTCCGACCCATTGAATATTGTTTAAGCTAATTGGTTTTAAGAATGGCCTTGTTAATTGTCACAGAGGCAGGTCTGGATACATTTTTAGAGCACATTTGCTAAAAATTAGCTTTTATGCGTGTTCTTTCAACTCAGCAATTTCATGTGTCATGGAAAAAAATTATTTAAAATGACAAGGTTCCCAGATTTTAATCTATACACAGTTTAGGGTCTTAGGCTTGAATGTGCATTCTTGTGATGCAAAAATAGGAAACCACACTGAGTAAAAAAAATTATGCACATATCAAGCGGTGAAAAGGTTGCAATCTTATGACTGTCTGGCTTCAAATCTTCAATTAGGCAGTGCAAATGTTCACAATGTTATAGAGACAAACATCCAAAGACTATACTTATTTCCTACAGCTTCACTTTTCTCTTTACAACAATGTGCGTCTTCACACAGATACATGCTAGTTTTGATATATCTGTGCGAGACAGAAAAAAATCTACACATGAGTGTGAAATCCGCAGTCTTGTACTGTTCCTTTTAAGGCCAGGCACTCAGAAATTTCCTTATTAAGAAAGAGAAAGAACAGTTTACACAAAGCCACAGACAGGCCTGTACGGGTCTAAACATGCAGGCATTGAATAATTATATGAGGTCATAAGTCAGCAAATTGTTATTAATAAAGCAATGCGACAGGAAATAAAATGGACTACAGCACTGGAAAAGATAACTTCTAAATGAGTAGCTACTAAATTGCTACCGATACATTTTTTCCCTAATTAAAACCAAGCATGGGCATCATCGTAGCAAGGCAGAGCACGTTTGGCTAATAACAAAAGGAAACCTGAGCTACAAGAAATTTAGAATCTGCCATCGCTGGTCTCTCCCTTATAAACATATTAAGCTGCCCAGCTGTTATGCTCATAATAGTTACAATAGTTTGATTCACAGGCCTTGACTACATAAGAGCAGGAATTCAGATTTTTGTGGTTGTTTATCTGTTCTGTGCATTACAAGTACAGCCACCTAGCATTTTTAGAGAGTTATAAGCAATCACAGCCTCTGAATCTCTCGGCATCGGCCAGCCAACAGGACATGAAGGTGGCAGGGCAGGGGCACGTGGGTTACAGAAGAACAGATCTAAAAATAAATAATTACATAAATGAAAATAGGAATGTAGAGGCACCTTTTTTCTGCCTGAATTTTAGTGCTGGAGTCTGCCTGTATTCTTTAAGACCTACAAATGAAATAGGCAACTGCCAGGGAACTTTAGGAGCACTACAGGACTTCTGATACCAGCACAGCTCACCAGTTCTGTGGATTGATATCCTCATGGCAAGAGGCTAGCCTGCACGTTTTCTTTTTAATCTAAAATTTTAACGGACACAGCACCTTTAATTTTGAACTTGGGGTTAAATCGCCACCTTCAGGAGAGGACTAGCATATAAAAACAGCAAAACTGCACAGTACCGCCCGGGGGCGGTCCTACTGGCTGTAACCCCTCACTCTGCTTCCAGCAGCTCAGTTTTTCAAAAAGCAGTACAAATATAGATAGGAGGGGTGGGTGCTGTGTCCGTCAACGAACTTCAGAGAAAAGGATTTTACGGTGAATACAAAAATCCCATTTTCCCTTTCGTTCATTGACGGACACAGCACCTTTAATCTTGACCTTAGGGACATCCCCAAGTAGTGTCAAGAAACGAGGGGTGGGAACAGCAAGAAAATAAACTCCCCCCCATAACAACCAGAACTCCTCAACGGAGGAGTTGCAACCTTAAACAGCCGCCTGCAAAACCTTGCGGCCGAATCAAGCATCCGAAGATGTGCTCACATCAACCTTGTAAAATTTTGTGAAAGTGTGGACAGACAACCAGGTCGCCACCTTACACACCTGGGAAATGGATGATTGATGTCTGAAAGTCCAGGAGGCACCAATTGCCCTGGTCAAATGTGCAGTGACAGGAAAGGGGGGCGCCCGCCCCCTTAAGGCATAATCCTGAACCACGATCAAGTAGACCAGAAATTGGCTTTAAGCACTATTAAGGGACAGATATCAGCTTTGGCTGTTTTTTCCAATGACCCCTGGCATCTCACTCTCTAGTGAGCACTTTTTGTACAAGGGGTCCGGCGTCTAGTACCTCCGGTGCGTCCACCGTTGCCCGCGTGGGATCTGAACCTGGTGCTATCGCCGCTTCAGAAACCGCCTTTTAAGAACATCAGGGAAATTCCCTTGTTGACTTTCTCAGAAAGTGGTCATCCTAGTGGCCATGTAAGGAGGGGCCAAGGAGGGTTTTGGAGCTGGCGACCTTGTCTTGTAAGTCACCATATCTGGTTATCCACAAGGATAAAGTGGTGTTGGATCTAGGTAGGAACGACTTCCCGGACCGAAGTGCCGGGGATCTCAGTCACCAGGGCAGGGAGTCCCTGACTGACTGGCTCACCCAAATCTCTAGATCCAGGGATAACGGAGATTTGTCCCATTTTGTCAATATCTCCTTCTGCAAGCCTGGTGTGAATCTGGGCGTACGGTACCGCCTCGAAGGAGGCCACCATGAGGCTCAGGACTCGCATGCAGAAGCGCAGTGATGACCACCTGCGGTTCAACAGCTTCACCACAGTTCTGAGTCTGCAGTTTGTCTGAAGGGAGAAACACTCTCGCTTCCACGGAGTCCAGCAGTAAGCCTAGGTACTCCTAAAGGCTGGTAGTGGGCTTCCCCTACTGCAAATTGCAGAAACCTCTGATGCCTGAGGCAAATGGGTATGTGCAGGTACGCAACCTGGATGTCCAAAGACGCCAGGGAGTCCCCTTGATGGAGTGCAGCTACAACTGATCGAACCGATTCCATTCTGAACCTTTGTACTTTTACAAAAAGCAATTGAGGGCTTTCAGGTTCACGTACCCCTTCCTTTTTGGGGACTACAGATTGTAGTAGAACCCATGAAACCTTTCCGATTCCAGAACAGGCACTATCACCCCGCGGCTTAGCAGGTCCCTTACTGCACCCAACAGGGCCTCCCGACGAGACGGGAGTAAGGGTATGCTGGAGGGGAAGAATCTGTTTGGTGGCCAAGAGAGGAACTATCTTGTAGCCATTGATCGGACAGCCGAGAGACCCACCGGGCTACAAACTCCCAAAGGCGACCCCCACCCGAGTGAGGGGGGCAAACCTTCATGCGGTAGCACTTTTATTTGCAGGCTTGCGGGTCCAGGGACGCTTCTGCCTCTCAGTAGTCGCCCTGGGAGCGTTTAGCCGAAGTCCCCGGACGAAAAAGCCTCTTTTGAGCGGAAAATTAAGGCCCTTGCCTGCGGCGTGGCTCCTTACTCTTCCTGGCCTGTGTGAGCAAGGTACTCTTCCCACCTGTAACATTCTTAATAATGTCATCCAATGAGGCTCCAAAATAGCCGCTCACCAAGGAAGGGTAAATCCGTCAAGGCTTTTTTAGATGCCTGGTCTGCAGACCAGCATTTTAGCCAAATCAGGCGCCGCAGCACCACTGTTGACACTGAAGCCCTGGATAGCAAAGGAAACGTATCCAGGGCCGTGTCACAAATGTACTTAAGACCGTGCACTAACTGGTCTTCTAATTCCATGCAAACAGGTGTAGCCTGCTGCTTCTCCAATTCGCGATGCAAAAGTTTTGCCTATTCAGTAAGTGTCTGCGACACTAGTGCTGTGGCCAGTACTGGTCATATTGCTGACCCCACAACCGTAAACAAGTAACAGGTCACTGCCTCGGCCTTCCTGTAGGTAGGATCCTTGAATGCAGGAGTCCCTTCTACCGGGATCGTGGTTACTTTGTTTAACCTGGATACTGGGGGGTCCACGACCAGAGGAGCCAACCGTTTTTTTAAGAAGGCTCTCCTCAAAGGGGTAGCGCACCACCATTCTTTTAGGGACCGAGAAGGTCCGTTTCGAAATAAGTCAGATACAGAAACACCTTAGGCGTACGGGCTGGCTTAGGGGACCGCTACTTCAGCAGAGGAACCTGCTGTATCCTGAATGTTCAGGGTATCACACACAGCTGTGATAAGTGCTCCAACTAGCGCTTTATCTTTGCCCGGACGGGGACTCATCATTGTCCGATTGGTCCTGGTCAGCGTCATCTAAAGCAACAGAGCAGGGGCCGCCAGTCTTAGTGGGGCCCGAGTCTGCGTCAGAGCTCTCCGGGGGCAGGGGCAACGAGCGTTTCAAGGACCGCCGACAAAGCGTCCAAAGAGCCGGTTGCAATTGCAGGGAGTTCTGGGGAGGAAACACCAGTTTCTGAAGCCATGCTGACCCACCCTGTCTGCCACCCTTGGGGACTTAGGACAGGTGCACAATCCCACCCTACTAGCTGCTGCAGACTGAGGGGCCTCCACCACAGGACTCACCACCCCGACCGAGCGATGCGCCATTCTGTTACAGGTGTCTTCATCCAGCATCAGCTCCCAGGTGTCCAGAGCAAAAAAAAAAAAAAAGCGCCATTCTGAGCAACAGGGACCAGCACTGAGGATAAAAACCACACTGTATAAGAGACAATCTCAAGGAAAATATGGACGCCGAACTTTAGGAAAATGGCCCAACCATGCTTTCCACTGAGGCACACAGAAAATGGCCGACAAGCAACTGTACACAGTGAATGAACAGAGATAATGGCGGCAGAACAGCGCTATGACGATCAGCACATCGTCAGGTCGGAGGACCCCTGGCTCAAGTACACACACCGCTCAGCAGCCCAGTAATGCAGCTTCCCCCACGGGGGGGGGGGGAATAGGGACAGGGAGAGGAGAGAGGGAGGAGAGGGACCCCCTAATCGACCTCCCAGGGAATGCCCAGCTGCTCAATCCCGCCGAGGCAGGACGAGCTGTACTTACCACCCGGACGAGCTGGGAACATCCCATAACAGACCCACTCCCGAGCAGTATGGGATGGCTGCTGGCCACGGCACACTGTGACAAGGACATCGGTAGTCCGGTCATGTGTGCCCTCGGAGAGTTGCGCTCACCGGCCGCCCCTGGAGCCTGAGGGGCATGTTGTGGCCGACCCAGCGCGTAGCTAGGGTCTGCACACGCTCGGTGGCCAGGCTGGGGAGACTACAAGGATCTAGATTATCCAGCCTGTCACCAGCCGATCACAGGATCTTAAAGTCTTGCGCAAGAGACAAAAATTCTGAAAATTCCCAGGACCGATGGTCCCGCAGGAAGCCTAGGTCCTGCTCCTTCACCAGGCAGAAGAAAAAAAACTGAGCTGCAGGAGGCAGGCTGAGGGGTTAGTACCAGAGGGACCGCCCCCTGGGCAGAACTGTAAAGTTCTGTTTTTTCACATGTATTACATGTTGTGCCTAGTCCTCTCCTAAAGGTAGTGTAATAACCCTACGGTCAAGATTACTGGAGCTGTGTCCGTCAATGAACGTAAGAGAAAGGGTCATGGTTCGCGCGGCATCTGGCCCACATGGCATACTCAGAGGCCGCCCCCCCCAGAGGACCCCTGGCCAAGTATGTGCGCCGCACCCCCTATGCCCAGTCACACAGCGGCCCATAGTATAGAGGAGAGGGAAAGGGACAGGGAGAGAAGGAAGGGATAGGGAGAGACCCCTAGTCGACCTCCCAGGAAATGCCCAGCTGCTGCATCCTGCCGAGACAGGTGGAACCATACTTATCCCTCCTGCACAGACTGCTGGACACATTCCATGGACAGACCCATCACCCGAGCAGTATGGGATGGCTGTTAGCCATGGCACATTGTGACATGGAGAGCAGTAGTCATATGTGTGCCCCAGAGCATATAGCTCACCGGCCGCCCCTGGATCAGACGGGGCATCTCGTGGCCGACCCAGGGCATACCTAAGGTCTGCGCACTCTCGATGGCCAGGCTGGGGAGGCTACCAGGATCTAAATTATCCAGCCTGTCACCCAGCCTGGCTGTTGATTGTAGATCACAGGAATCAAAAGAGCAGAAGAAAGAAAAAAAAAAAATTCCCAGGACCAAATGGTATAATATATACCTCTCTCGATATAGATATACATATACTGAAGGGAAAAAAAGAAAAGAAAAAACTAACGAAAAGTCCTTTGTGCTATTTTAACTACAAAATCCAATGTTACTGCATGGGATGGAAGGCAACAAATGCAGCAACATTGAACTTTGTATTTAAAATAGCACAAAATACTTTTTTTTTTGTTTTCTTGTATAGTATATGATATATAAAAGGTTTTTACTTTTCTTTTTCACAAACACGATATTGATATTGTATGTAATGCGAGAGCATTTCATGTTTTTTTTGAGTCATGAAATACACATGGTAAAAAAAAATAGGATTTATTGTACTCACCGTAAAATACTTTTCTCTGTAATTCACCGACTGACACAGGCTTGTTGTTATTCTTTAGACCATTGGGTTGTTATGCCACCTTCAGGAGAGGACTAGGCATTACATGTTAACATGTGATAATACAACTAGAACTTTCTAGTTCCGCCCAAGGGGTGGTCCCTTAGGTAACAAACCCTCAGCATGCTACTGCAGCCTCAGTACGTCAACAAGCAGTATAACGTAAAGAAAAACATGAGGGGTGGGTACTGTGTCAGTCGGTGAATTACAGAGAAAAGGATTTTACGGTGAGTACAATAAATCCTATTTTTTTACCATGTGTATTTCATGACTCCAAAAAAACATGAAATGCTCTCGCATTACCGGTACATACAATATCAATATCGTGTTTGTGAAAAAGAAAAGTAAAAACATTTTATATAATCATTAAAGGAAAAGGAGAATTTTCGGGACTTTGAATGAGGCTGGCACTAAATGTTTGTATGACATATCATGGACTATACAAAATAAATATTTATTGCAGTCACTTGACTTATTCTCTTACTGATGTGTGCTTCATTTAAAGTCCCAATTCTGTTCTCTCCTCTCATATTTTATATAATCATATACAAGAAAAAAAAAAAAAAAGATTTTACGGCGAGTACAAAAAAATCCTAAACAAGGGGTGGGAAAACAGCATAAAACTTCATCCACCATGGCATGTGGGAGCTAGTACACACTTTACCCGCAAAAAAACTACAGTGTGTTGGAAAAACCACAAAAAAAAAAAAACAACAACAAACAGGGTGCTCCTCAACAGAGAAGCACTACCCTCAAACCACACCAAAAACTGCGGTAACGAATGCAACAGTGCATTAACCTAAAAAGGTACTGCGTTTTTACCCCCCAAAAAGAAACAGGAAAAAATAAAATAAAATTGCATATGCAATTGCAACTATACAGGTGCCTGCAAAACTTTGCAGCCAAAACAGGCATCACCCGATGCACTTGTAGAAGTTTGTAAACGTGTGGACAGATGACCAGGTCGCCGCTTTACACACTTGAGCGACAGGCGCTTGATGTCGGAAGGTCCAAGACATTCCGATTTCCCTCGTGGAGTGGGCTGTGACCGGAAAGGATGGCACCTGCCATCTCAAGGCGTAGGCTTGTACTACAATCTGTCTGATCCACCTGGAAATGGTGGCCGGCGAGACCGCCATGCCTTTCTGTGGACCAGCCACCGAAACAAAACAGTGAGTATGACTTCCGGAAGGAAGAGGCAGACAAATACACCTTCAGAGCCCGAACCACATCCAGAGCATGAAGGGCCACCTCCTTAGGATCTGTCGGCTTAGGACACAGAGATGGTAACACAATGTCCTCATTGATGTGAAACGCCAAGACTACCTTTGGTAGGAAAGACGGTTGCGGACGCAACACCACCTTATCCTTGTAGATAACCAGATAGGGCGACTTGCAGGACAAGGCCGCCAGTTCCGAAACCCTCCTGGCCGATGTAATGGCCACTAGAATGACCACTTTCTGGGAGGGACCGGAGGGACTACATGTCGCACCCCTTGAGCAAAAGTACTCACTATAGAGTGAGACGCCAGGGGTCGCTGAAAAAGGACAGCCAAAGCTAAGATTTGTCCTTTAAAAATGGCGCTTAACGCCAATTTCTGGTCCACCCCTTGCTGAAGAAACAGCAGGATCCTGGATATAGAAAAGGAGCGCGGATGCTATCCTTTCTCCTCACACATGGAGATGCAGGCCTTCCAGGTACGAAGATATATCTTCCGAGAAGAAGATTTCCATGCTCTCAACATAGTTGGGATCACAGAGTCTGACAGACCCCGGTTCCTCAACACCTGGCTCTCAATAGCCATGTCATTAAAGCCAGAGATGGTAAAGCAGAATGGAGAATCGGACCTTGAGACAGAAGGTCTTCTCGTAACGGCAGTCGCCAGGGAGTGTCTGCCACCAGGCGCACTAGGTCTGCGTACCAAGGGCACTGAGGCCAATCTGGGGCAGCCAGTATTACTGGGATCCCCTCGGCTTCCACTCTGAAAAGCAGACATGGTAACAGTTTCGGTGGAGGAAAGGCGTAGATCACCTGGTACTGATCCCACGGAGCCACCAGCGCGTCTGCCCACGGATCTCTTATCCTGGACACGAATCTCGGCACCTTCCGATTGAGACGGGAGGCCAGAAGATCCACATCTGATGTACCCCACCACAGGCACAGTAGCCTGAACACCTCCAGATGCAACGCCCATTCTCCTGGGTCCAGCATCCGACGACTTAAATAGTCCGCCTGCCAGGTCCCCACACCCGGGATGTAAATGACCGACAGGGCCGGTACATGTCACTCTGCCCACCGAAGTATGTGAGCGACCTCCCGTGAAGCGGCCGAGCTTCTTGTTCCTCGGTGATTGACGTATGCCACAGCAGTGGTGTTTTCTGACTGGATCCTGATCGCTTTTAGATCCAAGATTGGACATACCCCTTTCCTTCTTGGGAACTACAAACAGGTTTGAGTAGAACCCCTGGAAACACTCCGATTCCAGAACAGGTACAATCACCCCACAATTCAGTAGGTCTCCTACTGCCCCCAAGAGGGCCTCCCGGCGAGCCGGGAGAATGGGTATGCTGGAGGGGAAAAATCTGTTTTGCGGCCAAGAGAGAAAATCTATCTTGTAGAGGTAGGAAATCAGTTCACAGACCCATTGGTTGGACAGACGAAAGGACCACCGGGCTGCAAACTCCCGAACCCCCACCCGAGTCATGGGCAAATCTTCATGTGGTAGCACTTTTGTTCGCAGGCTTGTTAGGCTTGCGGTTCCAGGGACCTTTCTGCCCTTCCGTGGTTGTCCTGTCGGGCTGGGGACGTTTAGCCGAAGCTCCGGGTGGACCAAAAAGCAGTTTGTGAGCGGAAAAAGACAGCGCTTGCCTACAGCATGGCCCCTTAGCCTTTCTGGCCGGTGGGAGTAGAGTACTCTTACCACCTTATCTGCAGAGAATTGTTTATGGGACTCTTCAAGTGCAATAACACCAATAAGTAAAAATTATAACATTTTTATATAAATAAGCAACACATAAATACATAATTTTAA
Source organism: Lithobates pipiens (assembly GCF_037356315.1). Lineage (NCBI taxonomy): Eukaryota > Metazoa > Chordata > Amphibia > Anura > Ranidae > Lithobates > Lithobates pipiens. Next base: position 193,930,357 of record NW_027507718.1, read on the forward strand.
TTCATTTCAAAGAGATACATCAGAGTATACAAGAACAGTTGCAATGCCAATAAATCTCTACATGTTGTTTCGCCATATAGTATATGGCTTCTTCAGGAGAACAGTTTATTATGACAAATGTGTTTAATCACTAGAATGAGAAAAAACTATTTTAGAAAACACAGCAAGGAAAAAACACATAATAATACATATGATACAATTTAAAGCCATGCCCAATGTTAGGAGGACCAAAACCCACTCAAAAAAACTGACCTGTACTCTCAAGAAAATTCAATAAAACTCCAGAAGTGGTTGGATACAAAAAAGATAGACTTTGATTAATGCCATAGAGAGGGATAAATTGTCAGGGAAAACTAAATCCCTGAAAGATCCATCTATTGGATTAAAAACAAAAAATAGCCAAAATCCAATATATTTATAAGGAAATATGTATCAACAACATACCATAATTCCTACCTCAAACTATTTAGGAAAATCAACCAAGCAACCTTCCGAATAAAGAGGCTTATTTTTAAAGAAAATCTTCACGGGACTTCAAGATGTTAAACAGAGCCCTGGATGTATTAAATCCTGAACTTTAAAATGGTCCAGAGGAGGGGACCTACAGGTATGTAAACACCTGAGTCCCCTTCTATAAAGTAAAATACAAAATTTTTAGATATATAATGAGTAGCGCTAAATTTAAACGCCAAGCCATATCTGACAGTTAAAGGAATTCTCCTTACCCGTTAAATATGGACACGACTGCCTCTCAAGTAGACCCGCTAAAAAACTAATCACAGCAATTCCTTTTATCTCCCTCTACCTGTTTGGCACCAAGATTTTGGGGCCAAAACGAGGTGAGGACACAACAAGCGTCATAGCAAAGGCGCCGTTGCACCGGAAGTGGCGCCCGCACTGTAAACAAGAACCAGCGTCACAACCAAGGCACCAACACGCCGGAAATGACACCATCGCTAGAACCTGTACCCGGAAATGACCAAAGGCATCCATAGGATGCCCAGAAATTGCAGTTATCAGATGGCTAGCCATAAAATGGCCAAAAAACTGAAACAAGAATTTCTGGATGGAAAGATTGACCATAGCGGTCAATGGGCAGCATAGTAATCAATACTGCTAGATGTATAAAATCAGACGCTGTTAAAGACAGCAACTGAAGGAGACGCCTACTGATATGACTAAATTGGCACCCCCTGCTGGGAATCAATTGAACAGCCAGCAAGGAAGCGCCCTGGGTGTCCATATGGCATATCCAATCGATCGCCCAACCACTACTGTTACAAAGGTCAGACATACATTGTCAGACCAGTAAATCGTCTGGGGTAAGATATTACTATACATAGCCCCTCGATTAATTATCCAAAAATTTGATCCAAGATACATAAGTTAGTAAACAAAGGTCAGTTTAGGAATCAAAGTTAGGCCCCACAACACCACCTGTCAAAATAAGCAATTAAACTCTAAACCAAATCACACAATAAACTCTCAAAATCTCAGAATAAGGGAAAATTGCAGTAAGGATGAAGATTTAGAATTTGAGGCTAAAGCCCTTCAGGCACGGTTGCTAGATAGGGGCTATAGTAAATCCTGTTTAAAGAGGGCTTATCAAAAGGGCAAAACATAAAGAGACGAGTCCTGATTCATTCAACAAAACGACCGAAGAATGAACAAAAAGTTTGTCCGATTACAAGATATGCAGGCGAACATAAGAAGGTCCACCGTATTTTTGAGAAATACTGGCATCTTTTGTCTACGGATGAGGTACTATCAAAATATGTCAGAGCTTACCCTCAGATAACATAGTAAGTCAAGTTCGCTTAAGGACAAACTAGTCCACAGTCACTTCTCGATTTAAATCTAAACGCAAAGGAACATTCTCATGTGGTAAATGTGAGTTTTGTGGTCTTCTAATGAATACCACAGAGGTCACTCTCCCCAATGGGCAGATGTATAGACCGAATTTCTATGCAACCTGCAAAACCATAGGGGTGGTCTATTTCATGAAATGCGATTATCAGGCTTTCTATATAGGGAAAACGAAAGAGGCCCTTTTTTCATCAAATAACGGACCATGTTTCCCTTATTAATAAGAAAAAAATGGAAACTCCAAATCAGTAGACCATGGGTCTATCACGCTTTTGATATTTCAAAAATGAATTTTTTTGCTCTGGAGCACGTTCCTGATTATGTTGGGGGGGGGGGAAGACATTGACAAGATTCTTCAACGGGAATCCAAGTGGATTCATACCCTGGCTGCCACTGTCCATCTGGGCTTGAACGAATCCCTTAGCTTTAAGCCTTTTCTATAGGCCCTTTGCCATTTTAAAGAGGTTATTTCCTCATTATATATAATTTTGAGAGTTTATTGTGTGATTTGGTTTAGAGTTTAAGTGCTTATTTTGACAGTTGTGTATGTGTATCATGTGTGTTTTCTAAAATAGTTTTTTCCTCATTCTAGTGATTAAAATGCAGTTGCCATAATAAACAGTTCTCCTGAAGAAGCCGTATACTGTATGGCAAAACATGTAGAGATTTATTGGCATTGCAACTGTTCTTATGTACTCTGATGTAGCTCTTTGAAATGAATTTAAATTATGTATTTATAGGTTTTGCTTATTTATATTATTTACTTATTGGTGTTATTGCGCTTGAAAAGTCCCATAAACAATTCTCTGCAGATATGATATATATTCAAAGGGATGTGGCACTATAAGTTTGTTTCAGTATATTAGCTCCCTTATACATTTCTTCTACTCTTACCACCTGTGGCATTCTTAATAATGTCATCCAAAGAGACTCCAAAGAGATTTGGTTGCCAAGGAAGGGAAGATCCGTCAGGGCTTTTTTGGATGCCTGGTCAGCAGGCTTTTTAGCACCTTGCACCCACACACCACCTTCATCTTGGCAACGAACAAATTGAGGACCGCCGACAAGGCGTCCAAGGGCACTGCGCATTCCGCAGGCTAACCGGTTGCAATTGCCTGTACTTCGGAGGAAGAAACACCAGTTTCTGAAGCCATGCTGACCCTACCCTGTCTGCCACCTGAAGGGGACTTAGGACAGTGACAGTCCCACCCTCCTTACTGCTGCTGGCTGAGGGGCTGTTTCCTGCAGGACTCACCATCCTGAAGGGTTCTGCACTATCCAGCAAGTAGTGCCTGTGGTCTCTGTTGGCTCCCAGGTTCAGAGGGATACGCTCTGTCAGTGGAAGCTGCTGCTAATGGTGCTGGAACCGCTCTGCAAAGTGCTCGGGCTCAAAGGAAATGCCCGCCCAGCATAAGGACATAAAACACTGGGAAAATGGCCACCAGAGCACAGGGACACATGCTGCCACTAGAGAAAGCTGAAAAATGTGTTCAGGCTTCTAGAATATGGCCGCCGGCATCCAGTATAAGGACAAATCACAGGGCAAATGGCCACTGAAGCACAGGAGAGCATGCTTTCCCTTGCCCACACCTAAGATGGCCACTGATGCTGAAACCATGAGGGACAGAGCTGAACAAATAGCGGTGATCAGCCCTGCAAGAGACACAGGCACCTCCAGGGACATGAGAAACAGGACTCAGGACACAGCCAGCCAGCGCAGCCCCCCCACAGGTGAGAGCCCCTGTACAGACACACACACACCGCTCAGCAGCCACATGCAGCATCCCCCACAGGGAGGGGGGGGAGGGAAGATCGGGACAAGGAGAAAAGAAAGGGAGGTGAGGGACCCCCGAATCGACCTCCCAGGGAATGCCCAGCTGCTCAGCCCCACTGGAGGCAGGGAGAGCTGTACTGAAGAGCTGGGAGACATTCCATTACGGACCCACTCTCTGATCAGTACAGGGTGGCTGCTGGCCTCGGCACACTGTGCCCCCCGGAGCATAAAAGCTCACCGACTACCTCTGGAGCTGAGGTTTCGTCATGGCCGACCCAGCGCGGAGCTCTGGTCTGCACACGCTTGATGGCCAGGCTGGGGAGACGATAAGGGTATCCAGACTGTCACCCAGCCAGCTGTTGATAGCAGATCACAGGATCTATCATCTTGCGCAAAAAGCCAAGCTTCTGTAGAAAAAAAAAAAAAAAAAAGACGGACCGATGGGCCAGTCAGAGTTCCTAGGTCCTTCTTCACTAGGCAAAATAAAACTGAGGCTGCAGTAGCATGCTGAGGGGTTGTTACCCAAGGGACCCTCCCTTGGGCGGAACTAGAAAGTTTAGTTTTATTATCACATGTTAACATGTACTGCCTAGTCCTCTCCTGTAGGTGGCATAACAACCCAATGGTCTAAAGAGAATAAGCTGTGTCAGTCGGGGAATATAAGAGAAATGTGGGTTTGTGAGACACAGAGATTACACAATATGTAGGAAGATTAGCGTCTACTTTATTTATGTTTTTTTTTTAATAAGTTAAGTGTTTTTTCACACTTATAGGGGCAGCTGTCACATATTTTATAATAATTTTTTGCACAATTTTATTATAGATGGCCCCATTTATACCAACAATTTTTGATACAATATTATTAGCCAATGATCTCGAGTCTCGAATCTTGTTTTATTTTTTATCAAGTGTTTTAACTCAAAAAGTGACAAAAAACATTGCAGATTATATATACACATACATACACACACAAACTGTATATATATAAAATTAATATTATTTTTTTTTTTTTAATAAATATACACAACAGGGAAAAATGTGATGACTGGTCCTCCAAGATGAATGAAAACAGAATCCTTAAAGGAAGTGAAAGCATGAAGCAGTTTTCAGAATGAATATAAAATAGCGCATGAACTCTTACCTAAAAGCCAAACTCCAGCTTTCGCTAAAAAAGTAAAAACCGCCCAAGTGTTGTTAAAAAGAAACATGAAAAGTTAAGATTTGTAAACTTTTTATTGCTGTTTGTATCATCGGTCATGTGGGAGATTTCTGCTCAGTTCCAGTGTGACAGTTGTCAAAACACAAGAGGGAGAGAAAGGTACTTTGAAAATTGACAGAACAGGAAGCAAGGGGAAATACTCCTAACAGGGAACAAGCAGCAATAAAAACATATGTTACTTTAGAGGGGAGGAAAGTTTAGAACGTCTGTAAGTAGTGTATTGTGGTCTGTGTTCTCAGGTTGATCACACCCTCATGTCCCTCTAGAAATCTAATTTATGGAAACCGCAAACCCGACACAGGTTCTAACCTTCTTTAACCCACTCTACCTAAATAAGATAAAAAATTAAGACTCAAATCTACTGAAAATACAAAGTAAAAAACAAAAACAAACAAAAAAAAAAAAAAAACACATAAGTTTAGAAGCCCGTTCCTTACCAAGCCACCAACCCCAATGTAGTCCTTGCTGCAATGTACCTGCAAATACCTCAACTTTTATGTCACTTTCTTTTCTCCCGGTTGCAAATCATAGTTCAAACACTTACTTGCTCAAACCTTTCACTTCTCTATGGAATCATACAACATCCTTATACAGGTAAAATGTAGAAGATATAAACAGTCTGTGTGGGTGAAAAAATATAGCGTTTCCAAAGCCGATTCTAGTTAGCGTTATCTAAATGAGAAGGGGCAGCTGTGTCCCTACAGGCAAGCCTAGCACACACCCCTAAGACCTTCATCTTCTGGCCTCTCCATTGTTTTAAGAAGATCTTCGACGAAGCTCATCTCTGCACTGACCTGGGCAGCCAGTGCTTCATATCTATTTTCTAGACGTCCCATTCTTCGCTTCAAGCCATTCACAACAAGCATTGCACTCCTTATATCCTCCTGAACCTGAGAACGTTGCCCTTCACCACGCTGCATCTCCTGCCTTAGTCCTATCAGTTGGCGTGTTACACCTTCCTGCTCTTCCCGATACCAGCTTTCTTTTTCCTCATAAATGGAATGCAGGGCACAAAGATCCTCACGGGAAGTATTCTGGCTTTTCTGCAGCTCTCGCAATGCATCCTCAGCTGCACCCAATTCCTCCAGCACATGACTGAATCTTTCAAAGTTCACATAAGTGTTATTAGGAGGCATGCTTGAGTGAGATTTAATTGTGTACTCCTTTAGTCTTGTCGTCTTCAATCTCCGGCGCTCAGGGCGTTTTCCACTATCTTCATGGCGCACATTCCTGCGTCTTATTGCCTGATTGGGAAAAGGAAGAGAGAGCAACATTAATTTTAGTTTTTTTATTAGTACAATCTACACTCTTACTAACGTAATTCATATTGCCTAACTGTGGAGCTAGAGATTCACCACCAGGACTCTGCTTGCTGGTGAATGAGCACCAAGAGGTTGGCAACTAAGCAAATACTTACGATGCACAAACAGGATCATTCACTAAAGCAATATATGATAAAGAAATTTTATATCATAGGACTTCAATGACGAAGGACATAAAGGAAGGGCAGGGGAAGAGGTAGGAAGGAAGGAAGGATACCACCTACTTCATGATGGTGTAAAAATAAATAACCTCCATTTTCACAACTGTTGCTCCAAAGGAAGGCATCCAACCCCCCCAATATAACATGATACAATTTGTTCCAGTGGGGAAAAAAAAAAAAATACCTTCCTTATCCCCCAGGAGGCTTTTGAATACTCCCTGGACGATCTACCCCTGGTGTTATTACCCATATTAGCAACCAGGTAATGAAGATCATCCCTCAAAAAAAAATAGGTTTCTTATTCAGGGTCTATACAGAACCTTCCAAAAGTAAAATGGTTACAGAAACATGGATGCAAGGATGATAACATTTTCATGCATTAGTACGACATGTTTTTGCGCCAAATCTTCAAAACCTCCAGTACCTATATAGAAAAGGTTATGCAAGGCTAGATAGATATTCAAATGGCCAAACCTATTTCAAGGATGTGATTCTTCAGTGCTGTATTCCAGACAGAAATATACATACATTCCAGTGTGTGTTACTTTAAAGCAGATTGCTAGCAACATAGAAGTGCATGGCAACCATATCCAGGTTTGAAATACCTGCCAAATATTGTTCCTGCTGTCTGCTCGTTTCAATAATAGGGATTAGCTCAGGCATGTTCACATGGTCCACGTGGCGCTGCGCTTATCACAGGCAGTGAGACATTGCCTAATCTCTGCAGCCACGCATCGGGCAATGTCTCACTGCCTGTGATTAGCGATGCGCCGACTTCCTGGCGGGCTCTACACGTGGACTATGAGAACACGCCTGAGCTGATCCTTATTCAATAATTAGGAGCACATATGACACCGCTAGGTGGGGCTAACAAAACTGGCCTGGTGTTTTGGGTCATGCTGAAAATGCTTTCCCATGCTGAAATGCACTTGTGGATGACTCAGTGGATTATTCTGGAGATTACTTTTTAAAATCACACTAATTTTTTACTTGCATATTTAGTGACTCTTTCTAGCCTTTTGCCATTTGAAATTATCCATACTATTTACATATCAGTAGGACATCCTTTGTAGTGTACAGCGGACATTCTTCTGGACACTGTTTGGCAGGCTTCCTGGGCTGGATACGTCTGTTCTGTCCACAATAGCCTTTATTTAGACTCGCCTTTATAAACAGGTGAAGATTATGTGATGGTTTACATATATTTGGTAGTCATTCTGATCTGCTCTTATTTAAACCAGCAAATGTTATGAGAACTATGTGGCAGGTTTTTCAAAAATGAATTTAGCTGCTGTGCTCTTATATGTTGCCATCAATCTGTTTTATCAACCATACATGGGAATGAATGGATGTCTCTGTTAAATTTCAGTGGAAGTCTGAATGACTGCATCCTTGGAGTAGGTTTGGACTCCCTATGCAGTCACACACACACACACACACACACACACACACACACACTTTCAGATATTGTGCAATAACATGCAATACCAACGCATGGAGGCAGATGCAAGTTATGTCATCTGTAAAAAGGTGCGTCTCTAACCAATTTCCTTTGGAAGGCTCTATATAGACACTGATTAATAAACCCTATTTTTGGGGATGATCTTTATTAAAATGGGATTGATATGTCTCCACTTGGAAGATAACTTTTCTATGTGGGTTACAAACTCTTCCAGCTATATTAGGGGAGACAGAGGGCATTTTTTGCTATTAACGTGTGTACCATGGTCTTTCATGCATGTTGTTTCAAAATTGTTGTGTAATAAGTAATGTAACAAATGCAGTATCCATGTGTTTGTGAAAACTGTGCAATTTAGATCATATTTATAATTTTGTATTATTACTTTATAGCTTGGTACACTGATTTACTTTTTTTTTTCTCTCATCAACTGCTTGCCGACCAGCCATCGTCATACTGTGGCAGGTTGGCTCCCTTGGGCGAGCCGTCGAAGCTGTAAGTTGGCCGCTTTAAGAGCACTGGGGGGGGGGGGGGGGCGGCAGGACAACTGAGCCGATGCGGGTGCCAGGCGGTCGTGACATCCACCAGGCAGCCACGATCGCTCCTGAGAGTGGCAGAACGGAGGTCAGTCAATTTAAAGAGACAGTTCTTCGTTATGTCAGGGGTGAAGAGACTAATCAGTTGTTCCTACTGCTTAGGAACAATGATCAGTCTCCTCCCCCAGGCAGTCCCATCCCCCCACAGTTAGAAACACTCCCTATTAAAACACATTTAAACCCTTCATCGCCTCCTAGTGTCAACTCCTTCCCTGCCAATGACATTTATACAGTTAATCAGTTATTTTTTTTTTTTTTTTTTTTTACAGCGAAAAATAGCTAAGTCAATGGTCCCAAAAAGGGGTCAAAAATGTCTGATCTGTCCACCGCAATGTCACAGTCCGATCCCCGCAATTACTAGCAAAAAATATAAATAATAAAAATGCCATAAATATATCCCCTATTTTGTAGACACTAACTTTTGCGCAAACCAATAAACACACACACTTATTTTGCAGGTTTTTTTTTTTTTACCAAAAAATATGTAGAATACATATAGGACTAGACTGAGGAAGAGTTTTTTTTTTTTACATTTTTTTCTGGATATTATAATCAAAAAAAGGAGAAAAAAAAACAGTTTTTTTTCAAAATTTTTGCTTTTTTTGTTTATAGTGCAAAAAATAAAAATAAATGCAGAGGTGATCAAATACCACCAAAAGAAAGTTCTATTTTTGGGGAAAAAAGGACCTCAACTTTGTTTGGGTATAGCGTCGCACGACTCCGTGTAGTATCGCAAAAATGGCCTGGTCATTAAGAGGGCAAATCTTCCAAGGCTTAAGTGGTTAAGGTAATTTCTCACAGTCCAGACTTTTGTAGCCATTTTTTGTTCGATGATGGCCTTTGTTGTATTACATTTTAACCACTTCAATACAGGGCACTTAAACACCTTCCTGCCCAGACCAATTTTGAGCCTTCAGCGCTGTCGCACTTTGAATGACAATTGCGCGGTCGTGCTACACTGTACCCAAATGAAATTTTTATCATTTTTTCCCCACAAATAGAGCTTTCTTTTGGTGGTATTTGATCACCTCTGCGGTTTTTATTTTTTGCGCTACAAATAAAAAAATACCGAAAATTTTGAAAAAAAAAATGTTTTTTTTTGTTTCAGTTTCAAAACTTTGTAAATAAGTATGTTTTCTCCTTCACTGATGGGCACTGATGGGGCTACACTGATGGGCACCAATGAAGTGGCACTGATGGGCGACACGGATGGGCGACACGGATGGGCGACACGGATGGGCGACACGGATGGGCGACACGGATGGGCGACACGGATGGGCGACACGGATGGGCGACACGGATGGGCGACACGGATGGGCGACACGGATGGGCGACACGGATGGGCGACACGGATGGGCGACACGGATGGGCGACACGGATGGGCGACACGGATGGGCGACACGGACGGACGACACGGACGGACGACACGGACGGACGACACGGACGGACACTGATAGGTGGCACAAATTGGCACTGATAGCTGGCACGGATGGGCGGCACGGATGGGCATGGATAGGCGGCACAGGTGGGCATGGATAGGCGGCACAGGTGGGCATGGATAGGCGGCACAGGTGGGCACTCATAGGCGGCACAGGTGGGCACTCATAGGCGGCACAGGTGGGCACTCATAGGCGGCACAGGTGGGCACTCATAGGCGGCACAGGTGGGCACTCATAGGCGGCATCGGTGTTATAGTAATGGATGCCAATCAGTGCCAAACAATAATGCATGCCAATCAGTGATGCCCATTGTGGCCACTGATTGGCATCCATTATGGGCACTGATTGGCACCCATTGTGCTGATTGGCACCCTGGTGGTCTAGGGAGGATTATGGATTGTTATTACCTTTTCCCTGGTGGTCTAGTGGTGTCCCTGGTGGTCCAGTGTGGGCATCCTCGGGGGGGCTGTGCTGATAATCGATCAGCACAGACCCCCCCTGCCAGAGGAGCAGCCGATCGGCTCTCCTCTACTCGCGTCTGACAGACGCGAGTGAGGGAAAGCCGATCACCGGCTCTTCCCATTTACACTGTGATCAGCCGTGATTGGACACGGCTGATCACATGGTAAAGAGTCTCCGTTGGAGACTCTTTACCGAGATCGTAGTTGCCGGGTGTCAGACTGACACCCCGCAACAATGATCGCCACGATGCGCGCCCCCGGGGGCGCGCAGCGGCTCATTATCCTAATCACGTCATATGACGTCCGGTTAGGATAATGAAACCACTTTGCCGCCGTCAATTTGTAATAGGGCGGGCGGCAAGTGGTTAATTACCAAAAAATTTATTTTCCTTATGCACTAAGGCTCGGTTCACACAGGGGGCGACACGACGCGGCACGACTTGCCGCGCCGCGACAAGTCGCCCCAGTTCTGTACTACGGAACCGTTCTAAGAGGAGCGACTCGAGTCGCTTCGACTTAGAAAAAAGGTTCCTGTACTACTTTTGGGCGACTTGCATTGACTTCTATACAGAAGTCATTTGCAAGTCGCCGCTGAGGTCGCGGCAGGTCGCGGTGCGGCAAGTCGTGTCGCCCCCTGTGTGAACCGATCCTAAAGGTTTTATTGTATGAATTTTGAGAATTAAAAATGTATGGTGTGTTATTTTTATTAGATTTGTTTACATTTTGGATGTAAAGGATGTAAGGGCAAATTCATAAACATGGATTTCAGTTTTATTCCCTCCTTAAAATACAGCTCCTTTCTGGCTCGGGTTAGCAGTGAATTTTTATAAATAATTTATAGAGTGCCTTTTAATAATGGCACACTCACAGAACAAGGGAATGGCAGTTGTCAGGGTTAAGTATTGAAGTCAGCTGCTAGTAAAATAAAGAAACTAGTCTCAAGGATGCACGCAGAGAAGGAAGGGACTTCTAGATAAACATGTAAACGTAGGAATCTTATGGTAGCTACTTCTAGACAAGACATTTTGCTTTCAAACATAAATAATGGATAAAACACACAGAATTAAAATGGAAATATAAATTAAAAAAAACCCTCTTCAGACTAAGCCTTCAGTTCATTCTCACCTTTATCCATGAATGCTCTAAGCTCTCATCAATTGTCATCCGTTTCCTGAAATAATAATCATATGGGTAAATCAACTAAAACAGGGTGATTAACTAAACCAAAGTTAAAGTGGTTGTAAACCCTACCCCACAACTTTTTCCCCATGTAAATCGGCATAAAAACCCCCTAATGAACACTGCTTGTAGATACCTCCTTACTTGCTTAGTATTGTAATCATTTTTGTTCTTTAGAATGACGTCACTGAGCATGCCCAGATCTCCCCTGATTTAGGACACACTCTCTATGTGCTTATCTCTTATCAGGACTTCCTACAGCACAACACTGATATCCCAGGAGGCTGCAGAATCACTCAGAGCTTCCTCCTACACACCATGTGACATCACATGCATTGTAAAGCAGGGCATGGGACAGCATTACTGCAGTCTTATCAGCTGAAGCTGATAGGACTCACAAAAGGCAAACACTAGGTAATCAGCACAAGTAAATACTATGAAATAAAACAAGTCAGCTATGAACAGGGAAGCAGGGTTGCCATAGAAATGTTGGATTGAGAAGGAGGCTTGGTTAATAGTACAGGAAGTGCTCAATGTAAGGGCGGAAATAAAAACTCTACTGTGGACTCAGAAAACAATACTTAAGATGGCGCTACCTAACCCGTGGAAACACGTTTTTTAAAGTTTCTTTAAACAGTAGGTAATATGCAATTTGGGCTGGATTACAGTGGCTATAGTTTGATAATTACTTATTATAATGGACTAAATGAAAAGAAGCATCAGAGTGGGAAGAGTTTACTTCCTCTTTAATCTGTATTCACTTCAAAGATTCAGTCACGTGCTTGAGATGCTTCCATTTTAAACTTTAGTAAACCATCTTTAAAATTGCTTTTGTCCCAAAGAAGAAAAATCTAAAGAAATTCAAGCAAAATTTCAATTTAGCACTTAAAAAAGGTAAGGGACAAAAGCCTGTGTCTTGGTTTTTCAATTCTGTGGTTAACAGTCCTTGAGCTTGCAGATATGTGGGTAGTAGGTAGTCTCAATACATTTGTAGCTGCCTTACTCAACCTTTTTCAACACAGAGGAACCTTTTAAAACAACTTCCTGGTCTCAGGGAACCCCTGCTAAAAAAAAAAAACATGATACACAAGTTGGCTAGTCAGCGGGAAGAATGCTTCTTACACGAGGACATTGGGAAGAATTACTCCCTTGCAGATAGCTAAAAAGATTAATTGTGTCAGTGGGAACTCATTGGACAGGCAGACATTGCTCATGGAACCACTAGAGGAACCCTGGTTGAGAAACCCAGACTTGTAGTATGCTGTACACATCCTCAAAAGGCAGCCCTACTCCTTTTCTTGGTGCTCATTACAAGACACAGAATAAAGCATTCTGGATCCAGTGGGTCATTCTGCCATCTTCAAAAGGTATTTGACACTGGCAAACAGCCCAGTAAAACCCCTCCCACTCCCAGCATGCCTCAGTTTTGTTAGCAAACAGTAGAAGTGAAATCATGAGAACAGAAGGGAAGGGCCCACACCCTTGAATGTACTTTTAGAATTTTACAGGTGACACAAAAATTCTATTTCTCATTAAAGGACACACAATGAAGTATTCTAGAGCCAATGGAATGTACAAAAACAGTCCAACTGAGGGGTAGGATACAGAAAAAACAAAAGACTAACAGGCCCAAAAAGAAAAAACAAACAGATTAACAGAGGCAGCTCAACAGAACCACCTGAAGGGACTTACAACCAAAGCCTAGGCTAGCTGAGGCCTGAACATCCACATAACTACAATGTGATCAGAAGACTAGGTGGAAGCTTGCTTTTTTTTTTTTTCCTTTCCTTTTCTTATCTATCTATAACAGATTAACCACTTCAATATCAGGCATTTAGACACCTTCCTACCCAAGCCAATTTTCAGCGTTGTAAAAATTTGAATAATTGCATGGTCATACAGCACTGTATTCAAACTATTTTTTTGTCATTTTGTTCCCAGAAATGGAGCTTTCTTTTGGTGGTATTTGATCACCTCTGCATTTATTTTTTGCGCAATAAAAAAAAATAAACAAAAAAATAATAAAAAAAAAAGACTGAAAATTTTGAAAAAAAATACAAGTTTTTCTTTGTTTCTGTTAAAAATTTTTTGTAAATAAGTTTTCTTCTTCAAGAACAGGCACTGATAAGACAGCACTGATGGGCACCAATGAGGTGGCACTGACGATGAGCACTGATAGGCAGAACTCATGGGCACTCGTAGGCGGCACAGAAAGGTGACACTGATGACACCGAGGGTGGCACTGCTGGGCACTACTGATGTCATTTGTTACATAATGGTGCCAGTCAGTGCCCATTTGTGGGCTGATTGGCACAGATTGGACATTTGCAAATGTGGATGGCCATCCACATGTTGGCCCCCTTCCCTGGTGGTCCGAGGGGGGGGGGGGGGCTGCGCTGATAATCGATCAGCACAGACCCCCCCCCCCCCCCCAGGAGAGACGCTGATCGGCTTTCCTCTACTCGTGTCTGTCAGACGCAAGTGAGGAAAAGCCAATCAACGGCTTTTCCTGTTTACATCGTGATAAGCCGTGATTGTACACGGCTGATTACTTGGTAAAGAGCCTCAAACTTAGGCTCTTTACCGAGATCGGCGTAGCGGTGCGTCTGTTATCCTGAAGGATGCCCAGTCAGGATAACTGAACCACCGCCCGGACGTCATTTTGCTATAGGCCCGGCGGGAAGTGGTTAATGATGCTGAAAAGCCCAAGAAGCACTACCTGATCTGGTAAAGTGTCTCAAGGATGAATTAACAGCTGTGAAATCCACTGGTGGCCACTAGGAAACACTACATCTCTGCCTGGGAGCCCATACTTATAATCCCATTTAGAGGAGAGGGATGCCTGGTGGACAGCTGGGAGTACTGCATCTTAAATTTTGTATGACCTGCTTAGCAATAATAGGTCATACAATTCTGGTGAGAGTTCTGCTTGCATAAAGGCATGGTCACTTGAGCTGGGGTGAAGCGCACATATTTTGCCAAGTGTGGATTTCACACACTAATGTTTCTTCTTTCACTTACATGATTTGGCACATGGTTTAGAGCTTGGTTTTGCAATTTTAGTTTATATATTGCATTTATTAATTATGTACATGGCCATGGTGTGTTACTGGTATATATAATCCCTACACAGGACTGGCTGCAACAGTGAATGTACTGGAAAAATCTTAATGTGAATGGCTCTCTAGGGAACCAAGGCTAGCCCCCCTTAGAAGCAGCCAACACAGGTAGCTCCAGATCTAGGCATGTCTGGACTGCATCAATAACAATGGAAATGATATCCTTTTCTGCAGACTGATACACATTGTATTATTCAGGACCATAAGGAGTGATGCAATTATCTGTGTCAGGGGTGATGGTGGTAGCCCTCCTGAACTGCTAGCTAAGCAGAAGCTGGTCAGGACCGACAATCTCCCACCCTTACACCTATTATCCACCATGTATATGTATGCTAGGAAATCACTCTAAGGGTACTGCCTGCTGGGCCACTGAATGTGATCATCACTTAAAGCAGCAGCGAGCTCAAGTCAGAATAGTGACAGTGGTGAGAAGTGAGCGATCAAGCCAGTGCTGCATGCTAAACTAAATTTAGTTGAGTCTAGTGTGCATGTACACAGCATTCTCAACTAAATTTGGGGTACACAAACTCAGTGTCATGCCTAGGCCCAAGGCAGGGTAATAGATTAAAACAAAAATGGTTGCAGTCATCAGTTTTCACTGTTAGAGAGCGAGACTGTCACTGCCGTTGCTACCAAGTTAACCCCTCTAGCACACCTAAGCTCCCATAAGAATGCAAGGTCCTAGCTTAGCACAGATGTCTTCTACCACTTGGCAACTAACAACTGGAATACATCATTCCCAATAAAAACATGGGGATTTTAAAAGCCAAATTGGTAGAAGGATGGGGAGGATGGGACTTGCCTTCCCCAGGTTCTATGCCCTCTGAATGGGTATACTTCCTAAGGGGTCTTCCAGAATAGGTTCTCCCAGACAGGTGGATCAAGACTCTAGACCTGTAAAAGAACTCTGCCTCGTCACATTGCATAGTGTGCATAGGTGGGTGCCTCTAGTGGAGTCCAGTGCTTAAAGGCACAATACATGCTGCCCTCACATCTTCATCTTGGTAGGGTCCAAGTACAGTTCTCAAAGCTATGGTGACTTATCTGCAAAATCATTTTCTGGGAGTAAAGTACAATCTTGACCATGGGTTATATGCTGCCACTTTCAGATGAGGACACTAGCAAACAAGCTGGTAAGACAAGCCCATAGAATCCCTCTCGCTCCCAGCAATGCCTTTTTATTTATTTTTTTAAGCATGCAATCAGTTGAAAACATCAGGCCAGAGGTGTGGGCGGTCTGTGTCCTGTACTTCGATAAAAGGATTTTTACAGGCAAGTCAAAAATGCTTTTTCTTTATCGTACAGCACAGAACACATGCCATTTTAAATCTTGACCATGGAACAACCCCAAGCAATACAACAGAGGGATAGGCAACACCGCAAACAAAGCCAATAGGCCCAAAACAAAGGAAACATGTTCCTAATTCAAAGGGCTTGAACCACCTTACAGCAGAAGTTTAGTGCCAGCAAAGGAGTAAAACATCCACCTGGTAAAACTTTAAACATGTGTGAACAGAAGACCAGATGGCGACCTTGCAAATCTGAGAAACAGATGCCTGGTGTGGAAAAGCGCATTAGGCAAAAACTAAAAAAAGTCAAGTTAGCCTTAAGAGGGAAAGGAGATTCCCCATTCTTCAAGGCATAGGCCTTAGTGATAGCCTGCCTAATTCACCTAGAGATGGGGGGGTGAGATGCAGGACAGCCCTTGCAATACCCTGCAGACAGGATAAAAAGAATCTGAGGTTCAGATGGACACAGTGGCTGAGAGAAAATCTTGCATACCACATCTAAACAATGTAGAGAGATATCTTTTGGGTTCTTTGGAGCAGGACAATGTTCTGATGAAGGAGGAAACCACCTTAGGGAGCAATAAGGCTCAGGGCCTTAAAACCACCTTGTCTTTATGAAAAAAAAGGAAGGGTTCTTTAGAGAATAAGGCTGCGAGATCTGAGACCCGTCTTGCTGTTGTGATAGCAAGCATAGCAAAACAACAATAGTGATACGCGATAGAAGAATGAAAAGAAAAACTATACTTGCAAGGAAGAATCCAGAATAGGCTCAAAAGGGAGACTTCTGACAGCCAACAGAACCAAATTAAGATCCCAAAGTGAGACATATGTATGAACAGGGGGAGCAATGTGAGCCATCTCTTAAAGTTCTTTACCAGAGAATAAAGTAGTCAGCAGTCTCTAACAGAATGGCCAATGTAGAGACTTGACCCGTCAGGGTACTCAAATCCAAATTTTGCTCAAGCCCAAATTAGAGGAAGGACAAGATACATCCCACACAAATCATCATCTAGGGCAGTGGTTCTTAACCCCTGTCCTCAGGACCCACTAACAGGTCAGATTTTAAGTATTACCCTGGGGAGATGCAGACTAGAATACTGCAATTACTGAGCAGCAATTGAGATATCACCTGTGATGTATTTCAGTTATCTTGCAAACCTGGCCTGTTAGTGGGTCCCGAGGACAGGAGTTGAGAACCACTGGTCTAGGGTGATATATCCATATCTCAGACCATGCACAGTAAGCCTTCAAAGTGTGATAATAAAACTTGATCGATTTTCCAGCTTTAAGCAGTGTGAAGTCACAATAAAGCCTGGTACCCTCATGCAAAATCAGGCCACAGGACGCTTTTTGGAGCGCAGGGTCTGCACACGAGCTTTGAGGGGCTTGGGTTGTGTCAAAGACTACTCCACCCCAAGTGGTGAGTTGAATAAAATGCAGACCTATGTAGGTTGAGAATCCGCCCAAAGCACTAAAGTGCCTGTTTTTCTCCACCACACAATGGCCACCTGTGTTGGGGCAAGTGATCTTTTAAAAAAAAAAAAAAAAAAAAAAGTCACCCAGATATCCAATAATGTAGATTCACCAAGGGCACTGCAGCACCAGAATCAGGGCAAGTACTTGATAAAGAGCTGAGTGGTCATGAAAAGGCCAAAGTGAAGAGCCACAATGTGGACGTGCTGCTCAACCACTGCAAAACACAGGAACCACTGATGCTGGGGGGAATAGATAGACATCAAGGATGCATGTCACAATGCTAAAAATTCTCCTTTTTGCAGTGGTGCAATAACAGAATAGCCCGATTCCATCTAGAACTTTTGGCAAGAGTGTGTTGCTCCCTGTGTGTTGATCTGTCCATTATTCCCATTTCTGCCTGACATCCTTCAATGAGTGTGAGGGAACTCCTGTAGAGTACTCGCAACTTTAATCAGTGCAGAGGCTGTTGACTTGGAGCAGGAGTGCAGATGTACTGTGTTCTTTGCTCCTCAAAAAGTGACACAGGTTATGCTTATGGTTGCGACAGACCATTTTAGAAAGTGATGCACACTAGGCCATGGCAGCAATAAACACATGTCTGGGACGAACATGCAGATCAGAAGTCTCTTAATCTGCAGACTTAGCTAACGACTAATGTGAACCCATAGGAGCCTTAAGTGTTTAAGCTAAAAACTCTGCTTAAAGTCCTTATGCAAATGTGGTGCTTTCATTCAGAAGAATACATAATTAGCTTTGGTTCAGGGACCAAAGGGGACCTTAAAGTATGTTGGTGCAAAATAAAAAGGAAAACATGCAGTAGCTCTCTCCACTGCATAAAAACATTGTCTTGCATGCCATCTTTTGCTGAACTGTTCTCATTAAGAATGGGCTTGGGCGTGTTCAGGATCCCAACTGCCCGATCCTGCCAGGAAGCCAACACTGCACACTGCTAATCACAGTACAGCGAGACATTACCCAGCCCGCAGCTGCACAGATCAAGAAAGGTCTCGCTGCACTGTGATTAGCGGTGCAGTGTGTCGGCTTTCTGGTGGGATTGGGCAGATGGGATCCCAAACACCCCCGAGCCCTTCTGTAGTCCTTATACAGGCTGTATTGATTCTGTAGTCCATTAGTGGATCAATTAGACTACTTGAAATAACGCAGGAAGATTGCACAAGACACAGGAAAGCTCTGCGTGTCTGACCTGTTAACAGGTATTTGTTTTTGCTCTTATCGAAATATATTACAAAGCACTAAAATCAATAAACAAACCAAAAAAAGGTAGTAAAAAAAATAAAAATAAAAATAAAAAATATATATAAATTATAGTTAGGGTTTACAAACACTTTATTTCAATACACTTTCTTTATTGATGAGTGTTGGGGGTGCATTTTGCCATCTTTACCTTGGGCGATAATGGACCTTGTCCTGGCACTAACACTGGTCATGTCATACTTCCTGGGTAACATTAGCAGGTCAGCAAATAAGTATGTTTGCACAATTCACAATATATATATTAAACTACTCACTTGGGATCTTTGACCAGTAGTCTTCGGATAAAATCCTTTGCAAGTTCGCTTGTATTGCTAAAATATTCCTCATCAAAATCATAATTAACACCAGAGATATTGGTCAATGTTTCCTGCTTTGTCTCTCCTAAGAAGGGAGATGCTCCACTCAGGCTGGTAGCAGAAAATAGAAAACACAATAAATCACATTTCAGATGAAAAAAGTATAAATGGGACAAAGAACAGGAAACAAACATGTGTAATAAATCTCACTCTCATGCATTTTCCTATTTAGGTTTGCTCAGGTCAAATATATTTTCCAGACAGCGTGTCAGGGATAACCAAGGTAATGGTTTTTAAATAAAAAAAAATAAAAATCTGTGGCAAATTAAAACTTGCTTGGAGACCTTTATAACAATATGAATCGTAATCCACATCAATCCCCTAGATACCTGTGTATCAGCTGTATGAATTTATTTTCCACCAAACAATTTGTACACAATATTTGCAGTCCTTTCTCTACCCATAGACAACAACTATACTCAGGATGTAGAAAAAAAAAAAAAAAAAAAAGTCCTCAGTGGCACCACATTTTAACTCCATATCCTCAAAATGGATTCGGACGTGGCCTTGTAACCCCTTTTGGCAGCACAGGCATGTAAACAAACACATGGCTGCTATAGCAGCTGGGATTCATTTTACATTTTCACTCCTGGCTCTCGGCAATGTAACAGAAGTGATCAACCAAAAATACAGAAAAAAAACACAATACAAAATGTTATAAATGGAGTTGCAGTTCAGTTAGTAAAATAAGCATTTGATCCTCAAGCAAAACATGACTTAGTACTTGGTGGAGAAACCCTTGTCGGCAGGCACACAGGTAAGACGTATCTTGGTGACCAGGTTTGTACACATCTCAGGAGGGATTTTGGTCCATTATTCTTTACAGGTCTTCTCTAAATTCTTAAGGTTTCTTGGCTGTTGCTTGACAAATCCAAGTTTCAGCTCCCTCCATAAACTTTCTAGAAGAGTAAGGGTTCTGGAGACTGGCTGGGCCACTCCATGGCCTTAATGTGCTTCTTCTACCTGCCAAAGCATTTGCATTTCTATCTCTTCAGTCCTAAAACTTACATAGTCCTTTCAGAAAGAGCAGCCAGGAGGAAGACACAATTAGGGAATACATAGCTGACACCTCACTGCCTTCTATAGACTTGAGTAGTGAAGGAGCAGCAGAAGATGGCTTAGCTCATCTCTCTGCTCCTGTCAGCAAATATGCATGACTGTCACCAGAATGGGTCCCAGTGCTGCCCCTACCTCACCTAGTCTAAACGCTGCTGTACAGTAGACAGAAAGCGGTTGATATAATTTTAAAGTCAGGCACTTACAGTGGATGCAATTAAAATATACACATTTTATGGTCACAAAGCTGCATTCACTTCTTTCACATCTGCCTGAAGTTCAGCTTTAAGGGGTGCAAGCACTAATAAACCCAAGATATGATGGGCTAGCAAAAAGAAAAATTAGGATTTGTATCGCTATGGTCAGCAAAATACTCACAGGATGTAAGTTATAACTCCAATGCTCCTGTGGAAACAAAGACATATGTTAAGTCAATAGGATAACACATTTTCAATAAGTCTGTGCATACAGTCAAATATTTCACCTTACAAAAACAAAAAAAAAAAATCTCTCTCCATACACACACAAAAGTGAGTACACCCCTCACATTTTTGTATATACTGTATTTTATATCTTTTCATGCGACAACACCAAAGAAAGGTCACTTTGCTACAATGTAAAGTAAAGTAGTGAGTGTATAGCTTGTATAACAGTGCAAATTTGCTGTCCCCTCAGAATAACTCAAGCACAGCCATGTCTAAACCCACTGGCAACATAAGTGAGTACACCCCTAGAGCGATGTCCAAAATTGAGCCCAATTAGTAATTTTGCTTCTCCTGGCGTCATGTGACTTGCTAGTGTTACAAGGCCTCAGGTGTGAATGGCGAGCTGGTGTGTTAAATGTGGCGTTATCGCTCTCACTCTCATACTGATCACTGGAAGTTCAACATGGCACCTCATGGCAAAGAACTCTGAGGATCTCAAAAAAAAAAAAAAAAAAAAAATTGTTGCTCTACATAAAGATGGCCTAGGCTATAAGAAGATTGCCAAGACCCTGAAACTGAGCTGCAGCATGGTGGCCAAGACCATACAGCGGTTTAACAGGACAGGTTCCACTCAGAACAGGCCTTGCCATGGTCGACCAAAGAAGTTGAGTGCACACGCTCAGCATCATACCCAGAGGTTGTCTTTGGGAAATTGACATACAAGTGCTGCAGAGGTTGAAGAGGTGGGTGGGGGGGGGGGGGGGGGGTGTCAGCCTGTCAGGGCTCAGACCATACGCCACACACTGCATCAAATTGGTCTGCATGGCTGTAGTCCCAGAAGGAAGCCTCTTCTAAAAGATGATGCACAAGAAAGCCCGCAAGCTGAAGACAAGCAGACTACGGACATGGATTACTGGAACCATGTCTTGTGGTCTGATGAGACCAAGATAAACGTATTTGGTTCAGATGGTGTCAAGCGTGTGTGGGGGCAACCAGGTGAGGTGTACAAAGGCAAGTGTGTCTTGCTTAGAGTCAAGCATGGCGATGGGAGTGTCATGGTCTGGGGCTGCATGAGTGCTGCCGAAACTGGGGAGCTACAGTTCATTGGGGGAACCATGAATGCCAACATGTACTGTGACATACTGAAGCAGACCATGAGCCCCCTCCCTTCAGAGACTGGGCCACAGGGCAGTATTCCAACATGATAACGATCCCAAACACACCTCCAAGACTACCGCTGCCTTGCTAAAGAAGCAGAGTTTAAAAAGGTGATGGACTGGCCAAGCATTTCTCCAGACCTAAACCCTATTGAGCATCTGTGTGGCATCCTCAAATGGAAGGCGGAAGAGCGCAAGGTCTCTAACATCCACTAGCTCTGTGAAGTCATTATGGAGGAGTGGAAGAGGACTCCAGTGGCAACCTCTGAAGCTCGAGTCAACTCCATGCCCAAGAAGGTTAATGCAGTGCTGGAAAATAATGGTGGCCAGCAAATTTACAGTTATACAAGCTGTACACTCACTACTTTACATTGTAGCAAAGTGTCATTTCTTCAGTGTTGTCACATGAAAAGATATAAAATATTTACAAAATGTGAGGGGTGTACTCACTTGTGAGATACTGTACATACAGTGGATATAAAAAGACTACAGATCCTTGTTAAAATATGAGGTTTCTGTAATTTAAAAAAAAATAACAAAGATAAATCATTTCAGAACTTTTTCAACCTTTAATGTACCTATAAACTGTATAACTCAATTGAAAAACAAACTGACCCTCTTATAACTGGGGATGTAACTGCATTCAGAATTAAGCAATCACATTCAAACTCATGTTAAAGATGAGTCAGTACACACCTTCCATCATTAAGGCTAGGTTCACATTGCTGCGATGCGGGAACGCCGCGAATCCGCGGCGTTTTCCCGCATCGCATACCTCCCGCCGGCAGTTCACACTGCCCTATGCGGACGGCTGGGGGTGTCAATGTTATGTTAATGACACCCCCAGATCCGTCGGCATATCGCAGTGCGATCTGCCGACTCGCACAGGAATCGGATCGCATGGTGTGAACCCCCATGCGATCCGATTCCGTTGCGGACCCAAAAAAGGGTCCCGTGCGAGTTTGCTGCGGGACCGCTGCGAGTTCAGCCATACTATCTGTATGGCTGAACTCGCAGCGCTATGGAGATCGGATGTGATTTGCTGTGCGAATCACATCCGGTTCTCCCCCCGCAGCGGTGTGAACCCAGCCTTAAAGTGCCTCTGATTAACCCCAAATAAAGTTCAGCTGTTCTAGTAGGTCTTTTCTGACATTTTATTAGTCGCATTCTACAGCGAAAGAACTCCGCAGAGAGCTTCCAGAGCACCAGAGGGATCTCATTGTTAAAAAGGCATCAGTCAGGAGAAGGGTACAAAAGGAATTTCCAAGGCTTTAGATATAACATGGAACACAGTGAAAACAGTCATCATTAAGTGGAGAAAATATGGCACAAGAGTGACATTACTAAGAACTGGACGTCCCTTCAAAATTCATGAAAAAACAAGAAAATTGGTCAGGGGGGCTGCCAAGAGGACTACAGCAACATTAAATGAGCTGCAAGAATATCTGGCAAGTACTGGCTGTGTGGTACGTGTGACAACAACGTCCTGTATTCTTTATATGTCTGGGCTATGGGGTAGAATGGCAAGAAGGAAGCCTTTTCTTACCAAGAAAAACATCAAAGCCCGGCTACATTTAGCAAAAACACATCTTAAGTCATCCAAAAGCATGCTGCCCATAGCACACTGCCCATAGCGTCAGCGGGAAAACGCCAATATTTTTAGCGCCGTTTCATCGCCAGATTTGCGGCGCATTTCGGCCGCTAGCGGGGCGCTTTTACCCCCGCTAGCGGCTGAGAAAGGGTTAAAACCGGCAGCAATACGCCGCAATAGCTGCATTTTGCCGGGGGTATTACAGCGCTGCCCCATTGATTTCAATGGGGAGCAGCGGTGGAGGAGCGGTAAACACACCACTCCTTCACCGCTCCAAAGAAGCTGCTAGCAGGACTTTTCCCTGACGTCCTGCCAGCGCACCGCTGTAGTGTGAAAGCCCTCGGGCTTTCACACTACAGACAATGGTGCAGCTTTTTTAGGGCGGATTGCAGGCGCTATTTCTAACGCTATAGCGCCTGCAAAACGTCCTGGTGTGAAAGGGGTCTTATGGTCTAATAAAACCAAGGTAGAACTTTTTGGCCATGATTGATTCCAAAAGATATGTTTGGCGCAAAAACAACACTGCACATCACCAAAAAGAACACCATACCCAGAGTGAAGCATGGTGGTGGCAGCATCATGCTTTGGGGCCGTTTTTCTTCACCTGGAACAGGGGCTTTAAGTCAAGGTAGAGGGACTTATGAACAATTCCAAATACCAGTCAATATTGGCACAAAACCTTCAGGCTTCTTCTAGAAAGTTGAACATGAAGACCTTCATCTTTCAGCATGACAACGACCCAAAGCATACATCCAAATCAACAAAGGAATGGCTTCACCAGAAGATGATTAAAGTTTTGGAAGTCCCAAGCAAGTTGCACCGAATCTTCCTGGCCATCCCATAACTTCCCATTTTCCATTCAAGTTATATCCCCTCAATAAAAAAAAAAAAAAAAAACAAACAAAAAAAAAAAAAAAAAAAAAGCTTATGGACTGTTCTATGCCTCCCAGTGATTGAGAGATTGATTCAGGCTGGGCAGAGTGGCAGATGAAACAATATTCAGCAACCTCTACAGGGGCCCGGCTACATAAAGTTGAATCAAAATTGCACCAAGAATGGCATCAAAGTCACTCTCCAAAGTTGCACTGAAAATCGTGCGACTTTGGACATGCACTAATGTGAAAGAAGCCAAACGGGGTTGAATTTTTTCTTTTGAATCTGCGCTGGAGAGTATGTGTATGGGATGGGGAGGGGTCAAGCATTGTGGTTAGGGTGGGTGGAGATGCAGGCTCAGTGTTGAGAAAGGGAGGGAGGTTAACGGGCAGATACGGTGGTGGGAAGGAGAGCCATACAGGCGTGCTTATTAGCAAGGGGAGGGGGGCACATAAATGAAGTGGTGACAATGGGGGAGGGGACACTTACACACATGCCTACATTTTTCTAAAGGACACCGCACATGTCTAGAAACAATTTGTGGTCTGTAAGATGGCACCGATAACCCACACATGCGCAATAGCATATGGTTTTTGATATAGGACGCAGCACAATAAACAAACTGTCACCATTAAGATGAGGATTCAATTTATTCAAGGTTTGATTTGTATGTATGGATTTTTTAAATCCTTTAACTACTTTTTTCCTGCAGCGCTGTTATGTGGACACATGATCTTTCCCTGTTCTTTGGCATCTGCAGGGAAAGATCATCGGGAAGGGCTTTTATTAATTACTCTTTTGCATGATGTACAGTGCGAGTCTGTCTGGCCAGCCCTGGCAAGTTTCAGAAAAGCAATTCAAATTAGATTATAAAATATCAAATACCTGTTTTACAGCTCCCTATTTATGTGTATTTTTTGAGCATTAATGTGGTTTAGACGAAGTCAAAAGATGATTGACACTAACTTTAAACTTTGTTCAGCTGGGATCTGCATCCAAGTCTTTTTTATTTTACAGGTATTAGCAATCATATTAGATATATTTAATACTGATTTATATTAAAACTAGGCATGGTTGCGAGTTTCTTAGCGAACGTAATCAATCAGCATACTATATCCCGTCCCCATACTGTCCAGCAATAGGGACATGGGACATGGAGGAGGGAGGGAGAGTGTCATTTACCACTATGTATATCCCAACATGTGTGGCTCTATACTCATGTGGGCTGCACAGATAAGAAAAAGGAAGAAATTAAGAGCTTAGAAGGGAAATTGGAGCGTGTTCCATAGAAGACACAGAGAAGATGGAAGGGACAGCTGAATGCAGGATCAACCAGGTATATTTCACTTATAAAAAAGTGTTTTGTATATCATTTAAAGCGGAGTTCCACCCTAAAGCTCATCAGTACCCTCCCCCCCTCCGGTGCCACAATTGGCACCTTTCGGGGGGGGGGGGGGGGGCAGATACCTTAGATACAGGTATCTGCACCCACTTCAGGGCATACGCCACTTCCTGCCCCCCCACTGTCTGCTGGGAAACACATGGGTCCCAGAGACAGCATGGACTATCCTTATCGCGCAGCACGACTCGAAAATTGCGCAGTAGGGAACGGAAAGTGAAGCCTTGAGGCTTCACTTCCCGATTCCCATTCTGAAGATGGCGACGGCAGCACCCGAGAGCCAAGCGACAGGTCGGCTTCGGGTGCCGACATCGCGGGCGTGCTGGACAGGTGAGTGACCTTATTTTAAAAGTCAGCAGCTGCAGTATTTGTAGCTGCTGACTTAAAAAAAAAATAATAATATGGGGGGGGAACTCCTGCTTTAACCAGTTACCGCAGTTATACTGTGGCAAGTTGGCTCGGCTGCGCAAAACAGCATACTGGTTCATGCACTGGCTTTTGCGGGTGTGTGCGCGCCGTGGGAGCTCACCTGCAGGTCCGGCTGACTCGATGTCCACCAACCACCCATGATCGCGGGAAAGAGGCAGAACGGGGATCTGCTTTTGTGAACAAGGCAGATCCTCATTCTGACAGGGGAGGAGAGAGAGATCAGCTGTTCCTAGTGATCAGGAATAGCAATCTCTCTCTACTCCCAGTGAGCCCACCCCCCTGACAGAAATCACCTTCTTAGGGAACACTTAACCCTTTGATCACCACTAGTGTTAACCCTCTCCCTGCCAGTGCCATGTATACAGCGATCAGTGCATTTTTATAGCACCAATCACTGTACTGGTGTCACTTAGGGTCAGATTTGGGAGGAGGGAGGAGGAGGAGGAGGAGAAGAAAAAGAAAGGACATCAATTTTGTTTGGGTACAGCATTGCACGACCACGCAATTGTCAGTTAAAGTAACGCAATGTTGTAACGCACAAAATGGCCTGGTCAGGAAGTGGGCAAAGTTTAAGTTTTATTGCGTGCAAAGGCAATACAAATCCAGTATTGATAAAAAGGGTACATGAATCAAACTGTTACACAAACCTATAATAAAGTAAAACCACATGCAAAAGCATATAGGGTGATGCTAAAACAGCAACTAAAGGATCCTGAGATGTCTAGCTGGACATCTCAGGATCTCAAAGAGCTTCATTGATATTCATTCATAGAACCCAGGGGTGGTCCACAGGCATTTTTTTTGACCAAACTTATGTGTGCGGTCAAACGCCCCAAGGTGAGCAGATACACACAGTAGGGGGAAACCACAAGTTTGTTGTCATGTTGTCAACAATGAGCACCAATCACAGGATTTTGCTTTGCCAGCACAATGGACATTTTATTATTATGCACATTTTGCACTAAGTCATTCATGCACTTAATTTGTGTGTGTCATATCACATTGGTTACTTCAATATAGTGCTGCACTTTTCATCTGGTATTGTTTTAGTTTGCCAGCACAATTGACATTTTATATATTATGTTTTTTTTGTTTTTTAACAAGAAATGATATATTATGTTTAATATCATGCATGGTTTGCACTAAGATATTCATGCATTTTATGTGTCATATTACATTGGTAATCTTAATATAGCACAGCATTTTGTTTTTATATATTTATGCACTTATGAGATTAATTGATACAGTTGCTGGCACTGATCACAAAGTGGTTGTAAACCCTTACAACATACTTTGACCTACAGGTAAGCCTAGATTAAGGCTTACCTGTAGGTCCAAGAAATATCTCCTAAACCTACATGGTTTAGGAGATATTTGCCGAAAGACAGGCACCGCTGTCTACGGCACACTGAGCGCGGCACCGTCAGCGCCGAAGATGCCGCGCGGGAGTGACGTCATCGCTGCTTCGCCGAATGACAGCGGCGGAGCAGCGAGACCCCACGAGAAGATGGATGCGCCGGACTACAGGGGACAGCGGTGACATCGCTGGCTCCTGTGTCAGGTAAGTGACACATAATGGACTACTATGCGATGCATAGTAGTCCATTATGCTTTGCCTTTGCAGGGAATGAAAGAGGAAGTAAACTCATCAGGGTTTACTTCCTCTAAGTTTTTTGCTTGCAAGCTTATTCAGTTTATCACCAAAAAACAACAGTATTCCGACAAAGCATGCAACAGTGTAAAACACTAAATTCACCCAGAGGCTGGTGTACACCAACAAATTTTCCAATAGAAAAAAAATAAATAAAAAAAAGGCATAACATCATGGAGGTTAGAAGACAAGAAGGCGAGAGCAAGACGGAAAAGAGATTAAAGTATGCTTAATAGGGGAAGACAGGTATTGAACAGGGAAACTTAGAAGAAAGAGGGGGAGAGTTTGGGGAAGAAAAGCGTTGGGAACACATGCACAGTTGCTCATCCAGTGAGGCCATAAAAGGTGTTGAAATCTGGTCAGTAAAACCAGGTTTTATTGAGTTGTTTTAATGCAGCTTTTAATTGTTCCATTGGGTTAATTTCATTCACCACAGCTATCCACTGACCAACTGATGGAGGTTCTGGGCATTTCCACCTTTGTGGTATACATATTTTAGCGGCATTAAGAAGATGGATTAAGAGGGACTTCTTACATCTATGCCTCGAAATCGGAGCAAGGTGAAGCAAGCACTGTGTCGGGTCGTCCGCTAGTGAAATGTCTGTCAGTCTAAAAATATCCGGATAGAGTCCCAAAAAGGGTGGATAAGGGGGCATGTCCAAAATAAATGTAATAGTGAACCATCTGATTGTTGGGTAAATCTTATGCAAGAGTGTGGGAACTCTATATCATCGGGTCAGGACCTTAAATTCCACCTCCTGGAACCTACTCTCAATTAAGGCATTCCAACTGATGTAGTGGTTAGCACTCTCACCTAGCAGTAAAAAGGGTCGCTGGTTTGAATCCCAACCATGACACTACCTGCCTGGAGTTTGCATATTCTCCCTGTGCCTGCGTGGGTTTACTCCGGGTACTCTGGTTTCCTCCCACACTCCAAAGACATGCAGGTAGGTTAATTGGCTTCTGTCCCAAATTGGCCCCATTATATGAATGGGGACCTTGGATTGTGGGCTCCTTGAGGGTAGGGACTGATGTGAGTGTGCAATGTACAGGGATAGGGACAATTGTAGACACTCACTCAGGTTGAACTGGATGGACTGGTGTCTTTATTCAACCTTACTAACTATGCAACTATGAGAAGGCCCAGCCCAGATCGGATTTCCAATTTCACAGATAGGAAGGCTTTATACCTCCCTAACGGGCTCAATCAGCCAAAACAAATGCTTTAGTGGCTTTGCGAGTATGGACACTAGGTTATATAGCTTGTAATGCTAGTTTTTCATAGTCTGGGTTTAATGACACTTTAAAAACAAATAATAATTTGGACTGCTCCATTACAATATCATCTTTTAACATATGGTAATAGACACAAAATCACAACGTATCTTACCACATATCTGCCTCTAGACCGAGAGGTTCATAATTTACTATTTCAGGAGCTATGAAAAGGAGAACATTGCAAAATTAGAACAAATTCCACATACAGCAATAAAAAAATAATATTGTAATTTCTTCATTCAAAAGTGTTGAGCAGAAGGGTGGGGTGGCCACTGTACACTCGGAAACATCCCCAAAAGACCCAGTATCCCTGTTCTTCTACACAATTATCTGTGGCACACACACACACACGAACTGTTGTGGCCCTGCACTTTTAGATCAAACCACAAGAGACTTTTTACTGAATTTCTGGGGATACTAAGAAAATTCCCATTAATGATTAACCTGCACCTAAAAAATAAAAATAAAAAAAGTATATACCGGTAATTATATATTTATTAGTGTTGTCATTAGGACCCTGGCTTTACCACCTAGTGAGTCTATGACCAGAAATAAAATGTGTAAATTCCTGTTTTGTCAGCTCAGTCATACGGCTTTAATATTTTTATCATAACAAGATTTACATTTTTCATGATATGTTGCTGCCTTTTAGATCAGAGAACATCTTGTGGCAAAAAGTGATTAGCCTGGAGTTGGGTTTTAACAGGTACCCTCTCCCCCTCTTCTGTTCCCAAGCGGAAGTTACCCCCCACCCCCCACAGCCTTCTGGGACAGGTCACAGAATGGTGTGCAACAGGCAGCAATGAATAAAATTTTTATGCATCACTTACCAACAAATTCCGGTGTTCCAAATATATTTTTGAATTCATTTCCCGCTTGGATTTTGTGTGCAATTCCAAAGTCTATGAGTTTAATTCGTGGGTTTGGGCTGCTCTGGTCCAGCAACATAATGTTTTCAGGCTGCAGTGTAAGAAAGCAGTTTTTTTTTCATTCATTTAAAAAAATTAAAAAAAAGTCCCAGCAACAACCTATAGCTTGTTAGATTTGCTTATGTATGAAAGACAGTTAATGTTTTGGCTACTTCAATCTGGAAAGCTGTGAAATACTTGACTAACAGCACCAACAGTGAAGTGGGCAGCATCCTTAGCTCTACTTGTCACCCTTTAAACATCATCTGCAACTCCCCACCAAAACTTAGTAGGTTAAATTAGTGATAAGGTAGCGGAAGAACTGCAAAAGAGCATAGTTTACTAGTAGGGCCAGAAGGTTAGTTTATCTTAATGCATTCTATGCATTAAGATAAAAAGCCATCTGTGTGTAGCAGCCCCCTAATACTTACCTGAGGCCTGAGGTCCATCTCTGTCCAGCGATGTCCACGAGATCTGAGATTCTCCCCGATTGGCTGAGAACAGGGGCGCCATTGGCTGCCGACGCTGTCAATCGAGGTCAGATAGCCAGTCAGGAGAGGGAGGGGGAGGGGTCAGGCAGAGCTCCATGTCTGAATGGACAAAGGGAGCTGGCTCAGGTTCACTGAACAGGAGGGAGGATCCAGGATCACAGAAGGGGGACAGAGAAGAGGAGGATCCAGGCTGCTCTGTTCAAATCCACTGCAACAGAGCAGGCAAGTATAACATGTTTGTTATTTTTACAATCTCTTTAACATTTGCCATAGCCAGTTAGCTACATCACTGTTTTATTGTACACCATGGGCTTCACAAAGATAGAATCTACTGCAAGGTAGCGGTTTTATTTGTGTGCACACAGCTCATATTAAGACGGAAAGGATGATGAGATTATCAGACGAATGATCGTCCATTTTTTTTGTTTTTTTTCCCCATGCTAGTCTCCATATTGAAAATGAAGAGGTTACTAAAGTTGAAAAATTCTTGTATGACAGAATACAACTTTGCAAGTGATGTAATGTATTGTATTTTCGGGCGAAAACTGTACTGACTGAACAAAAATCGTACCATCTGGTACTGCATGAGAAAAAAAAAAATCTCATGTTTGTCCCTTCAGAGAATTCCAAAAAGTGTGCGATTTTCTGAACGTACGAGCCTTAAAGATGTAGAACATGTACAAGGTGCATATAGAATTGTGTAAATTATATATATTATTATTACACACAGATCAGGGAAATATATATATCCCCATTTAATTAACCAAAATAAGCTCAGAAATTAAGTAGTGTGTAATAAAATGGAATGACACAGGGGGAAAGCATTGAACACGCTAACTGAAATGTAATACGTTGTACAAAATACTTTGTTGGTAATGACAGTTTCAAGATGTATGGAAAAGCTGGTCGCATGCTGTGCTCAGGTGTGATTTTTAGCCAATTCTTCCACACAGTCATCAAATCTTGAAGCTTACTTCACACTATAGCGATGTCAAACATAGTAATTCACACCACACTGCTGTGCAGATCACATGCGATGTCTGTGCGATGCAAATTCAGTCATACAGATCGAATGTGATGTGAATTCTACCATACAGACCAAAATACAGGGCCCTCCCCCCCCCCCCCCCCCGATTCCTGGCCGAATTCATAGTTTGCACTTCGATCCGATTGGGGGGGGTTGTCATTAACTTTGCATTGACATCCACAGCAGTTCGCAGAGGGCAATGTGAACCACAGGCGATTCAGTTGCGGTGTGGGAACCCGCACTGGATTTGCATTGTTTCCCACATCGAACAAGTGTGAACCGAGCCTGAACGTTCCGTGGGCCTCTATGAACATTGATCTTTAGTTGTTTCCATAGATTTTCTTTTTGATTCAAGTCAGGTGTTTGGCTTTCTCTTTGAAAACAATTGAGAGTTTCCTTGGCTTTGTGTTTAGCATCATTGTCTTACTGAAATGCCAACCCTTGTTACATCGTCAACATGGTAGAAGGCAGCAAATTTTCTTTTTTTTTTTTTATATCAAGAATGTCTTGGTGCACTTTTACATTCATTCTCTGTTCAAGGATATGAAGTTTGCCAGTACCATCTGCTGAAAAACAGTCCCACACCATGATGTTCCCACCTCCAAACTTTACTGTGGGTATGTTTTTAGGGAGATGTGCAGTGCCATTTGACCTCCAAACATGGTGCGTATTATGGCATCGAAAGAGTTACATTTTGGTCTGATCTGACCAGACTATAATCTCCCAGTATTTCACAAGTGTGTCTAAATGTTGTGCAGCAAACTTTAAAACAAGCTTCAACTTGCTTTTTCTTCTGCATTGGGTCTTGCATGGCGAGCATGTATACAGGCCATGGCAATTGAGTGCATTACTTATGGTTTTCCATGAAACACTTGTACATGCTAATTTCAGGTCTTTATGAAGCTCTCTACAAGTGTTCCTTGGCTCTTGGAAAACTCCTCCGATAATTAATTTCACTCCTTTACAAATCTTGCGAGGAGCACCTGGCCGTGGCTGGTTTATGGTAAAATTATCATCTTCTCTCCACTTCTAGATTATGGACCCAACAGTGCTCACTGGAACATTCAGAAGTTTAAAAATCCTTCTGTAACCAATGCCATCAGTATGTTTTGCAACAATGAGCTTGCCAAGGTCTTGAGAGAGCCCTTTTCTTTTACCCATCATGAGATGTCTTGTGTGACACCTTGGTAATGAGACACCTTTTTATAGGCCAGTTGAGACTGAACCAGCGAATATTAATTTGCATTGACAAGGGACAGGATTGCTTTCTATTACTGGCAGATTTCAGCTGGAGTTGTGGCTTTCCATGCCTTTTGTACCTCCCTTTCTTCATGTGTTCAATACCTTTTCCCTGTCATTTCATTTCACATAACTTAATGTCTTAACTGATTTGTTTTGGTGTCTGTGTGTATAGATTGAACGAGTTCTGATCGAAATGTGGTGATAATTTCATGTCAATAGCACCTTTTGAAATATATTTCGAAAAGTGCTGTTGGCCGGGAACTCCGGGCTATACAGGGCTGGACGGGCTGCCTGCCCTGGAGCCTCTTTGCAGGGCCGATCCTGGGGGTGCACCAGCTGTCTCTGAAGGGAAGGTATTACACAGAGCGGGGATCTTCCGCTTACCCAGCGCGGTGAAGTTCCGTCTCCTATGATGAACGTCACACTGGTCCAATGCCGGGACGTGTGACGTCCATCATAGGAGCCAGTCCAGGAGGCGGAACTTTGATGACACTGGAGCTGCAGGGTCAGCAGGAGATCCCTGCTCTGTGTAAACCGGTGGCTCTTCTCTCCCTATGTACTGGCAAGCCTGTGCTGATGGGCTTCCGGCGAGGCTGCACTGATGGACACTGGTGAGCCTGGCAGCAACCACCAAGTAAGCCTAACCCCTCCCATGAGACGCTGGGCTTGGGTTGGACTTACTGCATGGATGAAAAACTTTTCAGCCCGTTGTACCCAGTGCTGCCAATACTTTCTGCAAACAAGATCAAAAGACGAACAGAGGTAATGGGACTTTAAAAAAAGGTACATTATTTAGAAAATCTACACAAAATTTTAATGGCAAAATATGCAAATCATTTATTTAGAAAAATAAAAATAAAAAGATGAATATAAAAAGTAAGGAATGCAGTTACAATCACAGTCATGGATATAAACACATAATATAAGGAAAGTAAGTAAGATAAAAAGGTCACGGATTGTATTGTAAAGAACATTTGTTTTGTATGCTTGTTCTCTTTTTTATACATTGCATTGGTGGCTTGTTTTGTATTTGTAACATATCTTTTCCTTTTTTGTTACTCTCCCTGCTTGTTTTTTTGTTTTTAACTGTAAAACCCAATAAAATTTAAATAAAAAAAAAATAAAAAAAATGGAGATAAACACACATCCCATCCCTTACAGGTGTGAGCACTGCAATCACATAAGATATGCACATGTGCAAAAAATTCAACATGTTTCGCCGTAACGGTTTCATCAGGAAAAGGATATTCAATTAATAAATATTCATACAGCAAAATATGCACAACCTTAAGTGGTAAAGAAAAAATAATAATTACATCACACAAATTAACATAACATTGCACATGTGTGGCTCCACAAAACCCCCATACTGCAATAATGAGTCCTGGAGTAAGCGCTATTGGGAGAATTCCAAAGAGCTCCAGTGACCTGCATCCGAAAACCCGACCAAAATATGTCAGATCTCCTGTAGGGAGGGATGAGCTTTTGTTATTGAGACTATCATATAAAGGTGCAGCAATACCTGTAAAATATATTATGCATTGGAATAAAATTATATTGTTTTAGGGATAGAGGGAGCACAAGTCCATAAAAAAAGTAAAAAAAAATTAACTGTACTCACCAAAATCCTATTGATATAAGAGTAACTGTACTGGGAGCTCATGCAGACGGAAAACATACACTCACAAAAGGGAGGAGGCATTGCCATAGGCATTTCTGCATCCGCGGGGCGTCATGTCACACGCCATGTTTTGGCGCGGGGGGGGGGGAAATATTTAAAGTTCACATGACGCATATGCGTTTGGCACAATCTGGGAGCTCATAAGACATACGGGCAGCGTTTGCTTGATTCATAGTGAGACTGGCTGCATCTTTGTCCTGTTTCTTGATGGCAGCTAAATGATGCCCTCTATATTTTCTTGCTGTTTTGGCCATCCCTTTCCCCTTTTGGGGGACTTGGTCATTTGGTCTGCCGCTATTCCCTTACTCTTATGTATTCCTTCAGCCTTGGCATCTAGGAGAGTTTGGAGCAGTCCTCTATTGTAGTAAGACATATTGAGGTGAGGAGCTTCTCTTGAAATTATCAGGATTTATCGGAGATCCTCTTTCATTGCATAGCATTTGACACATATATATATTTTTAGATGGCTGTGCCTGTTCTGTGCACTGAGGAGATACCAATGCCTCTCTTTTGCGAGTGTATGTTTTCCTCCCGCATGAGCTCCCAGTACAGTTACTCTTATGTCAATATATTAATAGGATTTTGGTGAGTAGTTAATTTTTTTAACTTTTGTTAGGGACTTGTGGTCCCTCTATCCCTAAAGTAATATAATTTTATTCCAATGCATAATATATTTTGCAGGTGTTGCTGCACTTTTATATGATAGTTTCGATAACAAAAAAACACATCCCTCCCAACAGGAGGTCTGACATATTTTGGACTAGTTTTCGGATGTAGGTCAATGGAGCTCTAAGGAATTCTCTCAATAGCGCTTACTCCAGGACTCATTATTGAGGTAGTGAGTTAGTGTGTTTTTGGGGGCTGTATGTTTGAGTTAAGAGGGGTGGAGGCTAGAGGTCGACCGATATATCGGCCGATATTTGCCGTTTTTTAAATAATCGGCATCGGCCGATTGTGTTAATAAAAAGCCGATTCTACAGCGGGACTTTGAAATGACTTCTGTAAGAAGTCAGTGTGAGTTGTCTGAGTCGTCATAGCAACACTTTCCTCCACTCTGGGCAGCCTGCCAAGAAAAGAACTAAATGATACAATGTTTACACTTCTGAATGAAGTCATCTCTGTGTAGAAGTTCTCAGTTTAACCATTTAAAGACTAAATCTTTTCTGACACTTGTTGCTTACAAGTAAAAATCCTGTATTTTCTGCCAGAAAATCACTTAGACCCCCCAAAAAATATATATATTTTTTTAGCAGAGATCCTAGGGAATAAAATAGTGGTTGTTGCAATATTTTATGTCACACGGCATTTGCACAGAGGTCTTTCAAATGCATTTTTTTTGGGAAAAAAATACACCATTTAAAAAATAAAAATAAAATAAAAACAGTAAAGTTAGCCCATTTTTTTTTTTTTTTTTGTCCAAAAGTTTTGACTACCTGTTTTTATTTAATATATAGGTTTTTTGTTTTTTTTAATCTAGATCATACATAGAAGTAAACTGATTGGAGGTTTGTTTTGTTTAATAAATGTTTAAAGCGGGAGTCCGCCGGGACTCCGCGTTTTTTTTTTTTTTTTATTTAAAAGCCAGCAGCTACAAATACTGCAGCTGCTGACTTTTAAAATAATGACACTTACCTGTCCAGCGCGCCCGCGATGTCGGCACCCGAAGCCGATCTCTAGATCGACACTCGAGTGCTGCCGCCGCCGCCATCTTGGGTATGGGAATCAGGAAATGGAGCCTTTCGGCTTAATTTCCCGGTTCCCTACTGCGCATGCGTGAGCCGCGCTGCGCAATGAGGACGGTCCCCGCTGCCTCTGGGATCTGTGTGTTTCCCAGCAGGCAGCGGGGCACTTGCGGAAGGGGGCGGGCACTTGCGGAAAGGGGCGTAATGTACGCCCTTTTCCGCAGAGAGCTAGCCCGGAAGTGGGTGCAGTTACCTGGATTATCCAGGTAACTGCACCCCCCTCCCCCCTGAAAGGTGCCAATTGTGGCGCCGGAGGGGGGGAGGGTTCCGATGAGCGGAAGGTCCATTTTAGGGTGGACCTCCGCTTTAAGTGTAAGAAATTTTCTGTATCACTTATGAAGACTGCTTTCACACTGGAGTGGGTAGACGTTGATGGTAAAACGCAAGTTTTAGCGGCTCTTTACCATCATTTTAGCGGTGCTATTTGGATGCTAGTGGGGCACATATAACCCAGCTAGCGGCCAAGGAAGAGGTTAAATGCGCCCATGAAGCACCGCTGCCAAATCGCATTGCATGCGCTTCGGCAGTGGTGCCCATTCATATCAATGGGCAGGAGTGGTGGAGGAGCGGTATACACCACTCCAAACGTGCTGCTTGCAGGACTTTTTTTTTTTTAAGATCCTGCCAGCGCATCGCCTCAGTGTGAAAGCACTCTGTCTTTCACACAGACTGCAGGGGAGCCATTTTGCAGGCACTTTACAGGCGCTATTTTTAGCACCAAAAGCGCCTTAAAAAACACCCCAGTGGGAAAGGTGTGTTGGATCAAGGGGGATTAAAAATAAATAAAATAAAATCGGCCTAACATATCGGCCCAAAAAAAAAAATCGGCATCATATATCGGCTATCGGCCGCCATGATTTCTAAATATCGGCATCGGCCAGAGAAAAACCCATATCGGTCGACCTCTAGTGGAGGCGATTGTATATTTAATATATATATATATATATATATATATATATATATATATATATATATATATATATATAATTTTTTTTTTGGGATGGCTATGGGTGGAGGTGTCTCATCTACTTCGTGGACGATGTGGAGCCACGCATGTGCAATGTTATATTATGTTCATTTGTTCATTTTTTTAAGTGCGATGTATTACATTTCTCCCCACACACCTAAGGTTGTGCATAGTTTGCTATATGAATATTTATTAATTGAATATCCTTGTCCTTTTCCTGAAGAAGCTGTTACAGCGAAACATGTTGACATTTTTGGACATGTGCATATCTTGCATGTGATTGCAGTACTCTCACCTGTCAGGGATGGTATGCGTGTTTATATCCATGACCGTGATTGTAACTGCATTCCTTTTTATCTTTATTTTTCTAAATAAATGATTTGTATATTTTGTACATTAAAATTTTGTGTCGCTTTCTATATACTGTATTTATCGGCGTATAACACACACTTTTTTCCCCTTAAAATCAGGGGGGAAAAAATTGCGGGTGCGTGTTATACGCCGATCTTCCGCAATTTCTCAGCGATTTTTGGGTTCTGGGGCATGAGTACGGCTAAAGGCGG
The DNA here is from genome assembly GCF_037356315.1 of Lithobates pipiens. Taxonomy (NCBI): domain Eukaryota; kingdom Metazoa; phylum Chordata; class Amphibia; order Anura; family Ranidae; genus Lithobates; species Lithobates pipiens. The sequence goes on from NW_027507718.1 coordinate 193,967,828, forward strand.
CCCAAAGCCGCCGAGTACGGCCAAAGGCGGCCGATACACAGGACATCTCGGCGGTGCCATTTTTAAAAATAAAAGCTGACGTTATCACTGAGGGGACAACGATACACAAGGCTGCAATGACGGACAGGCTGCAAATGACAGAAAGGCTTCAGATGGACACTGACAAGGCTTCAGATGGACACTGACAAGGCTGCATTGATGGGCATTTAAATGTAAGTTTTTTTTCCTTAAAATTCCCTCCTAAACTTGGGGCGGGTGTTATACGCCGATAAATACGGTAATGTACCTTTAAAGTCCTATTCTCTCTGTTCGTCTTTTGGTTTTATAATCTTTAGGGATGTTGGTACCTTTGTTGGATTTGTGTTTAGGAGCTGACTTCTTCCCCACTTCTTGAACTTTCTGCAAGCAATTTTGTTACAGTAAAAAATTTCAATTTTTAGCTATAGTACTTGTATAAATCCAAAAAATACTAAAGCTGTTCAGAAGGCAATGTGTGGTCCTATTTATTATTAATGACTCCTGTTTGGCTGAGGCGAACATTGTGTTGTCACCGGCCCTCCAATCAAAGGAAACTTTGTATACATACAGAGAATGCAAATACAAAGCTGCTTATGAGTGGCTGAGCACCACTCAGCCCTTTCAAGTTTGTTCTGGGTGTGTTTACATCCCACAGCTTGTACACAATGCTGTATACTGTATGTAGCTGGGGCTACAAACTGTTTTTACAGCATGCCCAGTGGGCACACCTGTTAGTGTAGGAAATAGTTTGTTTGACCAGTTTGGCCCAAACAAACCATTTAAAGCGGAGGTCCACCCTAAAGTGGACCTTCCGCTCATTGGAATCCTCCCCCCCTCCGGCGCCACAATTGGCACCTTTCAGGGGGGAGGGGGGTGCAGGTACCTGTACAGTACAGGTATCTGCACTCACTTCCGGCATAGCTATCTGCAGAAAGGGGCATAGATTATGCCCCTTTCCGAAAGTCCCCCGCTGCCTGCTGGAAAACACATGGATCCCAGAGGCAGCGGGACCATCCTTATTGCGCAGCGTAGACTCGCGCATGCGCAGTAGGGAACCGGGAAATTAAGCCGAAAGGCTCCACTTCCTGATTCCCATACCCAAGATGGCGGCGGCAGCACCCGAGAGACAATCGAGAGATCGGCTTTGGGTGCCGACATCGCGGTTGCGCTGGGCGGGTAAGTGTCACTATTTTAAAAGTCAACAGCTGCAGTATTTGTAGCTGCTGGCTTTAAAAAAAAAAAAAAAAAAAAACGGCGGAACTCCCGGCGGACTCCTGCTTTAAAGTGAGAGCAAAGCTGGAAATCATCTTTATCACCCCATATTTTGGTCTTGCTTTAGTTTTTACAACTTACCTTCTCCACATGTAATCTGAATAGGCAGATTTGAAACATCTGCCAAGGGTCCAACCACACCACCTGCATTGGGTTGCTTTCTCAATGAAGGCCCAACATAGTGACCAACAAAAATGCATAGTTTCCAACAGGCACAGTTCACGCCAACACGCTGTTGGTGTGTGCTGGATGATAGTGGAACATGCTGCATTTAAACAGTGCAACACGCTGCAATGCAATACAAAGCATCCACCACACGCTGCAACATGCGTTAGGAAAAGAAAAATATTTTTTTTTTGCTCCTGCTGTGAAAGCACATCAATGCCATTCTTTACATTATAATGGACTAAACATCTTAGTGTATAAATCTAGATTAACTGTGACTGACACATACAACATAGCAAATGTTGCACATAAATACCTTGAGGTCAAAATGGGCAATGCTCTTGCGATGCAAGTAGTGGACCCCATCAAGGATTTGTTTTAAAAACATGGTGGCTTCTTCCTCACTCAAGCTTTCCTTCTGTGCCAAGAAGTCAAAGAGTTCTCCCCCTGATACTAATTCCAATATCAAGATCACATCGGTGCGGTTCTCAAACACATCATGTAGTGTGATGATGTTTGAATGCTGAATTTCTTTTAAGATGTCGACCTCTCTCTCAATCTCCTCCCGACTCACACCTCGCCGGCTGGAGGACAAACGACGCTTCTTAATAAACTTGGCTGCATATTCTGATCCTGTTGCGCGTTCCCGGCACTTCCGTACAATAGCAAATTGGCCACTGAAAAGAAAGAAAATAATTTAATATTTTGGCTCCTAAAAAGGTAAAGAAAAGGAAAAAAAAATATTTACATTTTCTGCTTCATATGCTCTTACCTGATACAAACTTTTTTCCTATACAAATTTTAATTAGTACTATTTTGTAATATGTTAGGTCGGATCGGTCAATTTCTTTTAATTAAATGGCTCATTTTAAAATAGGACACACAGATACATTGGAGAAGCTAGGCTTCAGGAAAGCTTGATGGTGGCCAACCAGGTATGAAACTTCCTCCAATGCACATGCAGTGGCTGTATTCTTCAGAAGTTCACTAAATTGTGACCTGTGATTTACATCTATGATGACAGGTACAGTACAATACAGTTCTCGTTGCAATTTTTTAAAACACCTTTTTATTAATGTTTATAATACAGACCTGTACCACTCAAAACAATCCATTGACCTTTGTTAGCAAACACAACCTAAAGTAACACACATCCAATTATTCCCTTACAGAAGGTGAAAATAGGTGTAGAGACTAGGTTCACTTTTAAGAATAATAAATGCACAAACTTTTGCAGGGAAAAACAGGAGCCTGCAAAGCATCACACTCATGATGAGTGGATTGCAGGTACAATGCCAGGCTCCTACAGACACTTCCTCCAGCTCCCGGTCTGTACCTCGGTACAGACGTTCAGTTACTGAGCTGGAGGAAGCATCAGTGGACTACAAGTGTGCTTACTGCACATATGGTCCATTGAGAGCTGCAAGTCCATCTGCTACTTTATTCGTTTACAGATCCCCGATTTTAAATGTGACAGTGGCTGTAGGAAACAGGAACTGCCAAATGCTGTCAGAGAGAGGGGGCTCAGGGTGAAGGCTGGAGAGTGATTGGCTCCTGCAGCGATCTGTCAGGAGTTGGGAGGATGGAGAACGAAAGTGTTTTGCTGGATGTTGTTGTTTGTGTCAGTGGATGCACACAGCCCTGGCAGGGAGAAAGTACACACAGGTGTCTCCTTTAGCAGCAGATACCTGAAGGAGACACCAGAAGACAGAGACTGGGACCAGCCAGCCACCTAAGAAAAAATACTAACATTCAAGGAAGCAGAAAATCCACAATGTGTAAAAGATTTTTTTTTTTTTTTTTAAAGTTTGACTTATGTATCACTTTTATGTCCCGTACACACGATCCGAATATCATACTACCTTTTTCGCTTAATAGTCGCAAGTAGAAATTGAATAGGTAACTAAAGTCACAAAAATTCTTCGTACAACAGAAAAAGAAAAATCGGAAGTGATGTCATGTGTTGTAATGTATTTGTATTGTATTTTCGGACGACAACTATACTGACTGAACGAAAATCATACGATCTGGTATCATACGAGGAAAAGTCTTGCGCTTGTCTGATCAAATAATATTGGATGGATTGTTGTGGTCTGCTCTCAAAAGTAGCGCACACACAATCCGAAAATTGTACGATTCTTCCTCGGACGACCGTTTTCATACAATATTCATATCGCCCCATAAGACAGCTCTACACTGCTTTGCACTGGAGTGACTTCTGATTCCTTTTAGTCCATGTTACCATGACCTTTCTGCTTACAGTTTATTTGTTGCTCCCCAAGGAAGTTATGGTTTTCAGGAATCACACAGATAATGGCCAACCTGCCCAAAACACCTTCCTGCAGCTGTGATGTAATACAGAGGCTTAGGATGCATATGTGGCTAAGAGACATAATGGAATGGTTGGCATGGCTCCAGAGGGCTTGATGACAACATCAATGCATTAAAACTAAACTCTGAGTAAAGTAAAAACCCTGCTGTTCAGTGGGGATGCTCTTTAACATTGAAAGTATTGGGATAAGCGGTTTTATTTACCTGATCCTCCCAACTGCAAGACAGGTCCCCGCAACCCCTTCTAACCCTGCCATCATCAAGACCAATGCATAACCCTGTACTAGAAGTAATGACATTGAGGAACAGCCCATTGTTGGCGCACAGGGGAGTAGCGTCTGCCAGGTTAGCGAAGGATCAGGCAAGTAAAGCTGCCCTTCCCATCCTTAGACATAAATGAGCAGTTAACCCTTGCAGTGCAGGGGCAGCCCCTACAGCTAGGCAGGATGTTTCCTATTCATGGAGTTGGATAGGAAAGAAACACTCTGGAATAGCCCTGTGTAGTTAGTTAAGCAAAACTTCTAATGTTATGTTAAATAAAATTGCTTGCTGTGTATTAAACTCACTATTAAAAAAAAAAAAAAAAAAAAAAAAAAAAAACCTGATGTCATCTCTTTGCATAGAATCTTCCTCTATCCGTGGGCTCAAGGAGGGAGTGTATCTGAATCAGCGACATCACTCCCTGCCAAACATGGATCGAAATTCAGCCAGTTCACCATGGATTCTGATCCATGTATGGGCACTTTGGTTGTACAGAAGTTAATCGATCTTTGTAAACCACCCTGTCAGGTTTTCCCTGCTTATTCAGCACCGATCAATGTATTCTTAAGCTAGGGAAGTCTTCCCACTGTCAATACAAAGGCTTAATGGGGAGGGTTCCCTCATCCACCTCGAAATGTGTGGATGGGAGAATCAAGATTTGTTTCAATTTTTTTATTTTTTTAACACACTGGTTGAACGAAAAACAAATGACTCACCTCTGGGCTGTTTAGTGTTTGTCATCACTTCCTAAAGGAGAAGTTCACCTTTTAAAAAACGCAGTTTTTTTTTTTTACTAGGAGCCTGGAAAGTGTTGCACCCACGATTAGTAGATCTCTCAGGCAATGCAGGACTCCTGCAGACTTGTCAGTGTGTCTGTCTCCTCATTACGATCAGACAGATACACATTAACAAGAAGAATCAATGGACTACCAGAGCGCTCAACAGTACAGAGCTCTGAATGAATGACATAGATTGGCGAGATGCTACAGAAGAGGGAACATGTTACATGTTCTACCCAAAAAACGGGTGGCATATATAACATGTTCCGGAAAGTTAACGTATCGTTTAAGACTACAAATCCCATTATGCCCTGGGATTTGGAATCGATCAAACTCCTGGCCCACCGATGCTGCACAATAGGTGGACCAGACTGGGAGTGTGAGACTCTTGGATGCCTTCCCAGAACCATGCCTCCAGCACACCCCCTGAGTGCCCCACAGATTGCTGTAAAGGGCCAATCGCAGCTGCCCTTTACCATGTGATCAACGGTATCCAATCACAACTTGTCCTATATAAACACTTGCAGGTTATTGGCAGTCCTTTATTCACACACTGCCTCTGTGTGAGGAAAGGAGTGCCGATAACCGGCATGGTTGACAGTTCATTGTTAACACGGATAATCAGGGCACTGATCATCAGTACAGCCCCATCAGTGTCCCCTATCAGCGCCCACCACTGAAGCCTCATCGGGAACCCACCACTGAAGCCTCATCGGCGCCCCACCACTGAAGCCTCATCGGGAACCCACCACTGAAGCCTCATCGGGAACCCACCACTGAAGCCTCATCGGGAACCCACCACTGAAGCCTCATCGGGAACCCACCACTGAAGCCTCATCGGCGTCCACCAGTGAAGAAAATGTACTTCTTTGCAAAGTTTTATAACAAAAATTAAGAAAGACTGGTTTAGCAAGAAATAAAAAACCCTGTGGTGATTAAAGGGATTGTAAAGTAAAATTTTAATTTTTTTTAAAATAACAAACATGTTATACTTACCTCCACTGTGCAGCTCGTTTGCACAGAGTGGCCCCGAACCTGCTCTTCTGGGGTCCCTCGGTGGCTGTCTCTGCTTCCTCCCGCAGGTACTTCTCACGTTCATGCAAGCTCCCTCGCATGGTGAGAAGCACCTGCGGGCGCGCTCCCATGATACAGTCGGTGGCTATAGCTGCTCGCTGTATCACATGGCCCCTCCCCCCGGCGCGCTCCGTCATTGGATGTGATTGACAGCAGCGCGAGCCAATGGCTGCACGGCTTTCAATCCATCCACTCCAGCCAATCATTGGCCAGGCTGAGCGGTGAAGAGGATGGCAGGGGCGAGTGCGGGATTTTATACTGCAGCTGCTGACTTTTAAAGTGATGACACTTACCCGCCCATCGCGCCCGCGATGTCGGCACCCGAAGCCGATCTCTCGATCATCTCTCGGGTGCTGCCGCCGCCATCTTGGGTATGGGAATCAGGAAGTGGAGCCTTTCGGCTCATTTCCCGGTTCCCTACTGCGCAAATGCGCGAGTCGTGCTGCGCAATAAGGATGGTCCCCGCTGTCTCTGGGAAAGTGGCGTAGATTCTGCGGAAAGGGGCATACCTTCTGCAGAATCTACGCCGGAAGTGGGTGCAGATACCTGTACTGTACAGGTACTTGCACCCCCTCCCCCCTCCCCCCTGAAAGGTGCCAATTGTGGCGCCGGAGGGGGGGGGGGGTTCCAATGAGCGGAAGGTCCACTTAAGGGTGGACCTCCGCTTTAAGGTGAACCTAGCGAGCTTTACTTACCTTCTTATTGCTTGCTGCCATCTTTTTCTAGATGCCAGTCTTTGTCTGTCTTGGGGTGACATCACTCTTGTGCATCCACTGCTCACAGGGATTGTGCTGCAGCTGTAAGCTGAACTGCGCATGCACAGCTCAGCCTACATGCCGGGGAGTGCTGAAGGCAGGCAGGTAGGTAGGTGGATTGGGGTACAGAAGAGACACTGCACACACATTGTGAGGACTGTGCTAGGAAAGCCATCCATTGTGAATAGGCGGACAACACATGAAGAACAGGCCCTGCACTAAAGCTGGCAGAGGTTCTAACACCAGCCAATACTGACAAAGCACAGGATACATACAATGAGCCTCATAAACCTCACACCAAATAGCACGTTGTCAAATCACGATGGTAACTTGCTACTGAATCCATGAACACAACAACAGCCATTACAGCGATACATAGACAGGGAAAAGATGAGTTCCTAAACACTTCAGTCATTTCACCTTCCGAGCTCCTCTCCCATCTCATAGAATTCCTCCACATTCTGCTGCCGGAATCCGCTCATGGTGCCCGGACGGTCGGCGATCTCTATACACGACTCCCTTCACACACCCGGTATTCGCTCCGTATTTCCGGACTCCCACAAATTCTGCATGCCTTAGTGCTGACGTCACCCGCCTTTCTGACCAACTCGGAAAGACCGTGGGAACGGAGCCACGCCTCTTCCTTCCCAGCTCTACCTATTCTGGGCTGTGATTGGCCAACGGGAGCGCTGCTGTCCGCATTCCTTTCTCCAGACACTGCGGTCTAGTCTGTGGGGATTATAGAAGTGATGTCATGCTGCAACATTGTGTAGTTCAGGTGCCCTCCACATTGCTGCTGCATTCTTGTGCTGGGAGCACGGCAGTGTGGGGCCTGTCACAGTCCATAGCTCCCAACTGTCCCTCATTTCGAGGGACTGTCCCGGATTTGGAGCAATGTCTCTCATTCCTCCTCATTGTCCCTCATTTTGGTCTGATCTATATAGTTGTATATAAAATGCACTTTTTATCCATCAAAAAGTGTTTCCCAGTGCTAAACCTTTCATCTCATTTCTAAATTGCTGCATTTGTACATTTCAAAAGCCAGTATAAAGGAATAGTAGTGGTAAGAAAAATTCCTTGTGGTTTAAAGGGTTGTAAAGCTTTGTTTTTTATTTTCTAAATAGGTTCCTTTAAACTAGTGCATTGTTGGTTCACTTACCTTTTCCTTCGATTTCCCTTCTTAGGCCCCTTTCACACTGACGATCCGTTCAGGCCCGCCTGTCAGTTTTTCAGGCGGACCTGAACGGGTGCTCCATAGAGCTCTATGGAGCGTCGGATGTCAGCGGTGACATGTCCGCTGACATCCGACCCGCTCCGATCCGAAAAAGTGTGACGGAGGAAAAAGCTATTTTTCCATCCGTCTGCGGATCGGATCGGGTGACGACGGGCACTGCGGTCCGTAGTCATCCGATCTCCCATAGGGGAGAGGGGCGCTGTGACAGGTCCGTCCCTGCGCAGTGTGCAGAGACGGAGCTGTCATCTCCCTGCTCAGCGGGGATCGGCGGAGTGATCCCCGCTGAGCAAACGGATATCCACGGGGCGGATCAGAACTGATCCGCCCCGTGTGAAAGGACCCTAAATGTTTTTTTTTCTTTGAATTTCTCACTTCCTGTTTCTCCTCAGTAAACTTCACACCATCATCCCAGCGGTGTTTAGTCAGCCAGAACAGCTTTCTGAGGAGGAACAGGAAGTGAGAAAATCAGACAAAGAAAACAAACATTTAGAAAGGAAATCGAAGGAAAAGGTAAGTGAACCAACAATACACTAGCTTAAAGGAACCTATTTAGAAAATATAATTCACCTTTAAGGGGGTGTGGCAGGGGGGTGTGTCCTATGCCTACATTATTATTATTATTATTATAATACAGCAGGATTTATATAGCGCCAACAGTTTACTCAGCGCTTTACAATATAATATAGTTTTGCTGATAGGTTTCCCTCATTCCCATCTCAAACAGTTGTGAGGTATGTATGGTGGGTATTTACTAAAGGCAAATCCACTTTGCACTACAAGTGCACTTATAATGCAGCCGCTGTAGATCCGAGGGGAAGCTCTGCTGATTTTATCATCCAATCACGTACAAGCAAAAATACTGCTTTTTATTTTCCTTGCATGCCCCCCTCAGATTTACGACGACTGCACTTCCAAGTGCATTTGTAGTGCAAAGTGGATTTGCCTTTAGTAAATAACCCCCATGGCATTTATTATGTGCCTGGAGTTCTATTTCCTGTGGGATATATTGTAGAGATGGGCGATTATCTCCCCCAAAAAATCAGCAATTAAAAAAAAAAAACTCGATTCACAATTCAAATTGAGTTTTTTTTTTGATGGAGGAGCTTTTTAGGCGAGGCTGCGGCTTAGGCCTAGTCCACGGCGCCACCTAAAAACCTTGTGGACTAGGCCGATGCCGCGGCCTCACCTAAAAACTCCTGCCCGCGGCTCCTCAGGACCGACGCGGTGTCAGCGCCGGTCCTGGTGAAAAAAAACTAAAAATCTAAAAAATCTATTTGCTGAAAATTTTAATCGATTTGACCTCTCAATTCGATTCAAATCGATTTTTTCCCCAGCCCTAGTAGTAATTTCAGTTAGACTTGTGCACAACAGAAAATTTTGTTTAGTTTCAGTTCATTGTCATTCGTAAAATACATATTTTCCTTATATTATATTCGTTATGTTACGTTAATACGTTTTCGGATAATTTGTTATTTCTGTAGAGTGTCGATATTCATTATACTGAATCTCAAATCATGTCAAAGCCATTCGTTATATGTGATATAATTTAGTTCGTATTAGTTGAAATTCGATATGTATGTATGTATATATATTATTGATAATGAATCGTAGTTTGGAAAGTCATTTGTTTATTGAATCTATTAACACACACAATGACAATATCTCTTCTCTGTTCAAATACAATACAACACCCTTCTCATTCAGTTCTCAGGAATGAACTTTGCCAGTAATCCAACCTCCAGCACAAAATTAATCAGCTGATTGGACTGTAAGATTTACTTTGAGTTGACCTTTTGTTTCATTAGATCTTTAATGAATTACCAAATCATGTCAAATTAATTAATTATATCCGCTATAATTTATTTTGTAGTAGTTGAAATTCTAAATTCAGTGGCTAATTTTCAGTGGCTCACTAAAGTTGGTGCCACCTGTCCCAGTGAAACATGGTGCCAGACCCCATACCCCCCCCCCCCCCACTAAGCAGGCTAGTGCATTGGCGGCTCTCCCTCCAGCCTGCCACAGTGGATGGAGCCAGGATGGGATTGGGGGAATGGATGGAGCCGGGATGGGATTGGGGGAATGGATGGAGCTGGAATGTGATCAGGGGATTAATGGAGCTGGGGTGGGACGGAGGAATGGATGGAGCTGGGATGGGAATGGGAGAAAGGATGGAGCCAGGCTGGGATTGGGGTGATGGATGGGAATGGGAGAAAGGATGGAGCCAGGGTGGGATTGGGGTGATGGATGGTATGGGGGGGAATGAATGGTGCCGTAAGGGATCAGGGGGAATGGATGAAGCTGGGATGGGATCGGGGGGGCTAGATGGAGCCGGGATGGGGGTGATGGATTGGGAGGGGATTGGGAGAAACAATGGAGCCAGGGTGGGATTGGGGTGGTGGATGGGATCAGGGGAATGGATGGAGCCAGGGTGGGACTGGGGTGTTGGATAGGATCAGGGGAATGGATGGAGCCAGAGTGGTGGATGGGATCAGGAGAATGGATGGAGCCAGGATGGGATTGGGGGGGAATGGATGAAGCCGGGATTGGATCAGGGAGAATGGGTGGAGCCAGGATGGGATCAGGGGGGAATGGATGGAGCCGGGATGGGATCGGGGGGGGCATGGCGCTGGGATGGGATCTTTGATTTGGGGGGGTTAAAGGATATATGCTATGGGGTGCTTTGGGAGGGGAGAGGAATTGTGCTGGGAGGGGAGAGGAGAGGAATTGTGCTGGAGGTGTGAGTCAAACATCAAATCTACCCCCCTCATAGCACAAGTCCTCTCCAACCAAAATAAGCACTCCCTAGCACATATCCTCTAACCCCCTCCCTAAAATCACTCCTGGCAACACAAATGTTACCTGTCTAGAACCCCCTCCCCCCCAATCATGATGTAAGACTTCTATTGTTATTACAGACCTCGTAGGGCAGGTGTACCTCCTCCTCCCCCGCTCTTCAACCTGATCCGTGTACATGAACATTCGAGGCGAGGAGGGGGCGGCTATAGTCCGGTCTGTTTCTTGCATGCTGCAGCTGAGGAGAGATGCGATTGTGGGAGGGATGATTGGAGTCAGGTACCCTGTCTGTCAGCGTCTCTGCCTCACTCCCTCCTCCCCCACCCACCCCGCACATCACGCAGCGCTAAAGGGATAGGAGAGATCCCAGAAGGGAAAGAGGGAGCCGCAGAACCCAGTGTCAGTCCAGGCCTGGTGTCACCCGAGTGCAGGCCACCCCCGCCCATAGCGACACCACTGGTAGTGATGCTGCTGCAGAATGCTATAACTTGGTAATATAGGACAATACAAGAGGATGTTGGCTCATATAGTCTTTGATGGTTAAAGCAGAACTAAACCCATCTCAAACATTTATTATATTGCAGCTTACCAATTCTTAGATGTAATGCCTGCGCTATATTCTAAAATGAAAATACAGTTACAGGAACATTTCAGATTATTTTATAACACTTTTTTACAAAAATCCTAAAACTTAAACCTGGCAAATTAGCCCAGTGCGGCTTTAAAGTCGCTACTTCAAAGCCGCAAATCAGTTTGATTTGGATCGGTAATTTCATTGCAGCTTACGACTTATTTTAACAGAAGTCAATGTAAGTGGCAATTAAATCTCAGGAAAGTAGTGCAGGAACCTATTTCAAAGTCTTTGCAATCTAAATAGTAGTGATATGAATGGTTCCATTGCCGAAAAATAGGGTGCGACTTATCTGTTCTGCACTCCGGTTACCCGTTTTCAGCACACGTCACAGAACCAGTTCAGGCGGGGGGAAAATGCCAACATGTACTGTGACATACTGAAGCAGAGCATGATCCCCTCCCTTGAGAGACAGGGCAGTATTCCAACATGATAACGACCCCAAACACACCTCCAAGACGACCACCGCCTTGCTAAAGAAGATAAGGGTGATGAACTGGCCAAGCATGTCTCCAGACCTAAACCCTATTGAGCATCTGTGGGGCATCCTCAAACGGAAGGTGGAGGAGAGCAAGGTCTCTAACATCCACCAGATCCGTGATGTCGTCATGGAGGAGTGGAAGAGGACTCCAGTGGCAACCTCTGAAGCTCTGGTGAACTCCATGCTCATGCCCACGAGGGTTAGGGCAGCGCTGGAAAATAATGGCGGCCACACAAAATATTGACACTTTGGGCCCAATTTGGACATTTTCAGGGGTATACTCACTTTTGTTGCCAGGGGTTTAGACATTAATGGCTGTGTGTTGGGTTATTTTGAGGGAACAGCAAATTTACATTGTTACACAAGCTGTATACTCACTACTTTACATTGTAGCAAAGTGTTATTTCTTTAGTGTTGTCACATGAAAAGATCTAAAAATTTTTTTACAAAAATGCAAGGGGTGTACTCACTTTTGTAAGATACTGTATGTACTTTTATGATTTGGCAGGAAAAAAGTGGCTCTGTCAGTACATTTCATGATTTTTGCTAGGTAAAAATTGGTGTGGTTAGTAAATTTTGGGTGTCCTGTCAGTAAATTTTACTTCAGGGAGTTGGCAGGCTGGTATCCCCCTTCCTGTTGCTGGTCTCCTTGTTATCTAGTGTTCAGGATGCTGTATAGGGAAATTGGTTGCTGGGTTCGCACTTATGAGAATTGGATGTGGATTTCTCCGCATCTATAAAGCCATTTTACACATCTGCACAGCGGCTCCAGTGTGAATTGCACAGGAGCCCTGTGTGTCTTTTGGTCCATTTCAGGTCCGAATTCAGCCAAGAATGCGGACTGAAATCTGACCCAAACTGTGAATGGAGACACATTGGACTGCTGCTGTGAGCCACTGCGTGTTCCAGTGTGAACCCATCCTCAGAGTTCAGTATCAATGCAAAGCCAAGAAGGAGAATGGAGAATCTGGGGGAGATTTACTAAAACTGGAGAGTGCAAAATCTGGTGCAGCTCTGCAAAGAAAACCCATCATCAGCTTCCAGGTTTTATGGTCGAAGCTTAAAGTGATTGTAAAGTCTTGTTTTATTTTTTCTATAAAAATAATAAAGATGTTATATTTACCTGCTCTGTGCAGTGGTTTTGCACAGGGCAGCCTGGATCCTCCTCTCGCATCCCTGGCTATAGCTCCTGGACCCTCCCTCCTGTTGAGTGTCGCCACAGCAAGCAGCTTGATCAGAGCTGCTGCTCCATGTGTCCATTCAGACACGGAGCTCTGGTTCGGCTTTGCCCCCTCTCTCTCTCATGAATGGCTAACTGACTTTGATTCACAGCAGCAGGAGCCAATGGCACCGCTGCTGTGTCTCAGCCGATCGGGATTGAGAGTCCCGGACTGAGAAGGCACTCATGGACATTGGATAGAAATGGGGCTCAGATAAGTATTAGGGGGGCTGCTGCACACAGAAGGCTTTTTATCTTAATGCATAGACTGCATTAAGATGAAAAAAACCTTCTGACTTTACAACTCCTTTAATTGAACAAGCTGAAGTTGGCTGCCATGCACAGCTATACCAAATTCTGCACTCACCAGTTTTAGTAAATCAGCCCTCTGTGTACCCAGTTTTGATTGGCAACACAAAGAAGACACACACACCAGCAGCGGGTCTATATAGGCCTCAGACATCTTCAAAAAGGAACCTACCCCTTACAGCGGGAGTAAACCCGCTGCCATTTTTTTTTTCAGACCTGCAAGGGAAAAGGCATAATGAGCTAGTATGCACCGCACACTAGCTCATTATGAAATACTTACCTTAGAATAAGGCCCCGACATCTCACCCGATCCACGCCGAGGGAGCTGACATGTTCCCTCGGAGTGTCTTCCAGGTATCGCAGCTCCGGCGCTGTGAGTGGCCAGAGCCGCGATATCGTCACTCCCATGCATGCGCACAGGAGATTTCTTTCCGGCAGGGTCTGGCATCTGCCGGGCTTTCAGCCGAGAATCCCCTGTGTGCATGCGCCGCTGCAGTCATCGGCTCATTGCGAGGGGAATATTTCCTAAACAGGTTTAGGAGATATTTTTTTTTACCTACAGGTAAGCCTTATTATAGGCTTACCTGTAGGTAAAAGTTAAAAAAAAGACTATACAACCGCTTTAAATAAAAAAAAAAAAAAAAAAAGTTTAGAAATAATTTTTGATGTTCTCTAAATAATATTATATAGATTAAATATACAAATAAGAGTATCATTATTTTTTTAATTTGTGTACCTTCCATTTTCACTGTTTTTCATAAACGTATAAATGTAAGTGTACACATATTTATTTATTAACTAAATGCAATGTAATCTTTTATATTTACCTGGGACATTTAACTCCTTCACGCCTAATGTCCCGTACACACAATCGGAAATTCCGCCAGCAAAAGTCCGATGTGAGGTTTTGATCGGAAATTGTGGCCGTGTGTATGCTCCATCGGACTTTTGCTGGTGGAATTCCCACCAGCAAAAGATTGAGAGCAGGTTTTCTATCTTTCTGACAGAAAAAAAGTTCAGATCGAAAATTCGTATCGTCTGTAGCAATTACGATGTGCAAAATTCCTACGCATGCTTGGAAACAATTTGACGCATGCTCGGAAGCATTGAACTTAATTTTCTTGGCTCGTTGTAGTGTTGTACATCCCCGCGTTCTTGACGGTCGAAAGTTCAGTGTGAACTTTTGTGTGACCGTGTGTGTATGCAAGCCGAGCTTGAGCGGAATTCCGTCGGAAACACCATCCAAGATTTTTCCGACGAAAACTGGTATTAGGGTAAAATAAATCTTAATGCCCAATTACAATTTAGCAATTTTGACATGTGTTAGTAAAACCGTACATTATATCACTATAACTACTTTGTGCATCCAGATGGATTATACCTTGTTTCTTTCAGGACAATATTTGCTTTTGCATTTTGCTTTTATTTTTTATTTTTTTGTCCTACCTAAACCACATTGATGCTAATTTAAAGAAAATATCCTGACCAAAAAATACTGACCCTGACCTTTTGACCCTTACTTGACCCAAGCACTAACCCTGACACTGACCAAATCAAACCTTGATCTAGGTATTTTTTTCTTTATTTTTCTTTATTTTTTTACACACACTTTATTTTCCACTCTGCAAGGAAAGAGAAAGATACATTGACTGATCACAGTGGTAGCCAATTAGAGGCTACCACAGCAATCAGCTGACCCAGAATCGGGCAATCCAGGCCCCGAAAGTTAGTACAGCTCTTGGTGAGACCCAGGTCTCTCTGCTGGGTCACAAAGCTGTCTTCCTCCGTTGTTATGTTCCACGCTGTTCGGTGCCTCTTATATAGGCATGAGGCATGGCCATCCTTTGACGTTGCCCGGTGACATGTGATGTCACAAGGGGCGGGCTCTCCAAGCGACGTCATTGGATGGCCACGCCCCATGCCTATATAAGAGGTGCAGAACAGCGGGAAACAACATTGGAGGAAGACAGCTTTGCGACAAGACCAGTTTTTTGGGGGGTTTTTTGTGGGTAACCGGTGGCGATGAGGAAGAAGACAACACCAGGAGATGACAGCTCGGGGAGAAAAAGGTGGCGGAAGAAGACGAGGCTACCGGGAGAGACGGCGGTTCGGAGCTATTTTACTAATAAAGGAATTGTCAAAAACTGGCTCTTGTTTTCTATTTCTTTTCACTACTTTTTTGATGAATGGGTAAGGGTACGATGTACCTGATACCTATTCACATAGGGCGGGGGGTCAGGTTCCAGATTCCGACAAGCCCTCCGCCTGCAGACCCCATTAACCACCAACCACTGGTCAGGAAAAGGCCCTTGTTCTCATCAATATTGGGACATTGGCCCTTGTCCCTCTGTCCCAAAGCACCCATCCCTCCATGTTTAGAGCATGCGGCCTGGTATGGTTCATAAGGGGGGGGGGGGCACTTGCTCGTCCCCTCCCTTTCCTGATCTGCCGGGCAGCATGCTCAGATAAGGGTCTGGTATGGTTTTTGGGGGGGACTCCACACTGTTTGTTTTTTTTTTTTTGGCGTGGGGATCCCCTCCAAATCCATACTAGGTCTGAAGGGCCTGGTTGGGACCTGGGGGGGAACCCCTTGCTATTTTTTCGTGAATTTTTTGGCCAGCAAATTTTTTTTTTTTACATTCAGCTTTTAGTGGGAACCCCGCTGACAGCTGATGACTCATTGGTTGCTAAGGATGCAGCTGCCCCCTGCTTAGCAACCAGCTATATACAGTGGTAACATAAGAACATAAAAAACGAACCACTTGCGTTTCTGGTGCAGCTTCATTGAAGTCTATTAGGTACAAATCACGGGAAAAAAGTCTCAGACCCTTTCCAAAAATGCACCGGCCGCAAAACGCATAGATGTGAACAAGTACCATAGGAAACCATGTTAAATGGACTGTAGTGCGTTTCTGCAAAAGCACAAAAAAAACATAGGTGTGAACATAGGGTCAGTGTCAGCCCAGGGACAGCATATTGGTTGCACATACAATTCAAGGCAAGTAAATTAAATTGTTACCTGGTTCTACAGTGACCTCAACTACTCCTCCTTTCAAATTAACATCCTTTTTTATTAGCTTAGGTATTCTTGAGTAAACAAGGCGGTGGTCACTTGCTCTTAGTTTGTATAATAAATGGACACGTTTCCAGGAAATATCTTTAGTTGGCCATGGTGCCGTGCGCCAGACTGTGCCTAGTATTCACAATTCATTCTGCCTGGGTACTGTATTCTGCTCTTTTATTATCTTTGCCATTAAGGCAGCTCTGGATTTGTCAAAAAGATCTTTTCTTATCTTTGGGTAATTGGGATGAAGTTCTAAGACATGTTGATGAAAGCATGGGATAGTAAGTAACTCTTTTGAGATGAGGCAGGTGCCATACACAACCTCAAATACAACACATACATGTTTAAGGGAAGAAATACAGCAAGTGCTCCCTCTGCAGGCAGACTCATTTCCACATGCTATACATTCACAAAGTAGCCTTGAGCACCTAGAGATGCATTGGTTCTGTAAACCCCTTAAAATGTATTTCATGTTTGCACATTTGAAAACCCCCACTGAACGTTTGTTATATGTTCTCATTCACACAGCATAATTTCATAGTTGTTACCTTGGAGCAGGTTTATACATAGGACTCTGCAGGCAGCTTGAAATTGATCAGATTAGCTTGCAAAGTGCAATTAGGGAACACATTTTTGGGACAGTTTTTTTTTTTTTTAAAGTGCATTAAGATACAATATACCAGCCAAGCCTTGAGATCTTTAACCCTTTGTCAGGACAGTCAGTGTGCACGTCTAGTTTATAACTAATAATGAGATCTGCCATCACAGTACAGACAGGGTTAATTATGGTAAACATAACTTCCCTACCCCTGCTTAACAGTACATAGGGGAGGAAAGCTAGGTAAGATTTTTAAGCAAGTAAAATGGTAAACAGCATTTTTTAAGTGGAAGTTATGCTATGTGTTTGGAAACAGGTAACAAATACACTATATTACCAAAAGAATTGGGACACCTGCCTTTACACACACATGAACTTTAATGGCATCCCAGTCTTAGTCTTTAGGGTTCAATATTGAGTTGGCCCACCCATTGCAGTTATAAAAGCTTTAACTCTTCTGGAAAATCTGTCCACAATGTTTAGGAGCATGTCTATGGGAATGTTTGACCATTCTTCCAGTGGCGCATTTGTGAGGTCAGGCACTGATGTGGACAAGAAGGCCTGGCTCACATTCTCCACTCTAATTCATCCAAAAGGTGTTCCATCCATGTCTTTTATTGACCTTGTTTGTGCACTGGTGCACAGTCATGTTGGAACAGGAAGGGGCCATCCCTAAACTGTTTCCGAGAGTTAGGAGCATGAAATTGTCCAAAATGACTTGGTATGCTGACGCATTATATGTTCCCTTCACTGGAACTAAGGGGCCAAGCCAAACCCCTGAAAATCAACCCCATTCCATAATCCCCCCCCCTTCACCAAATGATTTGGACCAGTGCACAAAGCAAGGTCCATAAGAACATGGATGAGAGAGTTTGGGGTGGAGGAACTTGACTGGCCTACACAGAGTCATGACTAGGGATGAGCCAAACACCCCCTGGTTCGGTTCGCACCAGAACCTGCGAACAAACCAAAAATTTGTACAAACATTAGAACCCCTTTAAAGTCTATGGGATTCGAGCGTTCAAAATCAAAAGTGCTAATTTTAAAGGCTAATATGGAAGTTATTGTCCTAAAAAGGGTTTGGGGGCCCGACTCCTGCCCCAGGGGACATGAATCAATGCAAAAAAAAGTTTTAAAAACTGCAGTTTTTTCGGGAGCACTGATTTTAGTGATGCTTAAAGTGAAAAAAAAGTGAAATATTCTTTTAAATATCATGCCTGGGGGGTGTCCATTCCCATTTTTAGAACAGTCCGAGAGCAAAATGAAATTTCTAACGGAAAAAAAGTCATTTAAAACTGCTTGCAGTTTTAATGTAATGTCTGGTTCCGGCAATACGGATGAAAATCATTGAGAAAAATGGCATGGGTAGCACCCCTGCCCATTACCAGCCCCTTGAGGTTTTGTACGGATATTAAGGGGAACCCTGTACTAAATAAAAAAAAGGAAAGGCGTGGGGCCCCCATGCCCTATATACTCAGAACAACAGTATACAGGCGGTGCAAACAAGACAGGGACTGTGTAGGTTTGTTGTGTTAAGTAGAATCTGTTTGTAATTTTGAACTGGTACATTTTTAAAGTGTAGCTCCAGTCAAAAAATCTATTTTTAAGCTTTTTGGAAAACATAGGGAAGGATTATCACCCCTGTATCATTTTTTTTGCCGTCCATCTTTTTTCATCTCACTTCCTGTTGTCTCCTTCTGTTTGCAAGTAGGAGACGTTTGTAAGTTGTATGTTTGAAAGTAGGGGCCTGCCCTATATGCTCTGCAGAAACTTGGGCCTAAGGTGTTGGTGTTGCCACACGTTAACACTGTAAGCCCTCAAAGAGACTCTTGGTGGGCACTGGAGCGCCGTGCTGTGAACTATTATATCAAGAATTGTAATTACATGCCATTGTTGAACAGTGGTAAAAAAATTGGGCCTTTGGTGGTTGTGGTGGTGGTGGTGCTGGTGCCACAACACTGTAAGTCCTCACAGTTACTCTCAGTGGGCACTGGAACGGGCACTGCTGTGAAATATTATATCAAGAATTGTAATTACATGCACCTGTTAAACAGGGGCTGAAAAATTGTGTCTTAGGCACTGGTGCCACAACACTGCAACACCTCACAGAAACTCTAGTTGGAGAGCAGGAATGAGCCCTGCTGCAAAGTATTGCATCACAAATTGTAATTGCACGCCCCTGTTAAACAGGGGCTGAAAAATTGGGAATTAGGCACTGGTGCTGGTGCCTCGACACTGCAACCCCACACAGATACTTTAGTTGGAGTGCAGGAATGAGCCCTGCTGCAAAGTATTGCATCAAAAACTGTAATTACATGCCCCTGTTAAACAGGGGCTGAAAAATTGGGCCTTAGCCACTGGTGGTGGTGCCCAGAACCAAAAATGTTATTCCAAGCTATCAGCAGGATCATTGAGGAGGAAGAGGATAGTCAGTCAGCATAACAGGATAGTCACTCAGCATCAGCATAGGCAGTTTTGAAGGGATGTGACATTTCAAAAAAAAGCTTCAGGTACTTGGTAGCTGGTGATGATCCAAGACTGATTTATCTTTATGAAGGTCAGTCGATCAACCGAGTCGGTGTACAGGCGCACCCTGTGATCGGTTACAAAGCCTCCGGCAGCACTGAATGTGCGTTCCGAAAGAACGCTGGATGCAGGACAGGCCTGTAGCTCAATTGCATACTGTGCAAGCTCTGGCCAGTGATCCATCCTCAAGACCCAGTAACCCAGAGGATTTTTGATGGGAAATGTGTCCAAGTCTGACCTTGCCCCAAGGTATTCCTGTAAATCAGATGCTGGCGATGGTTGCTGGAACCGATCATACCTTGGGCCAGCGAACTAAAAAATTGTCTGAACGCATCGGTCAGACAGCCAACTTCTCCACCCCTCCTTCTGTGACTGACCAAAGCCTCAGCAACACGTTGTCCAGGACCAGGAATTTGTAACCTCCCAGTCTCTGGGAACACGTTGCACAGACCTTTCTGCAAGGCCTCCCAGAGATGTCTCATCCTCGGCTCCCTCTGCGATGGCAAGATAAGGTCTGCGACCTTACCCTTGTACCATGGATCAAGGAGAGTTGCCAGCCAGTAATGATCCCTCTCCTTGATCCGCTGAATACGAGGATCCTTCCTCAGGCTTTGCAGGATCAGGGAGGCCATGCAGCGTAGGTTAGCTGAGGCTTTCAGTCCAGAGTCCTCTGGGTCACTAAGGGTGACATGATCCGCAGCCACCTCCTCCCAGCCACGTACAAGTCCACGGGTTTCTTGGGACTGTAAATCATCCCTAAAAGACTGCTGCTGATGCTGAGTGCCAGGCTCCACCTCCATGCTGACACAATCCTCCTCCTCCTCCTCGTCCTCTTCCTGTGTGATCGGGACAGCAGGAACACTGTCTGGATAAAGGGGGCCTTGAGAGGCAAGGAAGTCCTCCTCTTCCTGCCCCTGTTCTGCCTCAAGTGCCCTGTCCATTATTCCATGCAGCGTGTGCTCCAACAGGTGGACAAGAGGTACAGTCTCACTGATACATACACTGTCACTGCTCACCATCCTCGTGGCCTCCTCAAATGGTGACAGGACAGCACATGCATCCCTGATCAGGCTCACTGGCGTGGGGAAAAAAAACAAGCTCCCCCGACACTGTCCTGGTGCTGTAGTCGCACAGGTACTCATTGATGGCCCTCTGCTGCATGTGCAGCCACTGCAGCATGGCCAACGTTGATTTCCAC
Source organism: Lithobates pipiens (assembly GCF_037356315.1). Classification (NCBI taxonomy): domain Eukaryota; kingdom Metazoa; phylum Chordata; class Amphibia; order Anura; family Ranidae; genus Lithobates; species Lithobates pipiens. The sequence goes on from NW_027507718.1 coordinate 193,988,536, forward strand.
CTGGTGGGTATGTCACAGATAAGGCAGTTATTGGGCAGGTTCAATTCCTTTTGGAGCTCAGCCAGCCGAGCACTGGCATTATATGACTGGCGGAAATGAACACAGACTTTCCTGGCCTGCCTCAGGACATCCTGTAAGCCCGGGTACCTGCCCAAGAACTACTGCACCACCAAGTTAAGGATGTGAGCCACACAGGGCACATGGGTCAGTTGTCCCTGTCGGAGGGCGGAGAGGAGGTTGGTGCCATTGTCACAAACCACCATTCCTGGCTTAAGTTGATGTGGCGTCAACCACCTCTCGGCCTGCCCCTGCAGAGCTGACAAAATATCTTCCCCAGTGTAGCTCCTGTCCCCCAAGCACACCAACGCAAGCACGGCATGGCATCTTTTTGCCTGCATACTTGCGTAGCCCCTTGAACACCTACGGAGCACCGCTGGTTCCGAGGACAAAGCACAGGAAGAGGCCATGGAGGAAGAAGAGGAGGGGGTGGAGGAGAGAGGTGTGTCACAACCAGTAGTAGCATTTTGGAGACGTGGTGGCGGAACCATCTCCAACACTACTGCACCTTGTCCTGCATCCTTCCCAGCTGCCAGAAGAGTCACCCAATGCGCCGTGAAAGATAGGTAACGCCGTGTCCATGCCTGCTGGACCATGAGTCAGCAGTAATATGCACCTTACTGCTGACTGCCCTGTCCAGCGAGGCATTGACATTGCCTTCCACATGCCGGTAGAGAGCCGGAATCGCCTTCCGTGAGAAAAAGTGACGTTTGGGAACCTGCCACTGAGGAACCGCACATTGCACAAACTCACGGAAGGGGGCCGAGTCTACCAACTGAAAAGGCAGCAGTTGAAGTGCTAGCAATTTAGCGAAGCCAGCATTCAACCGCTGGGCATGTGGATGGCTGGGAGTGAACTTCTTTTGACGGTCCAGCAGCTGGGGCAGGGAAATTTTCCTGATACAATCTGACGTCGGTGTACTGCTAGAAGAGTGCCTGCAAGTACTTGGCTGTGACGCACCTAATTCTACACCTTCGTTCCTCTCAGTGCAGGTTTCAGAGAGGACTGAAGGTATAGTGGGGTTGGAGATTCCAGTTGATGAGGAGCAAGGAGAGGTCTGCTTTTTTCTTTGGTGTGGGTCTTTAAGGTACGCTTGCCAATGAACTGCATGGCAGGTCAACATATGTCTGGTCAAGCATGTGGTGCCCAAGCGGCTGATGATTGGCCACGCGAGATACGCTTGAGACATATATTGCAAATAGCAGCGGTGCGATCTGATGCACTCGTCTCAAAAAAGGCTCACACCAATTAACTTTTGGAATAACACGCAGAGGCAGCGCCCTGCACAGGCGGAGCTCTGCGGTGTGATTCAGTCGGTGTGCTGCCCTTAAGCTCGCCCCTGGAGGGCATCCTGCCTCCTTGGAGATGTGCCTCCTCCTCCTCCCTTCTCCTATCAGGCACCCACGTGGAGTCAGTGACCTCATTATCCCCTCCCTCCTCATCACTGGAGCAAACCTGGAAGTATGCTGCAGCTGGTGGAACATGACTGCCATATTGCTGTCCTTCATGGGCATCCCCTCTCTCTGGGCTCACACTACTGCCTTCCTCTAGCTGGGTATAATCATCAGACCCTTCAAACGCTGGGCATCCTCCTGGAGCATGTACCCAACACTGTGCTCAAATAGTTCGGGGGACTCCTCAGGAGGACATGGTGGGTCTAGGGAAGGAGTGACTGATGCCATTGAGACGAGGGAAGAGGCCGTGTTGGCAGCTGCTTTGCCAGTACCCTGACCCTGGGTGAGAGAGGATGAGGAGGGCTTGGTCATCCACTCTACCAAGTCTTCGGCATGTTGCGGCTCAACACATCCAGTTGCCGAAAATAAGAACAAGCGTGTCCCATGGCCACGTGCTGATGACGATGCACCGCGTCCACGACCAGCATTGTTGCCTCTAGACACAGAGCCTGCTTGCCCTCTTGTCAGGTCACCTTGAGGCGAGGTGACAGATGCACACCGTAGGAATCAGGAGTGCACCGCAAGGTTGTGGACCCTACGGCTGAGGCCGCGTACACACGCGGGGACTGTTCGCCCAACTTTGTCCGCTGAACAGTGTTTCGGCGGACAGTCCGCTCGTGTGTGGGCTTTCAGCGGACAGTTTCAGCGAACAGTCCGCTGAACAAGGTTTTTCGGAATTTCCGAAAAACTGTCCGCTGAAACTTTGTTTCAGCGAACAGTCCCCTCGTGTGTAGGCTTGTTCGTCAAACTAAGTTCCGCGCATGCTCAGAAAGGATTTACACGCCGAAAGTTATAATGCAGTGTATAGGACGTCGTATTTTTCGTCCCGTCGTACGTGCCGTTCACGTCATCGCGCACGGTTTCAGCAAACTGTTCGTTCGTCGTGTGTGGCCATGTCCGTCCATGCTAATTTTGAGCGGACTGTTTGCTGAAACTGTTTGACGGACAAAGTTGCTGCAGACAGGAGACAGGTCCCACCCTGGTTAGAGCGTAAGATTCCCTGGGGCGCGGAGTCTAAGAGCCAGCAGGTGTTCACCAGAGCCTCGAGTGGTGAGGATGGACTTGGCTGCAACTGGCTCCAGGTCGCGACCCCCAGGGTCCCCCAGCTCACAACCACAGTAGGCAACAGGAGGATAGGGATGGTGAGGGACAAAGCCAAGGTCGGGGCCACAAGCAGACTGGAATAGTCAGGGACACGTCAAAAGGTCAGGATCACAGGCAAACAGGGATAGTCAAAGACACGCCAAAGTCGGTAACAGAACAACAGAAGAGCACACGGCAGGTAACAGGAAGCTAAACACACAAAGGAATACACAATGGTTTATCAGCACTCTTGGCTTGCAGTGCACAGGTTAATATAAGGTTCCCTGATAGGGCCTGGGGTGGAGCCATGCTTAGAGGAGAGGTTATAAAAACCACCAGGTGGAAGTGGCTGGCCTCTTAGTCTGAACACATGAGGGGAGGTAAGCAAACAGGAAGATCACTACATAACCATGACACCTCTTTTATTGGCTCGTGACTGTCTGCCTCTCCTTGTTGGCCTTCCAGGCATACTAATGGCATGCAAGGAGATGATAACACCAGCAATTGGGGTAGCTTTAGGTGCACACTGAGCAGATGACACAGTACACCGACTTTAACTGCTGCGGCTGCCTGTGGTATAGGACTAGAACAACACGAGCAATTGGAGGTAGCTTCAGGTGTACACTGCGCAGGTGGCACAATACACCAACTGTAACTGCTGCAACTGCCTGTGGTATAGGACTACAACAACACAAGCAATTGGGGATAGCTTCAGGTGTACACTGTGCAGGGGGCACAATACACCGACTGTAACTGCTGCAGCTGCCTGTGGTATAGGACTAGAAGAACACCAGCAATTGGGGGTAGCTTCAGGTGTACACTGTGCAGGTGGCACAATACACAGACTGTAACTGCTGCAGCTGCCTGTGGTATAGGACTAGAACAACACCAGCAATTGGGGTAGCTTCAGGTGTAAACTGTGCAGGGGGCACAATACACCAACTGTAACTGCTGCAACTGCCTGTGGTATAGGACTACAACAACACAAGCAATTGGGGATAGCTTCAGGTGTACACTGTGCAGGGGGCACAATACACCGACTGTAACTGCTGCAGCTGCCTGTGGTATAGGACTAGAAGAACACCAGCAATTGGGGGTAGCTTCAGGTGTACACTGTGCAGGTGGCACAATACACTGACTGTAACTGCTGTAGCTGCCTGTGGTATAGGACTAGAACAACACCAGCAATTTGGGTAGCTTCAGGTGTACACTGTGCAGGGGGCACAATACACCAACTGTAACCGCTGCAACTGCCTGTGGTATAGGACTACAACAACACAAGCAATTGGGGGTAGCTTCAGGTGTACACTGTGCAGGGGGCATAATACACCGACTGTAACTGCTGCAGCTGCCTGTGGTATAGGACTAGAAGAACACCAGCAATTGGGGGTAGCTTCAGGTGTACACTGTGCAGGTGGCACAATACACCGACTGTAACTGCTGCAGCTGCCTGTGGTATAGGACTAGAACAACACCAGCAATTGGTGTAGCTTCAGGTGTAAACTGTGCAGGGGGCACAATACACCAACTGTAACTGCTGCAGCTGCCTGTAGTATAGGACCAGAACAGCACCAGCAATTGGGGTAGCTTCAGATTTAAACTGTGCAGGGGGCACAATACACCAACTGTAATTACTGCAGCTGCCTGTGCTTTCAGACCAGAACAACACCAGCAATTGTGGTAGCTTCTGGTGTACACTGTGCATGAGGCACAATACACCAACTGTAACTGCGCTAGGTTCAAAAAAAATGTAGACACTGTCCCTGCCTATCTCTCTCTATGAGCCGCCGCAACACACTACGCAAGGCTGCCACGCAGGCGGCCTTATATAGTGTGGGGCGTGTACTAAACCCCCTGAGCTATAATTGGTCACAGGCATCCTGCCTGTGGCCAATAATGGCTCTTCTCGCTGCCGCCGCTGTGATTGGCCAAGCATGCGGGTCATAGTGCATGCTTGGCCAATAATCAACCAGCAATGCACTGCGCCGCAGTTCATTGTGGGCCATGAGCGCCACACGAATGTGGCGTGAACGCCCATGAAGTTATGGCTTCGCCGAACGAGCAAACACCCGGTGTTCGAGTCGAACATGCTTTCGACTCGAACACCCAGCTCCCCATCCTTAGTCATGATCTCAACCCAATAGAACACCCTTGGGATGAATTAGAGCAGAGACTGTGAGCCAGACCTTCTCCTCTACATCAGTGCCTCACCTCACAAATGCGCTTCTGGAAGAATGGTCAAATATTCCCATAGACACACTCCTAAACTTTGTGGACAGCCTTCTCAGAAGAGTTGAAGCTGTTATAGCTGCAAAGGGTGGGCCAACTCAATATTGAACCCTAAGTCTGGGATGCCATTAAAGTTCATGCGTGTGTAAAGACAGGTGTCCCAATACTTTTGGTGACATAGTGTGTATTTACAAATAACAGATGCAGTATAATGCCCAAAAACACCTTTATTAATCCCTATATTTTTTCCTTTCCCACCCCCATTCATAGAAGCCTTGAAACTGGCTCAGACTCTGAGATATGATCCGCCATCTCCATTTCAAACTCCAGTGTCAAAGTCAGTACGGTGGGAATTAATTTATATTTGCAGTTGCGTGTGGGGGACACACAGCTGAGCTGCATTTTTACTGTCCCCTAACCACACCCCCTTAAGCTGTCAAGTCATCTTGTTTGCATGTACTGGATGGCATCACATCAAGAATGAAACGTCACTACCTGACACTTCATATGAAGCTGTAAAAAAAAAAAAAAAACTTGCTGAAACATGCATCACACTGATCCCTGACAGAGCCAACACTGCACTAGCATGCAGGTCAAATATGGTCCTTGGCATGTGCAACAATGACATTCCACCTATAACCTCCATGTACACAAATACATTTATGCATATTCTTATCTGAAACAAATGAAAATATGTTTGTTAAATACAACCAATATATTTCATCCATAATCCTCATGAAGAACAAAATGTATACCCATATTCCTTTCAGAAACAGGTCATATGTATTATGTAGGATGTGAAACCATGATATTCCATCCGTAATCCCCATATAGAAAAATAATTATATGCAAATTCTTATCTGAAATAGATTAAATATGTTCCTTCCATCTATATTGCCTACATAGAACAGTAATAATATGGACTAAATTGCATCTTGGGATGATGGGAGGATTGGCTGCAATGCTCAGCACTCTCACTAGATGGCAGTATACTTATTACACACTTTTATAGTAATAACTCTGTTCATACTCAAGATATGTCATTCCTTTCTGCAGTGCTGGATACTATGTTGCAGGAAGTAGTTGCTAATGTTTAACTATTCACTTGATATATATGCAGCTGTGCAATAGCATTAAAGTAAATTATAGAGAAATAATGGAAAAATGACTCAATATATTTGTAGGACTAGATTACTGTGTTCATACAATTATTGTTTTGTAAGGGGGAATTTAGAAACAGTAGTTACACTTAACAAGCAACATATTTAACCTATTTCTGATAAAAATATGCATATAATTATTTTTCTACATAAGGATTATGGGTAAAATATGGTTATACATTCTAAGGAACATATATAACCTGTTTGTGATAAGAACCTGGGTATAATTATTTTTATACATGGGGATTATGGAGGGGAAATCTCATACTTACATAAGGAACCTATTTAACCTATTTTTAATAAGAATATGCATATAATAATTATTTTACTGCATGGAGATTATGGGCGGAACAGTGTGGTTATGCATGCCATGGACCGTATTTGACCTGTGTCTGATATTTTCTTTCCTGCAATGAGATTGGAGGGGGATGGGGGAAATATCATAGTTATACACTTTGGCCCCTTTTAGCGGTGGTATGCGGCCTCTAGCAGGGCAGTTTTAACCCCCGCTAGCGGCCGAAAAAGGGTTAAGCCACACTGCCCCATTGATTTCAACGGGTAGGAGCAGTTTAGGAGCGGTGAATACACCGCTCCTTCACCGCTCCAAAGATGCGGCTAGCAGGACTTTTTTCACGGTCCTGCTAGAGCACCGCTCCAGTGTGAAAGCCCTCCGGCTTTCAAACGCAATACAGGCACTATCTTTAGCGCTGTATCGCATGAAAAACGCCACAGTGTGAAAGGGGCCTTTATGTAATGTATTTGACCTGTTTCTGATAGGAATATGCATATAATTATTTTTCTACAAGGGGATTATGGGTGAAATATCATGGTTACACATCCCACGTCTGTTTTGCCGATTTGACATACTGCATTTATGCGTGTTTACGTTTAGAAGCATTTTTTTTTTCAGATAACCTCAGGTTTATCTGCTTTAAAAAAAGTCAGTAAACTCAACTGCCTCTAAACAACTATAAAAAAAACTTAGTTTATAGCTGAGCAATGAGCTTAGAAGCTGAAGTGTACATGAGGCCTTATAAGTAATGCCCCATACACACTATCAGTTTTTCTGCTGAGTTTTTCCTTCATATTTACCAAAACCATATAATAAGGTGATCAAACCTTAGGAGTTTCAATTGGTATGCAATCAGGCAGGCCCTTGCACTATACGGTTTTGGTAAACCTGAACTGTTAACCAAGCCTCCTTTTCAATCCAACGTTTCTATGGCAACCCTGCTTCCCTGTTCATAGCTTACTTGTTTATTTCATAGTATTTACTTGTGCCGATGTCTAATGTTTCCCTTTGTCAGACTTATCAGCTTCAGCTGATAAGACTGCAGTAATGGCCAAGTTTAGACTGTATGTAATGTCACATGGTCACATGGTGTGTAGGAGGAAGCTCTACGTGATTAGCAGAGTTCAGAGCTGTGCCGTAGGAAGTCCTGATAGCAGATAGATAAGATATAGAGAGTGTGCCTTAAATCAGGGGAGATCTGGGCATGCTCAGTGACTTTATTCTACAGAACAACAAGGATTACAACAATACTAAGCAAGTAAGGAGATATCTACAACAGTGTTCATTAGAGTTTTTTATGCTGATTTACATGAGACAAAGTTGTGGGGGAGGGTTTACAACCACTTTAACCTATTCCTGATAAGAATTTTTTTTCTAAATAGGCACTATGGGTGGAATCCCATGGTTACATAGGACCATATTTGACCTGTGTCTGATAAGAATATGGGTATAAATATTTTTCTATGAGGGGATTGGGCGGTATCATCATTACACATCCTACATAATGTATTTAACCTATTTCTGAAAGAACTATGGGTATAATTGTAGTTATACATGGGCATTATAGATGGGATATAATGGTTACATGTAACAAGGAACTTATTTAACCTGTAACTGAAAAGATTATTGGTAAATTTCATTTTCTGCAACGGGATTGTGGGTGGACTATAATAGTTAAACAGACCTACGAACACATTTGACCTTTTTCTGATAAGAGTTTGAGTATAATTATTTTTCTACGTGGGGATTATGGATGGAAAATCATGGTTACATATTCCAAGAACACATTTGACCTATTTTTGATATGAATATAATTATTATTTTTTTATATATGGGGAGAATATCATTGTTACACTTAACAAGGAACATATTTAACCACTTTTTTTGCTAGAAAATTACTTAGAACCCCCAAATATTATTTTATTTTTTGCTAACACCCTAGAGAATAAAATGGAGGTTGTTGCAATACTTTGTGTCCCGCCATATTTGCGCAGCGGTCTTATAAGCTCACTTTTTTTAAAAAAAATACACTTTTTTGAATTAAAAAATAAGACAACAGTAAAGTTAGCCCAATTGTTTTACTGTGAAAGATAATGTTATGGCAAGTAAATTTATACCCAACATGTCAGGCTTCAAAATTGCGCCTGCTCATGGAATGGTGATAAACTTTTACCCTTAAAAATCTCTATAGGCGACATTTAAAAAATTCTACAGGTTGTCCCTTTAAATGTCCCTTTAAGAGCTATGGGCGTAAGTGAGGTTTTGACGTTGCGCTTCCGCCCTGCAATGATATGGAGACGAGTGGGGGCCATCATCCCCTCACTCATCTCCATGCTTAACAGGGAGAAGAACCCGATTGCCTATGCCCCTCTCTCGGCGCTGATAAAAATTATCTTGCGGTGAATCCACCACAGAGACCAATTTTATCTGAAAGCGGACCGCCCACTGAAGAAGAGGATACTGGGGTTATGGCAGCTAGCTGCTGCCATAACAACGATATTCCTCTTCAAAGTAGCGACGTAAAACAACAGCGGGTAGTCCGTAAGTGGTTAACCTATGTCTGAAAAGACTATAGGGTTCATTTACTAAAGGCAAATCCACTTTGCACTACATGCATTGCAAGTGCACTTGGAAGTGCAGTTTCTGTAGATCCGAGGGAGACATGCAAGGAAAAAAAAACAGCATTTTTGCTTGTAGTGTACATGATTGGATGATAAAATCAGCAGATCTTCGCCTGATTTCAGATCTTCCTTCCAGATCTAAAGCGACTGCACTTCCAAGTGCACTTGTAGTGCAAAGTGGATTTGCCTTTAGTAAATCGATCTGAACTGAATGCCATATATTTTTTACTATGTTGGATCCCTTTGTTTTTTAATCCCTGTATTGAGTGAGTGCACTTAGGACCAGAGAGTTGGCTGTCCCTCGAGACAAAGTTACAGTGGCTGCAGAGCAGCAAGGCGTGTGGTGATCTCACTGTGAGATCCTATGGTATGGTAAGGAGCCTATTATCCGTTTGTGGTGGAGTGGTTCTGTGACACATATCTCCTCTCCTTTTTCGGGTGGTGCCATTCACTGTGGATCTTTGTGCAGATATCAGTTGGTGTGGTGAATACACAGATTTAGACTTTTTGCATATGCGTATATTTATTTGGACATTTTTTCAAAGGGTTTCTTGATATGAAGTACAGCGGGGAAAATAATTATTTGATCCCCTGCAGATTTTGTGAGTTTGCCTACTAGTAATGAAAGGTCTATAATTTTTATCATAGGTGTATTTTAAATGATAGGGACAGAATATAAACCAATTATCCAGGAAAAAACACACGATACAAATGTTATAAATTGAGTTGCAGTTCAGAAAGTAAAATAAGTATTTGATCCCCAAGCAAAACATGACTTAGTATTTGGTGGAGAAACCCTTGTTGGCAAGCACAGAGGTAAGATGTTTTTGCAGTTGGTTGCCAGGTTTCCACACATCTCAGGAGAGATTTTGGTCCTTCTTTACAGATCTTTTCTGAATCCTTAAGGTTTCTTTGCTTGGCACCTCAAAGTTTTAGGCTCCCTTCATACATTTTCTATAGGATTAAGGTCTGGAGACTGGCTAGACCACTCCATGATGCTAATGTGCTTCTTCTTGAGCCACTCCTTTGCTGCCTTGGCGGTATGTTTTGGGTCATTGTCATGCTAGAAGACCCATCCATGACCCATCTTCAGTGTTCTCGCTGAGGGAGGAAGGTTCTCATCCAAGATTTTACTACACATGGCCCTGTCCATTGGCCCCTCAATGCAGCAAAGTCGGCCTGTACCTTTAGCAGATAAACAGCCCAAAAGCATAATGTTTCCACCTCTGTGCTTGACTGTAGGGATGGTGTTCTTAGGGTCATAGTCAGCATTTTTCTTCCGCCAAACATGGCGAGTCGAGTTAATGTCAAAGAGCTTAATTTTGGTCTCATCTGACCACAGCACTTTCTCCTAATCCTTCTCTGAATCATTTAGATGTTCATTGGCAAACATCACAGGTACATGTGCCTTCTTGAGGAGGGGGACTTTTCTGGTGCTGCAGGATTTCAATCCATGGCAGTGTATTGTGGTAATAATGGTTTGTTTGATGACTGCGGTCCCAACTCCCTTGAGGACATTTACAAGCTCCTCCCGTGTAGTTCTGGGCTGACCCCTCACTTTTCTCATGATTATCCTAACCCCCATGAAGCAAAATCCTGCATGGAGCTCCAGATGACGATTGATGGTTATATTGTATTTCTTCCCTTTTCCAAATAATTGCTCCAACAGTTGTCTCCTTCTCACCAAGCTTCGTGCTGATTGTCTTGTAGCCCATTCCAACGTTGTGCAGGTCTACAATCTTGTTTTGCCCATGATGGTGAGGTGTGAATGGAAAAAAAGAGATTCTGTGCACGGTTGTCATTTATACACATAGTGAGTTGTGGTTAGGACTAATCTGTGTACTACATGAGCACATACTGTAGCCGGTCTGTGGGAGCCAGAATTAATGTTGGCTGGTAGGGGATCAAATACTTATTTTACTTATTGAACTGCAACTCAATTTATAACATTTGTGTCATGTGTTTTTTATGGAGTTTGGTTGATATTCTGTCTCTATTATTTAAAATACACCTACGATAATCATTACAGACCCTTCATCTCTTCATAAGTGGGCAAACTTACAAAATCTGCAGGGGATCAAATAATTATTTCCTCCACTGTACATTCACTTATGGATTTATTAAGTACTGTATTTATATAATTATACGCATGAAGCTACTGTTTTATTTATTTATAATTGTATTACTTGTATATTTTAATCACTATTTTTAAAGGGACAGCGCATATTGTTTTTATTTTTGTCATATCCATTGTCCAGATAGGTGGATGGGTGCTGCAGTTTTATTTTCACTTAGCGCAGGATATATATATCGATTTGGGTTTTATATAATTTTTTTTTCTGCATGGGGATAATGGGGGCAATATCATGGATACATATGCCAAGGGACACATTTAATTTGTTTCAGATAAGAATATGGGCAATAAGTATTTAATATGTGTGGATAATGGGCAGAATAAGATGATTACACATTTACACTTTATGAGAAACCAGTTAGATACAGTATGTTTCTTGTTAAGTGTTTCCTACATGATTGCTATCAGAAACAAGGTAAATATAGTATAGTTTGTGGCATGTGTAATCATGACATTCCACAGATAAAATCAATGTTGAAAAATAATTATAGCCATATTCTTAACTGAAAAAGGTCATATGTCCCTTGTTAAAGAGGAGCTTCAGTCATGTGTGTGAAAATGAATACCCAGCAGCCTCAAAACTGTAGCTGCTGACTTTTAATAAACAGACACTCACCTGTCCCAGAATTGTGCTCACCCGAAACGATTTCTTCACCGGTCCTCGGTCACCAGTGCCAGCATCTTAACTGTGGGCAGCGGGCTGTGACTGCTTGTGGCTTCACATCTGGCTGCCCACTGTGCATGTGCGAGCTGAGCTATGCTATCTGAATGGTCCCTCGATCTGTGGGCAGAGGGGGGAGGAGAATTTATGCTTGGATTGCCAGGTGATCCAAGCTGAAGTGGGAGCAGGTACCTGTAAAAACAAGGTACCCGCTCCACCCAAAAAAAACAATATGTGCCAAATGGAGAGGGGGAAGGAGGAAGAGAAACCATATCAGAAACCATATTTCGCCGTAATAAAAATATTTATTCCCATATCAGAAAGGATCATGTAAAAAGCCCCTTGTGTTTTGTAATCTAATATCTAACCCCTGATAGATATATATTTGTATTGTCTGGGAATTCCAATTTAGAGTATAAGTTGTTTTTTCTTCTGAATGCAAATGGATTGTTAGGTAGTTGATATATGTCCTTTGATCCTGCCAAGACAGAGAGCATTGCTAAAGTGGGCAGGTGAGAGGGACAGAGTAGGGTACTCATCTGTGCATGGTGCTTTAAGAGGATTGAATCGTGGATTTGGACAAGGACAAGTTACTATTTGAGTGATTCCTCATATCCAAAGTTTTGTCTAGCACAATACACAGAGGTACATGTCCGCTTGCATAGATCTGCTATGTTGCTTCAAGTGAAAAAGGGATCAAACCGCCGACCATGCCTTCACCACCACTTTTGCGCAAAGCATACTGCTATATATGCATTCCATAGTCCGAGAGACTTGCTGAGGTGGAGAGTGAATGTGAAAGAAGGATTTAAAGGATTTAATTCAGAAAAGTTATCTATACAGTTTAAAAATACATGTATTTCGGATTGATAAAATTGCCCTGGGCTCCGAAGTGTTCAGTAAATGGCATTATAGTGTAATAAAAGAACCTAGAGTGGTGTTTTATGAATAAAAATAAAAATGGGAAAAGGTGTTCGAAGGGAAAATATGGAAAACATTTCTAAATGAAGAATGAATGGAATGGCCAAATGAATGTGGAATGAGAAAGTGGTTGTATTGTGTTTAATGAATGCACATGGTATTATTTGATTAATAAAGTATCTTAAGAGTTTGTTTAACATTTACACAAAGAGTTGTCTCATATTGTGAGTAGAGGTTATTAGGCCCATGTTCCTGATAATATATATTTCCCTAAAAGTTTGGGGTTAAATTAAAATTGATAATGGGATTTTGGTAAAAAAGGGTGAAAATATAAATGTTTGAAGAGTTACTGAAATTAAGTAACCAGGGCCAAAATAAATTGCTGCATGTATTAATTCCATGAAATAATAAAATATTGAGGGGAAAGTTGTCAGAATATGTGTTTGGGTAAAATGTTCTGCTCGGAGACCCTCGGGTCCACTTGGGTCTCGGAGATAGAAGAAACTAAAGGTGTTTAAGTTTTGTTGAAATCATGCTGAAATACTGGATTTGAAAGAAAAAATGTTTAGTTAAATATATTGAATATATATAATGAAGACTGTTGCTGAGAAACATTTTTATTTCTGCATGCTTAATGAGGAATAATATTTGTAATACCTCCAATGGTTAAGGCCAGAATTGATCAGGTAGATTCTGTGATTATTCATATTGGATGAGGAGTAACTGCCCCAGCCAGCCAGCATTTACCCCTAGCCCCATGTACATAAAGAAATGCCCACCCCATTCATACCCTAAGCCCCATTCATACATTACCCTATACCCTATCCGGATGAAGAGATGACTACAGCTTTTACATGGAAATCTTCGTTGTTCATCTTTGTTGTTCAGAGGCCATGGGAGGTGCTGAGATGCATAAAGGCAGACTCCTGGGAATGACAACTTGAAGGTTAGTCAAATGACGCACGCCCAAGGTCTACGAAACCAGTGAGCATCACAAGAGAGAGATCCAGATACGCCAGCCCAACGACCCAAGTGTAGCCCAATGCATCAGTTCCAGTCTGTCTGTGGATATCGAGTTCTATCCTTACAAAGAGGCAGAGTTTTTGGGGTGGAGGATCTCTGTAAAATATGGATGAGCACAGAATCGAACCAAACGTTTTGGGAAAAGTTTAGAAGAATGAGAATTATAATGTGGACACATTTCCTTCCATACAAGAGACTTTTTTGTGCTTTTCTTTGGTACTATTTTTTATCTGGCCTAAAGGGTGTCATGCCTCTATCACTTGCTTTTATGGACCATCACACCCCTTTATGGACAATTGCTATGCAGCTGAGATTATGTGTTTAATGTTGTCTATTTTTACATGCTTAGGATAATGGTAAATTAGTGGGAAAGCAGTCCAGGTGAATGTCGGGGGCATATTGGGGGCAACAGGGTTTGTTATTGTCACAATTTTGTATGAAGTCCCTTATTGTGCAAGTTCAAAAATTGTGTAAGAATGCTTGCACAGCATCCCCCCCCCCCCCCCTATTTATTTGCTCACAGGGTAAAACCTGTTCCTTGGAATGTATATCCTGTTTAGCCTTAGGCAAACAGCAAAGATATGCGACTAATGACCAGATGTCCTATCTAACCCCTGATAGATATATATCAGATAACAAACTTGCATAACCCTAGATACGTATGCATTAAACTAGCCACTCCCCCTCCTTTGTTTTATACTGAATATAAGTTACTTTCACACTCAATAAACACAGATGTTTTATGAATACACAACGTGCCTCTCATTCATAAAGTGTCTCCAGATATCTGTTGGTGTACATACAAGAAGGGTGGTCGTCCAGAATACCTACTATTTACTTTCAATATCCATATCAGAAACAGGTCAAATACGTTACTTGATATGTATAACCCTGGTATGCCTCCCATAAACTCAATGTATAAAAATAAATTTCACTCATAATCCCCATTTTTAAAAATAATTATATTCACATTTGTATCAGAAACAGGTTAAATGTGTTCCTTTGCATGTGTAATCATAATATTACACCCATAATCTCCAATAAAAAAAAAAATTATACCCATATTCTTATTAGAAACAGGTTACATATGTCTCTTGGCATGTGTAACCTTAAAATGTTACTAAACCCACAACAGTAAAATCAGTCTGTATAAGCAGTAAAGCATGCTTGTTATACTCACCGTGGAACCTAAAGGGTTAATTGTGTAAAAAGGATGTTTGATCCTGTCTTCTCTGTTCTTCCCCTTCTTCCACTGTCCCCAATCTATATCTTCATAGAACAGAGGCTAGGGGACAAGCTGCACATGCTCAGTTTGGTGTTTATTGTATTCTTGGGGGAGTTCATGTTATCAGCACAGGGCCAATCAGCACTGTCCAGACAGAGGGTTAGGGGTCCTGCTGCCTAACAGTCAGAGCAGAATGGAAACTCTTCCTACAAGCTTTAGCCTGTGCTCGACTGGACACTGATGGGGGAAATCTCATACTTACACTTAACAAGGCACATATTAAACCTATTTCTGTGCCACTATGTGGCCAGGCTGTGAAAAAGTCCCACACATGTGGTATCGTAATACTCAGGAGGAGTAGCAGAATTTTTTTTGGGGTGTCATTTGTGGTATACACATGCCACGTGATAGAAATAATCTATTACAATGACAATTTTGTAAAAAAAATATAAAAAATCTTAATTTTGCAAAAAATTGTGGGAAAAAATTACAACATCAAAAAGCTCACCATGCCTCTTACTAAATACCTTGGAATGTCTACTTTCCAAAAAGGGGTCATTTGGGGGGTATTTGTACTTTCCTGACTTGTTCGGGTCGCATGAAGTGAGATAGTCCACCAGTACATCAGATGTGATCAATTTTGTGCGATTCGCACCACAGCCTGTAGACTCTCTAACTTTCTCAAAGACCAAATAATATCCACTAATTTGGGTTATTTTTACCAAAGATATGTAGCAGTATAAATAGTGGCCAAAATTTATGACGAAAAATTAATAATTTGCATAATTTTGTCACAGAAACAAAGAAATATGCGTATTTTTCAAAATTTTCGGTCTTTTTTCATTTATAGCGCAAAAAATAAAAACCCCAGAGGTGATCAAATACCACCAAAAGAAAGCTCTATTTGTGGGAAAAAAAAGGACAAAAAATTCATTTGGGTACAATGTTGCATGACTGAGTAATTGTCATTCAAAGTGTGAGAGCACCGAAAGCTGAAAATTGGTCTGGGCAGGAAGGGTGTTTAAGTGCCCAGTAGGCAAGTGGTTAACTTCCATCTCTAGTTGTTTTGCTAGAGTTCTACTTTCTCGTTTGAGAATTCCTGATTGTTGTTGGAATATGCCTCTTAGAACTGGTTTGTGTGCTTACCATAATGTGAGCGAGGAGATATCTGTACTAGTGTTATTTTTTAAATAGTCTTGTAAGGCTTGCTCAATTAGTAGACGGCGTGGGGGGTGTTTAAGTAGTGTGTCTGGGAGGTACCAGGTTGGGTCATGTGCTCTAGGTAAAATAGAAGCAATGGTGGTATAGACTGCATTATGGGCGGACCAAGGGATGGGGATGATGGTGGATGAAAGTATTTCTGGTACCATACCTATTGTTAAGAATATATGATCTATACGACTAAATGATTGGTGTAGATTTGAGAAATAAGTATAATATTTTTTTGTTGGGTTAGATTCTCTCCATGAAGTTGAGAGAGAGACCATTTGGTATGATGTCTTGGTGGGGTATACGGAGTTTTATCCAGAAATGGGAGAAGGACCTGATTGGAATCACCACACACAAAGACTGAACCCATTCTATGCGTGTTTAGGACTTGAAAAAGATGTGAAAAGAATGGTAAAGGTTGATGGTTAGGGGCATAATAGGAGACCACTGTTATAGCTGTGTCCATAACATATCCTGTTAGTAATAGGTAGCGTCCTTCTGGATCCTTGATTTCTGAATGCAATGTGAATGGTGTGGAACGATGAAATGCTATGAGGTTGTCATGCTTTTTAATGTCAGCCGAAGCTGTATATACTTGTGGGTAGGCGGTGTGGAGGGTCAGCCTGGGGCAGGGTTAAGATGGGGGTTAATTGAAGAAGGCAGGTACTTCCCCTTCAGACCTGCTTATGGTCAGGTGTGCTGAAAGTGTCAGTGTGGAGCTGTTGAGTAGGAGAGAGACACAGCAGCACGCTGTGTGGAAACGTCCATTGCTGGGTGGTGGACCTGCTGGGTGAGCTTAAACCACAAAAAGACTGTAGCTCTGTTTGGAACCATGAACGGTTACCTCTAAGCCTGTGGGCTGATGAACTTTGAGCTGTACCTGTGTGCACATCCGTTAGATAAGACAAGTCTGTCTGGTCTTATGTTTTTTTTCTGTTTTGCTGAATAAAAGCCACTTTTATTTTACTGGACTGCCTCTGAGCCAGCTCTTCACCCCTCTGATCCAATACAGCGGTATTAAAAAATTTGGGAGTAGTAGTTGGAGTAAAATGCATTTCTTGAAGACAGACTGTGTGTGCCTTTTTAGCTTGGAACGTCCAAAATGCTTTCGTACATTTGTGTGGCACATTAAAACCCTGCACATTCAATGATAAAATGTTTAAAGGAGCCATATCAAATACATTTTTGTGCTAAGTACCTTATTAGTCTTAGTGCGGTGATTTCTCGGTCTGACCTGCAGGGACAAAAAAAAAAAGAGAAGCGGAAAAGAGGAAAAGAAAATCCAGTCTAATCAATCTTAAAAAAGAAAAAAGGAACATAAAAAATTATAAAGGCTTCACTTCCTGATTCCCATACCAAAGATGGTGGCGGCAGCACCCGAGAGCCAATCGAGAGATCGGCTTCGGGTGCCGACATCGCGCGCTGGGCGGGTAAGTGTCCTTATTTTAAAAGTCAGCAGCTGCAGTATTTGTAGCTGCTGACTTTTAAAAACAAAAAACGGCGGAACTCCCGCTTTAAGATCACAAAGGGCTTGTTGGAGTTCTTCAGGTGATCTGCAGGAGATTCTGGTTCCTTGGTGGGTGAAACGTAAAGAAAATGGGAAACCCCATTGATATTTTATGTTGTGGCCTTGTAATACCATTAATTGGGGTTTCATTGCCCTCCTTTTAGTAATTGTTAGCTGAGAGAGATCTGCAAAGAGCTGGTAGTTATAACCCTGGAACATTAGGCTGTTCTATTCTCTGGCTGCATTTAAGAGCTGCTCTTTTGTTCGGAAAAATGTAATTTTGCTATGATATCTCTCGGGGGGCCATCCACTTTTGTGGGCATAAGAGTCCTATGTACTCTGTCCATTTCAAGCCTTTCCAGGGGTATGCCTGGCTGCAGTTCCTGGCAAAGAGCTGTAATAGTTGCTAGCAGATCTATGACTGTTTCAGCTATGCCCCTGAAACGCAGATTAGACCTTCTGGTGCGATTTTCATAATCTTCCAGTCTATTCTGCAATGTGACATTTTCCTCTTTCAGGTTTTCTATTTCAGATAAGTAATCCTGGGTAGTGATTTCAATTTCCTCCATTTTAAGTTCCAGTGAAGATGTTCGGTGTCCCAGTTCTCTTATTTCCTTTGTTAGGTTATTAGTAATTTCTTCAGATGTTTGCTTTAAAGCTTTATGAAGCATTTTTTCAAACTGTTTTAAAATGCTTGAGGGAATTACAGGCTCTTGAAGTGATGTAGGAGGCAATGTTATATCAGTCTCTGAGTCTGAGTCCCCAAGGGAGATATACTGAAGTAACTTAGGCTTATTCCTCTTTTCTGAGGTAAATGTAACTGAGGGGGGTGGCGCTTTTGAGAATTTTAAATACCTAGGGGTGGTGGTCCCCAAGTGGGCTTCTGACTACCTACCCCTAAATTTGGCCCCCGGTAGTTCAGGAGATCCGGCAGAGGCTGAAGGCATGGGAATCATTCCCTCTTTCACTGCTGGGACGCATACATTTGTTTAAAATGAAAATACTCTCCAAATTCACATACTTATTTCGGCACTCCCCACAGTGGATTCCTAAATCTTTTTTCATATGTCTACATCGCCTCCTCGCCTCTTTCATATGGGGGTCCCAATCCCACAGATACAGCTGGACCACGCTGATACACCGACCTCCCAAGGTGGCTTGGCGTGTCCGGACCTATACAAGTACTATCTAGCCACCCAGCTAGTAACGGCAGCTTGGTGGCTCAATCCAGACGTTTCCAACCCAGCTACCCAGGTCGAGGCGGCAGTGCTGGGATCCCTAGAGGCGCTCAAATTTTTGCTCTTTCGTGGCCCTCAAACCCCCTATCTACTGACACCCTCCATGCGCACCACCCTGAGTGCATGGGGGGCTGGTCTCAAAATTGAAAAATACCTGAAACAGGCAATCTCACCCAATGCTCCCCTTTGGCTAAACCCAACCCTGGAGCACATCTATAAGCTGCCCGAGCCTCATGCCTGGACCAAATTTAAAATAAAAACGGTGACACAGAT
Source organism: Lithobates pipiens (assembly GCF_037356315.1). Classification (NCBI taxonomy): domain Eukaryota; kingdom Metazoa; phylum Chordata; class Amphibia; order Anura; family Ranidae; genus Lithobates; species Lithobates pipiens. The sequence goes on from NW_027507718.1 coordinate 194,007,623, forward strand.
TGTCTCCAATCAATCTCTAGTCCCGCTCTCCAAACTGAGCTCTGATTTTAACATACCGCAGTTCTATTTTTTCTGATTCCTTCAACTCTCCCATGCCTTCGGCCGCCAATTCTCCAACTCCCCTCCCCGGCTAGTCCAATCTTCACTGGAAGACCTTCTTAGGTCAGATTGTGCAGAAAAACCCACTTCACAACTATATTCACACCTGATTATCACCTCCCTCCCGACTCTGGAAAAGCTAAGATCTAAATGGTCTCGAGACATCCCCGATTTTGACAATGATGACTGGGATGACATATGGGATTTCCCATTTAACACCCTGGTCTCCCTGAGAGATCGCCTGATCCAATTTAAGATAGTCCATCGAGCATATTTCACCCCTCATAGACTACACAAAATCAATCCCGACTCCCCTCGCGGATGTTGGAGAAGTGGTGGGATTCCTGGGGACTTCACCCACATCTTCTGGACCTGTCCGTCAATTGTCGGCTACTGGAGGGAGATATTAGACTTTATCACACAAATCACCTCTGTGCCACTACAAACATTAATGTCAATCTGCTTACTAGGCCTGATAGAACAATTAATTCCTACTGTGACGAGACACACACTGGTGGGATTGCTTCTGTTCTATGCCCGTAAAGCCATAGCCCTTAGTTGGCGCAAACAAACCCCCCCTCCTCTTTCCCTGTGGAAACAATTAATCAACAATAGCTTACCTCTGTATAAAGACACACATGACAACAGAGGCTGCCCAAACAAATACAACAAAGTCTGGTCTAAATGGCCGGCAGATCCCTCCACTGCTTCGGAGACCTCTCAGTAGAGCCCAATCATGAAATAGCTCCCAAGCGGGTGCCGAGTGTACACGATGAAGCTATATGTTACCATACCATGTACAACTGTGCATAGCACTACTTCCTGACCCAGTGAACTGTGCCACTATAACCACTATCATAATATGTATTTCATACTTGATGTTGACATATGATAAGGTAATAGCGTGATTTCTGCAAAGATCACATTGACGCCGCGCAAGACCAATTAATGTTTGAGTGTTTGTTCTCTGAAAAACAATAAAAATACTTTTTTTTTTTAAAAGAAGAAGAGAATTGTGCGTTGCATTTTGAGATTGATAATTTGCCATGTCACAAATGTTAATTCTTCATTACAAATGCTAGTTTACAAGATCGACCGCTTCTGGCTCATCCTTGCTTCCGAGCATGCGTGTTTGTACTTTGGACTTTTGTCTGACGGACTTATGTAGACACGCTCGTAAAATCCAACAACACACATTTGTCCATGGAAATTTTTAAAACCTGCTAGCCAACATTTGTCTGCGGGAAATCCGACAACAATCTGTCATCAAGCATTTCCAGTCAGAAAGTCAGATCGTGTGTGCTTTAGAATCAACTCCAGACCTTTTACCTGCTTAATTGATTAAGAAATAACAAAGGAGTAGCCCACACCTGGCCATGAATCAGCTTTTGATTAAATTTCCAATTACTTTTGGTCCCTTGAAAAGGGGGGGGGGGATGGCTATTCTTAAGAGCTGTAATTCCTAAACCCTTCCTCCAATTTGGATGTACATATCCTCAAATTAAACCTGAGAGTGTGCACTTTCAGCCCATATCCATTATATAACTATAGCTTGAATATGTTTTGGCAAATACCTGAAAAAAATAAAATTGTACGGACCTAACTTTATATAACCAAATGTAGACAGCAGAGTGGATTGGTTTGTGTGTGTGTGAGCACTGAGCAGGCTTAATTTATAAGACATCGCAAAAGTGCACAAGCCAATAGCAATAGTAATTCAGTTTACAGATCACAGAAAGATGGTTACAATTTGCTCTTTCCTGACAGACTCCATGGCAGCCTACGTATGGGTTAATCCCGCCTCTCATACCTCATAGGACCCCACTCCCATAAATCTTTGCTTCTAGCCAGAGACTGTGTTCCTTTTTTGTCCTCCTCCTAGGACCAAGGTGTTTTCTTACCTGTTGGAAGCTTTAAAGCCCCGTACACACGAGGGGACTTATGTCCGACAGACTTCCGAAGGAGTTCCATCGGAGTTCTGCTGGAATTCCGACGGAGTTCTGACAGACTTTTCGGCTGAGCGGACTTGGCCACACACGATCACACTAAACTCCGACGGATTCGAACGTGATGACGTACGACTGGATTTGAATACGGAAGTTCATAGCCAGTAGCCAATAGCTGCCCTAGCGTCGGTTTTAGTCCATCGGAATAGCATACACACGAGCGGATTTTTCGAAGGGACCGGGTCCGGCGGAGTTCCGTCGGGAAAATTTGAAGCATGTTCCATATTCTAAAGTCCTTCGGACTTTGGCGATTTAAAAGTCCGTTGCAGCCCACACACGATCGAATAGTCTGACGGACTCAGTCCGTCGGACTTTGGATGTTGAAAAGTCCGCTCGTGTGTACGCGGCATAATCCTATCCTGGTGGTTTGCACGTTGATGATGATGGCGGTTATTCTCGGAGTCCATATTTCCCAGCTATTAGCAGGGTGGACACAGGCACTGAAGAGCGATGCTGTGAAGATCTTAAAGTCATCCATTGGTTGACAGATTGCATCATGGCCATTCGTCCTAGCTATTAGCGGGAGGCCCTTTATTAATGTGCCGATCGTGCAGAGAGTGTATCGACCCTTCCAGTCCCAGGATGGATTGTGCTGGCTTCAGTGTGGTGATGTATAAACATTTTCATGGCAGCCTGTTTTTGTGTGTTTGTTTGTCTTTACCTGCTCCGGTGTAGCCATGGCGGCTGGAACGCTTTGCGTTCCAGTCCGCCGCTATTTGCTCTCTCTGTGCAGCTGCGAGGCTTCGACTGAGATCGAGGCTTGGTTAGCGTGTGCGCAGTTGGGACAAAATGGCGGCGGTCGCGCATGCGCGCGGACGCCGTAGGAGTGGGGGCAGTTACAGCGCAGGTGCGCTGCTAACGTAATGACATCATCATGGCGGCAGATTTAAATAGCTGTCAGAGACAGCTATGCTTTGGAAGGTTTCCAAGCAAGGCAGCTACTTCCCGTGCTCGTGGCTTTTCTGCTCAAGGTGGGGGGGGGGGGAGTATTATTGTGTGGTAGTGTGCATATCATTGCTCTCTCTATGTTCCTACCTTTTACATGCTTATTTGAATTGTGTTTGTTTTAGCCATTTAAATCTCTGCTGCGATGGATGTGTCACTGCCCCCTAGTGGCCACCCCTTATGCCACAGGTAGGATGGAATTTTTTTCCCTCTGCCTGTTTGTATTTGGGTTTCTGGAGCAAGTTAACAATTTATCCTCTTTTTTCAGCCCCTCTAGGTCTGAATCTCAAGTCTTGACACACGGTGATAGTGACAAATCCAGGTCACAACACCATCATTCATCTTCAAGCACTAGACATGCCGGATCGTCCTCCAGACATAGGAGGGAAGGCTCAAAGTCTGGTTCTGGACACCATTCTTACCGCCATTCCAGCCGTTCTGTGGAAAGGACTTGCTGGGGATGTAAAACTCAGGTCCCAGAGGGTAGATCTCTCTGCGAGTTATGTTACTCTCGGGCTATGAAGGAAAGAGGATCTGAGGATCAGCATGTGGAGGCTCTGGTTAGGAAGGTGATCCAAGAATCCATGAACAAGTCAGATTCCAGCCATACTTTCAATCCTCCTTCGCTCCCAGCCCTAGTTACTGAGGTGGTTGATCCTGAGGCTCCAGGTCCCTCTCATCACAGTCTTTCTATTAGTGGATCCTCCGATAGCGAGGTGGAGACGGATGAACCTGGCGCAGGTTTTGAATTTTCTTAGGTTCCATTCCTGGTTAGAGTAGTCAAAGATGCTTTAAAATGGGATGAACCAGTGGAAGCTCCCTCTTAGCAGAGGAAATACTTCAAGCATCTCAAGAAAGACCGCACAAATTTTCCTTTTTTGGAAGAACTTGGTGAAATGATTTATGATGAGTGGAACAAGGTTGAGAGGAAAAATTCCTTGATCTCTAAGGTAGCAAAAATGTATCCTTTCAAGAGCGATGAGGTCAAACATCTTGAATTGGCCCCTCTTATTGATGCCACTTTGATGAGGTTGGTGAGGCATGTTACTCTCCCTCTGGAAGATTCAGTTTCCTTCAAAGATGGTCTGGAAAGGAAGATAGATACGGACCTCAAGCGCATCTACATTACTGCAGGCATGGCTTGTAAACCAGCCCTAGCCCTTGCTGCGTTATCTAAGGCCATGGAATCATGGACTGATGATATAGTTACGACCTTAGGAAGCATCTCTGAAGAGCTGGTCAAGAGCTCACCAGTGCATGAACTGAAGATGGCCTCGGCGTTCCTGGGGGAGGCATCCCTGGACATAATTTGTCTGGTAGCTTGCGTAATGCTCTCTTCGGTCACGGCAAAACGTGCCCTGTGGTTGCGCCCATGGGTTGCGGATCCTGCCTCTAAGCAGGCATGGTGTAAAATTCCTTTCGAGGGATCTTCCCTCTTTGGGAATAAACTTGACTCAGCTATTTCCCGTGGTACCGGGGGTAAATCGGGTTTTCTGCCCCAGGATTGCCGCCTCATGGGTCAGAGAAGAGTTCTCCCCAGGCAAGAATTGGAACGTGCTAGGGACGCACGTCGTTACAGACCCAGACGCGAGTTTAGGAAAAACTGGAAAAGAAGCCAGCCTTCAGGCCAAAAGTCCTCAAAAGCTTCTTCTTCTGGTGGTTGGGAGGCTTCGAAGTCCTTTTGATATGGGGTCTGTCCAGACGGAGCAAGTCGGGGCTCGTTTACTTCGTTTTCAGCACGTCTGGGCAGCCTCGATTCAGGACTACTGGACCATCAAAACGGTCTCCTCAGGACATTCATGGGTCTTCAACAATCCACCCATTCACCAGTTTATCCCAACGGTTCTTCCTCATTCAGAAGAAAAAAGACAGATTCTCGTATCATACACAGAATCATTGATGGCTCAAGGAGCCGCCATCCCGGTTCCAGCCGAGGAAAGGTTTCAAGGAGTTTACTCCCCTCTTTTCATGGTCCTCAAAAAGAATGGCTCCTGGAGACCGGTCATCGATCTGACACATCTAAACTCCTTCATAAAAAAGGAAAAATTCTAAATGGAGTCTCTACTGACAATACGCCAGGCTATTCAACCAGGCGACTGGCTTATCTCAATAGACCTCAAGGATGCCTATTTCCACGTACCAATTGCAGAAGATTACCAGAAGTACCTCAGGTTTGCAATAGATCAGGTGCATCTTCAGTTTACATGTCTCACGTTCGGGCTTTCCACTTCGCCTCGAGTATTTTCAAAACTCTTACTGGCGGTCGTGTCTTTAATCAGGATCAGACGCATCCGGTTACATCACTACCTGGACGATCTGCTCCTACTTTCTCAAGACAAAGAGCAACTGTTGTCTCATCGGGAACAGGTTATTTCTACCCTGACGGAGTTCGGCTGGCTCCTGAACAAGGAGAAGAGCCATCTAGAGCCAATACAGTCTCTAATCTTTCTCGGAGCCCAGTTCAATAAGGTAATGAGCACCATCTCCTTACCCCTGGAGAAGATTCCGGTGATCCGAAACAGGATTCGGCTTGCAATGTCATCAGTCTCTCAATGTCAAAAGATAATCGGCACTATGGTAGCCACAGCCCCTATGGTGAAGTGGGCACAATGGAAGATGCGTCCCTTTCAGAAAGGGTTCCTCCAACAGTGGGATCCAAGGGCTTGATCATCTCGTCCGGATAACCCCTTCCATGCGGGAAAGCCTCCTTTGGTGGGTACAGCGGAAAAATCTTCTTCATTGTCATTCCATAGCACCTGTTTCCTGGGTCACAGTGACAACGGATGCCAGCAGCAGAGGTTGGGGTGCTCTTTGTCTCTCGGAAGTAGCCCAAGGCGGTTGGGATTGCCCTGTCCAGAGCGTGGTATCGAACGTGCCCGAACTACGAGCCGCCTTTCAAGCGCTGCAAGCCTTTCTTCACCTGACGTCAGGAGCTTCAGTCCTCCTTCGAATGGACAATACAACAGCTGTATCCTACGTCAAAAGACAGGGGGGTACTTGCAGTCTCTCTTTACTGAGGGAAGTAAGCCCGATTATGTCCTGGGCCCAGTCCAATCTGAGGGATCTGACTGCGGTTTATCTCCCAGGAGTTCAAAATGTCCAGGCAGATTTTCTTTCAAGATTCTCCCTGGACAACAACGAATGGTCTCTCCACAGCGAGGTATTCGATTGGATTCTGTCTCTGGGGATCCTACCGGAAGTGGACCTGTTTGCCATCCCCGTGCAATTTCAAACTGGAGAAATATTACATGAGGTGTCGTTGCCCTCAGGCCTTCGGGGTGGATGCCCCGACGGACCAGTGGAGATTCCACAAGGCTTATGCCTTTCCCCCCACTCCGATCATTCTCCGATTTCTGGCGAAGCTCAGGTGGGAAGAGGTCGAAATAATAGCGGTTCTTCCGTATTGGCCCAACAGGCCGTGGTTCCCACTCTTGTTGCAGCTCAGTTTCCAGGATCCAGTTCCTCTGCCCTCCAGACCGAATCTCTTGTCACAGGGAAGGACTCTTCACCCAAGTCCATCCCAGCTCCACCTGATGGCATGGTTTTTGAGAGGGAAAGGCTGGAAGCATTAGGTTGTCCCGCAATCGCTACTTTACTGAATGCTAGAAGACCAGGTACCAACAAGGTCTATCAGAGAATTTGGTCAAAATTTGCAGACTATGTGTCCACAACCAACGGTTCGTGTAAAGACCCGAAGATAAGGGATGTTATTGGCTTTCTTCAGACAGGACTGGACTTGTCCTCATCGGTGAGCTCCTTGCGGGTCCAGGTTTCCGCAATATCTGCCTTTTCAGGTGTCTCCTGGGCCAAGCACCCTCTCGCAAAACAGTTCTTCAAGGGAGCAATGAGGCTCAGACCTCAGAGGAAACCGAGGTTTTCTAAGTGGGATCTCCCCTTTGTCCTGGATTACTTTTCAGAGAAAGATTTATATCATGGGGATCAAGTATCTATTAAAGAACTTTCTTGTGAAATCTGATCATCTGTTCATCCTTTTCTACGGAAAGAATAAGGGTTTACGTGCTTCTTCCCGAACTATTGCAGCTTGGATCGTTCAGGCCATCCAAGGGGCTTATAAGGCTAGGGGCTTGGCTCCTCCAGAAGCGGTGACAGCTCATTCTACTAGGAGCGTTTCTACATCCTGGGCGGCTGCCCGTCACGTTTCTCCAGAAGTGATTTGTAAGGCGGCTTCATGGTCGTCAATCAATACATTTATGACACACTATTGTGTAGAACCAGCGTCCTTGTCTTCGGTTAATTTTGGTTTGAATGTCTTATCTGTTGATGGTGCCAATTAAACCTTTTTTTCTTTATCCAGCAATTGCCCACCCGGGTGTGTATGGCTAGTTATTTCCCATACGTAGGCTGCCATGGAGTCTGTCAGGAAAATGGAAAATTTATATCAAATACTTACCGTAATTTTCCTTTCCTGATGGACTCCATGGCAGCAGGAGTTCCCTCCCGTTTGCTGGAGTAGGCTAAGTTACGGAACACAGTCTCTGGCTAGAAGCAACGATTTATGGGAGTGGGGTCCTATGAGGTATGAGAGGCGGGATTAACCCATACGTAGGCTGCCATGGAGTCCATCAGAAAAGAAAATTACGGTAAGTATTTGATATAAATTTTCCATTATTGTTTAAGCCTGGAAAAATTGACCTTGTCAATTTACTGGTTCCCGACTGGCTCGCATCTTTTTATGGGGGCAGAATGGCTCCCCTGCGCAAAACCCGTACGGGGTTCCTTTAAGCTGCATGGCGGGGGACCCGATGAGCACGGCTGGCGGTCACGATCAACTGCATGATCACGAGATCCAGCATGGGGATTTGTGTGTGTAAACACACAAATCCCTGTGCTGTCAGAGGAGAGGCAACATGTTATTTGTTCCTAGTAAGTAGGAACAGCGATATGTCTCCTCTTCTACTCAGTCCTATCCCCATACACTTGGAACGAACTGAGGGAACACACATTTAACCCCTTGATCGCCCCCTAGTGTTAACCCCTTACAGTAATCAGTGCATTTTTATAGCACTGATCAATGTATAAATGTCAGTGGTCCCAAAAATGTGTCAAAAGGGTCCGATCTGTCCATTGGAGTGTTGCAATACTGCTACAAATCGCAGATCACCGACTTTACTAGTAAAAAAAAAAAAAAAAATGCCATAAATCTTTCCCATAGCTTGTAGACGCTATAACATTTGCACAATCAACATACACTTATTGCCATTTTATTTTACCAAAAATATGTAGAAGAATAAATATTGGCCTAAACTGATGAAGAAATTTGTTTTTTTAAAAACATTTTTGGGGATATTTATTATAGTGTATAGCGCAAAAAATAAAAACCTGCAGAGGTGATCAAATAGCACTAAAAGAAAGCTCTATTTTTGGGAAAAAAAGGATGCAAATTTCGTTTGGGTACAGCATTGCATGACCATGCAATTACCAGTTAAGGCGACGCAGTGCCAAATTGTAAAAAGTGTTCTGGTCAGGAAGGGGGTAAAACCACCCGGGGGTTAAGTGGTTAAAACATAAAATGTGTAATTCTGACATTTGAAATAAACTGATTCATCCATAAAAGCATTGCACGACCAAGCTGTAAATAAGTGTAAATATATTGTAGTAGTAAACATTTATTGTAAATGATGAGATTTGCAAAAAAAGGCCAGCAGCAAACTGACAACCAGAATAAACTTTCCGCTTTCATGGGTCACAGCTGGTGATGCAAATAGTATACTTTCTATATGTGCAGCACCATCTAGTGGCTTAAGCTGAAATTCACATCTCTACAGAAACCAGGCATGCCAGTATTTAGAACTATTTTTGACAGAGCTACCTGGAACAAAGGGAGGACCAGGAGACATCTCCAAATTTCTATTCTGTGTGTTTACGGGACTGTTAGGGCTCATTCAAACAGGCATCTACAAGTTTTGCTTGGATCCACACAGCTTTTGCAGTGCTATACCGATCACTGAGGCCATACACACTGCTGCAACTACAAGCAAAAATGTGTGCTGCATTTAGTTGCAAAAAAAAAAAAATAGGACAGAGCTGTGTCCAGGGCCACAGAGATCTGCAGATTTACAAGTGTACATGCATGAACATGTGCACAAACACTTACACAATTTGATAAATTGTACACATCTACATGTATTTTACATGGATCTTCTGCTTGCTCTGCAAGCAAGAATCTGTGTTCATGCAGAAAGTATGCATATGTCTTGTGTGTGTGTGTGTGTTTTTTTTAACCTTAATGCATTTCCTGCATTAAGGTAAAAAAACTCCTCACTGTTACCCATCTACCCTCTCTAAACACTTATGTGAGCCTGCCAGCCATCCAGAGCTGTGCCTGGCTGCGGTCTACTCTCTTCACTTCCTGGTCTCCCAGGAGACTCATGCAGCAGCAGGAGACATTGCCACACTGTGTGTGTCTATGGATGCATACAGCCAGGCTCAGAAGCGCACCCCCATAGCAAATGGCTTGTTATGAGGCATATGTAGGAATGTGGGATTGAAAAGCGTTGGCGAGGGACTCAAGAAGGGGAGGTAAGGGCATTGCACAGAGCAGACAGGTATAACATCTTTTTTATTTTAATAAAAAAATAATAATTAGGCTTTACAAATAAAGAAAGCCCCCTGATTAAGAAGCCTCTGATGTAAGCTGTCATTCCCAATCCTGAGGTTGAAAACTAATCCTGAACCTATTTAGTGAACTGGGAGTGAATACCCTGAAGTATGTAATAGAGACCTGGATCTGGTCAGATCCAGATAAAGTACCCAATCCAGCATTGCTTTTTTCCCCACAAATACAGCTTTCTTTTGGTGGTATTTCATCACCAATGCGGTTTTTATTTCTTGCAGTATAAACAAAAGAAGAGTGAAAATTTTGAAAAAAAAAACACAATATCTTTTACTTTTTTGCTATAATAAATATTCCAATTTTTAAAAGAAACTATTTTTTTTCTCCAGTTTAGACCAATATATATTCTTCTACACATTTTTGGTAAAAAAATAAATAAAAAATCACAATAATTCATTGGTTTGAGAAAAAGTTATAGCATCTACAAAATAGGGGATAGATTTATGGCATTCTTCTTCTCTTTTTTTTTTTACTAGTAATGGCGGCGATCTGCAATTTTTATAGGGACTCCGATATTGCGGTGGACAAATTGGACACTTGACACTATTTTGGGACCATTGACAATTATACAGCAATCAGTGCTATAAAAATGCACTAATTACTGTATAAATGTCATTGGCAGGGAAGGGGTTAACACTAGGGGGTGATCAAGGTTAACTGTGTTCCCTAGGTGTGTTCTAACTGTGGGAGGGATGGGACTGTCAGCAGCTACAATACTTGTAGCTGCTGACTTTTCTTTTTTTTTCACCAGGCGGAACTCTGCTTTAAGATAACAAAGTAATAGATTTGCTGTTTTTTAGGAACAAGCTTGGAATTCTGGGGCAATATTTGAAAAAGAAGGGGGGGTCCTATCTACCACAGTTCCTGGTATGGACACTAAAACACCCTCCAGGTTTGGGTCTCGCAGTTTCCATGCTTCGTTCATATGTGAGCAGTGGCGGCCCATCCATAGGGGGCGCACAGACGCTGCTCCCCCCCCCCCAAGTAGTCACAAAAAATATATATTTTTTTTAAACTGGCCCTTTAAAAAAAAATACAAAAAGGTCCTTAAGTGCACTGTATTTGGACACCGGAAGTGCCACATCTATGCAATCACAAGATTGCAGACGCAGCACTTCATTTGCGGGTTTTTGTCCCACCTTGCAGCTCTTTCCGAAGCGCCGAGTAGCTTCCGCCTGGCACTCATTGTATCTATTACTATGGCCGGGCGGTTTGCCTGACATCTGAGTTTCCTGATTTCTCTCTCCCATTGCGCCCGAGAGAGAGAAAACCAGAAGTATCAGGAGTGGACTCCTCCATCGCTGCTGCTGCCTGTGGAAGGAGGCACCACTGGAGAGGAGAGGACAACACAGCAAGGTAAGTACAAGGGGGGGGGGGGTTTAATGTGACACATGCTGCATTTGGTGGGACACAGGCTACATTTGGTGGACAAAAACAAGGGGGGGTTACCTCTCAAGTACAGTCAAAGATGAGCTATACCCGAAAGGAAAAGACAGCTACTATGGCTGTAGTGGACAAATATAGGGTGATCATAGTTAGTTTAAACTTTTTATTAGTTAGCAAAACCAGACCACAAAAATATAAAATCCCATTGCCCTATGACTAAAATACATCCGACCCTGCTGGACTTCAGATAGCGACACACAAAGGAGAATAACACGTGCACCCCTAGTGTGTCCTACAACCAGTGATCAAAATACCTTTAAATTTATTTTGTTCGCTGGTTGTAGGACACAATCTTTGACTGTACTTGAGAGGTAACCCCCTTGTTTTTGTATGCTATTTTTGGCTACGGCAGTAGCTTCCTGTGAACGAAACCAAGACCGCTTTGATTATTTCAGTGATGGTATGAGTTCCGATTATCATCTTTCTCTATAAATAATACATTTGGTGGACACATGCTGCATTTGGTGGGACACAGGCTGCATTTGGTGGGACACAGGATGCATTTGGTGGGACACAGGCAGGATGCATTTGGTGGGACACAGGCTGCATTTGGTGGGACACAGGCAGACTGCATTTGGTGTGACGCAGGCTGCATTTGATAGGACACAGGCTGCATGTAAGGAGGGACTCCGCTGGGGGCACCAGATGTAGGGACGGACTCTGCTGGGGACACCTGATGGCAGGTGAAGTGGCTAGTGACATCCTCAGGGCTCCCTCTGATTCTGCATTATGGTGAGTTGAATGATTTAATTTTATATTACTGTAATAATAGAAAGAAATGCGCTTCAATCATCCTGACACCATAACAACCAAGGTGCCGGGATGATTGAAGTGCTAACACCAGGTGTTTGGAATATCTTTATCTGCTGTTTGTTAAACTTTCTAGAATACACATTTCTATTGTTGTGTAGGATCTGGGCCTGCTGTCCCTCCATCCCTTGTTCATCTCAGATGCTAACCACACTACCTTAGAGCATCGTCCACTCTTCTGCTGAAAGCACGCCCATTTTCACCAAGTGGGAGGGGTCAAAAAGGAAGGGTGGGGTCTGGCGCCCCCCATCCTAAAACTTCACCAGCCAACACTGTATGTGAATATATAGATAGTTGATTATTGTCTCTTACATATTATTTTATTAATTTTCCCTGTCTACACTGCATTATACTGGCTTATTTATATTTCTCTATTTATTTAGATGCACACTCCCCTGAGGAAGTGTTTTTTAGCCACAAAACATGTCAGGCATATCTGGATACATCTTATGTCTTATATAGACGGTCTATTTGATTTTAGCTCAGTTGGTATTGATATTATTATACCACTCTGTTCGAAAGTCACATAAACATGGGGATGATATTTTATGCCATATAGTGTAGTGTACTTTTATGGTATGATCTATTTCTAGGACAATGGTCTTTAATGTATATATTTTTTGTATGTTTATCAATTGCTGTATTCAATATGAGACAGTTTTTTCACTGTCCAGATAATACATATATATTTTTATTATTGACAAATTTTCTGAACATGCTTAATTTTAAGTCCCAATTTGCTGCTTATTTACATCTTTTGGCAATATTGTTACACTAATTATTTTCCATGTAATCAATAAACAGATAAAAATGAAAAAAGAAAATCAATATTGACCAGGGTTGGTTTTAAAAAAGTACTTTTACTGTAAATAAACATACATTTTATTGTGTAACTTGTCTATATAACTTTAACTTTTTAAAATTATATTTCTGGTTCTGGTTTCTTTTGTCTTATGCAAGCCCGGAAAAAAAAATCGATGGGAATTAAATAAATGTAAATATTAAATGGTAAAAAAATATCAGCCAAAAAATTGCTAAAATGAGGAAGGCATTAATTAGGGATGATCAGCATTAATTATGGGTTAATATGGGGATTATATATAGGAATAGAGTTTACTAGTTTCTTTAACCACCTCAATACAGTGCAGTTACACCCCCTTCCTGACCAGACCAATTTTCAGCTTTCAGCACTCTCACAGTTTGAATGACAATTACTCAGTCATGCAACACTGTACCCATATTAAACTTGCGTCCTTTTTTCCACACAAATAGAGCTTTCTTTTAGTGGTATTTAATCACTAGTGAGTTTTTTATTTTTTGTGCTATAAATAAAATAAAACGTAAATTTTGTGAAAAAAATGCCTTTTTCTTTGTTTTTGTCATACATTTTTGCTAATTAGTAATTTTTCTTCATACATTTTGGCCAAAATTTATACTGCTACATATCTTTGGTAAAAATAACCCACATTAGTATATATTATTTGGTTTTTGTGAAAGTTATAGAGTCTACAAACTATGGTGCCAATCGCTGAAAATTGATCACATCTGATCAGGCCTTCAGTACATCAGGTGAGTCTCATTTCTTGAGACACTAAAAAGTCAGGAAAGTACAAATCCCCCCCAAATGACCCCTTTTTACAAAGTAGACATTCCAAGGTATTAAGTAAGTAGCAAGATGAGTTTTTTTAAGTTGTCATTTTTTCCCACAATTCTTTGCAAAATTAAGATTTTTTTTTATTATTATTTTTTTTTACAAAATTGTCATATTATCAGGTTATTTCTCACACACAACATATGCATACAACAAATTACACCCCAAAATACATTCTGCTACTCTTCCCGAGTACGGCGATACCACATGTGTGAGACTTTTACACAGCCTGGCCACATACAGAGCACCAACATTGATGTAGTACCTTCAGACGTTCTACGAGCAAAAATGACGCATCTCATTTCTCAACCACCTATTACACTTTTGAAGGCCCTGGAGTACCAGGACAATGGAATTGCCCATAAAATTACCCCATTTTGGAAAGCAAACACCCCAACGTATAATCTGCGAGGCATAATGAGTCTTTTGAATGGTTAATTTTTTTCCAGAAGTTTTTGGAATATGTGGAAAAAAATTAAAACGCTTTTTTTTTACACAAAATTGTCAATTTATGAGATATTTCTAACACATAGCATGTATATAGCAAAAATTACACCCCAAAACACATTCTGCTACTCCTCCCGAGTATGGCGATACCACATGTGTAGGACTTTTACACAGCCTGGCCACATAGAGAGGCCGAACATTGAAGTAGTACGTTCAGGCGTTCTAGGAGCATAAATGACACATCTCATTTCATTCCTACCTATCACACTTTTGAAGGTCCTGGACCACCAGGACAATGGAATTACCCACAAAATGACCCCATTTTGGAAAGCAAACATCCCAACGTATATTCTATGAGACATGGGCTGCAAATAGGTACTGGGGTACTCTGATGGGCTGGAGATAGGTACTCTGATGGCCTGGTGACAGGTACTCGGGTACTCTGATGGCCTGGTGACAGGTACTCGGGTACTCTGATGGCCTGGTGACAGGTATTTGGGTACTCTGATGGCCTGGTGACAGGTACTCGGGTACTCTGATGGCCTGGTGACAGGTATTTGGGTACTCTGATGGACTGGTGACAGGTACTCGGGTACTCTGATGGACTGGTGACAGGTACTCTGATGGCTTGGTGACTGGTATTTGAGTACTCTGAAGGGCAGTGACAGGTACTCATATGGACTGTGACAGGTACTCGGGTACTCAGATGAACTGTGACAGGTACTCAGATGAACTGTGACAGGTACTCGGGTACTCAGATGAACTGTGACAGGTACTCGGGTACTCAGATGAACTGTGATAGGTACTCGGGTACTCAGATGAACTGTGACAGGTACTCGGGTACTCAGATGGACTGGGACAGGTACTCGGGTACTCAGATGGACTGGGACAGGTACTCGGGTACTCAGATGGACTGGGACGGGTACTCGGGTACTCTGATGGGCTGTGACAGCTACTCGGGTACTCTGATGGGCTGTGACAGGTACTCTGGTACTTTGATGGGCTGTGACAGGTACTCAGGTACACTGTTAAACCGTGACAGGTACTCGGGTACCCTGATGGACTGTGACAGGTACTGGGGTAACCTGATGGACTGTGACAGGTACTCGGGTACCCTGATGGACTGTGACAGGTACTCGGGTACCCTGATGAACCGTGACAGGTACTCGGGTACTCAGATGGGCTGTGATAGGTACTCGGGTACTCTGATGGGCCGTGACAGGTACTCGGGTACTCTGATGGGCCGTGACAGGTACTCGGGTACTCTGATGGGCCGTGACAGGTACTCGGGTACTCTGATGGGCCGTGACAGGTACTCGGGTACTCTTATGTGCCGGGACAGGTACTCGGGTACTCTGATGTGCCAGGACAGGTACTCGGGTACTCTGATGGGCCGTGACAGGTACTTGGGTACTCTGATGGGCCGTGACAGGTACTCCGGTACTCTGATGGGCCGTGACAGGTACTCGGGTACTCTGATGTGCTGGGACAGGTACTCGGGTACTCTGATGTGCCGGGACAGGTACTCGGGTACTCAGATGGACTGGGACAGGGACTCGGGTACTCTGATTGGCTGTGACAGGTACTCAAATACTCTGATGGACTGTGACAGGTACTCTGATGGACTGTGATTGACAGGTACTATGAGGGGTGGTGACAGGTCCTCTTTATTGGGGGGGCGCAATCAGTGTGATTGGTGTACACTAGGCAGTAATGAGATGTTACCGCAATCTCCTCCTCACACACGATCGGTGTGTGAGGAGAACAACCCGGTAACATCTCGTTACCGCGGTTTGTTTACATTTTAGTGATCGGCTGTGATCCTTTCACAGCCGATCACGTGGGTAAACAGCCGGCCAATGGCTGTTTACCAGCATCGGTGACGAGCAGTGTTCCCGGGGAACACGTCGCCACCGCCGTGCACGCGCAGCGCGCTCGCGCGCATGCGCCGTGCACAGCCGGGGTGTGACCATTTGTGATCGGCCGTGACTTCATCACGGCCGATCACGTGGTAAACAGCCATAACCAATGGCTGTTCACCCCCTTCGGTGGCGAGCGGTGTCTCCGTGACACGCCGCCACCGAAGAAACAGGGATGCGCGCGCCCGATCGCGCGCATTCCCTGTTTAAACGGGAGGCCGTCATATGACGGCCTCCCGCCCCAATAGGTGCGCTGCCTGGCCGTCATTTGACGGCCGGCGGTCAGCATCTAGTTAACCAATGTCATATGCAAATCAAAAAGATCACACATTTAATGTACATATGTATGAACAGACAGTAAATACAGACAGCCACTCCTGTCATGTAATATTTAGCAATTATTGGCTCTCATTTTGAGCAATGGGGAGCTGTAGAAGGGGAACAGGAACTGAACATAGGAGATACGCCCTAGAGAACTTGAAGATTTGTTAGGATGTATCTTCTATGTTCAGAGGTTTACATCTTCATCTCATTTCAACACTCCCACTGGGTCGAACATTCACTCAAAGAGCTTGTCATGCAAAAATGGAACTGGCTCAGTAATTTTATCCCTTTGGATAGAGTAATTGCATTTTCCAGGGAGTATTGTCTGAAGCATTCTTACATTACTTATATATATACCAGTAAATTATTAAAACTTAAAGAAACCCTGTCACCAGTCCATTTATTTTACCAATCACAAAGATATGTGCATTTAATGTAGTTTTTGCATGTCACTTATCTGTAAAAGCCTACCTTCTGTAGACATCCAAAAACCCTGAAACAGCAGCTGAGCACAGTCATCTTGGATGTGATGTAGTATCAATAGTATTATCCTTTACCCCCATCCCCAGTAGCCACATTAAGGTTTATGTATATAGGGGCAGAGGAGCTAGGCCAGTTATTGCTTAAAGGATAAGTTCACCTTTGGGAACATGTTACATGTTCCACCCGTTTTTATGGTGGAAAATGCATGTTCCCAATGCTGCAGTGCTGAATGAACAAATTTCTGACTGTGTATGTGATTTTCATTTGGTAAAGTCCATTCATTCCCAAATCAAATGTTAAAAGCAAACGAAATAATTCGAACAAGGAATGTTCTGAGAATATTTTGGGAATTCTCGTACATATTTTCCTAAGACTTTTCTCAAGAATTTTCATTTGAAGTTCTATTCATTTATGACCAGCTTTAGACACTGCCAGAAGAGGAGAGGGCTGACTAGAGAATTGATTTATCCTGAAGTCAATTTTGCTGGTAAGTTCAATGGTGCATTGCAAGTGAATAAAATTATTTATGGTATATAAAAGACACTGCAGTCTGTGCTTTTACCTTGAAGCTAGTAACAGAGTCTCTTTAAAATGTGACACCTCTTTTAGCATTTTTTTTCAGCATGTTAGCACATATTATTGAAGGTAACCCCCTCCTGTCTTTTGATTAAACAATTTCAGTTGCATTCCATCACAACTAATAGGTAGTTACAGGGGAAAAATGCATATGTTTGGTTCTGATTGAAAAAAAAACAAGAATGTGTAACAAGGAAAAAAAAAAGCAAGAAAGCAGTTTGTAAATCATTGTTTTATTATAAGATTCAATAACCTGAGTGGTACATCTCCGTGACTGACTCAGTCGTTTTATTTTCATACAAAACACATACAAGTAAACAAAAGCAGATAAAAAAAATTATATTTATTACCGCAGAAAATATTCATAACTTTTTCTAGCATATTTAGCACGTTTACCTTTTGATTGAACTCCTTCATGTCCACAGGCACCCCATACACGTAATACTATGTAGACGTGTTTTATGTATACTAAGCATTTCAGAGACAAGCAAGGTAAAACCAAGGACCACGGATGGTCCAAAAGATAGCTTCTGAAATGTGCACTTGTGACTCCTACATCACTTAGATCCAACTGTTGCAGGTACATAAGGCTGGATTCACACCTATGCAGTTTTTGTGCTTTTTGCATTTTGCAGATTTGCACTACAGTCCATTTAACATGGTTTCCTATGGAACTCGTTCTGTAGTGCAAATCTGCAAAATGCAAAAAGCACTAAAAATGCATAGGTGTGAATCCAGCCTAAAGGTGTATTACTGCACTGATCTCACTTGTGGAATATAATCTAGACTGATTTTATTGAATGTGCTCTCTGATTTAATATGTCTGCCTGTGTAATTAATCTCTGTGTACGTTCCTGTAAAAAAATACTCAGCTTACAACAAATAATATTACATATATCTTCCTTATCATGTCAGATTTTTTTAAGTTATGAGTGATTGTCAAATATATATGTGATTACTAGCCCTGCCAAGTTCATGTGAACCTTACTCCAGTTTAAATAAGAAGATGCAAGTATCTCTATTAGCAAGAAGAGACTCTTCCGTGTCCCTCTGTGTATTAGTTTCACTTTGTTCCTTGTGCCCAACTTTCCTTGACTTGATAGCTAAATTCCACCAATTGCCATTCTTCTGTCCAATGAGAATGCCTTTATTGGCTACTAAGGCAATCTCATTGGCATTTGACATGGCACTTGGCAGGGCTAAGCCATGAAGTCAGGCCCAGTAACATAGTGAAACTAAATCAGAAGGGGGCACAGAAGAGGCTTCTTGGCTAATAATGGGAACAGTAGGCATCTTGTAGTGTCTGTTTAGTCATTTTGCTTAAAAACATTACAATAAATTACGGGTTTACTTAAACAGAGAATTGGGTAAAAATTATGTAAATTGATGAAACAATGAAAAAGCAGTAACCCATTGTGTAAACATTGTTGTTCCAACATCTCTAAACTGCTTTAAAAAAAAAATCAGCTTCAATTGGTTGGCATTTTACTGGTATTTTATATGAGGCATTTGTGTACATGGTTGGTATTATTAATGCTATTATAAGGCCTCTACTTATATAGAGCATCAGGATCAGAAGAGTTTATCCATGATACTGTAGAATTGCTAGCTTTAGTAAACCAGTGCACTAGATTGTGTTTGTGAACAGATTTTACCCCTAATCTGTCAGGTTTCATTAAATGGACAATCTATTTTGTGCAAATGATTTAATACATAGTCATTAACATCAATTCTACTCAAAATCATTATTTAGTGCATAGTAATTTTCATGTTAATGTGTATTTTTGACACACTTTATGACCATTTTAAATGTGTTTTTTTTTTCTTGACGTGTTGTATAAAGAAGGAACACTGTTCACTAATTTTATAAAATTCAAGATTTTTTTCACTGACAAGGATTTATGCACAAAAAAGCAACCCCCTACCACTGTAGCACACCAATGTGAACAAGCCCTGCTAAAATGAATGTTATTTACATATGGTTTGCATCTTTCTGCAGAAAGACACACATACAAAAATGGACCTTTCAGTAATTATTTGGCTGTGGTTACATTATTTAAGAATGATTTACAGGTTAGGACAGAAAGTGATGGGAAATCTCTCCAATAGGGATACATACATAAAAACACAAAGACATCTTTAAGTAAGGAAGGAAGAGTTCAAACCGCTTTAATTTTTTTATTTATTTTTTGCTGTCTGTGCCTTTTTGTTCCAGCATTACTATACCCACATTTTGGCCTGATGTTACAGGAACTGAGGGAAAATCTGCTCAATGGGTTTACAAAATCTATAGGAAATTTGAATTCTCCTTACTTTATCCAAAAAAAAAAAAAAAATATGGATGGCGTTAGACTTTAAGGGTAAAGGCTGAAGCATTGTATTTATTTAATTTTTTTAAAAGAATCAAAGTTTAGCTTTCCAAATATAAACATAATCTATTGTCCTAACGTTACGAGAATGAAAATTTTCACAGTTGTGTTATACTTTAAAAATAATTATTATAATTTTTTTATTTGTTATGTGTAATGTGAAAAAATAACTGTTTTGCTCCAATCATGTCAATTGGGATGCAGCAGCTGCAGACACAGCCACTGCTCCCAATTGACGATTGAGTTTGGGGATACCCAAATGTGTGTTGGTGCAGATACTGCATCCAAATTGATTGGGGGGGTAGTGCTGGCAGCCAAGGCAGCAAGTTGGGGATGGAGAGAGGGCACAATTGTATTCCTTAAAGTGTTTGGCCCTTTCCATCACCTGAGCACCTGGCTGATCCTGCTTCCCCCCCCCCCCCCCTGTAAACCAACTGCAGTTTATCATGGCTGCTAAGCCCCAACAACGTGGTCAAGTTTACGTGCCTCTGTCACTGGCAGCTATCTGCAGCTCTACTGCATCCTCCTCCCCTTCCTGCCTGTCAGCTCTCTCAGGACCTACCCCCCACCCTTCGCCCGCCCTCCTGCTGCCGAAATAACTTTGTAACAATCACATAATCCCCTGTCTTTCATAACACTAAGTGCCCTGTACACAGTATATGCCTTATTAAAAATATGCTATTCTATATCTGGTTTCCTAGAGCCACTCGGCATTCACATGACCAGCCAGGTCTCTCCTCTCCCGACTGATGTCAGAGGGGGATTCTCGGCCCCTACCACTCTAGCTGTCAGATTGGGAGAGAGGAGAGATGGCCGGTCATGTGAGCGCTAGGAAATCAGGTATAGAACAGTATATTTTTAATAAGGCATATATACAGGGCACTTAGTATTACTAAGTGGGTTTACAACCACTTTAAGGGTGAATACACACACAACAGAGAGGTCTCAGAGAGTCAAACAGCAGCGGTTTCCCCTCTGGCAGCTGCTGTTTTGGCAGTGGTAGGGGGTGTGTGGTGCACGATTCAGTGCATCACACAGCTCCCTTTTCTTTTTTGTTCTTAATGAACTTTATTTGAAGTGTACAATAGTATACTTCATTCATATCACAGTACAGCAGCATGATGCTCTGTGTGGCTGAGCAGTGCCTTGCAGTTCTATACTGTGAACTGCAAAAAAAAATGCAGGCTGCATTGCAATGTGAATGGTAAATACGGTGTCCTTGTGATGACAGGCATTTTACAATGCAGTAAAACACCTGTCACTGCATGTATTCACCCTAACTATAAATGGTGTTATGCATCTAGCTGTGGGGAGGGGAAGAGTGCATACCTAATTTTGACAGGTTTTTTTTTTTATTAGTGAAAAGCTCGTGGCATGTGAAACACACCCAAAACTCCACCCGGTGGCCAAAAAAGTGCACACACATAAAGAGTGATACACAAAAACGTGCAACGGGTGCTACACAGTCCTCTCTAGGAAGCACTTTACCTTGATCCCCCGGGGCGTTAGGTGCCAGAAGGGGACTGAGGTACTTCACTGGCTCCATCTGGCCAAAACCAGATGGACCCCCTTTCTCTGGAAGGTCTGCCGAAAAAGACCCACCCAATTACTTGGTGGGACTCCCCCAAAGGGAGACCCCATTAGAGAGGGCGAACCAAGCCAGAAGGCCATGTCCACCCCCTCCCAAGACTTTGAGGGCAGGCCCGAGGACCCACATCCTACTCATCACACAGTGACAAATGTGCAACACTTCAAACAAAAAAAATAGATAAAAGTGACATACATGGGGTAGAATAAATTGGAAAGTGGGGAGAAGGAAATGGGAGAAGTGAAAGAGTGGCCATTGTGCAGTACAATGACTGACCCTTCGGGCCAGCAATAAAAAATTCCTCTGGTCCTAGCCAAAAGGCTCGGACCTAGAGGCAGGTGTGAAAAACGTGTTTGGTGAAGTGACCATGGTGCCATAAATCAAAGTGATCCTCACTCACAGTGATTATACGGCACCCCTGAACTGCCACTTCAGGGGCACATTCACCACATGCTTTTCATCACAACCCTGACCAACAGCCCAGTCAGAGCAGCCCCACCCCAGCCAGGAAGGCCTGAAGTTCCGAGAGCTTAGGGAGAACCCCTGACCTCTGAGGCTCAACCATCACTCCTGTCACTGCTACCTAATTACATTCGGGAAATACTAACTGCCCCCCTGGTGGGAAGGGAGGGCCAGTGTTCTCTCTCGAAAAACTGACCGGAGCTAGAACTACGCCAATCTAGGCCAGAAGGCCAGGGACCCAACCCTCTGGCCAGACACGATGCAGCACCAATCTTCGCCAGGAGCAGTACCCGCTCCGACTTCTACTCTCACCAACTAGGTGCTCAAGGAGGAAGTTCTCCTTGCCCCCTCCTTCCCTACAGTCTTCTGGGACACGTCACAAGTCCCAGAAGACTGCGGGATTATTCACAATGGGGAGCATGGCTCACGCAGTGGGCAACCGGCTGTGAATCCACAAGCTGTCACAGCCGGGTGCCTACAGTTAAAATGCTGGTACTGGGGACAGAAGACAGGAGGTGAAAATGGCTGGGAAGAGCACAGCACTGGATAGTAGGACAGTTGAGGAGCTGTTTATTAAAAGTTAGCAGCTACAGTTTTTGTAGCTGCTGACTTAATTTTTTACACAGGAAACTGGTGATTCGGTGATAGGTGATTCGGTACCCGGTTGTGGGCCACAAATAACTATGGGACTTTACAGCCCCTCCAAACTGCAAATGTTAACAAAGCCCTTACTGTCCTCATGCACCTATAAGTCTGCTTTCACTCTGATGCGCTGCGGTTTCCTTGCATTGTGCGTACAGTGCAGTGCAGTGCACCTGCGGATTTCTATGCACTTTGCCGAAGACTTCTATATCTTGCAGGTGTGGTACACTTTCTGAAACAGTACCAAAACTCCTGCCTTCAGGAATTTTGGTGTGCTTTCAGAAAGCGCAGGATATGATAGAAGTTTTTGGCTCAGTGCAAGTAACCCAGAGATACAAGGCTATATGTACAGTGGGGCTATCTGAAGGCAGCTATGTGAATCAAAGAGATGACTTATACCAGGAGGTCACCAACCCAGAATATCAAAACTAAAGATGACAGGCTGAAAGTTGGACATATTTGGATGCTTAAGCCCTCTTTGGGCTTACTATGAGAGGGAGAATGGTGTGGCTGCTTCCCCAGACCCCACTACCAGGTGTAGGCCCTTCTGTTGGACACTACTGATTTAGCCCTTAGAAACCTGGTTTGAAATTTGATATGAAGAACCTCCACTTCTTTGGGTGTTTCTAACATCAATTTACTATCAAATTGTGTGGACTGGCCCACCTCTTTCTTCCCTGCTTACTGTCCCTTCATTATGTTTCCCCGCAGCCTAAGACGATATGATTTGTCATCCTGAAGCAATTTGTTTTTAACCACTTTCCGACAAGCCGCAGTCATTATACAGTGGCGACCAGCTGCCGTAATTATACGGCCGCAGGTCGGCACGATCCCGCAAGCCTTCGTAGCTATATGTCGGCTCCTTTAAGCGGGATAGCAGGCGCACGATGAACGCTGGCCACAAACTATCGCAGGCATGAGAGGCAGAACAGGGACGTGTGCGTGTAAACACACAAGTCCCTGTTCTGTTCTGAGAGGAGATGCAGATCGTGAGTTCCTAATAGCTAGAAACCACGATCTGTCATCTCCTATAGTCAGTCCCCTCCCCCTACAGTTAGAACACATAAATCAGGGAATACAGTTAATCCCTTGATCGCACCCTAGTGTTAACCCCTTCCCTGCCAGTGACATTTATATAGTAATCAGTGCATTTTTATAGCACAGATCACTGTATAATTGTCAATCGTCCCAAAAGTGTGTCAAAAGTGTCCGATGTGTCCGCCATGATGTCGCAGTCACGATAAAAATCGCAGATCGCCACCAATACTAGTAAAAAAAATAATAATAAAAATGCCATAAATCTATCCCCTATTTTGTAGACGCAATAACTTTTGCGCAAACCAATCAATATACGCTTATTGCAAAAGATATGTAGAATACATATCGGTCTAAACTGAGAAAAAAAATTAGCTTTTTGTTAAAAAAATTGGGGATATTTATTAAAGCAAAAAGTAAAAAATATTGTGTTTTTTTCAAAATTGTCACTCTTTTTTGTTTATAGCGCAAAAAAGAAAAAAACGCAGAGATGATCAAATACCACCAAAAGAATGCTCTATTTGTGGGAAAAAGGGACGTAAATTTTGTTTGGGTGCAGCGTCCCGGTCAGTTAAAGCGACGCAGTGCTGTATCACTAAAAGTGCTCTGGTCATTGAGCAGCCAAATCTTCCGGGGCTGAAGTGGTTAACTATGAGATCTTTTATTGGATAACTGTCATAAGTGAATATGATAATCTGAAGAAGCGGTGTGTAATGGCAAAACGCATAATTGTATCAGCACACAACAGTCATTTTTTACATAAGTCTACTGATGTACCAAGAATTGCATGTTTTTTTATGTCACTTCAACTCATAAAGCTATGAATATTTGGTGTATCTATTCAATGATGTGAAAATGCCAGCAGGCTAGCCTTGAATGCCCTAACACTCCTATTTTTTTACACAGGAGCTGGCGCTGTAGAGGAAGCATCGGCTTATGTGGCCCTGCTCCCTCCGAAGCTGCTTGCTTTCTCTACTGCCGGCTCCATCCACAACACTGATGCTCTGGGACAGCAATTGCGTTTGCCGACCTGCTATCCCAGAGCAGGGGCAGGCCATCAGTTGGGCACCCATGAGCTAAACTGACAGAGAGGCACAGGCACTCCAGCTATTAGGATGTCAGGGTGAGTTGCTAACTTCCAAATTGTAAGCTCTACCAGAGCTTGGAAACAAACTCATAAACAGTCACATCTGTAGTTTTTTAAAAGCCTCATCATTGCAGTCTGTACATGGATTATCATTCATACAAGAGTACCTATTTAAATTCCATGCCTACAAATTCCTGTAGTTCTGCTGAACACCATCCTTTCACAGGAACTCTATTCCTTTTTTTGTGGTTTGAGAATCAGGACTTAACCTGCAAAGCACAATTTGGGGAACAGGTAGTTTGAAGCGAATTCTACCATTCTACTGGTAAATAACAGTTGTTACACAAAAGCAAGTCTGTCAAATTACTGAGCCCTTTGGCATCAGCTGTGAATTTTTCACATTGATTTGGCTACATGGTACTTATACTTCTGCAAGGGTATATATAAGTAGTGCTTACACAGACAAACAGTATACATCAACATGTAACCCACAGAAGGAAGAAGTAAGGAAGAACAATAGCAGAGTGCATGAGGCAAATCATCAAAGAGATGGTCAAGACTGCTTCTCTTCTGGCACCTTAACGTCCAAATTAGGAGAGGTGGAGGATTGTCAACAGGTTGCTTATATAAAGAAGAGGCTACAGAAAAAAAGAAAAAGAGGAATATTCAAGCAGTGGGATTATGGTTCTAACATAGGGCCATATATCCCCAGCTGCTTACTTATCCTAATTCCAGAACCATGGCCTGCTCCAGAGTTGGTCTCAATTTCTCTGAGTTAGGCTGTAAACTTAGGATCTCCGATTCCACTCAATGGGTACCCAGTACACATGCATGACAGCTAGAAACACCATAGGAGGCTGCAGCTCTGGAACAAAGGTAAGTAAACATCTGCAGGGGAGAGGGGGGTTAGTGTAGTTTAGGGGTGCTGAAATCAGCACAACTGCACATTTAAAGGAAAAAAAGATTGAGTAAACTATCACAAATTCAAAATATTGAAATGCTTGAGGCAGCTTTCACCATTACGATACTGAAAAACAACTTTTGCTGGCCATAGTTTTAATACTGTAATATTTTCTAATATACTACTATGATGAGGCCCCCTCTTGTGTTTGAGTTAAAGGAAACCTGTATTCATAATTACATATGTAGACTGCTGACTGAAAATGTTACTTGCCTGGTTGTCATCAAGTCAATCCACATAATTCTCCCATGATGTTTCCTTTACCATCCTCAAGAAGCCCCCAAACCAGAATAAATCATTAGTCACAGCTATTGGTGTAAAGTTAAGACACCCAGCGTAAAACTCCTCTCTACAAATGCCAGCGATAGGCTGCTTAAAGTCCAAGTCATGGGTGTGCAGGAAATGAGAATGTTGCTAATGAACTGAGTAAGCATTGTTTATCTAGGAAAGGAATTGTCTGGATACACCTTGCTTTATGATTTAATCACATATATAATATATACACACACACTATATTGTGAAAAATATTGGGACACCTGCTTTTACACACATGAACTTTAATGGCATTCCAGTCTTAGTGCGTAGGGTTCAGTATTTAGTTGACCCACCCTTTGCAGTTACAACAGCTTTAACTAGTCTGAGAAGGCCTGGCTCGTAGTCTCCACTCTAATTCATCCCTAAGGTGTTCTATCAGGTTGAAGTCAGGGCTCTGTGCAGGCCAGTCAAGTTCCTACACCCCAAACTCGCTCATCCATGTCTTTACAGACCTTGCTTTGTGTACTGGTCCAAATCATTTGGTGAAGAGGGGAATTATGGTGTGGGGTTGATTTTCAGTGCTTGGGCTTGGCATCTTAGTTGAAGTCCCAGTGAAGGGAACACTTAAGGCATCAGCATACCAAGACATTTTGGACAATTTCATGCTCCCAACTTTGTGGGTACAGTTTGGGGATGGCCCCTTCCTGTTCCAACATGACTGCCATTTTGGAATGGGTGATTGAACCTTCAGCCCTGTTTGGAACTTCACATTTAGGGGGTTGCCCTTATTCCTCTACAGACTGGACTCAGACACCCTCGCTGTAAATGTGGTTGATGTTTTTTAGTGTTCCCCTGCCTTTCTGCTTTAATTGATGATGGTTTGGGTGGAGCGTGGGCTTCCATGTCTCGCTGATGTTTACCCACGTTCCCCCTGTAGGCCCTACCTTCTCAGATGAAAGTCCCTTGTGGGGCACCAGGTCGGCACTTTGGGATCTCTCCTTTGTGAAATTATGCCCTGGACCTGACCTATAGTTGTCTCCGGTATTGGATCTGTGGGTCTTTTCCGTCACGTTGTTTGATAACGCATTTCTATTTGTTGTGACCAGCTCTCTATAGGGCGGCACAGTGGTGTAGTGGTTAGCACTCTCACCTAGCAGCAAGAAGGGTCGCTGGTTCAAATCCCAACCATGACACTACCTGCCTGGAGTTTGCATGTTCTCCCTGCGCTTGTGTGGGTTTCCTCCAGGTACCCCGGTTTCCTCCCACACTCTAAAGACATGCAGGTAGGTTAATTGGCTTCTGTCCAAAATTGGCCCTAGTATATGAATGGGGATCTTGGATTGTGGGCTCCTTGAGGGTAGGGACCAATGTGAGTGTGCAATGTACAGGGATAGGGATAATTGGTGTCTTTATTCAACCTTACTATGTAACATATTTGCAGAGTGGCTTGCACTGGAAAGCTGTGCGTCTTTGGCTCCATTTCAGGGCTGAATTTAGGCAAAAATTTGGCCCTAATTTGTCCCTGAAATGGAGAACAGGGACGCAACAAACCTCTACTGCGATCCCCATCCAGGGATGTACTCAGCCTTACTGTTATTTACTTTTGTTTTTCTAGGATGCACTAGTGCCGCATTGCCCACGCCTGGTCTGCTGGAGCTGCGAGGCTGCCTGATCGCTTCTGGTATCTGGTATGGTTTCACGTAAGGTACTAACTTAAAATGTAAGTGGTCTCTGTTCTCCACCCAAACATAAGATACAGTGTCTGAAAAAAGTATTCATACCCCTTGAAATTTTCCACATTTTGTCAAGTTACAACCAAAAACGTAATGAATTTTATTGGGATTTTATGTGATTGACCAACAGAAAGTGAAACATATTTGTGAAGTGGAAGGAAAATGATAAATGGTTTTCCAAATTAGTTCAAAATAAATATCTGAAGTGTGGTGTGCATTTGTATTCAGTCCCCATTACTCTGATACCCATAAATAAAATTTAGTGGAACCACTTGCCTTCAGAAGTCACCTAATTAGTAAATAGAGTCCACCTGTGTATAATTTACTTGCATTATAAATACAGCTGTTCTGTGATGCCCTCTGAGGTTTGTTAGAACCTTAGAGAACAAACAGCATCATGAAGGTCAAGGAACACATCAGACAGGTCAGGGATAAAGTTGCAAAGAAGTTTAAAGCAGGGTTAGGTTATAAAAAA
Source organism: Lithobates pipiens (assembly GCF_037356315.1). Taxonomy (NCBI): domain Eukaryota; kingdom Metazoa; phylum Chordata; class Amphibia; order Anura; family Ranidae; genus Lithobates; species Lithobates pipiens. The sequence goes on from NW_027507718.1 coordinate 194,035,570, forward strand.
AAATCCCAAGCTTTGAACATCTTATGGAGCATTGTTCAATTCAACCTTTGGAAATTGGAAAGAGTATGACACAACTCAAAACCTACCAAGACATGGCTGTCCACCTAAACTGACAGGCTGGGCAAGGAGAGCATTAATCGGAGAAGCAGCCAAAAGGCCCGATGGAGCTGCAGAGATCCAGAGCTCAGGTGGGAGAATCTATCCACAGGACAACTATTAGTTGTGCACTCCACAAATCTTGCCTTTATGGAAGAATGGGAAGAAGAAAGCCATAAGAAGTCCAGTGTGCAGTTTGCGAGAATCCATATGAAAACATGTGGAAGAAGGTGCTTTGGTCAAATAAAACCAAAATTTTACTTTTTGACCTAAAAGCAAAACGCTGTGTGGCGGAAAACTAACACCGCACATCACCCTGAACACATCATCCCCACCGTGAAACATGGTGGGGACAGCATCATGTTGTGGGGATGCTTTTATAAAGCAGGGACAGGGAAGCTGGTTAGAGTTGATGGGAAGATGGATGGAGCCAAATACAGGGCACTTTTAGAAGAAAACCTGTTATGCCAGTCCGGCGGGAAGACCCCCCAAAACGGAAGAAGACCCCAGGAGCTGTGCAATAAATTATTTTGAAACCTTGTGTTGTGTTTTATTTACATTTTTTTCACCAGGTGAATGGGTAGGGGTACATTGTACCCCAATACTCATTCACATAGGGTGGGGGGCCGGTATCTGGGGGCCCCCTGATTAAAGGGGGCTCCCGGATTCCTATAAGCCCCTCGCCCGCAGACCCCGACAACCAACGGCCAGGGTGGTCGGGAAGAGGCCTTTTTCCTCATCAACATGGGGACAAGGTGCTTTGGGGTGGGGGGGCCGCGTGGCCCCCCTTCCCCAAAGAACCCCCCCATGTTGAGGGCATGCGGCCTGGTACGGCTCAGGAGGGGGGGCACTCACTCGTCCCTACCCCCTTATCTGACCGGCCGGGCTGCGTGCTCGAATAAGGGTCTGATATGGACTTTGGGGGGGACCCCCACGCCGTTTTTTTGTCGTAGGGGTTCCCCTTTAAGTCCATACCACGTGACAGGACCAGTAATGTGTCAATCTCGCCCATGGAGGCGGTGACATTGACCTCCTTCGTTAGTCCTGTCTACCTGGAGCCACGGTCAAAATGAACAGACTTTCCTCCGTGTGTGGGCAAGTCCATTCATTTCAACAGTGCGGCGGACTCCCGCCATAGTCCGGCGGACCTAGTCCGCTGGAAAAGTCCGGTTGTGTGTGGGCAGGTCCATTCCTTTGGAAAGTCCGGCGGTTTGTCTGCCAGATAGTTTGATCGTGTGTACGCGGCATAAGTCTGTAAAAAAGATTTGAGACTGGGGCGAAGGTTCACCTTGCAGCAGGACAACGGCCCTAAACATTCAGCCAGAACTACAATGGAATGGTTTAGATCATGGGTGCTCAACCTGTGGCCCTCCAACTGTTGCAGAATTACAAGTCCTATCATGCCTCTGCCTTTGGGAGTCATGCTCGTAACTGTCAGTGACTTGCAATGCCTCAAAGCATATTCATGTGTTAGAATGGCCCAGTTAAAGTCCAGACATAAATCCAATTGAGAATCTGTGGCAAGACTTAATTTATAAAATGAAGTGTAGAGGGCGCTTTAAAGGAATAGATAAATTAACTAAGCAAAAAAAATTATTTGTGACTTGTACTCAACTAACATTTGGATAATCAAAATAAACATTGGAGGGGCACGCATATGAGAGCAGTTTCCCAAAATGAAACCCAGTGGTTGTACAAATTGCGTAGTATGCAGCCATTGGGTATGAATATAGAATGCGCCGTGAGTCCAGGTTCTAGATCCACCATCCAAGTGGACATAGAGTTGGAATATAAAAGAGCCAAGCACAGCGAGCCCGAAACGTGGCGAGCGAAGGGAGCCCGCGTGGGGGCCTTCTAATATCGCCAGCCCTATGTCCACTTGGATGGTGGGGCTACCACCTCGACTCACGGCGCAGGCGCCGTTCATCTTCGGAGATTTTCCGAAGCTTCCTCTGCTCCGGGCTGCGCATGTGCAGTACGGGGCGGACAGTATCCGATGCCAGGACACTATATGGCAGAACACCGGCACCGTGACTGTATAATTATACAATTTCCCTCTCCATCAATTAGTATTGGGGTTTCACACTATAAAACACACGCCCATCAGTGACCAAGTACGCTTCCTGATGACGTAATAACGAAACATACGTAGAGTTGGTACTTGGTCACGTTACTCCACACACTTCCCATCCCTTTGGTTGTTCCGGCTAGGACGGTGGAACGCACGCTAACTATGGGGGCTAGCCGTGAGGCATCCTCCGCTAACAGTCACGTCTGCAGCCCCAGTGCCGGGTCAAGGCATTTTCCTATGTAAGCAGCCATTTGGCATTTATATTTTTAACAATTTTAAATAACAAGGTTACGCTATTGGTTCCTTATTATCCTTCCACATATACCATCTATGATTTCTGCAGAGGAGGGGTTCCCTTATATCCATAGCCTTCATCATTGCAGCAAGCATAACCTTGCTAAAGTCTTTTTCTGATTTGCTTTTTAATTAAAGGGGTCAATATTCTCTGGTAAGCAGATTTAATATAAGAGCAGGTTGGGCGTATTATTATCAACTGGTGAAGGAATATCCACAATCTTTCTTGAAGAATTTGTACACAGAAGTTTCTCAGTATTTCTTTGTATTGACTTTTGGGACTTTTTATTCCTTTCATGCTTTTCTGGCTTTATTATTGCCAGCATTACATGTTTTTATCACCTGCGTATATTTATTTATGGCACATTGCTTATCCAAATGTTAGTAGTTTGAGTACAAGTAGCAAATATTTTTTTTGCTTAATTTATCTATTCCTTTAGAGCACCCTCTACACATCACTACTTAATTAAGGGGAGCAGCTTATTTCATTTTACTTAGTTAGGTTGGTGCGGGGTACAATAATTTTTTTCACAAGACTTGAAAATTGCTGTGCACAGATGCTCTCCATCCAATCTGACAGAGCTTGAGATATTTTTCAAAAAAGAATGGGCAAAAATTTCACTCTAAATGTGTAAAGTTGGTACAGACATACCCAAAAAAGACTTGCAACTGTAATTGCAGAAAAAGGTCGTTCTACAAAGTATTGACTCAGGGGGTCTTAATACAAATGCCTGCCACACTTTTCACATATTTGGAAAAAAATGTGTAAAACCATTTATCATTTTCCATCCACTTCACAATTATGTGCCACTTTGTGTTGGTCTATCACTAAAATACCAATAAAATACATTTACATTTTTGATTGTAATATGACAAAATGTGGAAAATTTCAAGGGGTATGAATACTTTTTGGTATGTTTGGAGTTGAAAAGGTTGGAGCCCAGGTGCTTTTCTTACAAGAAACGCACTTCAAGTAGAAGTCTCTTCCTAAGCTGCCTACCCACCTCTATAGTCATTGGTTTCTTAGCAACTCCCCCGTTGCGAAGAACCGGGGCACAGCGATTGCGTTTAATAAATCCTGTCCCTTCCACCATACTGATAGTTGTGTAGATCCACAAGGTTGCTATGTTTATGTAAAAGGAGGTAATTGCCGATCAGACATTCACATTTTCGACACTATGCAACGAACGCTCATAAACTAACTTTCTTAGATGCGGTCCTAGATAGGTTGGCAGACTTTTGGGAGGGCGTCGTGATTTTAGGGTGGCCTCCTTAATGTCAGCCCTGACCCCCTGATCGATACGTCCCATCACCGACCCACACACTCTTATGCTTTTCTGAAACACTTTTGCAAGGCACTGCAGACCCACCACCTTGTAGACAGATGGAGGGCACTCCATGCTTCGTACAGAGACTTCAGCTACTACTCAAAGGTGGATGGATCATGGTGCATAGATCTCCTGTGTTTGGATCATGGCGTTCTTGAGTTGTTGCAGTTAGCTGAGATTGAAAACGTTACGCTTTTCGATCATGCACAGATCACAGCCACGCTCAATCTGCTAAGTGTGAGCCCCAGGGCTTGGTCCTGTTGGTTGAATGCAAACTTATTGGATGATGTCACAGTTGTTGCTAAAGGTTACTGACACCATCACGCATTACTTTAAAGAAAACGCCTCTGATAGTCTTGGAGAAGGGCTATATGGGAAGGGTACAAGGCAGTGGTACATGGGGAGTTAAACTTTTTGGGGTCTAAACGTAAAAAGGAAAGCTGACTTTCAATGGGTATTGACTGCCCTACAACAGCCTGAGCTTCAGCATAAACACTATGGTGACCCGAGGTGCCTTTTGGACCACCGCGTCTGTAGACAGTTGTGTTACCTATCACATAAATACTATAAACATGGCAACAAATGTGACCGGATGCTGGCAAGAGCTCTTTGGAAGCAGCGTGCCAAAACTCATGTGCATAAACTTCTTGCCCCTACTGAGGAAACTGTTCTACACTCCTCTAAGATTGCCTTGCCTTTTTGTGATTATTATGCAGAACTCTATCATTTGGAAGGTGGCCAGCCTCTGAGTGCTGGGGCCTCCAAGTCACAGGCTATTAGGCATTACTTAGCCCTTGCTGGTCTTCCCTCCCTGATGCTAGAGCAAAAGGTGGATCTGGAGTCTCCTATTTTCCCCTTGAAATTGAAGCCACAATAAAGACCTTACCCATTGGAAAAAGCCCTGGCCCGGATGGCTACACTAAGGCATTCTATGCCAAATTTATCCCACTTCTGCTAAGCCCACTAAGCCGGTACTTTCTTACTTTTGTTTTTTTTGCCAAGGGTGGCCCGATCCCCCCTGAGGTTCTGTTGGCCCATATCACAGCATTTCCCAAAGAGGGTAAGGATCCTGCTTTGCCACAAAGCTACTGCCCAATATCGCTGCTTAACCACTTCCCGACCAGCACACGACGATGTACGTCGACAGAATGGCACGGGCAGGCATATTGGCGTACATGTACGTCCAATATTCGTTGCCGCCGTGCCATCGGGAGCGCGCCGCCGGCGGCGCGCTCCCGCGCTGGTCGGGACCCCCGTGAGTCCGGTCGCGGGACCCGCGGACTTGATCGCCGCGGGCATCCCCACGATCGTCTCACGGAGCGGCCGAATGGAGGAAATGCTGTATAAACAACATTTTTCCATTCTGCCTAGCAACTAGTGACGCTGATCTCTGCTCCATGTGATTGGAGCAGAGATCAGTGTACACTAAATGAAAGCCCAACCCCCCCACAGTTAGTAACACACCCCTAGGAACACTTAACCCCTACACTGCCACCCACTGGTTAACCCTTTCACTGCCAGTGTCATTTACACAGGAATTACTGCATTTATATAGCAGTGATTACTGTATAAATGACAATGGTCCCAAAAATGTGTCAAAAATGTCCGATGGGTCCCCCACAATGTCGCAGTCACAATAAAAATCGCAGATCGCCGCCATTACTAGTAAAAAAAAAAAATAATAAAAAATTATTAATAAAAATGCTATAAAACTATCCCTATTTTGTAAACGCTATAACTTTTGCGCAAACCAATCAATAATCGCTTATTGCGATTTTTTTTACCAAAAATATGTAGAAGAATACGTATCGGCCTAAACTGAGGGAAAAAAATGTTTTTTTATATATTTTTGGGGATATTTATTATTACAAAAAGTAAAAAATAATGTGTTTTTTTCAAAATTATCGCTCTATTTTTGTTTATAGCGCAAAAAATAAAAACCGCAGGGGTGATCAAATACCACCAAAAGAAAGCTCTATTTGTGGGAAAAAAAAGACGTTAATTTTGTTTGGGAGCCACGTCGCACGACCGCGCAATTGTCAGTTAAAGCGACGCAGTGCCGAATCGCAAAAAGTGGTCTGGTCTTTGGCCAGCAAATTGGTCCGGTCTGAAAGTGGTTAACATAGACAAAGATTTTTGCAAAGATTCTGGTGAATCGCTTGAAGTATCTCATGCCGTCTATTATACAACATTCGCACCACGTCAATAATAGCTTTAACCCTTTAAAGATGAAGATGAAGATGTGCACTGTTATACAAGCTGTACACTTAATACTTTACATTGTAGCAAAGTGTAATTTCTTCAGTGTTGTCACATGAAAAGATATAATAAAATATTTTAAAAAATGTGAGGGGTGTACTATATATATATATATATATATATATATATATATATATATATATATATATATATATACACATACACTATATACTATATAAATATATACACACACACACAGTGAGGGAAAAAAGTATTTGATACCCTGCTGATTATGTATGTTTGCCCACTGACAAAGAAATGATCAGTCTATAAATTTAATGGTAGGTTTATTCTAACAGTGAGAGACAGAATTACAACAAAAATATCAAGAAAAGCGCATTTCAAAAAAGTTATAAACTGATTTGCATTTTAATGAGTAAAATAAGTATATGCTCCCCTATCAATCAGCAAGATTTCTGTCTCCCAGGCATCTTCTATACAGGTAACGAGCTAGGATTAGGAGCACTCTCTTTACTCTCTTTGCAACCTGTATATAACACACCTGTCCACAGAAGCAAATCAATCAGATTCCAAGCTCTTCACCATAGCCAAGACCAAAAGCTGTCCAGGATGTTATGGACAAAATTGTAGACCTACACAAGGCTGGAATGGGCTACAAGACCATCACTAAGCAGCTTGGTGAGAGGGTGACAACAGTTGGTGCAATTCGCAAATGGAAGATACACAAAATAACTGTCAATCTCTCTCGGTCTGGGGCTCCATGCAAGATCTCCCCTTGTGGAGTTTCAATGATCATAGGAACGGTGAGGAATCAGCCCAGAACTACACGGGATAATCATGTCAATAATCTCAAGGCAGCTGTAACCAAAGTCACCAAGAAAACAATTGCTAACTCATTACCCCGTGAAAATCCTGCAACGACTGCAAGGTCCCCCTGCTCAAGAAAGCACAGAAAGCCTGTCTGAACTGCTAATGAACATCTGACTGATTCAATGGAGAACTGGGTGAAAGTGTTGTGGTCAGATGAGACCAAAATCAAGCTCTTTGGCATCAAATCAACTTGTCGTGTTTGGAGGAGGAGGAATGCTGCCTATGACCCCAAGAACACCACCCCCACCATCAAACATGGAGGTGGAAACATTATGCTTTGGGGTGTTTTTCTGCTAAGGGCACAGGACAACTTCACCGCAATAAAGTCACGATGGATGGGGGCCATATACCGCCAAATCTCGGGTGAGAACCTCCTTGCCTCAGCCAGGGCATTGAAAATGGGGGCTGGATGGGTATTTCATTATGACAATGACCCAAAACACACGGCCAAGGCAAAAAAGGTGTGGCTCAAGAAGAAATGCATTAAGGCCTAGCCAGTCTCCAGACCTTAATTCCATAGAAAATATGTGGAGGGAGCTGAAAGTTCAGGTTACCAAACGTCAAGCTCAATATCTTAATGACTTGGAGAGGATTTGCAAAGAGGAGTGGGACAAAATCCCTCCTGAGACCTCCTCCTGTGCGCAAACCTGGTGGCCAACTACAAGAAATGTCTGACCTCTGAATGCCAACAAGGGTTTTGCCACCAAGTATTAAGTCATGTTTTGCGAAGGGGTCAAATACGTATTTCACTCATTAAAACGCAAATCAATTTATAACTTTTTTGAAATGCGGTTTTCTGGATTTTTTGGTTGCAATTCTGTCTCCCATTGTTAAAATAAACCTACCATTAAATTACAGACTGATCATTTCTCATATCTCATTGACTTCATATTATATGGTTTTGGTAATATCAAATGAAAATGGAACAAGAAAATTGTATAATGTATGGCAGTGGTTCTCAACCTCTGTTCTCAAGTACCCACAAACGGGCCATGTTTTCCTTTACTTTGCACAGCTACTTTAAATCACTATCAATGATATGGTATTGATAAGAGCTATTTTATCTAAGGGAAGTTCCCAAAACATGGCTCGTTGGGGTACTTTAGGACTGAGGTTGAGAACCACTGATGTATGGCCAGCCTTAGACTGAGAATTCTTTGGCTATGTACCTATTCCTTTTATTTTCTGGAAAGGTTTTGCCTGTTTACACAAACTTGAATAGGACACCATCTAATCCAGAAGCAAAAAGTACAGTGCCTTGAAAAAGTATTTATACCCCTTGAACATTTTCCACATTTTGTCATGTTACAACCAAAAACATAAATGCATTTTATTGGGATTTTATGTAATAGACCAACACACATGGAGCACATAATTGTGAAGCGGAAGGAAAATAAATGGTTTTCAATTTTTTTTTTTACAAATAAATATGTGAAAAGTGTGGCATGCATTTGTATTCAGCCCCCTGAGTCAATACTTTGTAGAACCACCTTTCGCTGCAATTACAGTTGCAAGTCTTTTTTGGGTATGTCTCTACCAGCTTTGCACATCTAGGTCTGGACTTTGGGCTATTCAAACACATAAATATGCTTTGATTTAAACCATGGGTGCTCAACCTGTGTTGCGGAACTACAAGTCCCATGAGGCATTGCAAGGCACTGAAAGTTACAAACATAACTCCCAAAGGCAGAGGCATGATAGGACTTATAGTTCTGCAACAGTTGGAGGGCCACAGGTTGAGCAACCATGATCTAAACCATTCCATTGTAGCTCTGGCTGTGTTTAGGGTTGTTGTCCTGCTGAAAGGTGAACCTCCGGCCCAATCTCATGTCTTTGCAAACTTACAGGTTTACTTCTAAGGTTGCTCCGTATTTGGCTCCATCCATCTTCCCATCAACTCTCACCCTATCCCTGAAGAATAAAAGCATCCTCACAACATTATGCTGCCCCCACCATGTTTCACGGTGGGGATGGTGTGTTCAGAGTGATGTGCAGTGTTAGTTTTCCACCCCACAGTGAGTTTTGTTTTTAGACCAAAAAGTTCAATTTTGGTCTCATCTGACCAGAGCACCTTCTTCCTCATGTTTGCCTTGTCCCCCACATGGCTTCTCACAAACTGCAAATGGGACTTTATATGGCTTTCTTTTAACAATGGCTTTCTTCTTGCCACTCTTCCATAAAGGAAAGATTTGTGGAGTGCACAACTAAGAGTTGTCCTGTGAACAGATTCTCCCACCTGAGCTGTGCATTTCTGCAGAATTACCATGGGCCTCTTGACTGCTTTTCTGATTAATGCTCTCCTTGTCCAGCCTGTCTAGGTGGATGGCCATGTTTTGGTAGGTTTGCAGTTGTGAAACTCTTTCCCTTTTCGGATGATGGCTTGAACAGTGCTCCATGAGATGTTTAAAGCTAGGGATATTTTTTTATAACCTAACCCTGCTTTAAACTTCTCCGCAACTTTATCCCCGACCTGTCTGGTGTGTTCCTTGGCCCTCATGATGTGCTTTGTTCAGTAAGGTTCTCTAACAAACCTCTGAGGGCTTCACAGAACAAGATTAAATTACACACAGGTGGACTCTATTTACTAATTAGGGGACTTCTGAAGGCAATTGGTTCCACTAGATCTTAGTTAGGAGTATCAGAATAAAGTGGGCTGAATACAAATGCATGTCACACTTTTCAGATATTTGGAAATAATTAGAAAACCATTTATCATTTTCCTTCGACCTCACAATCACGTGCCACTTTGTGTTGGTCTATTACATAAAATCCCAACAAAATACATTTACGTTTTTGGTTGTAACATGACAAAATGTGTAAAATTTCAAGGTATTTGAATATTTTTTCAAGGCACTGTATATGATTTTTGAACTTTTAACTTATAAAGTTTTTCTTGCAAAACGCATAACCTACCACCAAAGAACAACATAAAAAAAAAATCCCCTATTCCTTCCTGAAGATCACAGTGATACCCCATATGTGTATAATAATTTTTGTTTATATCCGAAGTAGCATTCAGAAACAATAATGCCCATTTTTTTTCTACCTAAAAAATTTATATTTTCATGTAAACTGACCATTTAAAGTGGTTGTGAAATCAGAAGGTTTTTTTTTTTATCTTAATGCATTCTATGTTTTAAGATAAAAAAAACTTGTGTGCAGCAGCCACTTCAGCACTCCCCAATACCTACCCGAGCCCTATCCATCTGGGACTCTCCTCTTGACTGGCTGAGACACAGCAGCAAGGCCAGTGGCTCCCACTGCTGTCAAAGTCAGTTAGCCAATCAGCAGAGAGGGGTGGGGCCAAACCAGGGCTGTGTGTCTCAATGGACACAGGTAGTTGTGACTCGGCTTGGGTGCCCCATAGCAAGTCACTTGCTGTTGGGGGCACTTGATAGGAGGGAGGGGCTGGGAGAGCTGAAGAGGGACCCAAGAAGAGGAGGATCTGGGCTGCTTTGTTAAAAATCCTTTGCACAGAGCAGGTAAGTATAACATGTTTGTTATTTTTTGAGAAAAAAAAAACAAGATTTTACAATCACTTTAACATAACCCTAACATAGGGAAAATTCAATTAAAATTTAAAAAATTAAACTTTTGCAGGAAAAAAAATCTCTAATTTTACATCACTAAAAAATACATGAAATACTATTGAATCTTAGTTCTTTGGTGCCATAATTTCCAAGAAGTGTGAACCAGGTAAAAGAAAGAATCTAGATACCATGATCCAGTGCCATGTTCCTGCACTGGCCACAGGAAACTGACATCACAATAGCTTTTTTGAGCGGGAGGATCTTTAAAACCTACATAATCTGTCAGTTTAATGTTATGAATCAGAACAATAACAGTCTGACTATACAATGTACTGGATTTGTGTATAGCTTCTATCCCAAGAATAGGTAAATAGACAAAAGTGTTAGTGGGTTTTATTTAGTGACTAGTTTTAAACAATATCCTGTTTTATAAATTGAACTGGAGTTTTAATTTACTAGAATTCACTATCTATGTATCTATATGTATCTATATATCTATGTATAAATAAAAGTAGAACTTGGGATGCTCTCTATAATATAAATCAATTTAGGCTAGAGAGACTACGACTGTTGTACCTTAAATTTTTGCTAATCTTTTGGAAGGTAGTTGCACACAGAAACAAATATTTGACTAATTATTCTAAAACAGCACATACATTTATATGCATACAAGCAAATGTTTGACACACAAAGTACAAAGTACAGTGCATTATAAGATGTTAAATGTAAATTTGCCAATAAAGTTATGGAAAAAAAAGTTCTTAAAAGATTTTCTCAAGCTGTAAACATTGAACAGAGCTGCAATTGGCATAATCTGCAGAATGTGGAAAGTCAGAAAGAAGTACCCATTGGTAACGCTCACAGTTCGCTTCATACAGTTGTTTCTCAAAAACCTATTACAGTGGAACCTTAGTTTACTAGTAACATGGTTAACAAGTGTTTTGAAGGACGAGTAACTTTTCTTTTTTAAATTCTGACTCTGTTTGCGAGTGTTGTCTCGCAAAATGAGCAGAATTCAAGCTAATGGGATGTGCAGTACCGCATTTGGCCAGAGGTGCAGGGGACACTCGGAATGACTGGGAGCCGTTCAGAAATACTCGGAATCACTCAGAAATACTCTGTTCCCAAGTGTTTCCGAGTTCAGCTAAACTGTCCCCGAGTATTTCCGGGGCTCTCCGGCTCCCCCTCCACCTCTGGCCACATGCAGTATTGTATGTAATAGAGGTCAATGTGGAACGAATTATCTTAATTTCCATTGACTTCTATGGGGAAGCTCTCTTTGATATGCGAGTGCTTTGGATTACAAGCATTCTCCTGGAACGGATTATGCTCGTAATCCAAGGATCCACTGTACCAATGTGTAAGGCCTCATATGTACACTGCTGCTGCTAAATGGACATTTAAGAGAAGTTGGGCATTTTTCAACTGCTCCTGAACTCTCCTCTATGTTAGCTTATCAGTACATGTACACATTTATAGTAGTTTCTAGGCAGATGAGTTTAGAGGCTTTTTTTGGAATGCAAAAAATGGGTTCAGAAGCTGAGGTTAGAGGCATTTCAAGTGCCAAGCGCTTCTAAACACAGCTAAACACTGTAACTCGTGTTTAGCCGCGTTTCGTTTACAGCCATTTTTTTATTTTTGGCTATTTTTTAAAAATGCTTCTAAAGCCTCATACACACTATCAGATTTTCTGCTGAGTTTTTCCTTCAGATTTACCAAAACCATATAATATGAGGGCAAACCTTAGGAGTTTCAATGTGTATGCAATCAGGCAGGCCCTTCTACTACATGGTTTTGGTAAATCTGAAGGAAAAACTCAGCAGATAATCTGATAGTGTGTATGGGGCTTAAACGTAAACACAGCAAAAACGTGGCAAACCAGATGTTTTTAACTTGGGTTACTATCTGTCAAGTTAAATCGTTCAGGAGAGGTTGTAAAAATGTCTCGTGTGCATGAAGCCTAAAGCCTCATACACACAATAGATTGTTGGCCAACAAAGCATCAGACTTTTGTCCAAAGGGCATGTGCCAGGAACTTGTCTTGCATACAAATGGTACACAATTGTCGGCCAACAAACAGAACATAGTGATGTACTACATGGAATTTCAGCTCTTGAGTGCCACCATTTAGGCACCTTCTGCTAATGTCGTGTTTGGTGAGCAAGGATTCCAAGCATGCATGCTTGTACTTTGGACTTTTTTGTGACAGACTTGTGTACACACGATACGAAAATCTGACAACAGTCCGCTGAAAATTTACTAGCCTGTCATCCAACATTTGTTGGCAGAACGTTGGACAACAATCGTCTGATGGAGCGTACTAACAGTGGGATTTTAGGCAAACAGTCTGTCATCACAAAATTCCCTGACGAAAATCCTATCGTGTGTACGAGGCTTTAGACTGAACAAATGACTTTGAACAAAAAAAAAGACACACACATGAAATTGGGGTAAAAGTATATTTTTTGTTGAGTGCTGGCAACAAAACATGTCCTCTGTCTAGCATACAAAATTGTATTCAAAATAACTTGTATAGTTTTATATTTCAAAGACAAAATGTTTAAAAATTCAAACACATAACAAGTGCCTACTATATGCATCAATTTCAATAATACTGCATTAACACTGGATGCAAGGTAAAAAAGGGAAAAAACAAGACAAGACATCTGTTTTATATCTTTAACAACACTGGTATTCAAATTTCTAAAGCTACAATTTAAGGCAAATGGTATATATATATATATATATATATATATATATATATATATATGTATATATATATATATGTATATAAAAATTAAAGTATAACATTACATTATTCCTAATGCTGTTCACAGCTTTATGTTCAAAGAGAAAATACCATATTAAAAAGTGAAAGTGAGTGTTAAGCTTTCCAGGTGGCATACACCTTGTTTATCCAAATGCACTGCAAATGAACAGGACATGATGGACTTGATAAAGCTGGACAATGAGGAAAATGTGACGACCCATGAATTACTGGAAGAAGCAATGAGAAGAAAAGCAATAGAACACAGAGCTGAGGGGTGCAGGCAAGACAAGACTACAATAAGAAAAGAATGTTTGTACTGACCCTGCACTAACATATAAAATCTCTAACCTGAAAGGCTTATTCAAATAATATGCAGAGACAATGGATGTCAATAAGCAGGATGATCGTGTACGGTATAAAACAGCTGCAATTCATGCTCTGAGTAAAATATACTATGTGGAGCTAATCTATATACAGAGGCCATAGCACTTAATACATATTACATGCAGAATATAATTCTTTAGAATTTAATAGTGCCTCCACATGAAAAATGTTGATGCTTGCTGCAAATTCATGCACCTGTTTTCAACAGGTACACAAACTTGGGAAAAACATCGACATTTGTCCTGCTGAGGCACATTGGGCCAACATATTCAAATAGATACTAAATCCTCAGCGCAGCTGAGAACTCTCCCTGCCACTGCAGCTGTTAGACAGCGCAGCAGCTTGGGATGTTCCCCATCAGGCCTGCTCCCCTTGTGGTTGACAGCAGGTAATGAGCAGATTTCATAGCCCAGAGACAGTATGCTATTGGCTATGAAATCCACCAACTACCTGCTGTCAATCACAAGGTGAAAGCAGACCTGATGGGGAACTAATCCTTCAGCTTCCCCATCAGACCCTGCCCACTGTCAGCACCACAGGTTGCTAGAAGACTCTCAGCTGTGAAGCCAACAGCATCCTTGACAACCAGTGATAGGTGTGTGGGGAAAAGGGTATCTGCAGCCCTGATACAAAGGGCAGAGATACAGGCATGTTGCCTGTCCCCGGATACAAACTTAGAACTGGACTTAAAACAACCCCCCCTTCTTACCCCGCAGCCTTCTGGGACACATGACGGGTCCCAGAAGACTGCGGGACTAGTCACAAAGCTTGGCTCGCACATGTCCAGTCAGAAACTGGCTGTGAAGCAGCAATGCTTCACTGCCATTTTCTTCCAGTTAAGATGATGGCCCAAGGAGCCCATTGAAGAATCGGCTCAGGTGTGGACTTTGGGGGAGACTGGAGTGCTTCTTAAATACCCTCCTGACCCCAATAAACTCATAGCCTTCCAGGATCTGTACCAGATCCCTTCAAGATAGAGCTTCAACTCTGCATAATATAGTAGGTAAAGTAAACAGAGTTTGCGACATAAGCCCAATATAGTGGTGGTCTGGCTGGAGGAAGTGCTACTGAGGATAAGAACTTACCAGCATCCTCTCTACAAGTCCCATCTACCCCGTATTCATTGTTAACATACAGTCCCTGGCAGGGATGATGTGGCTATGCAGGCACAGCCACAAACCGCTGCGCTTAAAGTGATTGTAAGGGTATTTATTTTTTTTTTTTAAATAACAAACATATCATACTTACCTCCACTGTGTAGCTCGTTTTGCACAGAGTGGCCCCGAACCTGCTCTTCTGGGGTCTCCCGGTGACCCTCGGGGCTCCTCCCCACATCTGCCTGGGGAGTACCTTGCGGGCGCACTCCCGAGTCCAGCATTCGGCATCCATAGAGTAGTAAAACGGGGGGCTAGGTTGACAGTGACTACCAGGTGTTTTTTCACCTTAATGCATGATGCATTAAGGTGAAACAACACAAATCTTTACAACCCCTTTAATTTATACCCTAAATATAGTTTTAACATGAAACATAGTATAAATTATGGACTGTGCTTATAAACCCCCCCCCCCCCCCCCCCATGGCTGCTTTAACGTTACCCTAAAAAAATCAGCTCTACATGCAGTATTCACATTGTGACTACTCTGCAAGAAGCTATGGCATGTTTGAACATTAGAGATAAGAAAAATATGTTTGTCATGCATAGAAGTGTCTCTTCTTTTATCCCCTGCAACTCATTTTTTTTTTTTTCATTCAATCCTTCTGAAGCAGTATTAGTGAATGAAAGAATTTTATGGTTTGATACTACTGACAAGACCTATTCTTACGCAAGCTTTTTTTAAGTTACTTGCATGTTCTATTTCTAAAGTATTAGAAATACACATCAGCTTATTCTTTGTTATGCCAGCCCATATTTTCAGCACTCAGCAATTGTACCCAAGAAGTCATTAGACCATACTATGGATATACTTACGTGCTGGAAGGGGAAGCGCATCCAAACAGATAGCGGGGAAGCGATTTTACTCCGTGCACAGCCAAGGACTACTGTGGAAAAAAATAGAGACAGAAAGAACGACATACAGGTGCAGGGCTAATGTGCTAAACATGGCCCAGGGATAGGTAATGAATTTAAGGCTTGAAAGATTCACCGCATAAATTAATTGCATGAATCGTATACTTGGCTTTCTTCTCCACATAAAAATATGTCTAATTATATGTAAAAAAAAAATTGTATAAACAGTGCAAGAGTTTAGAAATCAATATACACAGCTATAATCAAATTAGCAAACAGTTGGGCTAAAGGCAACTATCCTATCAATTTTATGTAGGTGGTTTCCAATCAGGTGGGTTTCCAGCTGTGCTACCAGAATGACTGGATACTCACACTTCTATCCAACCCTGGAGGATCAGAGATCAATCAGACATTCTGTGTGCTGAAGAAATCATACAATTACAATGCTACATATCAGGAACTGATCAATGCAGCTGAAATTCAGCTCACAAAATGGCTGCCTGCACTATGAGTAGGCAACAATTCACATTAAGGCTGAAATTCCTGAGATAAGCCATGGTTTATTTGACAATATCTAAACTACAATGTGAAACATGGCAGAAAAAAAATGCCCAAACTAACTGAAAAAAAAAAAATCTTAAAATTTAATTTAAATGTGCAATACAGACACAGCAAAAGCAGCACACAAATAGACAACCAGAGCATGATTTTTCAAGAACTTATGAATGAATGACCAAACATAACGAATGGTTAGGAAACTGGTTTATGATCAGATTTCTGGCCCTACATTATAACGTAGCCTATAGACTCTAGTGTTTCTGGTCAGTGATGTTTGCATAGTGGTCTTTTTCATTCCTAATGCTACCCAGAGCCATGTTTAGTTAGTGAGAAATAAAATCAAACACCACCCCCATGATGGTAATATCAAGTATCAAAGATGCATATTGGATGCATTCAAGCACGCTCGGCTTACAAGCGATGGGATCAGCTGCAGGCAGAGTGGGATGTGCATTTCTGGAGGAGGGTTGGGAAAGGGGAGTGATCCAGGTGAGCTTGTGAACAAGAAAAGAGACAGGCTACCTAGCTATGAGCAGAAAGGATCAGGTAAAACATCATCAGAAGAGAAAGAAATCCAGAAGTCAATAGGTAAACATGGGTCGCCACTTCTTGGAATGTATCAGAAAGGGTAAGGAGCTGTCCAGAAAAAATGGCATAGAAAGAATATAAGACACAGTTTAGTCATTTTTCTTACCATGTATGCCAGTACAACATCTGCTTGGGGTGGCAATGTGGACAGCTTACTCTTAAACTTGAAAAGAACAGCAATGGATAGAAGTCAAGGAGCTCCTTCACACTCATACATACACACATCCTGCCCACTGAAGTAAAATGTACAGAAGTAAGGAATACTTAAAAATACATTTATTGGAGCTCTGTAACACTTTTATAAACCAGGAAGGTTCTTGTTGCTTTGTAAGCCAGTTGCCTTGCCTAACCATAGTGCACCACAAGGAAAAATTTAGGCCCAGGACACAGAAAATAAAGCAAAAGCATGAAGCTGCTGCAGTAAGCCAAGACCTACAATGCTGCCATAGCACCCTCTCTATAAAAAATAGAATACAGGCTTATTGACAGGAACGTGGGATTTTTTTTCTTTGCTGTTATATGCTTACAGTTAGCAGCACCATTTAAAAAAATCACAAATTTGTCAGTTGCTTTTTGTCAGTACCACCTTAACCAGGGTGAAATGTTTTATATTACTGTGATGTCAGATTTCAGCAAATTAGATGTGCAAAGCTGAGTGGAACAATTCACACTGGTAGTTTAGGGGAATTAGAGATGGTTTTCTAAGACAGTTTTAGCCATATGAGCAAACTATTTACAAATTAAATGAGAAATCAACACAATATGTAAATACCTAGTGAAAAAAAAATCATTTATCATGATTTTGTTCAACGTTCAACTGAATTTTTTAAGTGGTAGTCACGTTTAGACTGCTCATTAGTCAGCTGACTAAAAGCGGCCATTGTCTGACGTCCGAAGAGCAGTCCTGTTGAGGGGTCCATTCTAAATACATGCAGGTAAAATCTTCAAGGATTAGATGGGTTTAAGCCAGCAGGAGCAAAAGTGTGACTGGCAAAGGCACACATTTTTGCCATTCGGCGCAGACCAGGCTTGGCAACATTCACTTCCCAGCAACAAAACAAAGAGTCCAAATGCACGCAAGTCTTTCCCACGTGCAGCCAAACATGATGTGTTTAGTGAGTAATTAGTGATCTGTGTCGAGGAACACAAATGGCAGGGAGACATTACTGCAAAAAGCAGGTGAATGGCAGGGCATCCTGGGCTTGGCACACTTTATGTGAAGCTTGCGCTGTAAGTTAAAAGAAAATAAAAACAAAACACACACAAAGGGGGAGACATACAAAAAAACACTCACATTAGAAATGGAAAACTGGAAATTAAAGAAAAAAGTATAAAACAAAACACAACAAAAAGAGAACCATTCATCTTTGGAGAAGATGGTCCTACCTTGATCATATTCGCATTGCACAAAATACACACAAATAAATATCATCAAACCAAGAAAATTGATGGTTTATGTGCCAAGCTCCTACATTTATTGATATATATATTTTACTACACATCATTGGTTAGCTGCCAAAATGTTAAAATAAGGTTTAATGTATAACTGGAAGAACATTTTGACCAAACATTGCTAGCTGTCACTGAAACCAGGGGAACAATGCCAAACTGTCACAGAAATGCAGCACAGTAGGAAAAAAAATGAAGACTTATGCAGGCCATACACGGTCGAATTTCGAACGAATTTTCTTTTCAAAATCAGAAAATTCGTTTTTTTTGTGATCCGATGATGCCACCATTGATTTTCGAAATTCGGCCGACCTAGCCTTCAATTTCACCTCATGTTGCTACAGAAAAGAATTTTCTTGGCTGGGAATCTTCTTTTCTCTCCGTACATTTTCTTTTCTCATTACATTTCTCGCACGATTCTCCCATCATTGATTAGAAAATCGTTCGTTTTTCTAAAAATTTCCAACATGTCCGATTCCTCAAATTTTATTTCTGAACGAAAATCGGCTGTTGCTGCAGCCCACTAATGGTGCGAAATTCATACGAAAATTCTTAGATACGATTTTCGAAAGAAAATTCTTTCGAAATTCGAACCGTGTATGGCCAGCATTAGAAAGGGAAATGAGAAGAGATGGGGATAAAATGAGAAAGAAGAGAGACATGAAAGGAAGACTGGAAAAAGGGGGAAGGAATAAAAAGTGGCGTAAAAGAAAAAAAAGAGAAGAAAACTTTTGATATAGAGTAATCTATGTGAGAGCTTGACACATATACCAAATGGATGGACTTCCATAACGCAGGTGTAGAAAAAAAATTCTGTTAGTACAGCATGAAAAATAATTGCCTAAAACAACGTAAACCCTTGCATTTTTTTACAGTTATATAGTGAAGCTTCATATACAGTAATAAATATGTTGCTCTTTTAGGATTTTTTTTATTTACATTTTTTTTTTTTTTTTAGATGCCAAGCAGCACGTTGGGGAGATGGACCAGTGCTCTCACACACACAAGCAGCAGTCTCCACCATGCTGCCAGCACAGGGTATTTTACTTCTTGCTACAGCACTAAGTAGCTAAAAATCCTAAAAAGCCAGTATACTTATTACCATATATAAATCCTGACTGCATTACAGCAATAAATGCAGATGGTTCAATTTGGCTTTAAAAACAATACCCACAGTACAGTCAAGAATAATAAAAAACAAATTGCAAATATTTAAATAGCATTTAATATGTAGCGCTTATGATTTTTGATTTAAAAAAAAAAAAAAATGATTATTTAAACCAAGGATTACCCCAAAGAAGTTCCCACGTCATTTATGATGATTTCTATAAATACTCCCAAAATAGATTTGATTTCCCATTTTAAAAGGATTCCATAACTATCCAACATATTTATATGATTGCTGGGATCAGCACAAAAAAGGGCAGTCTCTGATTTAAATGATCTGCTGGTACATATTTTAGTAACTTTTCAGAAATGAAAATTTCTACACAAAGACTAAGGATCTATTAAATGTTTCAATCCATTAAGTTCATTCCAATTGAGCATAACATAACAAGTAATTCCTTCTGACAGCCATGGTATAGAATACTGTTAAAACTGGCAAACATACATATTTATAAATATACTGAACATATATAAATGAGCAGATCGAATAATAAGATACATGTGTCCATTCCTACAGCTATTCTAACTTTGTACAAGTTTTATGTCACCAAAAAAGATAAGAAAAGCCAGTTCTTTTACTGTTGGGAAATATAAAAACAAATACTACATGGGGACTAGAACAGTGAAAAATGCAAGAGGGGAAAGGGTAGCTTCTCATTTTGTCCTAGCACACAATATTTATTAAAGAAAAAAAAAAAAAAGAGAGAGCCAGGCCACATTTACAGCCAGGCCTGTACCTTTACAGGATTTTGCCCCTACTGAGCAATGTTATAGACTACCTAGATTAACCAGACACCTAGTTGTGACATGAGAACCGCATTCACTGTTGTACACCAAGCCAAATCCTCAACATAAATGGCTCTTAAAAAAAACAAAAAAACAGTCTGCATTATTGCTTTATATATTGAAGGCCATGTTACAAAGAGACCAGGGTCTCAGTGCAAAGAAAAGGCCGATAATCATTATTGGGCTGCATTTGTTGTTCACTCCAATAAAGTACTTGAGCTTACCCTAGTGACAGGCGACATGCTGTAATGCAACTATCTTCACTATTGTATTTATTTTAAATTTGCCAACGAATTACTTCCTATTTAGCATAAAACAAGAACTTGGACCTCTGGTTTACAAGTGGAGTTTTTCAAGTATTTCCTGACAACTTTTATTAAAGGAAGATTGATATGTTTAATTTAAAACAAGTAACTTCCTTCTTTGGACACACATTTCTGTATATCGTACAGAGACAACTGAGTCATTTTTGATGTTCAGGAGATCAAAAGAAAATGAGAAAACAAGTTAGTGTAAGAGTTATTAGCACATGCTTATACAGACACACACAAAGGAAGTAAAATGTTACTAACGAAAAAAAAGGGGCAGTAACATCCATTTCCTGGCATACAGACAGGACACAGGCTTTTTTGAAACATTACAGCTGGGTTATTTGCCAGTACCTCCAGTTTATTAGACATTAGGAAAAAAAAAAAGAAAAGCTATGTAGAAAAGAAAAGCTGTGTTATTTTCAGCTAGCCTAGTTTTGTAGTAAGCAGTAGAAAGATCATAACAACAGAAGGGAAGACCCTGTGCCCTGTATTGTATTCAAGTAAACAGATTTTACTGGCAAGTCAAAAATCCTATTCTCCTGATCATACAGTAAAGGACACAGGCTCCTTTAAATCATTATGACTGGGATGTACAAAATGAAGTCCAACTAAGGGGTGGGCAACACAGAAAATGATGCCAACTGGCCCAGATGGCAACAGGTCAAGGGGTGATTAACAGACTTACAGAGCAGATTGTAGCACCTTAGATCTGAAAGCGACATTAGAGCAGGGTTGAATATCCCCCTGGTAAAACTTAAAGTGTATGTCCAGCCTAAAACTAAAATCCCTGCATCTACAGACATCCACAATCTAACACTACCATATCCAGACCTGTAAAGAAGAAATCAACCTACATACTTTTTTTGAAGCCGATCCGGTCTCCAGCAGCAGAAGCTCTGTGGAGGACATGGCCTGACAACGGCTGTGAAATGAATGGGAGTGACCTCACCCATAGAGTTATAATGGGGCTTCTGTTGTCGGCGGTGTCATCTGCACCCGTCTCCACAGCAAAGCCGCGGCTAACAGCTCAGCGTAGGATTGGCTTCAAAAAAGGTATGTATATATACCGATTTCTTCTTTACAGGGCTAGATAGGTTAGTGTTATATTGTAGCTGTCTGTAGATGTCTGTAGATGAAGGGATTTTAGTGTTAGGGTGGACTTCTACTTTAAAACGTGTGAACAGAAACCTAGGTGGTCACCTTGCAAATCTGAGAAACTGATGCCTGATGCTGAAAAGCCCACAAAGCACAAAAATATATGGTAGGGTATACTTTAAGGCCTCATACACATTGGACGTTAAAATAAAGTTCTAAAAACATCAGTAGCTTTGTAGTGAGTTTTTCAACATTTTTGCAATAACGTTTCTTAGCTTTTTTCTGCATTAGCATTTTTTTTTTAAAGAATAAAATATTATTTTTCAATGGATCAAAAACATTAAAAACTACTGGTGAGTGCCGTTTTTGAGTGTTTATCGACATTTATCAGTGTTTTTATAGCTGAAAAACCTCTCCCAGAACCCACTAGTTTTGGGGTTTTTTTTTACTGCTCAAAAACGCCACTGCCCAAAATTGCTGATAACAGCCTATGTGTGCATGGACACATAGGAGAACATGATGGAGAGTTTAATGACTGTAGAAAAAAACGTCTACTGC
Source organism: Lithobates pipiens (assembly GCF_037356315.1). Classification (NCBI taxonomy): domain Eukaryota; kingdom Metazoa; phylum Chordata; class Amphibia; order Anura; family Ranidae; genus Lithobates; species Lithobates pipiens. The sequence goes on from NW_027507718.1 coordinate 194,057,654, forward strand.
CAAAAACAGCAGCTGTAAAAACATCAAAAAACATCCAGTGTGCATGAGGCCTAAGCCCTTGTACACACGGTCGGAGATTCCGACAACCAAATCCGTCGGAAAATTCAGACGGATTAATTCCGGAAGAGGTCCGGAAGTGATGTTGCATACACACGGTCGGACTAAGTTGTCAGAAAATCCGATTGTACATAATGTGATGACGTTATTTCATTACAACGGGACTACGTTCAGGCTAGTAGCCAATAGCTTTGGTCTAGGAATTTGATCTGAGCATGCGTGGCACTTTGTCCGTCGGAGTAGGCTACACATGATCGGAGTATGTCCGATAGGAGCATTTTGTAGGAAAATTTTACCGGCAAGTTGGAAAACTTGGTCCGTCGGATATTCCGACAGAAACAGTCCGATGCAGACCACACACAGTCGGAATATCCGACAAAACGGTCCGATAGGAAACATTCCGTCGGAATCTCTGACTGTGTGTACAAGGGCTAATAGTGAAGAGAGGAACCTTATGTTTCAGGCTGTAGTGTTTGTGTGTTTGATCCACCTAGCACTGGTGAAGCGAGAGGCAGGGAGACCTTTACGCAAACCTATAGTAAGCACAAAGGAGGATTCCAATTTCCTAAGGGCCAGTTCATACCAGATGCAGTTACGTGCGCTTTTTTTCTGCACTAAAAACGCATGCACAGTGTTTTTCCATGTATTCCAATGGCTCAATTTCACACCATGCAGTCAGTTTCCGGTGCAGAAACTGACCAGAAACTGACTGCATTGCATGCATTTTGTACAGGAAAAAAGCACACAGAACTGCATGGAACTGCATCTGGTGTGAACTGGCGCAAAAAGCAGCAGAAGCTGAGAAGTAAATTCTCACAGCTCTGCACCACATCCAGATAGTGGGGAGAAATTACTGTTTTGACGACGCTTCCGCCCTGCAGTGATATGGAGACGGGTGGGGGCCATCTTCCATACCTAGCAAGGGGACAAACGCTATCGCCTCCGCCACTGCCGATGGCTCTGGTAAGCGCCGGAGGGCACTGGATCGCGACAGGGGGGCCCTCTCCGCCGCAGACCACTTTTATCTTGTAGCGGACCGCCCACTGAAGACGAGGATACTGGGGTTATGGCAGCTAGCTTCTGCCAAAACAACGATAGCCTCCTTCAAAGTCATCAGGTAAAATGACGGTGGGTGGTCTGGAAGTGGTCAAGGTGTAATGGCTCGGCCCCACCCCCTCTCTCCTCATTGACTCTCTGACTTTTATTGACAGCATCGGGAGCTGCTGTGCGACTCAGCCCATCAGGAGGGAGAGTCCCAGACCATCGAGTCTCTCATGCAAGACTTCTGGATCGAGATGTGAGTATTAGGGGGAGCTGAGAGGGGCTGCTGCACACACAAGGTATTTTATCTGCATGCATAAAATGCAGTGCTTCTGCCTTTAAAACCCATTTAATAAGGAATGTCACCTTAGGCTCCAAAACAACACTGACCTACTGCAACACCAACAAAGGCTTCCTACAGGAGAAGGTTGCTAACTAAAACATCCTCCTTGTAGAGGTCATAGCCGCAAGAGAGGTCACCTTTTGGGTAAGGTCAAAGTACTATCCCTAATAGGTTAAAAATATGGTTTCGAAAGAACGGAGAAAACCAGACTGAGAACCCAAAGTGACACAGGGCAAACAAAAAGGGGAAAAGATGTAAATTACTTCCTAAACAAACTCCCTAGAGAGTGAGAGGCCAAAGATTTCTGAAACAAAATGGCTAAAGGCAAGGTTTGCTCTGAATGGTACTCAAAGTCAACTTTAGGTCCAGACTGGAAGAGGGACAGGATATGTACCAGGGAAATCTATAGGATGAAAGATTCTCGACTCACACGAAGCACATTAGGCCTTCCATATGCGGTGGCAGACTTTCCAAGAAGTCAAATTCCTAACCTTCAAGAGGGCAGAGTTAACGAAATCTGAAAGGCCCCCATCTCTGAGGAGTATGGCTTTAACAACTGTGATGTTAAAGCCAGCAATCAAGAAGCATTATGGAACACAGGCCCTTGGCACAGGAGTTGTGAATAATATGGAAGGGTCCACAGAGCATTTGCCAGGAGCTTGAATATGTGTAAACACCAAGTCCTCCTAGGTCAATTCTGTGCAATGAGGTTCACAGGGATGCTCTTATCAATTATGTGGAGTAGGCAAGGAAGAATCAGGATGGGCAGAAAGGCATAGATCAAGTAGGACTTACTTCATCTAAGTGCCCACTGCCAAAACACAAGGTTCCCTGTACTTGGCACAAACCGGTCCAGTTTGTTGCTGAATTTGTAATCCAAGAAGTCCACATCTGGTGTCCTCACCTGTGGATAAGGGCATGAAAGACCTCTGGATTAACAGCCCTTTTCCAGCGGATCCAGCTGATGATGACTGAGACAGTCTTCCTGACAATTTTTCACGCCAGGGTTGTTGACGGTGAAAAGGACCAGAATGTAAGGTTCTGCCCAAGAGAGAATCAATTTCAGTTCCCTTAGAGCAGCACAACATTTGGCTCCTCCTTGTTGATTGATGTAGGCAAAGGTTGTGGCATTGTCAGACTAGATTCTCATTGGATGTCCTCACAATAAAGGATCCCAGTGTTAAAGGGATAACTAAATTGCTCTGAGTTCCGGAATGTTTACTGAAAGGTGGGATTCCTCCGATAACCAAATCTCCATTACAAATAGAGTTTTCAGGACTTCTCCCCAGCCAGAGAAGCTGGCCTCAATCGTAATAACCTTCTTCAAAATGTGGGGGAAAGGGCTTCCCTAACTCCAGCGCTGGGATGGAAATTCACTGTGCTAGAGTGGGAGAGCGAGAATCTTTATAGAAGGTGGCTTGTCTCAGAAAAGAGGTTCATTACCTAAGGACACTAATAAAAAAAAAACTGAGGCTAGCTGGGAGTGTGAGTTTATATAAGCATGTCCCTGCATCTTTTTTTTTTTTTGACTATGTCCAATCACCTGGCGGTAGCTGCATATACAGCTGTGGCCAAAAGTTTTCAGAATGTCACAAATATTAATTTTCACAAAGTCTGCTGCCTTAGTTCTTATAGAGGCAATTTGCATATACTCCAGTATGTTACGAAGAGTGATCAGATGAATTGCAAGTGATTGCAAAGTCCCTCTTTGCCATGAAAATGAACTTAATTCCATAAAAAAACATTTTCACTGTGTTTTTGAAGAAGGCTTCAGGGTGCCCCAGAAAGTCCAGCAAGCACCAGGACCATCTCCTACAGTTGATTCAGCTGTGGGATTGGGACACCACTAGTGCAGAGCTTCCTCAGGAATGGAAGCAGGCAGGTGTGAGTGCATCTGAATGCACAGTGAGGTGAAGACTTATGGAGGATAGCCTGGTGTCAAAGAAAGCCACTTCTCTCCAGGAAAACATCAGGGACAGCTGATATTCTGAAAAAGGTACAGGGATTGGACTGCTGAGGACTGGGGTAAAATAATTTTCTCTGATTAATCCCCTTTCCGATTGTTTGGGGCATTTTGAAAAAGACTTGTCTGGAGAACAAAAGGTGAGCACTACTATTAGTCCTGTGTTATGCTAACAGTAAAGCATCCTGAGACCATTCATGTGTGGGGGTTGCTTCTCTGCCAAGGGAGTGGGCTTGCTCACAATTTTGCCTAGGAACACAGCCATGAATAAAGAATGGTACAAAAACATCCTCTGAGAGCAAATTCTCCCAACCATCCATGAACAGTTTGGTGACAAACCATGCCTTTTCTAGCATGATGGAGCACTTTGCCATAAGGCAAACATGATTACTAAGTGGCTTGGGGAACAAAACATCAAAATTTTGGGTCCATGGCCAGGAAACTCCCCAGACCTTAATCCCATTGAGAACCTGTGGTCAATCCTTAGGAGGCGGGTGAATAACAACCCCCCCACAAATTCTGACAAACTCCAAGCATTGATTATGCAAGAATGGGCTGCCATCAGTCAGGATGTGGAAGTTGATTGACAGCATGCTAAGGTGAATTGCAGAAGTCTTGAAAAATAAGGGTCAATGCGGCAATATTGACTCTTTGCATAAACTTAATGTAATTGTCAATAAAAGCCTTTGACACTTATGAAATGCTTGTAATTATACTTCAGTATACCATAGTAACATCTTACAAAAAAAAATCTAAAAACACTGAAGCAGCAGACTGTGAAAATTAATATTTGTGTCATTCTCAAAACATTTGGATACGGATGTACTGTAAGCCAGTCATAATGATATAAAGAAGCCTGTGTCTTCAACTGTATGATCAAGAAATGTGAATACTTTAGATCTCTCACCAAAAGTTCTGTAACAACTCCAAGTTTGTAAACCTAAAAACAGGCAACAGACATTGCAGCAGACTACTATAAGTGTGCACCTACTGTATAAGGGCTTATTCACACCAACACCATGTTGGCGCTATTCTAGTTGCCATTTCCAAAACTCCTTTTTTCCAATGGGGTCAGTTCAAAACTGCTGTAATTGCTGTAATGTGTGGCGAAAAGAAAAATACTGCATGGAGTAATTTTCATTGCAGCAGGTTGCAACGCATACCATCGCATTGCAACTGCGTTAAAGAGAACTGTATTGAGGTGTCAATAGTTCTGTAAAAAAATTAAAACAGCGTGATGCTCCAGGATCCAAGGGCCGTGTGATCAGCGTGGCTTGCTGGTGTGAATAGGCCCTATTGCACAAACATAAAATAACATGCACTTAACTACTATGTTGAGCACTCAAGTCTCACAATAAGTAACACTGTCTCTATAAAATAAGAAAGACAATAGGGTAATATGGCGCACTCTGGATATGGCAATTTGTAACTGATATATTGGTATGGGATAGATTAAAGTGGGCAGTAAAACAAGTCTGCATAAATAAATGAGTCCATGTAAGGAGAACAATGTGCTGTCCTTGGAAGGCTGCCAGCTCAAAAGTTAGAAGAAACTCTGAAACATAGGAAAGACTAAGAACAGCGCCTTCTAAGTGTAGCAAGGCAGCCTGAAGAAGGAGCATGCATGCTCCGAACGCCAACACCACCTGCTGACCTTTTCCCCCCAGAAGTGACATCATCACCATGCATGAGGTCGATAATTTCTCCAGCTATCCAGAAGCGCTGTGAGCCAACAGTGTGGCTGGAGGATGGCCAGATCACAGCCAGTGGCATCACCTAGACATAGAGCGGATTAACACATTATATACCATGCTGGAATATATTGCTCGTTTGTGAGTGTTTCCATGTATATTTGCATTATTAAATGACCTAACTTGCTACACTTATAAGGCGCTGTTTTTAGTTTTTTCATAAAATAATAAAAGGTTATTATTAGTAATAAGGATTGAGAAAAAGTGCCTTGCAAGCCCGAGGATTTCTTGTTCAGAAACAAACACACTGTGGCAAATTTAGTAAGACTGGAGCACAAAGAATCCGGAGCAGGTGTGTATGGCAATTTCATTTTCAAAACTTAAAGTGGAACTAAAGTCAGCAATACAGTACGTCAGACTGTTGAAGAGTATCTTACCAGTATCTTTCACCTGGCTATTTCCAGGTGTCAGACGGCATCCGTTTTCATCAGCCAGCACTGGATGACATCACTCATACACATGCATCGGCGTTCAGTCATACCAGCACACAGGATATGTGCCGGAATGTGAACGGAGTGGGGCTCAGTGTACATTCCAAAGAAAATTGCAAGCAGACTGCAAGCCTGCCTGCTCACAGACTTTTAAACTGAGACTTTATTGTCACTTTTTTAGTTAAAGTTTCACTTTAACTGAACTAGCTAAAGTTAGAAGCTGATTGGTTACTATGCATAGCTTCTCCGTATTCTCACTGCTCCAGTTTTAGTAAATTTCCTTCTTCTCTCTGTTGGTAGATTTATATGTGGGGCTGTTTAAGACCCTGTTATATAGGACATACTGATAGCAAGCAACAGTTTATTTGCCTTCTCTAACAAGCATCCACGATGCTCCTGGTATCCAGAGACCTAAGCTGTCTACTCAAAATAATAATATGATTTATTATGGGTGACCTGTCCCCTGCAAATTTTAATTATAGATTCACTTTAACATAAATATTAAACTTCCAGCTATTTTACACAACAACTTTGGTATCTGCCTGATATGGATCCAAAAAAATAGTATCTTAAGATTTTACGAAGAAAATATGTAAGACTTTAAACAAGCATGCCTATATTTACAGCAAAAACAATTATGAATAAGGGAAACATTTCTGTAACAAATTTTTCAAAGGTGCATTTAAACTAGTGCCTGGTTAAGTGCAAAAGCTGTGTAGTGCACAAGATCCTTTGAAACTATATATAAAAACGTATTTTTGAAAATGAAGACTTCACTCAGTTAAAAGTCCTGCACAATACTAGTGTAACATGAATGAAGGTTGCACTGCTTAGGGACAGATAATAGTGGCAGCAACCTTTGGCTTAGGGTTCAGCTATTTCTATATTTTACGAAAGTACACCACTGTCTTTTATAGGATACATTGACAATGTTGACCATTTAAATATAGGAAGGAACTGTAATGGAGGGAAGTCAGAAACCAAGGCTTCAGTTTAACACATGGGAGATTGACTTAAAAACTAACTAAACTAAACCAACTCTGAGATTTGAGTTTACTGGCATAAGCATTTCTCCGAAAAATGTATATACACACACAGTCCAGTTATCTGTCAGAGTAAGGGTTCATATTATTTCTTAATGCCCTTAGGCTATCTGAGTGCCTGGGAGCTAACACTCTTGAGCGCAAAGTAAAAAAGTAATTTCCAGACAGACAATGGGGCTATTTACTAAAACTGGTGTGTGCAAAATCTGGTGCACGTTTGCATAGAAACCAATCAGCTTCCAGGTTTTATTGACAAAGCTTAATGGAACAAGCTGAATTTAGAATCCGATTGGCTACCATGCACAGCTGCACATTCTAAGTGCTCCAGGTTTAGTAAATAACTCCCAATATATCCCTCAGAGAACCTAAGTGTTGGTCCTTGGTGGCTCATCTCTATTGCCGATTGAACTGCAGATGTAGTATGTAACTTCCTAGGTCCACATAGACCAGAAAATCTTGTCAGGGCTTTGTTTCTTATAAATATCCATAGTCTTTCTGAAGGATTTATTTGTACACTGCACACAGTACCACTCAACAATTATACAACTGTGACTGTTGCATGGAAGTGCTGTATGAGCCCTTAGTTTTTGGAACTTATTCTGTTGTGTATGGATTAAACACATTTAACCAGCTGGTGACTAGCTAGCTACCAGAAAATTATGCTAATCATAGAGGATTTTGTCCAACCTTCCCTATTCTGTCTCCAAAATCAGTATAGAAATTTGTTCTAGAAGCCAAATTGCCATACATGCTATAGTGTAGGGAAAAGTCATATGTCTTCTGGTTAAAAAACAAAAAAAAAACCCTGCCCTGGCTTCCCAAAATACACAGATCCACCTAGTAGCATCATGTGTACTTTACCATTACTGATGAGAAATAATGCTGTCTTTTGTAACTATACATTTGATACAGGTGTTCAGCTTTTTTGCATCCAAAGTGTTCTCTCACCAAATTTTCTCATATTCTCCTTTTTGTATAAAAATATGAAATTAACTAAATAAAAGTAAGACCAGTTTCCCAATATGAACATGAGAAGAAGATAGCATGTAGCCACAATCATGCCAAAGCCTGAGATGGGAGAAAGGTCAGTGGCTTACTTTTTCTTGTCCTTGTCTTTCTTGGTTTGCTGGGATCCAGCTTGCTGGGCTTGGGACTGGAGGAGTTGTGTGGCTGCTTTCTTCTTCTGGAACATGCTGACTTCGTCCTCAATTTCCTTCTTCTTGTCCTCCAGCTTTTTCTTCTCTTCCTGGTGAGTCCTCTTGAGGAGATCAAACTTTTCATGGAGCTGATGGCAAACAGCATGATGAAGCCGTGAAAAAAAAGATATGACATATGGTGTGCAAAAAAGCTTAATTGAGATACAGTCAATGAAGGGAAAATATGCAAAGGATAAGAAATTACCTAATAAAGCACATCCATTTTGTAATAAAATTGCCTATCTGTACTGTGGAAATGCCAAACATTAGGCTGAGGGCTGAAACTTCAACAGAGTAGTTCCTGGCTTCTTAGAAGCATAGGTTGTAGTATCTGCCAATCACAGCTTTGCAGTAGACCACCGCTGCATACAGACTCTCCCTGTGTTTGCCATGTCTGGGCACTGTGTAATATTGTCAATAACTAAAATGAGACAATGTAGGGGATGCTAAAGTCTATAACTAACTTTAATCATAGCACTAAAAAAAAACAAAAAAAAAAAACAATATACTAGACAGATCATGAATCTTTAGAAATATACACCCCAATCGCAAAAATAGGAAGATTCAAATTTCCAGTTCTATATACTTTTTTGTTCCCTCTGAATTGTGTAGATGAAGCAAACATTTACTTAATATTTATCTCTGGTCATGTTATTCTGAGACACTGCCTTTGTTGTGCTTTTTGTTTGTAAAGTATTATAGATCAAAGAAAGTAATTCACAGTAACCAGTGTCTATTGGCCAAGCTCTCCTTACTTCTTTTTCAGCTTCTTTAAGTTCAGCTTCCTTTTCCTTTACTCTCATGACAAACATTTGTCTCATTTCTTCCTCCTTCTTCTGCAGGTCCCCAAGGAATTCATTCCTCTTTGCTTCATATGTTTCCTGGAGGCTGGTAGAAGAAAGAAAAAAAACACACTTCACAAAACTGTTTTTCTTACTGCTCTGCAGATGCAGTGTTGCGTCACTATCTGTGGAATAATACAAAACATACAGAAAACATTTCTCTTAAAACTTTAACAAAAAAGTATGATCATATCGCTGCTTTATCAAAGAAACCCCTAGATTCTAAACACAATTCTATATGGGAAGGCAAAAGCAAAGGTAGTTGAATACGAATGTGTCATCCATAATAAAGAATTGATTACAGGTACGTATATATATATATATATATATATATAGCACCGACAATTTAGGCAATGCTATATATATATATATAACACATTCATATTAGTCCCAGCCCACAAGGAGCTTATAATCTAAGCTTCATAATTCACATACCTGCACATATTAGGCCCAATTTAGACGGGGGTCAATTAACCTACTAGCGTGTCTTTAGAGGATGGGAGGAAACAGGTGGTTGGGATTCAAACCAATGACTAGTGCTGCCAGGTGAAAGTGCTAACCACTTAAGCCACTGTGCAGATCCCCCAATGCTCCCTTTACAGGTCACCTGATCTAAACCCAACATTAGGTCATATGTCTCAAACCAGCAGCTTCATACTGTAGTAGTTGACATCAGCATACTCTTTCTTCAGTTTGACTGAAGAGTCTGAGGACATTGGTAGCACAGTGCAATTCCAGAACTCAAGCACTGTGGAATTTAAAGAACCGTCATTATAAAAAAGTATTTTAAAAGAATATATAGTTAATATAAGTTATGACATTATTTAATATTCTTACTTTATTTTACATGGTTCTATTTTTCTCTGTATTTAAATACAGACCAAACATTCACTTCAAAGTGACAACGATAGGGGTTGGGGAAATCATAACCTTGCCTGAAATGTTTAGTGCATTCATCTCAATTTTCCACAGACAAAGGAAGTAGACCTGACCCAAGCTCAATCTTATGCTGTACAGTTGTCTGGCCAATTACCTTTTCAACAGCAGTGAACATGATTTACAATTTTTGAGCCAAACAGCTGCTGCAAAAAACAAACATTTTATAAAGGCAATTTAAAAACAAAAAAACAAATATGTTATACTTACCTGCCCCGATTCTCCTCTTCTTGGGTCATCCAATGGCATTCTGGGCCCCATCCCCCCTGCTGGGTTCCTTCATATCAAGCTTTCGAGCAGCGCTCTATGTCCATAGGTCACAGGAGTGTGGCTCAGCCCTAACTCACTGTCTGTGATTGATGGCAGTGGGAGCAGATGGCTCCTGCATCGCGGTCAACGAGGAGGGAGAGACCCGGGAGAGCCGCTGCTCTTATGCACATTGCTGGATCAAAATCGGGCTTGGTAGGTATCAGGTGGCTAAGGGGGAGCTGCACACTGAAGGTTTATTACCTTCATGCATAAAATGCATGAAGATAAAAAAAACCTTCAGCCTTTAGAACAGGGCTCGACAAAACCTGGGCGCCAGGTCGCATTTGCGACTAGAATTAGCGACCTGGCGCCTGGGGCAGCACAGCTGGGGTATCCTGTCTCCGTGGACCCCCCCGTCGGGCCGTACGGCCAGTAATTGAGGCAACGGCTTTGAGGCCTTCTGCGGTCCTATGATTCCTCGTGGAATCTGACGACCTCTTGTGGTGGCCGTTGGTATGACAACCAGCAATGCTAATGGAGCTTCCCCTGCCTGTTTTTATTGCCTGCCTATCTCATTCCCTTTATTTAGAACCCCTAAACATTATATATATTTTTTATTCTAACACCCTAGAGAAAAAAATGGTGATTGTTGCAAAACTGTCTGTCACACCGTATTTGCGCGGCGGACTTACAAGCGCACTTTTTTGGGCAAAAATAATTTATTTAATAAAAAAATCAGACAACAGTAAAGTTAGCCCAATTTTATTTTATATTGTGAAAGATAATGTTACACCGAGTAAATTGATACCCAACATGTCACGCTTCAAAATTGCGCCCGCTCATGGAATGGCAACAAACTTTTACCCTTTAAAATCTCCATAGGCGACGTTTAAAAAATTCACAGGTTGCACATTTTGAGTTACAGAGGAGGTCTAGGGCTAGAATTATTGCTCTTGCTCTACCGATCCCGACAATACCTCACATGTGTGGTTCGAATAAAAAAATTTTCACTGTTCTTTTAAAAAAAAATGTGTCACCTTTATTCCTATTACAAGGAATGTAAAAATCCCTTGTAATAGAAAAAGGGATAACAGGTCCTCTTAAATATGAGATCTGGGTCAGAGAGACCTCAGATCTCATATTTACACTAAAATGCAATAAAAAAAAAAAAAAAAAAATTGTCATTTGAAAAAATAAATAAATTAAATAAAAATAAAAAAAATGTCCCTCTAAGAGCTATGGGCAATGACTTGGAGACAGATGGGGGGCCGCGCTATCTTCCCCTCACTCGTCTCCATGTCAGGCCAGGGACAGGTCCGGATCGCCGTTACCGACCTGGCTCCTAACTTTTTTAGCTGGCTCCTAGATTCCAAGCAAATTTGTCAAGCCCTGCTTTAGAACTACTTTAGAGTTTAGCTTTAACCACTTCTATACCGGGCCTATTTTGGCACGCCTCGCCTATACATAAAAATCATAATTTTTTTTGCTCAGAACCCCTGAACATTATATATGTTTTTTTAGCAGACACCCTAGGGAATAAAATGGTGGCTGTTTCAACGTTTTATGTCGCACGGTACTTGCGCAACAACTTTTCAAATGTGTTTTTTGGGGGGGGGGGGGGTTGGGGGGAACAGTTTCACAAATTAAAAAAAACAACAAAACAGTAAAGTTAGCCCAATTCTTTTGTATAATATGAAAGATGACATACCCTGAGTAAATAGACTCCCAACATGTCACGCTTTAAAATTGCGCACACTCATGGAATGGCGCTAAACTTCGGTACTTAAAAATCTCCATAGGCGACGCTTTAAATTTTTTTACAGGTTACCAGTTTAGAGTTACAGAGAAGGTCTAGTGCTAGAATTGTTGCTCTCGCTCTAAAGCACGTGGTGATATCGCACATGTGTGGTTTGAACTGCGTTTACATATGTGGGTGTGACTTATGTGTGCATTCGCTTCTGTGCACGAGCACATGGGGGCGCTTTCATTTTTTATTATTGTTTATTTTACTTTTTTTTATTTTTACACTTTCTCTTTGAAGAATCAAATTTGTTCACTTTTATTCCTATTAAAAGGAATGTAAACATCCCTTGAAATAGGAATAGTGCGTGAAAGGGCCTCTTTATGGAGAGATATGGGGTATAAGACCCCACATCTGTCCTTCAGGCTGGAAAGAATGAGATTGAAATAAAATATTACCGATCCCATGCTTTCCAGCAGTGCTCGCCACTTTGTTTACAATCGCGGCCCGGACGAAGCATCATAACGTCGCGCCCAGGCCTCCGTCATAGAGATGACTGGTGACCATCTGGTCACCAGAATTCTCTATGTTTGTCATCCGGGGCAGCGGATTCTTTCTCCATGTCCCCGATGGCACGGGAGAGCCCGGAGAAGCACCGGGGGTGGGGGATGTCCCCGTCACCTGTAAGAATGAAACTGCTGCTATGATTATTCTTACGTGCACAGAATCGCTGACTCTAAAAGATGATACCTGAATGATGCCTGTAACTGCAGGCATTATTCAGATATCCCCACTGAAATTCAAAGACATCATATGACATCCTTGGCCTGGAAGTGGTTAAAGTGATACTAAACACACACTATTTACATAGTCCCTTCTATCTCTTTTTTCCATCCCTGCTATTTCTTCTATTTCCTATTTCTATGTTCCATTTTCCTAATCAATATACAGCTGTCACGTGACCCAGCTCTTTCCCAGCCTGTCTGCAGGGAAAGCAGGAGGAACTTCTAGTCTTCTGTTATTGGTCACAAGTTCAAAACAAAAAAAAAAACAGCCTTTTAACAGAGTTAAAAAAAATTATATAAATAGTTTTAAATCTTACAAATATACATTTGAAATTAAATCTTTAATATTTTTTGGCACTAACATGGTGTGGGTGGATTTCTTCTAGTCACAGGCTGTGTCCCGCCCCTCCAACCTGTGTCTTTGAATAAGAGGGAGGTGAAGTCACCATTGATCTACATGTAATACTCTGCCCCCATTGTGTTTAGCTGGTAATTGGGCATATAGGAGGGAGAAGGTGGGCTGTCATTTACCACTGTGTGAACACCCACATGTTGGACTCCATAGTCTATGGGCTGGTCAAATGTAATAGGGAGAAAATACTCAGCATAGAAACTCACTGAAAACTGAGCATGTGCAGAGTTGCCACCAAAACTGCAAAATCCCTAGCTGAATTGAGGATATGAACAGATAACGAGCAGCAGGATCAAACAGTTTTTTTGCAGAATACAGAAAACGAGTCTCATAGTGAAAAAGTGAGTATGAACAGCATGTAATACACCATTTATTATTATTTTTTTTATGATATGGGTTTAATGACACTTTAAGTCAGTAACATTTCAGGCTAAACCTAAACTAGTTTCAAAAATACTTCCTCCCCTCATAACACCTATGCTGACTAACCTGTATAAAGAAAGATGTAAATACTTACCGATTTTCAGGCCATTCCAGTCCAGTCATGTGATCCAGCTCCCTTATGTCAGTCAGCGGTGGCTGCAGGGGGGAGTGTCAATAGCTGGCACATTGAAGCCTATGGGTGACATCACCGCTACGAGGCATTCCCAGGTGTTGAGCGCTCTATGCTCCTCCCCCCTGCAGCTGCCCTTGTCTGATACAGGGTATCACGTGACAGGAATGAAGTGTGCTGAAAATAAGGTTTCCTACACAGGTTAGTCAGCATAGGTGTTGGGGGGGGGGGGGGGTTATTTATGTCTAGTTAGGTTTAGCCTGGAATTTTGCTTTCATTTCAGGATCTGCCAATGGGCTTTTCTTCACAACAGACTGGTACTGCATTCCCATAAAAGTGAATGTAAAAAGCAGGTCAAAGGCTCCTATCAATGAATACTGCATGATCTCAGAACTATCTCAAACTGACATCAAATCCACAGCCCTTCAAAACTAGCCCCTAGGCCAGTGATGGCAAACCTCGGCACCCCAGATGTTTTGGAACTACATTTCCCATGATGCTCAAGCACGCTGCAGTGTAGTTGAGCATCATGGGAAATGTAGTTCCAAAACATCTGGGGTGCCAAGGTTTGCCATCACTGGCCTAGGCGTTTGCAAATACTGCAGGTTTAGTCAGCAAAGGAGAGATGCAGCAGTATTCCATATATTAACTTTAACATAGTTTTGGGCAGAAAGGATTATGACACAATAGGATTCAGCTAAAATGGTTTTCTCACTTAAATAATTTTTATTGAAAAGAGATTAACATTTCTGGGCCTATATTATTAGCTCAATTTTTGGGTCATGCCAACAAAGAAATGTATATTTCTTATGGGGATTCTCCTGCACAGAAGCAATACTAGACATTTAGTAGGGTGCACACATGCACTGTACTAGCAGTAGATGCCCATCCAAATATGGGATGGGATTACATTGTTTTTTACAGAGTTTGAAAAATAGTAAAAACACACATTATGCTAATCACAACAGCATTTAACTTCCAGTGTGTTTCCCATAAGAGAACAAGTTGGGCCTATATCTTATTTCCAAGCCTAATATGGCCAGATGGGGCCTCAGGCATGCAGGAAGTCAGTCAGAAATTCCTTAAATGCTTGACAGCTGCTGTGGTAAAACAACATATAATCTACTGTACGTGTAAGCAAAGAAGCAAATCATATGGTGTACCACTAACTTAGCTGACAGTACTCTATGATAAATATAAGAAATGATGGAAAAATGATCACAGATGTGAGATAACTGAGGTATTTGTTATGATATAACCTGTGCTGAACATACACATTTTCTTTCATGGCTGCGCAAAGAAAATCACGATTATATAACAAACTGTACAGTCCAAAGCATTTGTTTCTGTATAGTTATCAAAACTAGGTCACATGTTTATGCCAGTCAGTTTTTCTATTTTGCTTTAGTTTATTGTGCCATTAAGTCAAGGAAATGGCATGATTACCTGAAGGGCTTACTATCGGGGTCGGTATCTTTGAATCCCATTTCTTCAAGTTTGCAGCGTCTGTACAGCTCATAGTGACGTGCATGCGTCTGTTCTCGCAAGTCCTCCATGTTTACTCGTATTAACATTTCTCTCAACTTCACAAAATCGCAATGGTTTTCATTCTCAACTGATAAATTAAATAAAAACAAAGCTAAAGTCAGGCATCAAAAATGCTTTACAGGTAACAGTAACCTTATCATGCTGCTTTCCAGACATAACAAACAAACTTGTTGAGGTGGTCTTTATTTGCTATTAACTAGGAAGCCAAGAAGAAAAGCACAAGCTTTTACATACACTGATGTCACAAGCAAGGACGCCTAAATTAAATGTCATTTAAAACACATCCTGGAAACCTACCCTGTACAATACCCCAGGGATACTGCCTTGCTTTAGCCATTTTGTTGCCAATTTTTACTTCTTCTGTACTGCCGACCACTGCAAATGGAAGGTGCACCTATAGAAAAAAATATATAAATAATACATTTATTGAAGTTAAAAAAACTTGAAAAAAGAAAGAAGGCTTTATGAATGTATGTGATATACCAAAGACAGAGTAAAAGCAGTGGAAGCTAAACAAATTAACCACTTCAGTACAACTCTGTAATACCCCATCATTATCAGACCATTTTCAATGCTGTGATAGTAAGGCTGGATTCTCACCTATGCAGTTTTAGTGCTTTTTGCATTTTGCAGATTTGTTTCCTATGGAACACGTTCTGTAGTGGTTTTTGTAAAATGCAAAAAGCACAAAAAATGCATAGGTGTGAATCCAGCCTAAAGATTACTATGTTATGATACAATGAATTTTAAATCCTTTTTAGTCCTTTTGGAAAGTAGACAATTGAAAGTGATCACATTTTTTGCCACTTTTTTTGGAAATGAAAAACATGCTACTGTGTTTCCCCAAAAATAAGATCTAGCGTTATTTTCCAGGATGGCTGCAATATAAGCCCTACCCCGAAAATAAACCCTAGTTTAAAATGCTTGTAAAACCCTATAATCCACTCTATTACAGTAGTATATAATGTACAATGTGTGTGTTTCTATAATATAATTACGGGGAAGAGAGCTCCGGCGGATCACAGAAGCGCAGATGGGCGCTATAACGAAGGTATTTGGCACAATTATATTACAGAAACACACTCATATCATACATTATATACTACTGTAATATAGTAAATTATAGGATTTTACAAGCATTTTAACTCAGGTCACACTAGGGATTCTTGACAGGCAGGGAAAGAGAGGAGAGAAGACAGCACATTACATGGTAAGACCTACCCTGAAAATAAGCCCTACTGTGTCTTTTGTTGCTAAAATTAATATAAGACCTGGGCTTATTTTCGGGGAAACACGGTAGTATTAAGGGGGTTAAAACAAAGCTTGGTAATAGTGGACTATATTATTACACATACATATACAAAGGGGGGGGGGAAGAAGAAGTGAAGGGATTTAAAGTGGAAGTAAACTCCCCTATCGTTTTCAGCCAAGGAAGCTGCCATCTTTGCCTCTGTTTAATCTTCAACTGCTATGGTGCTGCACATGTGATTCGTTATGACACCAGTCATTGGATGGTTTGACAGTTTGGTTGAGAGCACAGCCAATGTGCAGTTAGCATTCCCGGCATGCCTTTTTTTTTAACTGTTTAAATCGATGGGCTTACTTCCACTTTAATGTACAGGTCAAATACAGTGGGAATATAGGGATGAAGGGGTTAATGTATAACTATGCGGGATAAGGGGGGTAAAGAGGTTAATGTACAGGTTACTGCAGAGAGGATAAGGGTAACAAACTGGAGAGAAGAGGGTAGAGGGATGGTGGTGAAAGGGTTCAAAAAAACCAATCCGATAATGTAGAGATCCTCTGATAAATTGATCTGGAATTATTGAATGAACAATTCATTAATTTGTTGCTCCCTTATCCCCTTCCTCTACTATAAGAGAAAGATGTGGACTCTGCAATATAAACACTACACTATTTCTATTTGTGATCACGGTGAGTAGTCATCACAGCGCTCACATGGTACAGAGTCGCTCGGATCAGCTGTGTACACGGTCTGTGAATTTAGCTGCCCAAGGTGGGCTGGGTTCACAACCATTAATTGGTGCACTGGTCACCTGAGTGTGTCCACCACTTTGCCATTCATTAACATACAGCAGTATAGACATGGTTATGAAATGATAACATGAACAGAACACAGGAAGTAAACCCTGGGAATTTTATGCAGTCAGAATTATGGTCCTGACCATTAGGCCATATAAGCAAAGGTGTCAACCGAAGTGCAATGATACAAGCGTGGTGTTGACAGGGCTCTCATGGCTCTAATTGCAGCCAATGCACAGGAAATCAGCCAAAATTCAAGCCATGTATAGCCAGCCAGCTTAACACTTTGAGATCCCTGACAGAAGGGAAGAGTAGAGTGGTGACTCCTCAGGGCATTGCTGCTCCTCCTTCATTGTTAGCGCTGCATGTCTGTGGTACTGCAAAACTGCAATTGATGCAATAACCAGGCTAAGAATCTGAAGACTGACTGAACAGAATGAGCAAATCCTGGGGCAGTTGAAACCATTTACATATATGTAACACAACTCTGTATCAGGCCCCTTATATGGAGGACAGTTTCAAACACATTCATTCCATAATACAAAACTATGAAGAAGGTTTACAGGAATCCTCTTGAGATACATACAGTATACAGTATGTGGACTGCAACTGCTTACTTTTTCATCTGGAAATGCTAGTTCTCTGACTGCTAGGCTGGTTTTAGGCAAAATTTTCCAAGTCATTGACCTGAAACAAGTATGCAAATCAGAAAATCTGACTTTACTTACCGCACATTTCTGGGCCACTAAAGCAAAATGGTCAGAGTCAGAGGCAGCCAGCCAAGTAGTATTTTTTTTAGTTCAATAATGGCATTCTTAATATATTTTCAGTACAGAGTTCCATTGCGTGGTACAACAGCCAGACTCTCATAATAAAGAAATACATTGCAGTTATTCATCAAGTTATATATTACCTAAAAATCTATTGTCCTCTTCAATGTACTATTTAAGATAGACAGATTGGCATACTGGAGTGTATTACAAAGAGAAATATTTTGGGAGATTTTATCATCAGTTGCCAGAATCGCAACCTATGCAGACTTTAGATAGGTAGACATACCAGGTTATTGTTTTAATATATTGTATTGTATATGTATATGTATTGTATTAATATGCTCAAACCAGCCACCCAAGTGTAAACTGAATCAGAATCCAGCTGTAGCATTGTTATGCCACGTACACACAATTGGAAATTTCCCCAGTCCGATGGGAGCTTTTGGTCAGAAAATACGACCTTGTGTATGCTCCATTGGACGTTTGCCTCGCCGAATTCCCGCCAACAAAAGATTGAGAGCAGGTTCTCTATTTTTCGGGCGGAAAAAGTTCAGATCGGAAATTCCGACATGCAAAATTCCTACGCATGCTCGGAAACAATTTGATGCATGCTTGGAAGCATTGAACGTAATTTTCTCGGCTCGTCGTAGTGTTGTACATCACCGAGTTCTTTAGAGAACTTTTGTGTGACCGTGTGTATGCAAGGCAAGCTTGAGTGGAATTCCATCGAAAAAAACATCCAAGTTTTTTCCGACAGAAAATACGATCGTATGTACGGGGCATTAGACCAGAAATGGTTGTATGACAATAGCAGGCAATATTGCTGCCAAATGGAAACTATACAGCAATATAACTTACACTCATTGTAGCATTTATCTCTGCGACGGTCTCTTCATCTGTAGGGAACTGATAGATCTGAACTCCATTGCTGACCAGCTCGCTCATGATTTTACTTTTGAATTTGTGCAGCTCATTTTTGGCAATGGTGTCTGCTTTTGCAATGATGGGGATGATATTCACCTATATTACAAAATGAAAGTGAACCAGTAATCATACAGTTGTCACACCTGCATCGCTCAGTTGAAAATGAACATCAATCCTATAATGAGAAGTACAAAGTGGAACACTGAAATAGATATTCAAAGCAAGACTAAGATGGCTAAGATGAAAAGTCACAGAGGCAGCTACAGTAGTTCGCACAAAGGTCTCTCAGGGTTTCTTACACAAACACAGCCAGGCTTTTGTGTGTAAACTACAGATTTAGGCTCCATACTGTAAACATGCTTAAAGACATTCCAATTCCTGATGCAGGAACTGATCAACAGACAATCTTTTTAACGACAGATGGTGGTGCAGACCTGCACGTTTCCCGCTAAGAGAGGTAGGGGAGCATTTTACAGACATCTCTGCCTCTCTCATCAGAAAACAGCAGCAATCAGCCAGGAAAACTCCAATCCAGCCAATCAACACTTCATTGTTCAAAGCTTGGGCATGAGTGTCTGCTGCGGACGGGGGTGACTCATAGATATATGAATGTTCCTCAACCGCCAACCTGGACAAACATTCTCTGAGATGCTAATGTTGTTGCTTTAATAAGAATGTTTCTGGGAGTGTGGGGCAATCCTGGGGTGCCACCAGAATTAGTGCCCTCATTAGATAGGATTTCCCCTCTATTTCTATTGAGATGTCAACCCAAAATTTGTGACTTTTCATATACTTTCTTCTGATGATGACAGTAAACAGGACAAATAGAGAGGGTGAATATACCTAATGGGGCATAAAGAGGAAAAATCTGACAGAGGTTCTAATTCCTTTATAGTATTTAAAAATTTGACTTTAGTTACACTTTAAGGGACTTATTTTTATAAGGCGGCTCAAGAGGAAAAGAGGGTGTGCAATAGGCTGAGACACTCGTGGACTTCGCTGGACAGAGGGACCTCAGGTAAGCGTTAGGGGGTGCTGGGGAGGCTGATGCACACAGAAGGATTTTTAGCTTAATGCATAGAATGCATTAAGCTAAAAAAAACTTCTGCCTTTACAACCCCTTTAATTCCTTTGTTTATTTATCGGACACTAAAAATGTATGTTTTTCCATACTACTAGTAAGTAAATACAGAATCTCATCCACACTAAAACGTATTGTGCAGAAATACAGGACCAATTGATAAGTATATGAAGAATTGGCCCTTTTTTTCTGGAAATTCTTTCACCGTTTGCTTAGAGCAAATAGTGCCTTCCCAGTAGCCAGCAGGTCTGTTTACACAAGCAACAATTGGGAGTCAAAGCACATTATACTCTATGTAGTAAATGGTAACAAGAGAGAACGACTGAATACTGGAAAAAAAATACTATGCGTACCAATTTTAACAAGTATAGGAAAGAAAAGATATTTGTCAATTATAAAAGGAAAATATAGTTTATAATATCAGCAGTTCATCTAATCACATTGGTCTCCTGGAGTTTTTATTTTACATAGTGGCCCAATGTACCACCTATAATAAAGAAAGTCTATAGTTTATTGGCAGCTGCACATAAAGCTAAACTTCACAATTCTGTTTCAAGGTCTTTATTACTGGAATAAGAAGAGTATCTATATAATAGATTTAGTATGAACACAATTAAAGGGGTTGTAAACCCTCAAGGTTTTTCACCTTAATGCATTATATGCATTAAGGCGAAAAACCTTCTGTAGTGCAGCAGCCCCCCCAGAGCCCCCCTTTTACTTACCTGAACCCAATCTTTCCAGCGACGGGGACTGGACCTGCTGTCTCGGGTTCTCATTGGATAGACTGATAGCAGCAGGAGCCATTGGCTCCCACTGCTGTCAATCAAATCCAGTGCCAGGGGAGCAAGGGGGCAGGCCCGAGTCCTGCTGTCTGTGTCAATGGATGCAGCAGCAGGACTCGGAAGAGCACCCGCACCAGTGCCCCCAGGAGCGCCGCCAGGGGACCCCAGAAGAGCTGAATCGGGCCACTCTGTGCAAAACCCTAGTACAGAGCAGGTAAGTATAACATGTTTGTTATTTAATAAAAAAAGGAAAAACAAACATTTACAACCCCTTTAAAGAGGAAGTAAACCCTGATGAGTTTACTTCCTCTTTCATTCCCTGCAAAGGCAAAGCATAATGGACTACTATGCATCTCATAGTAGCCCATTATGTGTCACTTACCTGACACAGGAGCCAGCAAAGTCGCCGCTGTCCCCTGTAGTCCGCCGCATCCTTCTTGTTGGTGGGGTCTCGCAGCTCCGCCGCTGTCATTCGGCGAAGCCGCGATGACGTCACTCCCGCGCATGCGCATGGGAGCCGACATGCGTGGCAGCTCCGTTGCTGAGAATGCCGTGCTCAGTGCGCCTGCATGCGCCGTAGACAGCGGTGCCCGTTTTCGGGCAAATATCTCCTAAACCATATAGGTTTAGGAGATATTGCTTGGACCTACAGGTAAGCCTTAATCTAGGCTTACCTGTAGGTCAAAGTGGTTTGTAAGGGTTTACAACCACTTTAAGTACAAATACAAACTCTTAATAAAAAATGCTTTTGTAAACACAATGTTTAGTGGTTATGTTTTGCTAAATACACAACAGTTATCAGGGGGTTGTTAAAAGACACCTACATCGAACAAGAATGCTATTAATGCCAATATCTGTCATCTTAAATAAAGATAAAGAAACATCTGTTCGTTTTCTAAGAGGATGAAGGAATGTGAAGTGTTAAAGCGGGAGTTCCGCCATTTTTTTTTTAAAGTCAGCAGCTACAAATACTGCAGCTGCTGACTTTTAAAATAATGACACTTACCCGCCCAGCGTGCCCGTGATGTCAGCACCCAGAGCCGATCGGCTCTCAGGTGCTGCCGCCGCCATCTTAGGTATGGGAATCAGGAAGTGGAGCCTTGCGGCTTCCCCTCCCGCTTCCCTACTGCGCATGCGTGAGTCGCGCTGCACAATAAGGATGGTCCCCGCTGTCTCAGGGATACGTGTGTTTCCCAGCAGACAGCGGGGGACCCGCAGGAAGTGGCGTAAATATCCACAGATTCTGCGGATATCTATGCTGGAAGTGGGTGCAAATACCTGTACTATACCCCCCTCCCCCCTGAAAGGTGCCAATTGTGGCGCCGGAGGGGGGGTTCCAATGAGCGGAAGCTCCACTTTAGGGTGGAGCTCCGCTTTAAGCTTTAAAGAAGTCTCTAGATTTATCCCTTTACCAAACTCAAAACAGTTTCCAACAGAAAAATCGCAACCATCTATTTGTTACAACTACAATAGCTGCTAAGTGGACACATTTGTTTTCTATTGCTCCTGTAAACACCATTAGTGCTATAATCCTGGCAGGAAATTTGTGATGCTGGAAACAAAACAACAAAAAAAGGTGGGGTGGGGGAACAAAACTGCTGCTCTAATTCTCTCCAAACCAAATAAAAGTGTTATGTAGTGTTACCCTGCTTGAAAAAAAACTAAATAAAAAAAGGGGCTCATGTGAATTCAAGTTTATACAGATAAGACGTTGACTGGTCATCGAGGGGAATTTTTGTTGACCTGCAACCAGACTAGCAAAGGCTGCTGGAGTGTTGTGATACTAGATTAATATTTCCAATACATGCCATCAACATTTCCTTTATGGCGAAAAGAAAAAGACTATTTTATAAATATTTTGAGAACTATAAACAACTGGGCGCACATTTGACAGCAAGAACCTTGCAGTTAATCACCTCGGATGAACACGAACCTTACTGTCAAGTTTCTTCATTGTGACCAGGTCAAGAGATTTCAATGAATGGCCAGTGGGAGCAATGAAGTAAAGGCAGGCATGAATCCTTGTATCATGGTAGTTATAAAGCGACCTCTTGATCTTCAGCTCTTCTTGAAGGTATGCTTCATACTGAGCATCAATGTACTCAACAATAGGACGGTAGCTGAAATTAAGCACAGAAAATTTTGTTTAGAGTCTTCCTGGTAGTATGCACAATATTTTTTAGCAGGAAAAATGCCATAGAAAAACAAAAGTAGAAAAAGCTTTCTTTTATCATTATATGATAAACAAAGAAAAATAAAAAAAAACACACACAAAGCATTCCTAACAGGTAAAGCCCAGCATATAGTAAAAATATGGGCAGAGATTCACATTTTGTATGCCAAACTTAAAAGGATGCAGGGATGTTGTAACTTGAATTTTTCCATGTATGAACTTTAGCATGCTCTCCAACAGATCCAAACCGAAAATCTGGCAGCTTCTGAAAAACACTGTGCACAGACTGGGTGGAGGAAGGTTTATTGGGCCCCCTGAAGTCATCTCAGAAGTGGGATGCACATATGCACAGAATGGGTTTAGAGATTACACATGTAGTTCCAATAACAGAAATTAAAGTACCAGCCATCGGCAGCTCTGGGCCCAAATTAGGACTGGATCCCTACCATCACCTGGCAATGCTGCGAGAACGATCACAGATATTACCAATAAGGTTAGTTAGACTAGTTATTTTTCATATCTATACCCCTGCAACAAAAGTCATGCGATCAGGCAAAATAAATGATAACCAATTAAACCAGCAAAAGATAAAACCGAATAGCTAAATGTATATCTGATAGCACAAAAAAAAAAAGACTTTGTCATGCTGGAGCACAGTGAATGATTGCCTTTTCCTGTCCAGACTTCCTTATGGGTTCTTTATTTCAACAGGCAATGACCCATGGGATAGCTGTGCGGAAGTGCTGCTTTTGATTGATGTGATCATTTTGACCATACAAGGAAGCAAAACGCAGATAAGGGGTTGTTGGGGGTTATACATCTCTAATGTGCAAATATGCGGTAATGTTTGAATGAATTTAGATCAGATGTGTCAGCTGGATACTGGAATTTAGGTCAGTATGCTTTGAAATGTAAATGCAAATATAAATATACAGCTACGATTAAAGGGCCACCACAAAACAAAAGTTGACTCAATAGAAATGTTTATACTGATACTTTCGCAAAACATTTATAACGTTTCCAAAACGCTGACAAATGTGAATTTATTATCTTTAGAGATCTTAATATCAGATTTTCCTTCTATTTGACACGTTGAAAACATTTTTGTTTATAAATGGTTTATTTTTGCAAAGATCTTTTCTTTCCAGATGTTTGGATGTCTCTCTTAATTCATCACAGCAAAAAAATATTTTTTTTCCTTTCAGTCTACTCCACATTCCTATAGGTTAGTGAGGCAGCCTATTATAGTGATGAGCCAATAGCAACATGTGGGGGTTGGTGAGGGCAGGCAAGCTACAACTCTATTTGGAGGGTTTTTCTACTTCATAATGACCCATTTTACGGACAAACAAGAGTCATGAAAGCTGTTGCAGCGATGTGCATTCATTTGATGATGCCTGCACTTTATGTCTGCTAATAACTCTACAAATTTATTTTTAAATTGTCAATGTAATTTAAAAATATAAAGCTAGAAGCTAATGTTAATCTAAGATATAATAATTCTAGTGGTGCAGAAAGAAGCAAAGGTGCCAATAATTGTGCCGAAAAGGGGGCGCTCATTGCGGGGTGTCATCCTGGCGGCTCAAGGTTATTTATTTTTTAGTTTCAGTGCATTTTCAGTTTCGGCACCAAAATTTCCATTCAACACACTCCTAAATAGTTCTCACAATAAAGTAGTCTGTGGATGTAGACTGTTTACATGAGAAATAAGCAGTGTTGGATTGTTATTGTTAATGTATACTACAGATCCCTTATGTCTCAGCCCAAGCAATAAAAATGTGGCATTGCTGGTTCTGGAAGAGATCCACTGTCACCACCATGAAACTGACATAAGGCCGACTTTTAAAGATTTTTTTTCTGAAAATGAAGGTTGTCATTGCCACTTCTTTTCTGTAAAACGGGAGGTTTTAACTTACCAGTGAAAATAGTTTCTTGCCATGCAGTACAGGGCACAGGCTTCTTTAAATTGTCACAACTTGGTTAATTACAGCTACTTTCAGGTTATTGGACCATGTCAAAAAGAAAGGCTGTACGGACATTTCCATATATAGGTCCGGGGGCCCTTTGTCCCACTCCCAGCTAGCTTCTTTAAATGATTACAACTGGGACAGCCAAAAGCAGTCTAACTGAGGGATGGGCAACACCAAACAATTCCAACAGACACACAACAGATCAAGAAATGCTTGACAAACTCAGAGCAACTAGAAGCACCTTATACCTGAAAGAGGTATCTGAAGTGGCTTGAACATCTACCTGGTAGAACTTAAAGCATATCTACGGTAATAATTTTGAATCATTATATCCATTTCTAGCCTACTCCAATAATGTCAATGATCTTTAAGTTTGTAAAGGTACTTTGTGAAGGATCCAACACCTTAAATTCCATGAATTCTGTGAAACATATTCATTATGCTCTGAGTCGGCACTGCTGTGTCACATATTTCATAGTGCCTGGCTTTTGAACTACAGGTGCTGAGAGAAGATTCAGGACCTGCTGTAGTACAGAAATCACTATTTGCAGGCAGCAAGGTACCATGGGATTTGTTATCTTTAAAAAAGCAAGAGTAAATAGCAGAGGGAAAGTTGCAAAGCATGCATGGAATATAGGAAGTTATTGAAAGCCATAGCCAGCAGACAGGCGGTACTCACAACACGAAAGGAGACTTTTCAGGTGAGCTTATATATTGGATTGTCAATAAATGCAGTGCTATTATAATGCTGATGTTAAAATGTTAAAGTGTATGCTGTGGTCATACAACTTATTTAAAGCTTAAGTGCAGCCAATTTCACAAACAGAAAATGCAGCACAAGGGACATAACTTACAGTCAGAAGGACGTGTCCATTGTGCCGATTCCTATACTATTGGTGAAAATCTTCCCCATTCCTGTACCCCTTAACCATCCCCCACACTCTGCCAGTGTGGGGATTAATACAACTGACTGTCATAGGCCTTCATCAAGAAAGTCTGACTATGCCTGCCCCTTTCTGATCAGCTCTTCCATTAATGATCTATGAATAGAGCAATTGGTATGCTTTGGACTTGAACATAAGACCCTTTTCACACTGGAGAGCTTTTCAGGCATTTTAGCGCTAAAAATAGTGCCTGAAAAGCGCCTCTCAAGCCACTCCAGTGTGAAAGCCCGAGTGCTTTCACACTGGGGAGCTGCACTTGCAGGGTGGGAAAAAAGTCCTGAAAACAGCATCTTCAGGGGGGTGTGGGAGCGGTGTATACACCGCTCCCAATACACCCTTCCCATTGAAATGAATGGGCAGTGATGCCGAAGCGCCTGCAAAGCGATTCGGAAGAGCCAAAACACAGGTTCTATTAACCCTTTCTTTGGCCGCTAGCGGGGGTTAAAAGGGCTAGAGGCTGAATAGCGCCACTAGAGGCTGAATATTGCAGCTATAAAGCATAAGAACTTGCCACAACTGTGAAGGAGGGCTTCCCTAACTCTAGTGCTAGATTTGAAATCTACATACTAGTGACAGTCTGGCCCTGGAAGGCATATGCACTGGAAGATCCAAGGACCAAGTTTGTCTCATGCAGCCAGAATGTTGAGTTGCAAAGGTCTGGAGTGAAATTTGGCATATGACACCATGAGACCCAAGACCTTCATGCAAGCGCAAATCAAGGGCTTTTTCTGGGCTCAGAGGGTCCTGGCATGAGAATGATGGCAGAAAAATACTAGATGATGATGTGCCAAGTGTCAGACCCAGGTAGCCCAATCTGTTAGATGGGCCCAGCAAAAACTTCTTGAGTTTGAGGATCCAACCAAACCTCTGCAGGGCCTGTACCAACTGTTGGATCCTGGCTGACAGAGAGGATTGGTTCCATAATGAGAGTCGAGCAGATCCAGAACCAGGTAAGCACCTACAAAAAAAACAAGGAGGGTATGGACAAAGCGACAAATTTGTAATGCTGATTTGGCATTTGAACAGAAACCTTAAAAGTGTTCTCCTGTTAATACAAAGGTATGACACCTTGATCCAAGAACTGTTGTACAGCAGCAAGCAGATCCAACTGCCGAAAAGGGGACAAGCTGGAGAGAATGAAGTGGGAAGGAACCAGAGAGCAAAACTCTAGTTTTGCAGCTACTCTGTCGTTTCAGACCCAGGCATCTAAAATTTTTGGGACCAAAAGGCTGACAGTCTTCCCCCCACTTTGAGAGATGGGGTGCCCCATCACTCTAAAGAGGCCTTGACACTAGCCTTTGCTGGTTTGAATGAGCCATCTTCCTGTGAATGTACGTTCTTGCTTAGACTTATCAGTGGAAACCTGAGAGGGACAAAAGGAACTCTTTCTAACCTTAGGAGTTGAGGACCTACTACTAAAAACACAAACCTTTTTCTGTTGGGAGAAGAGAGCACTCAAACCTCCAATAATTTCTTTGATATAGTAATCCTAAGAGGGCCCAAACAAACAGATGAACAGTTTTTAAGCCAAATAATCCTGTGCATGTGCACAAAAAAGAAGGCTTATCCTGGAATTCTGGCAAAGACTATCCACCAAGCCATTTATGCAGCAACACAAACCTGAAGACAAAACGTCCAGCTGGTTATGGGCAGGGGATCCCCAAGTATGGATTTGGTGCCCAGCCGAATGACTAGGAAAAAATAAGAGAATCAGAATGGTGGCATCCCTCAGAAGCAAGGGTACTAGCTCCCTGCCCACAAGGGAGCTAAAGGCTGAACCAGCTAAATGGGATCAAAGCACTATTAATCCCACTATCCTAGAGTTCTAGGCCATGCCACCAGAAGGGTTGACAAGGTTATGTACACAAAGATAAATGTCTAAAAGACTTCCGTCCTATACCTACTATGTCAGTAGCAGGAATAAGGGGGAATTAACCAGTTTCTGGCTTCACCCTCCATGATGGGCATATCCCGACAGGGGTCTACTGAGACTGGGCTCTGCACAAGGCAGACTTGTAAAGCACCCTGCAGCTAACTCCACTTGTTGCACTTGTGCCAAGGGGACAGTCCACAGCAGGATCGAGTCCAAAAAAACAATACAGGTTGACCCCACATCTTCTACTTGGTGTGGTCCGACTACATTCTCCCAAAGCTCTGCAAGGTGTGAAAAATGCATTAAGAGCGTGGAAAGTGGCTATGGTGCACCAGAGTGATGAAGCCTTGAAAAGAAATCATCCAAAGAGAGAGAGAGAGAGAGAGAGGTCTATCACCTAAGGATACTAGTAAAAAAAACTGAGACTAGCTGGGAGTGGGAGGGGTCATATCAAAGGATGTTCCTAAAGCTATTTTACATCAGTGTCCAATCACCTGAAGGTAGCTGCATGTAACAGAAAATGTAAAGTAAATGTAGCTTAGCAGGAATGTCATATAAGGTCAAGTTTGTTGATTTCTGTACAGGTTGAGGGTAGTCTTAAAATATAGGAGTCAATATTTGTGGCTCCAAGATAATAAATATTTATTTTAAGGTATGATGCTGCTGTGCAGGTAGAGCCATGCACAGCCATGCCAATGTCAAAATTTGACAGGAGCCAGCAGGGAGGCGCTACCTAGCTTTTGTAAGAGGGGGTGGCAGCAGTTTAAGGGTGGAGGGCTCCAGACTGACTATTCTTCATGTTAGACCACAAAAAAGGTTTTGCCATGAAACATGCTCAGAAAGGTGAGTTATGCCGCGTACACACGTATCAGACTATCCGGTGGACTTAGTCTGGCGGACAAACCGCCGGACTGTCTGCTAGACTTTACGAGCTGCCCACACACCTGCCCACACACTGTACTTTTGCGGTGGACTAGGTCTGGCAGACTAAGTCCGCCGGACTATCCGCCGTACCGTCCGCCGTACTTTTCAAACGAACGGACTCGCCCACACACGGAGGAAAGTCCACTCATTTTGAGTGCGGCTCCAGGTAGCCGGGACCAGCAAAGGAAGCGTCGCTGGCCCCGTCACCTGGTATGGAGTTAAAGGGGAATCCCTACGCTGAAAAAACGGCGTGGGGGTCCCCCACAGGTCCATATCAGACCCTTATCCAAGCACGCTACACGGCCGGCCAGGAAATGGGGTGGGGACGAGCAAGCGCCCCCCCCCTCCTGAGCCGTACCAGGCCGCGTGCCCTCAACATGGGGGGGTGCCACCCTAAAGCACCTTGTCCCCATGTTGATGAGGACAAGGGCCTCTTCCCGACAACCCTGGCCGTTGGTTGTCGGAGTATGCGGGCAGGGGGATTATTGGAATCCGTGAGCCCCCTTTAATAAGGTGGCCCCTGGATACCGGCCCCCCACCCTATGTGAATGAGTATGGGGTACAATTTACCCCTACCCATTCACCTGTGAAAAAAATGTAAAAAAAGCACAACACACAAGGGTTAAAATTGTTTATTGCACAGCTCCGGGGGTCTTCTTCCGTCTTCGGGGGTCTTCTCGCCGGACTCCTCCGCTATCTTCTGCTAGCTTTTTTACTAGCGGAGGAGCCCGGATTTTCTTCTTCGCCGCCGCCCTCTTCTTTCGACTTCAGGGGTCTTGTCCCCCTCTTCGATTCTTCTTGCCGGGCCACCGCGCCTTCTTTTAGCTCTTTTACAAGCGGTGGCCCGGTCTTCTTCTCTTCTCTTCTTTTCTTGAGCTGTTGCCTTGTCGCTGTCTCTGGTCCCAATGACAGGCACGTGGCCACTTATATATGGACATCACCGGATGATGTCCCCGCCCATTATGATTTCGCAGTCCCAGCATCCTCTGGGACTGTGACATCATAATGGGCGGGGACATCATCCGGCGATGTCCCTATATAGGTCGCCACACGCCGTGTGCCTGTCATAATGACCAGAGACAGCGACGAGGCAACAGCTCAAAAAAAGAAGAAGAGAAGAGAAGAACAGAAGGCGGCGGCGACAGAAGACCGGGCCACTGCTTGTAAAAGAGCTAGAAGAAGGCGGCCCGGAAAGAAGAACCGAAGATGCGGACAAGACCCCCGAAGTCGGAAGAACAGGGCGGCGGTGAATAAGAAAGCTGGGCTCCTCCGCTAGTAAAAGAGTTAGCAGAAGATAGCGGAGGAGTCCGGCGAGAAGACCCCCGAAGATGGAAGAAGACCCCCGGAGCTGTGCAATAAACTATTTTAATCCTTGTGTGTTGTGTTTTTTTTACATTTTTTTCACAGGTGAATGGGTAGGGGTACATTGTACCCCATACTCATTCACATATGTTGGGAGGCTGGTATCCGGGGGCCCCCTTATTAAAGGGGGCTCACGGATTCTGATAAGCCCCCCGCCTGCAGACCCCGACAACCAACGGCCAGGGTTGTTGGGAAGAGGGGCGCTCGCTCGTTCCCATCACCTTTCCTGGATGGCCGGGTAGCGTGTTCGGATAAGGGTCCGATATGGACCTGGGGGGGGGGGGGCCATGTCGTTTTTTCGGCGTAGGGATTCCCCTTTAACTCCATACCAGGTGACGGGGCCAGCGACACTTCCTTTGCTGGTCCCGACTACCTGGAGCCGCGCTCAAAATGAACTGACTTTTCTCCGGGCGGGAAAATTCCATTCATTTCAAAAGTACGCCGGACTAGCACACACACGGCCGTATTGTCCGCCAGACTAGCACACACACAGCCGTATTGTCCGCGGAAATGCAAGTTCGGTGGACAGATTGATGTGTAAAACTACTTTCTTAGTCCGCCGGACTTTTGGGTAAAAAAAAGTCCGCCGGAGCCTACACACGGGTGGATTGTCTTGGTCCGCTGGATTTTTCCCCCGGATTGTTTGATCGTGTGTACACGGCTTTAGTCTTTAAGTTGTGTGTATAGTGGGGAAGTTTAAAGCCACTTTCAGGTTATTATTGAATTTCAAATGAACACTCCAACTTCATAAAGGTTACTGTGGTATAGTGCATTTTTTGGAGTGTAGTGCTCACATTACTTTTGCTTCAACTCATTTGTAACACATGGAACATTGTGATTTCTCTACATTATCAAATGGGCAGCCTACAATTTCTTCTTCATATAGACCATAGTTATTACCATAAGCTCATTCTCATTTCTCATTGCATCTGTGCTGGGGAGAGTTTCCTTCTCTATTTGTCCATTTTTGCCAGGAAAGAAATTGATGGGAAATCTAAAACTGTACAGCTGTTTCTAAAACAGGAAAATCATCCAATAGGGACACCTGTTCCAGTGAAAACTGTCTAATGGGGAGTTTGCCATCACTTTCTCCCCACTTACTTTACATGCCGCTGTGACAACTAGATAAATACAAATCTCTACAACGGGGCACAGACAACAAAAAAATAAAAAAGCCTGCAAACCCCTCCCATCATATTGAAAATGCAAAAAATATTTATTTTAGATACATTTTAGTCTAATGAACATCTGTATTTTAAAGCTCTTCTCTCCAGGTATCAGACCCCATTATACCACCTGATAAAACTTGATTCAAGTAAAAGAACTTCATTGGGAATTCTTACAATCCAGTATTTAAGGAATGCCAGTGTTACTATTATATAGGAGTATGTAAATAGAGCTTGTATATATGGCTGTAACAATTACAATAGTTCTAAAGGTTTCTCATTATACATACCTGTCATCTTTGTTAATCTGGTCCCCAAATCCTACAGTATCAACTATAGTTAACTTCAGACGGACATTACTTTCTTGAAGTTCATAGCTTCTTGCTTTTAACCGGACCCCAGGCTCACTGTGAGAAACTGGTTCACTTTCAAACTTTGTATTGAATATAGTGTCCATTAAAGTGGACTTTCCAATGCCCGTTTCCCCTGAAAACAGAAACAATGGTTGTGATGATGTCAAGCTAAAGAAAAAAATAAAAAATAACAAAAGCTCTTAATGTTGCAATGTAGCTCCTAGATTTGTCTTTGGCAATTTTGTATTTGACATGTTTTCAAAACTAGTTGAGACGTATGAATTATACTAACTTCAAGCAGGTGCTTGCAAACCACATTTGTGGGCACATAGTAGTATATTTGAGGGTTGTCATCAGCACTATAACTACAGTAATCAAAGATCCAGGGCTAAAACATCACAAGGCACATATTAGAAGTAGGCTTTCTCCTAGCTCCTAGTTTTTGGATTTCAACAGATCTAAGAAATTAGCAAGCAATAAAACTGTCCCAATAGAAAACTTAAAAGGAAGGCTTACCATTCATGGCCACACAGTATAAGCTTGTAAATGAATCATCAACCTCAGCGGCAACTGGGATTTTAAACATCATAAACATGCCCATCGTTAAATATGGTATCTGTGCTACAAACTGGAACCAGAAAATATTGCATCTACAGGCCAGGCACAGACCGTAAGCTGCACTAAAAATAAAAACAATCTGGTTGCTAAAGGGATAGCCAGGGCTGGATTCCATCACTTGAGGCTGTTAACACAAATTTTGGCACCCAAAGCAACATCCCTGAAGATCAATTTTACACATAATATTTTTCTGTTTTAATGTTCCTAACCAGGCTTAGAATATCAGCTTTTTTTTTTTTTTATTAATAAGCAAATATCTGGCCTTGGTAGTATGCAGTTCTACCACTCAACTGTTACCTGCTTATCAGGATTCAGTATTCAGCTACAAAATGTAGAATTGGTTCAAGTACATGGTCATCGCCGACACTTTTTTTGTGTTCTTTGTCATAAGCTAGTTTGGCACTGGTACTGGATAGATAGATCAAGAAAACTAGTTCATAAAGAATGGGCACCCATTATCATGTACACGTTAAACTACGCAGGCTACTTAAATGGGCATTGCATGACCCCGTTGTTTCCGGGGACACACACATGTCCCAGAAGACAACGGGGCTGCTCGCCAAGGAGGAAGAATTGAAGAATTTTTTTTAGATATATTTTTTAAGAATATTAATGTCTTTTTTTTAGGGTGGCCCTCCACTTTAATAGCTACTTGTATGATCAGCTAGTGGCCTCAAGCAACACAAGCATTCACAAGCAACACAAGCATTCCAGCATTCCCGAGGGCTTTCACACTGGAGCGGTGCGCTGGCAAGACGTCAGGAAAAGTCCTGCCAGCAGCTTCTTTGGAGCGGTGTGTTTACCACTCCTCCACTGCTGCTCCCCATTGAAATCAGCGGGGCAGCGCTGCAATGGCGCAGGCAAAACGCCGCTATTGCGGCATATTGCATGTGGTTTTAACCCTTTCTCGGCCGCTAGCGGGGGATAAAAGCGCCCCGCTACCGCCTGAAATGCACTGCAAATCCGACGGTAAGATGCCGCTAAAAATAGCGGCGTTTTACCGTCGACACTATGGATGGCTTGGTGTGGAAGCTGTCTAAGGGCCAGTTCACACCAGATGCAGTTCCGTGTGCTTTTTTTCTACACTAAAAATGCATGCACAGTGTTTTCCATGTATTCCAATGGCTCTAGCTCACACCATGCAGTCAGTTTCCGGTGCAGAAAAATGCATGGTGTGAACTAGAACTAGCTGGGCACTTAGATTTTCTTCAGATTTACCAAAACCATGTAGTGCAAGGGCGTGCCTGATTGCATACATATTGAAACTCTTAAGTTTTGACCTCATAGTATATGGTTTTAGTCAATCTGAAGACAAAAATCTTCAGAAATTCTAATAGTGTGTATGGGGCTTAAGCATACAAGGCTTCCATTAGCTCATTTAATCTAGAGCAATTTCTTTATTCCACATCTTTCATGTTAATAAAGTCACATGACTTTTCTGTCAACATGATGCAGTTTGCATATTATAAAAAAAAATTACAAACAATTCCACTACAGGCTAATGAAACACAACACATCTTCCAGAAATAGTTCTTATCAGAGAGTTTTTAAAAATATGAATGTGAAGTGTATAAAGAACACTTCTCTACATCAGGCCTGATGAATAAAAAGGAGCAATATATGAAATGCAAGGATATATGAAGACAAATGCACAACTATGTTTCTATATTTATGGCAGTACATTTTTTTATGCAACCTACCTACATTTTCCATAGGTTTTTCCAAGAAATGCCCTTTATCCCTATGGGAAATGTAGGACATGACAGTAGGCAGTGGAGTGCTGGAGAGTTTGACACAATGGGCTGAATTCACAACATAAAAATTCTCCAGCACTCGATCCCGCTAGCCACCAAAGAGAATCAAACTAAATTCTGTTATGCACATTCAACAAAAAGCAAAGTCTTTATATTTTTATTCCACAACCTGGCTGTTATCACAAAGTGGGATCACATTTTGCAGATATACCTTGGCATGGTTGTGTGACCTCACATTTATGTGCAAACGTGTTAGTGATTCATTATGATTTGTTGTTAACATTTTTTTTTTTGTTAGGTTCTCTTTTTTTTGGCAAGCAGGATTAAGCACTTGAGATTTTTTGTCCTGATGCCTATGGACCATTTCTGTTGAGCACTCTCAGAGTAGTTAAAATGATTTAAGAAAACAAAGGGTGAACTGAGTGCTTTGCAAAGAAGCCTATAGAGCACCTGTAATTGAAAATGTGTTTGCTCCAAGTGCAGGATGTTATCGCTTTATGACCAGTATTGACTCAACATAGAAAGCTATTTCAATTATGCCTGACATGACAGAAGTATAGGGGCTCTTGTTGATAGTCTCCTTGAACCTTTTTGCTGCCACCGAAATAAGGCATACGGGGCTCACTCAGGAAATGTCATCTTCCGCTTAAAGATCAGCAGTAAAATATTTCATACAATTTTTTTTTTTTTTTTTTGCAATTCACTAAAAAAAATGCTACTAAAATATCACATGTGCTGTTTATGTAAGTGATGCAGTATTTTCGTTGCAAAGACTTGTGGGATTTTAACGCTGGTGTCCTTAATAGCAGTGACTAGCTTGACTGTTAGGGGGCAAGCACCCATCCGCATCCTCAACAGTCAATGAATAGCTGGTTACGGAGCCAGCACCCACTACATCCTTACCAGGACTTATCTGCTGTCAGTGGGATTCCCCACACACAGATTTTTAATTTTTTTTAAAGAAAGGACAAGTCTACAACTGGCTCAGAGTTTATATTTACTGTGGTGAATGTGTAGGGGTAGCCCCTACGCATTCGCATGGGGGAGAGGGGGCAGTGGGGAATCAAATTTCAATAAGATTCCAATAAATCACCCCAACCCCCCCCCCCCCCACACAATGGGGGCATGTTGCTTGGTATGGCTCAGAAGGCCTGCTGGGCTGCATGCTCAGATAAGGGTTTGGTATTGATCTTGGGGGGACTCTTACACCATTTTTTTTTTTTTTTTGGTGTGAGGATTCCCCCCAAAATCCATACCCAAACTGAATGCCCATTTACTAATGCCAACTCTTTTATTTACATTCTGCAGTCAAAAGGGGATTCTGCTGACAATAGAGTCATGGTTGTTAAAGCAGAGTTCAACCCTTTCAAAAGTCAGTAGCTGCTGACTTTTAACAGACACTCATCTCTCCCATGGTCCAGTGATGCGGGCGCACAAAGCCTCGCTCCTCTCTGTGGCACCGGCATTGTAACTCTGGTGCCTGGGTGTGGCTTCACAGCCGGGCAAGCACTGTGCATGCACGAGCCACACTACGTGTTGTGAATGGCCTGGCAATCTTCTGGGACCTGTGACGTGTCCCACAAGATTGCAGGGAGGGAGGTGGAGAGGTGAACTTCCGTCCAGCGCCGCAGCGCCAGGGGAGGAATTGGGATCTGGGTGCCTGTCAAAACTGGGACTCTGGCAGGTGCTGGCTCCTTAACAATCAGCTTTTCCCTGGTTCTAAAGGATGCCGACTGAAATTTCATCATCCTATTCCTGAAGACATGCCTGGACCACTACTTATTTCCCTCAGCTTTTTGCAAAAAGACACAATTTAAAATTTACAAATGTTTGTTATTTGATAACTCAATATAGCTTTAGCTTTATGATTTAGTAGGAATTGTGTCTGTGGGCACTAATGATTTTAGTGTATTTTTATTGAAAATAATTTTTGATAAACATTTGTGCAACTATAACAGGACCTACCAAAATCAGTAGTACCATCTTCTTTTTCTACTGTGCCTATGTTTTCAGAGAATGTATGTTTTGGGGGTCTTTTACAAACAATAAAAGCTGTAAGTGAAAAATTTTAACCTCCAGATATTTAGAGTAAGTTGCCGATTTACAGTTTTGTGCACTGATTTTCACTTTTTTGCAACTATTATATTTACAAATATATAGGGATTTTTTTAGCTTAAGACCCCATTCACACCTGAGCATTTTGTCGCTTGAAGCCTGAAGCTACAAAACGCTAGAGGGGAAAAAATCTATTATTCTCAATGGAGATGGTTCACATCTCCACTCCATGTCGCCTGAAGCCAAACGCCTGAAGCTCAAACAAGTTCCGGACCCTTTTTAGTCGCTCGAATTGAGCAGATTTGGGCGTTTTTTTTTCTTTTAACATTGGTGAACTTTTGCCCTGCACAAAATCGCCGCAAAAATTTTCTGCTTGAAAACGCTACGCTCAGGTGTGAATGCAGCCTAAAGAGCTAGAAAATGTTAATTTTGTGGGAATTTTGTGACTTATGTTGTATTTGTGAGCGCTAATAATTGATTTTAATTTGGGTTTTTAATAAAAATAAATTTTTTAAAACATTTGGACCTAAAATAAAAAAAATAAAAAAAAAAAAATCAGTAGCACCATCTTTTTTGCTATACTTGTCCCATGCTTTCAGAAATTGTATGATATGGAGGAGTCTTATAAAATCTGAAATCTGTAAATGAAAAATAAAAAGTAAAAGTGTAAAAAATGGTCTGTACACCTTAAGCCGCGTACACACGGGCGGACTGTCTGCCCAACTTAGTCCGCCGAAACACATTTCAGCGGACAGTCCGCTCGTGTGTGGGCTTCAGCGGACTTTTTCAGCGTGCAGTCTGGCGGACTAAGTATTTCGGAATTTCCGTAATATTGTCCGTCAGACTTTGGTTTCAGCGGACAATCCGCTCGTGAGTAGGCTAGTTGGACAGACTAAGTATGGCGCATGCTCAGAAAGGATTTACACGGCGGAAGGTTGCATTGCTGTGTATTGGACGTCCTATTTCTAGTCCCGACGTACGTGCTGTACACGTCATCGCGCAAGCTTTCGACGGACTGTTTGTTCATCGTGTGTGGTCAAGTCCGTTCATTCGAAAGTAGGACGGACTGTCCGTCGGATTGTCTGACGGACTAAGTTGGCCATACAGTCCGCCCGTGTGTACGCGGCTTTAGGTTTAAAGAGCATAAGCCCTGTCAGGGTAAGAACAAAGCAGACTCTTTCCTCCCCAAATGTGGAAAGCCCAGGTGCATGCAGCTCTATATGCAAGTCTATAAACATTCAGTCACATATAAAATCAAAGTTTTTTGTGCACTTACATTAAATCTCTTATGATGCATAAGTTGCAGACCTTATCAGTGGGCCAGCAGAGAATAAGGAAGAAGTTGGCCTCCAATTATGTTTTTTTTCTCAAATGGAAGTACAGGTTTCTGACCCACTGGAAGATGGGTATGGGGAACAGAATAGACCCTCAAACATTTTGGATATTTACATAAG
Organism: Lithobates pipiens; assembly: GCF_037356315.1. Taxonomy (NCBI): domain Eukaryota; kingdom Metazoa; phylum Chordata; class Amphibia; order Anura; family Ranidae; genus Lithobates; species Lithobates pipiens. Next base: position 194,094,794 of record NW_027507718.1, read on the forward strand.
GGAAGCTTTTACAGCTAAAAAGCATGCATAAAATGCAAGTTAAAATTCACATATATTTTTATGGGAAGATTTTTGTTAACATGAATGGCCTGGGGACAGGGGCCCAATCACTACTATGTGGTGTTTTAACATAGATGTGCTGCAGTTTTTTTTAATATAGGGAATATAGCATTTTTGTACATTTACATGTTTTTAATGGGCTTATTGGAATGAATAGAAAATGCACAAAAGCACATGTATTATGCAGTTTTGATTGTGTGCAACTTGCCTTCACCATACAATTCCTACTCTAAATGCTTCTGCCCAATAAAAAGTGTGTGTATACAGTAATTGTACAAATAATGCGCTTTCAAAATGCACAAGCACATGCAGAAAACCAAAATGTGCATATTTGTAAAAGGGCTCTTACAATAAAATAAGGTGTTTACACAATGCATATCTTTGCAATTTTGTAATTGTAACGGAACATGAATTTATTGTAGACAGACCTTGTAAAATCAAATACATGAAAATCAGTTCACTCACCAACACATAATATGTTAAAGCAGAATCCCTGTGAGGTTGATTTGTTGACAAGCTGGTCAGGAAGACTATCAAACCCAACGTGCCCAGATAAAGACAAAGCTCTGAGGTCATCATTCGGTGACTATAAAAAAAAAAAAAGAGAAACATAGTTAACAAACCTGTGAAAAAAATGTTGCTATTAAATTTACATTGCAAAAGTGATTGAACAATTTAATTTTTGCAGTGGATACAATACTGAAATTATTTAATTCCCCATTGTATGCATGTGAGTTACATTTAGCTTTTAATATTCTAGTTTTTTTAATGTGTGTTTCTATTCCTTTTAGATTTAGCAAATAAACATTTTGAAAATGCATACCGGACAAAAAAATGTAGCAGGTGACAATACATTGTCATGATAACGTTCAACAGGAGACACCTGCAACCAATGCAAGTCAGGTGATTTTGTATCAATGATTAATCACTGCCAGTGACTAGCAGTGATTTTCCGCTAGCCATTTAATGGCTAGGGTTCGTTAGTAATTTGTCACTGCTACAAGTTAAAATTAGCGCATCACTGCAAATAAACGGCACTTCTTGACATGGCCATTTTAGAGGCTGCAGCAAGCTGGAAACCTTCTTACAACCAACCTTTAAATATTCTTGGACTATACACATGTGGAACGTAAACCCAGCAGAAGCTGAAAGGAACTATTGCATGTACAGAGTAATGTATGTATTGAAGCAAACATTCAATAACCTCTACACAATTCTGTCAGTTATTCAGGTGGAAAATCTACTTGTGCAACAGCTCCACCTGATTTGGTAGGAAGTAGCATACAACCACTGCTTGTGTCTTGAGAGGTGTTGGACACCACAGGTCTACCATTATGGCAGCTCGTCCAACTTCTATGAGGCAAGAGCATAGGCATTGCTCTTTGCTATGGGTCCTGGAACATCAGCAAATGCTTGAATCTTCAGATCTCATGATATCTGACCAAAGCCAAATCTGCTAAAAATCTGGCAGCCTAATCTTAAGCCTCATACCAACGGTACGATTGTTGTACAACAGAGCAACTGATTTTTGTCAAAAGGGCGTGTGCCAGGATCTTGTCTTGCATACCAACGTTACACAAATTGTCGTGCCACAAACACGAACGTAGTGACTTACAAGGAATTTTTGCTCTTGAGCGCCACCCTTTGGGCCCCTTCTGCTAATTTCGTGTTTGGAGAGCATTGATTCCGGGCATGCGTGTTTGTACTTTTGTGTGGCGGATTTGTGTACTGACCATCCGAAAATCTGACGTGGAAGCTGTCGTTTGACAAGAATTTACTAGCCTGTCATCCAACATTTGTTGGCCGAAAATTGGAGAACAATTTATGAAAGCAGCGTACTAATGGTAAGAACTTCGGACAACAGCCTGTCAAACGACAATCCCCCTCTGATTTTCGTACCGTGTGTACGAGGCTTCAGAGTTTATGTGCAGAAATATCTGGCAGTTAGCATATTCATAAAGGAAAGGTGATCTTCGATTATAGCTCAAAGTAGCCACACAAGCATGTTAACTGTTCAATCCTAGAATACAAAAGCACATGCTTAATACCACCTAGATCTGGGTGAAAAATTATCAGATAAAATAGTTGAGAGACAATGTTTAGTTTATCCAAATGCTAAAATTAATATAAATGTAAATGCTTAAAATGTATAGAGTACTGCAATAAAACTGACCTCCAGAAGCCTCGCATCCCCCAGCTAACCAGCAAAACGTTGCTTCATAGCTTTAGTGCAGTCATGCAATTCAGTTTTTGTTCCACTATCAGCAGTATGCATCTAACAACAGATTCCCCAGCTCTGAGATATATCACATGAAAATTCCAACAGTCTTACTACTATTCAAATCAGAAGGCACGCAAACTTTGTGATTTTCACACGCAAATCAATCAGGTAGTATGAGCTTGCCTTTGAGAGTAATATCTAGCAGATTGGGAAATTTTGGTAACTAATAGGTAATTCCTTTTTTTTGAGACAAAAAAACAATGATATTTTCATTGAATATGCTCTTTAGTAAAGTGTCAGCAGCCAATCTTGTGAGAAAAGTGGCAGCAAGTTCGAGTTTCATTGTGTATGGTCAGCAGGACTGGTGCAAGGATTTTTGACTACTCAGATGAAGGTGCATTTAACCACCCCCCCCCCCAACCTGGCGCCCTAAGGTGGCTGCCTAAGCAGTCTTAAGTCTTCTGGATTCTAATAAAAGCCTGTGGTTGATTCAGTGCAAGGCCCCTCGGCTGTTGCCTGTGGCCGGATCTCTCCTACAATATAAAACAAAAACCTCTTCCCCCTTCCTATTGTCAGCACACAGTAGTCATAGCGTTTTTAAAAGTTGTATTCATTAGTTACGTTAAGTGGTGCACACACAAAATATGTTTATATTTAGACCTCAGTTCATCTCAACTCCTGCACCTCCACACATCAACCCCAATGTCTGTATCTTCAGGCCTCAGATCACCCTAATTCCTGCAACTTCACATTTCAGGTCACCCCAATTGCTGCATCAAAGTCGTATTCTGCACTGTGTCCCCCTGCACACCAGTTCCCCACTGTACCACCCTGAATGCCTGTTTCCCCTGTACCCCCCACCTATCCTGCTCACCTGTTCTGCACTGCACCCCCCAGCTCTACTGCTGTAGCTCCCTCTACACGACGATTCCACCACTGTAGCTCCCCCATGCTTATGTTCTTCTAATGTACCTCCCTGCATGTCGGTTCCACAACTTTACTTCCTGCCTTGCACCCCTAAAATAAGCTTGTAGCACAATAAACTTGATTGCAGATTCCAAGTTTTTACTGAACAGGTGATTGGGCGCAGACTGAGCGCAACATTCTGCCTGTTCTCCCACTACCTGAGCCAGAAGCCGTGGTGGCTTCACCTGGAGGAGAGCAGCGCTGCTGCCTGTTCTACCACTATAGATCTCTGATGATCCAGGAGGAAGGATCGCGGAAAGCCAGGACATACTATCAGGGCTTCCATAGCTTCTGCCACGGTTCCCTATATTTTGCTGCACATCCAGCTGGCCGTTCTTTGTTCCAGCTCTCTCTCCTCCTGCTCTCACTGCTGCTGTTGGGGCTGCCTGAACTGCAAGGTGGGGATTGAGTGGAGTTTTAGCAGGGGAGCACACTCATCCTGCAGAGAGTCCCCATACAGCCAGCGCTTAAACAGTGAGAGACCTGGACAGCGCTGAGGGTGTAGATGAGGCAGCGTTTTGGGAGAGGAGAGAGGCAAGACACACATGATCAGAACCTGGAATGGGGGAAATGGAGAGGGCAAATGATGCACAGAGTCTGGGACATTAAGTGGTTAATACCAATGGTATTTGTAATATGCAGGATGAGGGGGTTAATGTATTGCCACTGGTCACTGATGCATTAGTGACCAGTGATAGTTAATTAACCCCCTTGTGCTACATTATGGCACCAGTGTCGGTGTTAACATTAACACTGGTGCCACTAAATCACCACAAAGAGGTTAATTAACTGCCACTGGTCACTAATGCATCAGTGACAGTACATTAACTCCTTCATGCTGCATATTACAAATACCATTGGTCATTAACACCCCCCCCCATCCAAATCCAAAGAGTTAACTCCATATGGAGATGGCAGTCTGCTTACTTGTGGGATTACAAGTGCTTGGATCCTCTTCGGCTCCTCTAGGTCACAGCTCAAGCAGCAGCACACTATGCTCCTCTCCTCCAGCCAGCCTCTCAGTGACGTCACGCCGGGCCAGGACTATGAAGCACCTGTCAGGCAGAGTATCTCCACTGACAGAAGTGAAGGGCTGGGCTATGCTAATGTTGTGCCGGGTACAGGAGTGCACTCGCCACATGGTTACAACTATTGCCGGTGTTCCGTCAAGAAAAGCCTCCCATCGAATAGTGCCCACAGATGTGCAGGACGGAGCTACACTTCAGCTGATTTGCCAATCAGCTGGAATGACGTGATCAGGGCGCAAACGCACATCCAAGGAGGCATCTCTCAATGGGAGAAACTAGAGCTGCACGATTCTGGCTAAAATGAGAATCACAATTTTTTTGCTTAGAAGATAGATCACGATTCTCGTGGCGTAACATCATCTTTCACATTAAAACAAAAAAAATGGGCTAACTTTACTGTTTCGTTTTTTTCATTGAAGTGTATTTTTTCCCGAAAAATTGCGTTTGAAAGACCGCTGGGCAAATACAGTGTGACATAAAATATTGCAGCAGTTGACATTTTATTCCCTAGGGTCTCTGCTAAAATATATATAATGTTTAGGGGTTCCAAGTAATTTTCTAGTAAAAAACATTGATTTTAACTTATGAAACAAGTGTTAGAAAAAGATTAAGACTTTAAGTGGTTAAACTTTCTGCATTTACACATTGTTTAACCACTTAACAACCGCCCTATAGCCAAATGACGGCTACAGGGCGGTTTCTTATCTCTGGGAGGCCGTCATATGACGTCCTCCCAGAATTCCGCCCTCGCGCGCCCCCCTGGGGCGCGCACTCGAGAGCATCCGTGACCGCCGGGTCATCACGGATCACGGTAAACGGCCGCTCATAGCGGCCGTTTACCACGTGATCGCTTCGTCAAATGACGGAGTGATCACTTGTAAACAAACCGGCGTCATGTTATGACGCCGGTTCCTCCCTCCCCCTCTCTGTACCGATCAGAACAGCGGAGGGGGAAGAGATCGGTGTCAGCAGCGATGTGGGCTGCATCTGCAGTGCCCACATCGCTGCTCACCGAAAATTAACCCCTCAATTCCCTGCAAATACTCTGCATTACTCTGCAATACCCTGCCATTACTCTGCATTACTCTGCAATACCATGCAACACTCTGCAATACCATGCAACACTCTGAAATACCATGCAACACTCTGAAATACCATGCAACACTCTGAAATACTCTGCAATACCCTGCAATACTCTGCAATACCCTGCAACACTCTGCAATACCCTGCAATACCCTGCAACACTCTGCAATACCCTGCAACACTCTGCAATACCCTGCAACACTCTGCAACACTCTGCAATGCTCTGCAACACTCTGCAACACCCACCAATACCCTGCAACACTCTGCAATGCTCTGCAACACCCGCCAATACCCTGCAACACTCTGCAATGCTCTGCAACACCCACCAATACCCTGCAACACTCTGCAACACCCGCCAATACCGTGCAACACTGCAATGCTCTGCAACACCCTCCAATATCCTGCAATGCTCTGCAACGCAATACTCTGCAACGCCATACTCTGAGATACCCAGCCATACCCAGCCATAGTCGGTGATACCCTGCAATACCCAGCCATAGACACCCCCCCCCCCCTTCCGCTGCCCTCCAGTGCTTCTACCGACTCGCCAATACGATCAAATCCAGAATCTTTTTTTTTTCCAGGCTTCCCAGCTTAGAGGTGAGATGCAGGGTCTTATTGACCCCATATCTCACTGTAAAGAGGACCTGTCATGCCATATTCCTATTACAAGGGATGTTTACATTCCTTGTAATAGGAATAAAAGTGATCAAAAAATAAATTTTTGGGGAAAAAAATGTCAAACTAAAATAAATAAAGTAAAATGAACAATACATTTATTTTATTTTTTTAAAGCGCCCCTGTCCCCATGTGCTCGCATGCAGAAGCGAACGCATACGAAAGTCCCGCCCACATATGAAAACGGTGCTCAAACCACACATGTGAGGTATCGCTGCGAACGTTAGAGCGAGAGCAATAATTCTAGCCCTAGACCTCCTCTGTAACTCAAAACATATAACCAGTAAAAAAAAAATGTAATTGTCGCCTATGGGGATTTTTAAATAGCGACGTTTGGCGCCATTCTACGAGCCTGTGCAATTTTGAAGAGTGACATGTTAGGTATCGATTTACTCAGTGTAACTTCATCTTTCACATTATGCAAAAATTGGGCTAACTTTACTGTGTTTTTTTTTTTTTTTTAAGCACAAAACTGTTTTTTTTCCAAAAAAAAGCATTCGAAAAATTGCTGCGCAAATACCGTGCGAGATAAAAAGTTGCAGCGACCACCATTGTATTCTCCAGGGTGTTTGCTAAAAAAACATATATAATGTTTTGGGATTCTATGTAATTTTCTAGCAAATAAATGATGATTTTTACATGTAGGAGAGAAATGTCAGAATTGTCCTGGGTGCTCCAGAACGCCTGATGGTGCTCCTTGCATGTTGGGCCTCTGTATGTGGCCGCACTGTGTAAAAGTCTCACACATGTGGTATCGCCGTACTCGGGAGTAATAGCAGAATGTGTTTGGGGTGTAATTTGTGGTATGCATATGCTGTGTGAGAAATAAACTGATAATATGACAATTTTGTGAGAAAAAAAAAAAAAAGTAAAAAAAATCTTGATTTTGCAAAGAATTGTGGGAAAAAATGACAACTTCAAAAAACTCATCATGCCTCTTACTAAATACCTTGGAATGTCTTCTTTCCAAAAAGGGGTCATTTGGGGGGTATTTGTACTTTTCTGGCATGTTAGGGTCTCAAGAATTGAAATAGGCCGTCAGTACTTCAGGTGTGATCAATTTTCAGATATTGGCGCCATAGCTTGTGGACTCTATAACTTTCACAAAGACCAAATAATATCCACCAATTTGTACTTATTTTTACCAAAGATATGTAGTAGTATAAATTTTGGCCAAAATTTATGAAGAAAAAATTACTAATCTGCTAAATTTTATAACAGAAACAAAGAAAAATTCATTTTTTTACAGAATTTTCGGTATTTTTTCTTTTATAGCACAAAAAATAAAAAACCCAGCGGTGATTAAATACCACCAAAAGAAAGCTCCATTTGTGTGAAAAAAAAGGACAAAAATTTCATATAGGTCCAGTGTTGCATGTAATTGTCATTCAAAATGTGAGAGCACCGAAAGCTGAAAATTGGTCTGGTTATTAAGGGTGTTTAACCACTTCAGGACCGCCGTATTGCCAATGTACGTCAACACAATGGCACAGGCAGGCACAATCACGTAGATGTATGTGCCTGCCTTCCAGCGGGTGGGGGGTCCGATCGGACCCCCTCCCGTTGGATACGACGGTCCGGTTCGCTCCAGGAGCGCTCCGTGATGAGGGGATGGCCGTTGGTTTTCGGCCACCCCCTCTGGATCGCTCCTGGCCAATGAGACGCTTCCTCCCACTGTGTATTGTTTACACAGGAAGGAGGAAGTGATGTCATTCTCCTCGGGGCGGTCTTTTTGACCGGACTATGAGGAGAAGACTAATAGTAAGTGTGCACCAACACTACACTGACATGTAGGTACACACAGGCACACAAACCCCCCCCAATCGCCCCCCGCCCCCCCTCCCCCCCAGTCACAGTGTCACTGATTGCATTGATCATTTCTTTACTGATCAATGCATTCAGTGTCAGTTGTGACAGTAAAAACTGTCAGGACAGTTAGTGTTAGGTCCAGGGTAGCCCCCTATCACCCCCCAATAAAGATTTAACCCCCTGATTGCCCCTAGAGTTAACCCTTTCACCCCCTTTTGCCAGTGTCACTAAGCGATCATTTTTCTGATCGCTGCATGTGTCGCTAGGTAGCTAGTTATTTTTTTAGGTTCACCGCCAGGTTTTTATATCGCTAGGTACCCCGATATACTACCCAATAATGGTTTTAACCCCCTGATTGCCGCTAGTTAACCCTTTCACCCCCTTTTGCCAGTGTCACTAAGCGATCGTTTTTCTGATCGCTGCATTAGTGTCGCTACAGTCGCTAGGTAGCTAGTTATTTTTTTAGGTTCACCGCCAGGTTTTTATAGCGCTAGGTACCCCGATATACTACCCAATAATGGTTTTAACCCCCTGATTGCCGCTAGTTAACCCTTTCACCCCCTTTTGCCAGTGTCACTAAGCGATAATTTTTCTGATCGCTGCATCAGTGTCGCTAGGTAGCTAGTTATTTTTTTAGGTTCACCGCCAGGTTTTTATATCGCTGGGTACCCCGATATACTACCCAATAATGGTTTTAACCCCCTGATTGCCGCTAGTTAACCCTTTCACCCCCTTTTGCCAGTGTCACTAAGCGATCGTTTTTCTGATCGCTGCATTAGTGTCGCTACAGTCGCTAGGTAGCTAGTTATTTTTTTAGGTTCACCGCCAGGTTTTTATAGCGCTAGGTACCCCGATATACTACCCAATAATGGTTTTAACCCCCTGATTGCCGCTAGTTAACCCTTTCACCCCCTTTTGCCAGTGTCACTAAGCGATCATTTTTCTGATCGCTGCATCAGTGTCGCTAGTGTCGCTAGGTAGCTAGTTATTTTTTTAGGTTCACCGCCAGGTTTTTATATCGCTGGGTACCCCGATATACTACCCAATAATGGTTTTAACCCCCTGATTTCCGCTAGTTAACCCTTTCCCCCCTTTTGCCAGTGTCACTAAGCGATCGTTTTTCTGATCGCTGCATTAGTGTCGCTACAGTCGCTAGGTAGCTAGTTATTTTTTTAGGTTCACCGCCAGGTTTTTATAGCGCTAGGTACCTCGATATACTACCCAATAATGGTTTTAACCCCCTGATTGCCGCTAGTTAACCCTTTCACCCCCTTTTGCCAGTGTCACTAAGCGATAATTTTTCTGATCGCTGCATCAGTGTCGCTAGTGTCGCTAGGTAGCTAGTTATTTTTTTAGGTTCACCGCCAGGTTTTTATAGCGCTAGGTACCCCGATATACTACCCAATAATGGTTTTAACCCCCTGATTGCTGCTAGTTAACCCTTTCACCAGCGATCACAGTATAAGTGTCACTGGTGACGCTGGTTAGCCAGTTAGTTATTTAGGTTCCCCGTCAGGTTTTTATATAGTGCCAGGGACCCCCATATACTACCTAATAAAAATTTGAACCCCCTGATTGCCCCTAGTTAACCCTTTCACCACTGATCACCGTATAAGTGTTACGGGTGACTCTGGTTAGTTTGTTTTTTATAGCATCAGGGCACCCACCATTTATTACCCAATAAAGGTTTAACCCCCTGATCACCCGGCGGGTGATATCAATTAGGTTTTAGGGTCAGGGTCTGCGTCGCCCCAGGCAGCGCTAGGTTAGTGCCAGTACCGCTAACACCCACACGCAAAGCATACACCTCCCGTAGTGCTATAGAATCTGAACAGATCAATATCTGATCTGATCAGATCTATACTAGCGTCCCCAGCAGTTTAGGGTTCCAAAAAAACGCATTGTTAGCGGGATCAGCCCAGATACCTGCTATCACCTGCGTTTTGCCCCTCTGCCCAGCCCACCCAAGTGCAGTATCGATCGATCACTGTCACTTACAAAACACTAAACACATAACTGCAGCGATCGCAGAGTCAGGCCTGATCCCTGCCATCGCTAACAGGTTTTTTGGTAGCATTTTATATTTAAATCCGGAAGGCAGTGCTTGGTTTTCGGGGTCCCGTACGTGGCTAGGCTCCCAAAAAGTCCCCCACATGTGGTATCCCCGTACTCGGGAGAAGCAGCAGAATTTATTTTGGGGTGTAATTTGACTTCTGCCCATAGCATGTGTGAGCAATATATCATTTAGTGACAACTTTGTGCAAAAAAAAAAAGTTTGTAATATTCCCGCAACTTTTGGCAAAATATAAAATATTCCATGGACTCAACATGCCTCTCAGTAAATAGCTTGGGGTGTCTACTTTCCAAAATGGGGTCATTTGGGGGGGTTTTGTGCTATTTTGGCATTTTATGGCCTTCGAAACTGTGATAGGTAGTGAGGAGTTAAATCAAAAATTTGCACCCTTAGAAATCCTGAAGGTGGTGATTGGTTTTCGGGGTGCCGTGCGCGACTAGACTCCCAAAAAGTCCCACACATGTGGTATCCCCATACTCGGGAGAAGTAGCAGAATATATTTTGGGGTTTTTTTTTTTGTCATTATTCAATCCCTTAGGACAAAAAAAATAAATATTCAATGGGCTCAACATACCCATCAGCAATTTCCTTGGGGTGTCTACTTTCCAAAATGGGGTCATTTGGGGGGGATTTTTACTGCCCTGCCATTTTAGCACCTCAAGAAATGAGATCGGCAGTCATAAATTAAAAGCTGTGTAAATTCCAGAAAATGTACTCTAGTTTGTAGACGCTATAACTTTTGCGCAAACCAAAAAATATACGCTTATTGACATTTTTTTTACTAAAGACATGTGGCTGAATAAATTTTGCCCTCAATGTATGACTAAAATTTAGTTTATTCGATTTTTCTTATAACAAAAACAAGAAAATATCTTTTTTTTTCGAAATTTTCGCTCTTTTTCCATTTATATCGCAAAAAAAAAAAATCGCAGAGGCAATCAAATACCATCAAAAGAAAGCTCTATTTGTGGGAAGAAAAGGACGCAAATTTCGTTTGGGTGCAATATTGCATGACCGCGCAATTACCAGTTAAAGCAGCGCAGTGCGAAATTGCAAAAAGACCTCTGGTCCTTAAGGTGTTTATTGGTCCGGAGCTGAAGTGGTTAAGTGCCCAGTGGTCAAGTGGTTAAAAACTTGGCAGACTTGATAGACTGCCCAGATGTTTTCTTTTGACAGCTGAGTGAGCAGATAAGTCTCTCCACTTGTTATATGAAAGAATCGGCAAACTCTGCAATAGAGATTGTCAGAGGGGTTGAACTGAGATCACGATTTTTTAACGATTAATTGTGCAGCTCTAGGAGATGATGTGTAGAACAGACGGTTTTGCCTGTGTGAAAGGGCGGGTTGCAACACACACAAAACCAGCTCTTCAGCACAACCACTAGACGCCCTCCAGCAGCAGCGATGTATAATCTGAGAACTATGGTCTCCCCTGCTGTTTGTATAGGTTTAAGTTGTGGCTGTGAAATGGTATCTCCCATCCATCGAGAGATGCCTCTTAAGATGTGCGCATGCGCCCTGGTTACGTCAGCCCAGCTGATCAGCAAATCAGCTGTTGTGCTGTCCCGTATGGCGCATGCGCAGTACATACCGGGCACTATTCAATGGGGGGCACTTCGACAGAACGCCAGCCAGTGGCCCGCCCGATGTGTTAGTCTCACACACAGATTTTAGAAGCACTTTGCCTGCGCTGCACCCCCTTTCCTTCAGTAAATTGCACAACACAGGGCATCCGTCCCTTCCGTTCCACCCTCCCCCCGACTCTGGTAGTCATGTATGTGGGAAAAGAGGGACATTTTTTTTTTCTTTTAGGGCTGTACTCCCTGCATATTTCCCCAAAATGGCCATCAATCCACACCCCACCTAACAAGATAACGGTGCTTGTGAACACCAGAGTCTAGAATGGGCAACATAAAAGTCAGCTAACAAAATCTGCATGTAAAACACATAATTTGGTCTCATCTACACAATCTTTCCCAGTCATTTTGTTTTGGTTATCTCAACCAACACAAAATCCTGTATTTTTCCACTTTCAGGGCAGCCAAGCTGAGAAACATATTTTTAGCAAAAATCTTGGCGAAAAGAGAAGCAAATCAACTTAAGGAATATTTTCTATTGTTAAACAGTGCTGGTCAGCCAATTTAATCAAACCAATTAGGAATGTGGCTAAAGACTCGCATACATAAAGATGCATGCACAAAGGTTGTTAAAACAAGAAGTATTCCTGACATGGCAAATTAATTTAATTTCCTGGCAAAAGGTTGCATGAAATAATCCTCCTGAAGATGAGCCAAATCTAAGTATTGCTTACTCAAATGGCGCTCCTGTTGTGAAAGGAAACGCCACACATATTATATCCTCCAATTTATAAAAGTGATCTAAAAATTAAGGGCACTTTGTTGCTACCTTGTAGAGGTAGTGAAAGGTAGGTTGACTTAAGGCAAATGTACAACAAAAGCCATTCAGTTCACCTGTGGTCCAAACCAGAGAGGTAAAGCATTGGCATAAAATCAGCTCTAAGAAGTTTTGCCAGGTTAATGAATCACATAGCATTACCAATATGTGCTCCTATATTATTCTACACTATATGGCCAAAAGTTTGAACATTATCCTCCAGATTACCAAGTCCAGGTGTTTCAAGCAGAAGTTAACTGGTAATGCTAAAAAAATTAAAAGACATTTTAAACCCGCACTTCCAAACTTGTGGCAATAGATAGAACTGTCCCCCTGTTCAGACATACTTGAATTTTTTTTCCAGATCAGTGGAGGTTGATATGGCTGCAAGGCTGGGAGGGGTCTATATTAATGCCCATGGTTTTGGATGTCCAAAAACTTTTACAAGTGTGATGGGCAGGTGTCCTCAAACATTTGCCTATGTAGTGTCTATGTTTATGATTAGTGCAGAATTTGTAATCCATTAATTCTTACCTAGGTGGATGTAGCACTGAAAACCAAGCAATCAAACATCGCCAATTGCTCGCTTCTGACAGCTCCCTGAGCAGAGAGTAGCTGTCAGTCACAGATCTCTGCTCTACCCCCTGCTAGCTCATTGGATAGCTGAACTGTGGAGGAGGTGGGAACAGCCTTCTCAGCCTCTCAGCAGCTCAATATTCTGTTTGCTTTGTTAGCAGCAGCTTGGCATTGAATGCCATTGTTGAGCCCATCATCTACTAGGACCCCCAGGTCCTTTTCCATCTTAGATTCCCCCAGTGAGTAGATTGCATTCATATTTTTGCCACCCAGATGCATGATTTTACATTTTTCTACATTGAACCTCATTTGCCATGTAGTTGCCCACCCCATTAATTTGTTCAAATCTTTTTGCAAAGTTTCCACATCCTGCGGAGAAGTTATTACTAGAGGTCGACCGATATATCGGCCGGCCGATATATCGGCCGATATTTGCCGTTTTTTAAATAATCGGCATCGGCCGATTCTGCTGATAAAAAGCCGATTCTACAGCGGGACTTTGAAATGACTTCTGTAAGAAGTCAGTGTGAGTTGCTGAGTTGTCATAGCAACACTTTCCTCCTCTCTGGGCAGACTGCCAAGAAAAGAACTAAATGTTACAATGTTTACACTGAATGAATGAAGTCATCTCTGTGTAGACGTTCTCAGTTTAACCATTTAAATACTTTTCTTACACTTGTTGCCTACAAGTAAAAATCCTGTATTTTCTGCCAGAAAATCACTTAGACCCCCAAAAATTATATATATTTTTTTTTAGCAGAGATCCTAGGGAATAAAATAGCGGTTGTTGCAATATTTTATGTCACACGGCATTTGCACAGAGGTCTTTCAAATGCATTTTTTTGGGAAAAAAATACACCATTTAAAAAATAAAAATAAAATAAAAACAGTAAAGTTAGTCCATTTTTTTTTTTTTTGTCCAAAAGTTTTGACTACCCGTTTTTATTTAATATATAGGTTTTTTTTTTTTTTTTTAATCTAGATCATACATACAAGTAAACTGATTGGAGGTTTGTTTTGTTTAATAAATGTTTAAGTGTAAGAAATTTTCTGTATCACTAATGAAGGCTGCTTTCACACTGGAGCGGGCAGGCGTTGATGGTAAAACGCAAGTTTTAGCGGCGCTTTACCATCATTTTAGCGGTGCTATTTGGCTGCTAGTGGGGCACATATAACCCAGCTAGCGGCCAAGGAAGAGGTTAAATGCGCCCATGAAGCACCGCTTCGGCAGTGGTGCCCATTCATATCAATGGGCAGGAGTGGTGGAGGAGCGGTATACACCACTCCAAACGTGCTGCTTGGAGGACTTTTTTTTTAAGATCCTGCCAGCGCATCGCCTCAGTGTGAAAGCACTCTGTCTTTCACACAGACTGCAGGGGAGCCATTTTACAGGCACTTTACAGGTGCTATTTTTAGCCCAAAAGCACCTTAAAAAACGCCCCAGTGGGAAAGGTGTGTTAGATCAAGGGGGATTAAAAATAAATAAATAAAATAAAATAAAATCGGCCTAACATATCGGCCCAAAAAAATCGGCATTATATATCGGCTATCGGCCACCATGATTTCTAAATATCGGCATCGGCATCGGCCAGAGAAAAACCCATATCGGTCGACCTCTAGTTATTACCCTGCTTAGTTTCCGTAAATACAGAGATTGAACTGTTTACCCCATCCTCCAGGTCATTTATGAACAAATTAAATAGGATTGGTCCCAGCACAGAACCCTGGGGGACCCCACTACCCACCCCTGACCATTCCAAGTACTCCCCATTTATCACCACCCTCTAAACTCGCCCTTGTAGCCAGTTTTTAATCCATGTACTCACCCTATGGTCTATGCTAATGGACCTTATTTTGTACAGTAAACGTTTATGGGGAACTGTGTCAAATGCTTTTGCAAAATCCAGATACACCACGTCTACGGGCCTTCCTTATCTAGCTGGCAACTTAAGTTAATAGATTGGTTTGGTAAGAACGATTCTTCATGAATCCATGCTGATTACTGCTAATGATACTGTTCTCATTACTAAAAATCTTGTATATAGTCCCTTATTCCCTCCAAGAGTTTACATACTATTAATGTTAGGCTAACTCAGTGTTTCTCAAATCCAGTCCTCAGGCCCCCCCAACAGGTCATGTTTTCAGGTTTTACATTATTTTTCACAGGTGATTTGATCAGTTTCACTGCCTTAGCAATTACCACAGCCGTTTCATCTGAGGGAAATCCTGAAAACATGACCTGTTGGGGGGCCTGAGGACTGGATTTGAGAAACACTGGGCTAACTGGTCTGTAATTCCCAGGGATGTATTTTGGGCCCTTTTTAAATGTTGGTGCTACATTGGCTTTTCTGCAATCAGCTGGCATCATTCCATCAGTAGACTGTCAGTAAAAATGGTCTGGCAATTACTTGACTGAGGTGCAAGCCACCTGGTCCCGGTGATTTATTAGTGTTAAAGGGGTTGTAAAGGTAAATGTTTTTTCACCTTAATGCATTCTATGCATTAAGGTGAAAAAAACATCTGACAGTGCCTGCACCCCCAGCCCCCCAGTTTTACTTACCTCACCCCTCGAAAGTCCCGCGCTCGTCCCCCGACGTCCTTTCCACCGTTTAGCCTGGCCGCTGATTGGCTAGATGGAAAGCAGCGCAGCCATTGGCTCACGCTGCTGTCAATCACATCCGATGACGCAGCGCGCCGGGGGGCTATAGCGACCGGCTGTATCACGGGAGCGTGCCCGCAGATGCTTCTCACCATGCAAGGGAGCTCGCATGAACGTGAGAAGCACATGCGGGAGGAAGCCGAGACAGCCGCCGAGGGACCCCAGAAGAACAGGTTCGGGGCCACTCTGTGCAGAACGAGATGCACAGTGGAGGTAAGTATAACATGTTTGTTATTTAATAAAAATTATAATTCACTTTACAATCCCTTTAAGTTTCCCAAGTCTAATTTTAATTCTGTCCTCTGTTAACCATGGAGGTGCTATCTGTGATGTGTCATGAGGATAAACACTGCAGTTTTGGTTACTGAAGCCGCCCGATTCGCTCGTGAAGACTGAGGAGAAGAATAAATTCAATACCTTCGCCATCTCCCCATCCTTTGTAACCAGATGTCCTTCCTCATTCTTTATGGGGCCAATATGGTCTGTTCTCCCTTTTTTACTGTTACATACTTAAAGTGGTTGTATATATAGAATAAGGCTTACCTGTAGCTAAAAAAAATATCTCCTAAACCTGTACGGTTTAGAATATATTCCCCCTGCAATGAGCCGCTGACTGCAGCAGCGCATGCACACAGGGGATTCTTGGCTGAAAGCCTGGCAGACAACAGACCTTGCCGGAAAGAAGTCTCCCACGCGCATGCGCGGGAGTGACGACATCGTGGCTTCAGCCACTCATATTGCTGGAGCCACGATACCCAGAAGACACGCCGAGGCAACATGTCAGCTACCTCGGCAGGTGAGATACCGACGCCTTATTCTAAGGTGAGTATTTCATAATAAGCTAGTATGCGGTGCATTATGCCTTTTGCCTTACAGGTGTAGAAAAAAAACAAAAAACATGTCAGTGGGTTTACTACCGCTTTAAAGAATTTCTTGGGATTTTTTATGCTCTCCGCTATGTGTCTTTTATGTTCCATCTTAGCCGTCCTTATTGCATCCTTACATTTCTTGTTGCAGTCTTTATAAAGTCTGAATGCTGATGATGATCCCTCAACCTTGTATTTTTTGAAGGCCTTCTCCTTTGCTTTTATATGCATTTTTCAATTGGAGTTAAGCCATCCAGGACTTTTATTCGCTCTTTTAAATTTATTACCTAATGGGGTGCATTGGCTAATGCCCTTATTTAATATGCTCTTAAAGCAAACCCATCTCTCCTCCGTGTTCTTTGTTCCTAAGATTTTATCCCAATTCATGGCTTCTAGCAAGGCTCGTAGTTTAGGGAGGTTGGTTCTTTTGACATTCAGTGTCTTTGTATTCCCCTTATGTTTCCTATTTGTGTGATTTATACTGAAGCCAATTGACTTGTGATCGCTGTTACCTAAACTGCCCCATATTTCCACATCCGTGATCAGATCTGTATTTTTGGTACTCAGTAGATCCAGTAACGCTTTATTTCTAGTTGATGCGTCTACCAGCTGACCCATAAAATTGTCCTGCAAGATGTTTAGGAACTGTGGAGCCTTAGATGAATGTGTGATTCCCTCTGCCCGGTCTATGTCTGGATAGTTAAAATCCCCCATTATGATAACACTTCCCATCCTTGCTGCTAATCCAAATTGTGATAGGAGATCTGTTCCCCTTTCCTCCCTCAGGTTAGGGGGCCTATAGCATACTACCAGTATTATTTTCCCCTTAGAGCCGGTTCACACTGCGGGCGATGCGAGGCGACACGACTCGCCTCGCTCTGGCAAGTCGCCCCCGTTCTGTACAATGGAACCGTTCTGAGAGGAGCGACTCGAGTCGCTCCGACTCAGAAAAAAGGTTCCTGTACTACTTCTGGGCGACTTGCATTGACTTCTATACAGAAGTCATCTGCAAGTTGCCGCTGAGGTCGCGGCAGGTCGCGGCGAGGCAAGTCGGTGTCGCCTCGCATCGCCTGCAGTGTGAACCGGCCCTTAGCGTCATCCTGCTCTACCCATAAGGATTACACCTCCTCCCTAGTTCCCTTAGTGATGTCATCTCTCACATTCACTTGTACATAATTCTTGATATATAGGAATACCCCTACCCCTTTTTTACCCTCTCTATCCTTGTGAATGTTTGCCAGCCAATCATAAGAGCTGTTGAACCAGGTCTCTAAAATTCCCACAAAATCCAAATCCCCCTCATACAACAGTATCTCTAGTTCACCCATCTTGTCCGCCAGGCTCCTGGCATTGGTGAACATGCCACGCAGTTTAGACCATATCAAAGAATGACCATTATATGACAAGTACATTTGACCAAAATACATCACAATACAAGTATATGTTATTTGTTTTATTATATGATTAAACATGCTGCATATGTAATAACCAGAATAAAAGCAGCACAGAACGAAATAATACAGTACAGAAATGCAAACAATTTTATTCTATATAATCCCATCAGACAATCTGGCACTTAAAAGTTCGATCTCTGGAGATTTTTTTGCTTGGACTTTTCAAAGTTATCTGACGTAATCGAAATGTATTACAGACAAATGTCT
The DNA here is from genome assembly GCF_037356315.1 of Lithobates pipiens. Taxonomy (NCBI): domain Eukaryota; kingdom Metazoa; phylum Chordata; class Amphibia; order Anura; family Ranidae; genus Lithobates; species Lithobates pipiens. The sequence goes on from NW_027507718.1 coordinate 194,112,869, forward strand.
AAAATTTTAGCTATAATTTTACACCACAAGTAATGACCATCTGCTACAGACTAACGTTTTCCCAGTATTATATTTTGGCTGTCAGCACCCATATCTCTTCTACATTAATTGAAGGTTATCATAAAATACAGAATGAGATTACCCCAGTGTGGAAATCTTAGAATAAAATGCTTCTCTGGAGTGCAACAATAACATTCAAAAATGTCCTCTTTCATCGAACGCATGGACAGAATTATCTTTTACATAAAAGATCACAAACTGGGATTCAAATCATAAAGGAGGAGTATGCAGTGTTGCCAGACATGTTAATACACAAAGATTAATTTCTAATTGAGTCAAATTCCTTTCGATTACAGCAATAATTAATACAACAGAGCACCTTGAACAGCACTATAAGCGATTACAAGGTTTCGTGAGTGCAATCCGGAGCTGCTCTGTGTCTGTCCATATAGAAATGGTACATATGATATGATAGTACATATGATGGTTTATTTTTTGTATTTATGTTAAGAAATAAAAACATTATCAAAATATGGTTCCAGAGGAACTTTATGGCAGGATTCCCAGGTATTATTTAAATGAAAGCTTCAGATTATTAAAAAAAAAAAAAAACAATTACCGTATTTATCGGCGTATAACACACACTTTTTCCCCCTTAAAATCAGGGGAAAGTCGAGAGTGTTATACGCCGACCCCCGACGATTGTAAGCGGAGGAGCGAGCGCCGCCGAGATACACATAGCTGAGTGTACTCGGCTAGGCTCTGCTCCGCTCACAGTCATGCCCAGTCCCGCCCTATGATGGACATAACACAGGGACTGGGCGTGAATGTGAGCAGAGAAGAGAGGAGCCGAGCATATGCAGAGTACACTCGGCTATGTGTATCTCGGCGGTCACCGGCTCCGCTCACAGTCCCTCCATTGGACCTGTGTTATGTCCATCATAGGGTGGGCCTGGGAGGGACAGCGGGAGGAGCCGTGCCTAGCCGAGTATGCTCAGATTTGTGTATGTCGGCAGCGTTCGGCTCCTCTCACAATCAGCGGAGATTGGAGCCAAATTTAAATAACAAAGCTGCAATGACACTGGACAAGGCTGCAGATGGACACTGATAAGGCTGCATTGATGGACATTTAAATGTAAGTTTTTTCCCTTAAACTTCCCTCCTAGAAGTTTTTTTCCTTAAAATTCCCTCCTAAACTTGGCGTGCGTGTTATACGCCAATAAATACGGTACATTTATATAAGATTTCTACTGAATGTGTTTATACAGTGCTGTGAAAAAGTATTTGCCCCTGGCTGATTTTTTTTTTTTTTGTTGCATATTTGTCACACTTGATGATTCAGATCATGAAACAAATTAGTAAATCCAAAATGCAGTTTTTAATTGATCATTGGATTTATTAAGGGAAAAAAGCTGTCCAAACCTGCATGGCCCTATGTAAAAAATGAATTGCTAAATCTCTTCTCCCTCCGGTTTTCTCCCTTCTCTGTTTTTTCTCCCTCCTCCGGTGATGTCTTCTCCCTCCTCTGGGGATGTGTTCGTCCCCTGTCTTCTTCTGCTGGCTCTTCTGATGCCCTTCGGTGTCTTCTTTCTCCAATCTTCTCCCAATGTTAGCTCCCGCAGTTGTGCGAGCTCTGCTCTCTGCAGTTTTTTTTTATAAAAACAGAAAATAGATCCCGCGCCTCCTAATTTCTAAGCTAAGTTCAAAGGTATGTGCAAAATATTGTGATACATTTATCACACCATATAAAATATGACATTTTGTCAATAACAAACAGAAGCTGCATTCATTTAAACCCTACCAATGAATAAGTACCAGCCTGCCTATAAAACCACAAAATAAAATAGTTATACCTGTGAACTGGCAAATCGCATATAATAAATACCAATATTGTACTTAGCACTGTGAATGCCTATCTAGGTGTATCAATCAGAATCAGTGTACAAATCTTAAATTAAATAACATTTGCAAGTGAACCAAACAACAAAAGTAGGGATGCACGGAAATTTCGGCCGCCGAAACATATCAGCCGAAAATGACCCTTTCGGCAAAAAGCCGAAAGAGAATTTTTGCTGATACTGGTGCCGAAAATAGGGCAGGGTCTGCTGGGCTCGGCCCCGTCCCTGGTGCTGCCCATCACGGGGATGTGTCATTCTGGAGCGCCCTTTTTCCTCTCCTCCTCCCCTCCCTCCCTCCTCACCCATGCTGCAGGCAGCCTGTGGGGTCTCGCCAAGTCCCCCTCTCCCCAGCTGTGGCTGCATATGGCTCCTCAGCCGATGTGTAAATTGGCTGTGCAGGAGCTTGGTCACGCTGTTTACTGTGAAAGTGAAAGCAAAGGAGAGATGTCTAGCAGTGTGTGCTGTGCTCTCTGCCTCCCCCTACAGTGGAGTACCCAGCATGGAGATTAAGGTACAGAGCTGCAGCTGCTAAATTTAAAAAAAAGACTATCTATATATATATATATATATATATATATATATATATATATATATATATACACACACACACACAGTGCCTTGCGAAAGTATTCGGCCCCCTTGAACTTTTCAACCTTTTGCCACATTTCAGGCTTCAAACATAAAGATATAAAATTTTAATTTTTTGTGAACAATCACCAACAAGTGGGACACAATTGTGAAGTGGAACGAAATCTATTGGATATTTTAAACTTTTTTAGCAAATAAAAAACTGAAAAGTGGTGCGTGCAAAATTATTCGGCCCCTTTACTTTCAGTGCAGCAAACTCACTCCAGAAGTTCAGCGAGGATCTCTGAATGATCCAATGTTGTCCTAAATGACTGATGGTGATAAATAGAATCCACCTGTGTGCAATCAAGTCTCTGTATAAATGCACCTGCTCTGTGATAGTCTCAGGGTTCTGTTGAAAGCGCAGAGAGCATCATGAAGACCAGGGAACACACCAGGCAGGTCCGTAATACTGTTGTGGAGAAGTTTAAAGCCAAATTTGGATACAAAGATTTCCCAAGCTTTAAATATCCCAATGAGCACTGTGCAAGCGATCATTTTGAAATGGAAGGAGTATCAGACCACTGCAAATCTACCAAGACCTGGCCGTCCCTTTAAACTTTCAGCTCAGACAAGGAGAAGACTGATCAGAGATGCAGCCAAGAGGCCCATGATCACTCTGGATGAACTGCAGAGAACTACAGCTGAGGTGGGAGAGTCTGTCCATAGGACAACAATCAGTCGTATACTGCACAAATCTGGCCTTTATGGAAGAGTGGCAAGAAGAAAGCCATTTCTCAAAGATATCCATAAAAAGTCTTGTCTAAAGTTTGCCACAAGCCACCTGGGAGACACATCAAACATGTGGAAGAAGGTGCTCTGGTCAGATAAAACCAAAATCGAACTTTTTGCCCACAATGCAAAACGATATGTTTGGCGTAAAAGCAACACAGCTCATCACCCTCAACACACCATCCCCACTGTCAAACATGGTGGTGGCAGCATCATGGTTTGGGCCTGCTTTTCTTCAGCAGGGACAGGGAAGATGGTTAAAATTGAGGGAAAGATGGATGCAGCAAAATAGAGGACCATTCTGGATGAAAACCTGTTGGAGTCTGCAAAAGACCTGAAACTGGGACGGAGATTTATCTTCCAACAAGACAATGATCCCAAACATACAGCAAAATCTACAAAGGAATGGTTCACAAATAAACGTATCCATCGACGTTGCGCCACCCGCAGCGGGCTTGTGGCGTGCCATCAGGCGCGCCTGCGCCCGCTGCGCTGCTGTTACCACACTCGCGGGCTTTGTTGGGACCGCCGACAGTCATCGGCCTTTGGCCAGGGCCCCTCCCACCTGTTCTGCTCAGCACGCGCGACGTGGGCGGGCTATCCTGCGGCGGCGCCTATATATGGACGCCCATCATGTTATGAGGGAATACGGCACCCGAGACGCACTATTGGGGCGGCTTTTGTCCTTCACCACACCATGCTTTTCTTAAAGCCATATTAGGTAAATAGTATTATTTTAGGCACCTTCACTCTCCACACCTCTCCACAACTAATTTGGTCCCCCCTTCTCTTTCTCTGGATAATTATCACTTCACCTTTATTACATAGTTCACATTATTCTCCCCCTTTTTGTTTCCCCCCCATTTTTGTTTTTTACACCCCTGTTTACACCCCTTATTATTCTATTTGGCACTCTTCCTCCCAACACACACTCTCTTCTCATCCACATACTTGCACACACTTCACATTCTCATTTGCCATCTTCCCCCTAGGGTGCCTCGTGGTCCTGTGTATCCTCGATGGGTGCCTCTGTTTGTCCCCGCGGCGGGGGGCATCTGCCCCAACTCCCGGTTGCAGTCTCCTTGGATGGCTTACCACTCCTGCCCTTCCACCACTAACAAACATATTTTAGTGAGTATTCTAGCCCTTCAGGGGATGTATCTGCCCCTGATGTACCCTTTAACCATGGTGACTCATTATATCATTTTAACCTTAGAAACGTGACGTGTCTGCTCCTGATGAGTGGTCTTGAACCACGAAACGCGTCGAGCTACCAGCCATCTTATATTTACCAATTTCATTGGACAACATATGAATTACCCCTTTAACAGGATTTTTGAGGTCCGAGATCGGGCAGGCATGATCGAGCAATAATTGTTTACCTGATTTGACACTGGTGGTCCCTTGATTGTACCAAGCAATGATATCTGTACCATTTTTATTACTTGTTCTACCTATCTTGCCATTTGATATCATAGTCTGTATGTTTTCACTGGTTATCAGTGTCACTATCCATTCTAGATATTTTGTCAAATATTAATAGGATACTGTTTTATACCATTGTTTTGTATATGAATTATTAAACCGCTTATTTATCCACCATTTTGTGTTGTCTTGCAAACCATGTGCTTCATTTAAAGTTACCAACTCCTTTTCTTTCAAATCGCTAGCAATTCGCCCGCGTGCTGAAAAATATATAGTCATAATGACAGGGATGGAAATACATGACCTTACCAGGCCGTAATTTCATTTAAAGTCCCAAAATTTTTCCCTCTCCCCCCTTTCTCTCCAGGTGTTAGAATGGCCAAGTCAAAGTCCAGACCTGAATCCAATCGAGAATCTGTGGAAAGAGCTGAAAACTGCTGTTCACAAACGCTCTCCATCCAACCTCACTGAGCTCGAGCTGTTTTGCAAGGAAGAATGGGCAAGAATTTCAGTCTCTCGATGTGCAAAACTGATAGAGACATACCCCAAGCGACTTGCAGCTGTAATCGCAGCAAAAGGTGGCGCTACAAAGTATTAACGCAAGGGGGCCGAATAATTTTGCACGCCCCACTTTTCATTTTTTTATTAGTTAAAAAAGTTTCAAAAATCCAATAGATTTCATTCCACTTCACAATTGTGTCCCACTTGTTGGTGATTCTTCACAAAAAATAAAAATGTTATATTTTTATGTTTTGAAGCCTGAAATGTGGCAAAAGGTTGAAAAGTTCAAGGGGGCCGAATACTTTTGCAAGGCACTGTATATATATGTTTGTATGTATGCATGTGTGTGTGTTTTTGTTATATGTGTGTATTATATGTGTACATGTTTACAGTGGTGTGAAAAAGTGTTTGCCCCCTTCTTCATTTCCTGTTCCTTTGCATGTTTGTCACACTTAAGTGTTTCGGAACATCAAACCAATTTAAATAATAGTCAAGGACAACACAAGTAAACACAAAATGCAATTTGTAAATGAAGGTGTTTATTATTAATGGTGAAAAAAAATCCAAACCATCATGGCCCTGTGTGAAAAAGTGATTGCCCCCTAAACCTAATAACTGGTTGGGCCACCCTTAGCAGCAACAACTGCAACCAAGCGTTTGCGATAACGTGCAATGAGGCTTTTACAGCGTCCTAGAGGAATTTTGGCCCACTCATCTTTGCAGAATTGTCCTAATTCAGTTACATTAGAGGGTTTTTGAGCATGAACTGCCTTTTTAAGGTCATACCACAACATCTCAATAGGATTCAGGTCAGGACTATGGCTAGGCCACTCCAAAGTCTTCATTTTGTTTTTCTTCAGCCATTCGGTGGTGGACTTGCTGGTGTATTTAGGATCATTGTCCTGCTGCAGAACCCAAGTTCGTTTCAGCTTGAGTACACGAACAGATGGTCGGACATTCTCCTTCAGGATCTCTTGGTAGACAGCAGAATTCATAGTTCCTTTTATCACGGCAAGTCTTCCAGGTCCTGAAGCAGCAAAACAGCCCCAGACCATCACACTACCACCACCATATTTTACTGTTGGTATAATGTTCTTTTTATGAAATGCAGTGTTCCTTCTACGCCAGATATACTTGGACACACACCTTCCAAAGAGTTCCACTTTTGTCTCATCGGTCCACAGAATGTTGTCCCAAAAGTCTTGGGGATCATCAAGATGTGTTGTGGAGAAATTGAGACGAGCTTTGATGTTCTTTTTGCTCAGCAGTGGTTTTCTCCTTGGAACTCTGCCATGCAGGCCATTTTTGCCCAGTCTTTTCCTGATGGTGGAGGCATGAACGCTGACCTTAACTGAGGCAAGTGAGGCCTGCAGTTCCTTGGACGTTGTTGTGGGGTCTTTTGTGACCTCTTGGATGAGTCGTCGCTGCGCTCTTGGGGTAATTTTCCTGGGAAGGTTCACCACTGTTCCATGTCTTCGCCATTTGTGGATAATGGCTCTCACTGTGGTTCGCTGGATTCCCAAAGCTTTGGAAATGGCTTTATAACCCTTTCCAGACTGATAGATCTCAATTACTTTCTTTCTCAATTGTTCCTGAATTTCTTTGGGTCTCGGCATGATGTGTAGCTTTTAAGGATCTTCTGGTGGACCTTACTGTGTCAAGCAGCTCCTATTTAAGTGATCCCTTGATTGTGAACAGGTGTGGCAATAATCAGGCCTGGGTGTGGCTAGAGAAATTGAACTCAGGTGTGGACAACCACAGTTATAGTATGTTTTAACAAGGGGGGCAATCACTTTTTCACACAGGGCCATGATGGTTTGGATTTTTTTTCACCTTTAATAATAAACACCTTCATTTACAAATTGCATTTTGTGTTTACTTGTGTTGTCCTTGACTATTGTTTAAATTGGTTTGATGTTCCGAAACACTTAAGTGTGACAAACATGCAAAGGAACAGGAAATGAGGAAGGGGGCAAACACTTTTTCACACCACTGTATATGTGTGTGTTTGTGTGTTATATGTATGTGTGCATTATATGTGTGCGTTATATGTGTGCAAGTGTGTGTTTTATGTGTGCATGTGTGTGTTATATGTGTGCAAGTGTGTTTTATGTGTGTATGTTTTCTATATATGTGTGTGTTATATGTGTGCATGTGTGTTATATGTGTGTATGTTTATGTTATGTGTGCATGTGTGTGTATTATATGTGTGCATGTGTGTATGTTTATATATGTGTGTGTTTTTATGTGTATGTTTATATGCACTGGTGAGGCACAGGCAGGCTACATGACGGGCACTTGTAGGCTGCTGGGCACAGCGAGGCTGCATTGATCTCCTTTACCATGTCCCCAGTCTCTGACCATCTCCTGTAGCATGCCTCCAGTCTCTGACCATCTCCTGTACCATGTCCCCAGTCTCTGACCATCTCCTGTACAATGTCCCCAGTCTCTGACCATCTCCTGTACAATGTCCCCAGTCTCTGACCATCTCCTGTACCATGTCCCCAGTCTCTGACCATCTCCTGTACCATGTCCCCAGTCTCTGACCATCTCCTGTAACATGTCCCCAGTCTCTGACCATCTCCTGTATAGAATTTTTTTTTTTTAAACAGTCAAAATATTTTTTAAAAACAGTCAATTTCAGTATCGGTTTTGGTTTTCTGTTTTTTTGACTATTTTTTAAAAATGGTCAATTTCGGTATCGGTTTCGGTTTTCGGGATCAAGGAAGATTTATTTTCAGTATCGGTTTCGGCACCAAAAAACCCATTTGGTGCATCTCTAAGTCCATATATATGTGAATCTTGTGCCCGATTTTTCCAAACCATCAATGTAAAACCTTCACCACTTATGGATATCACCCGAGAAGTGCTCAAAAAAACTGGGTGTCAGCTTACCAGATGAAGTTGACCTAATTAATGAAAAAAGGTCAAGCAGGCTTTTGCAAGACAATCCTTGCTGTGCCGGAGAGATCTGTGGATCAGATACCCAGTCCTCAGAATATGGCGCTCACGGATGGAATATGAAATAAAATGCAAAGGAACCAAAAATAGTGTAATCCCATTTATTTTAAAAGGTTAAAAACAAGAAAAATGCCAAATGGCTGCTTACATATCCTGTGCCATTGCCCGGCACTGAGGCTGAGAAGCGCTGCTTATTTGCATGGTATCCCACAGTATTGCACTGACAAGCGGTGTGCGTTCCACCTACGACGGGGAGACATCAGGTACCGGATATGATGTAATTGCATGATCAAAGTACGGCCGGTCCCCGCCACTCCACTCCCCAGCTCAGTGCTCCAGTGAGCGTGGGGGGGGAGGGGGCAGAGCAGAGAGCTGATGATTGTCAGGTAGCAGCTCTCTGCTCGGGGAGCTGAGAGAACCGAGCAATCAGCGGTGTTCGATTGCTCAGTTCTCAGTGCAGAGGCACCAGGGGACAGATGTAGCATCGGTCCAATGCTGCATCCACCTAAGGAAAAAAGAAAAAAAAACTAGCGGTGCACCGAAATTTTGCCGAAAATTATCGACCGAAAATGGCGTTTTCGCTAGGTGGCCAAAAGAAAAAAAGTGGCTATAATGGAGCCGAAAAAGGGGCAGGCCATCCCGCTGGGTGCCGAGCCTGTATTATCCCTGTGCTCCCTTGTCAGTCTTCCCTCCCTCCTGCTGTTCTCATGATTGTCATGAGATGCCGCCTCCCCTGTTCCTAGTAGCGTTATCTCACGATGTGTGTCAGAGATCTGAAATCGCCGTGCAGCCACTGTAACGATGTCCTGCCTCCTAGACAGCCTCTTGTGATAGACAGCACACTGATCCAACACTAGGAATTATTGTGCCGCGTGTCATAGGAGGAGGGACATCGTTACAGCAGTTGTGCAGCGATTCAGATCCAGCTCTGACACACAGCGTGACATTGCATTACCAGGCACTGTTAGGCTGTACATGATGGGCACTGGTAGGCTGTACATGATGGCCACTGGCAAGCTACATTTCATGAGCACTGGTAGGCTGTACATGATGGGCATCGGCAGGCTGCATTTCATGGGCACTGGCAGGCTGCATGTCATGGGTACTGATAGTCTGTACATGATGGGCACTGGCTTGCTGTATTTCATGGGCGATGGTAGAATGTACATGATGGGCACTGGTGGGCTGCATGTCATGGGCATAGGCAGGTTGCTGCATCTGATGGGCACAGGTACTGGTGAGGCTGCATGAAGGGCACAGACAGGCTGCTGCATCTGATGGACACAGGCAGGCTGCTGCATCAGACTGGTAGGCTGCATCTGACAGGCACTGGTGAAGCTGCATGGATCTCTTGTATCAAGTCTGCAGTCTCTGACTGTCTCCTGTATCATGTCTGCTAGAGGTGCACCAAATGCAATTTTTGCTTATACTATTAGCAGTGTGTTTAAGTTTATGTAGGAGATGGCAGACATAATACAAGAGATGGTTACAGACCATGGCCATGATAAAAGAGATGGTTAGAGACTGTGGACATGATACAAGAGATGGTTAGAGACTGCGGACTGCATTTTTCCTGACCTGTCTTGCAGGTGCCAATAATGGCCAACAATAAATTCATATTAACTTAAATTGATGATATTAAAACGTAGAATATAATACAGCTGCATATAAAAATATAAATATTTTTAAAAAACTGTAATTTTCGGTATTGGTTTTCGGCCTAGTGCATCCAATTTTGGTTTCGGCACCAAATTTTCTATTCAGTGCACCCCTAAAAAAAAAAAAAAAAAAAAAAAAAAAACACACTTCTCTTTTAAGTGTAACAAATATGCAAAAAAATCAGGAAGGGGGTAAATACATTTTTACAGCAATGTTTGGTAGAGACAACAACAAGCCATCATTGCATTATATTGCAGTATACAGCATCTTAGGCTTGAATAAAAGCAGAAATAATTTCCACGGTTTCTAAAATTAGCAAAAAATGTTAACTTGCAGATGAAACAAACGTCATATAGCAGAGCAATATAATTCATTCCATAATGATATACAAGACATTTATCACCATTTTCCATCAGAGTTTAAATAGAATGTTTCCATAGAAACATCCTGACTAGTCCTCAGTTTTATACTATTATTTAAGCATGCCACGCTTCACACACCAGATATGGTTATAAAGGAAATGCTCAAGCCTGTGATACTTTTTGCTCACATTTCCCTTTTACATACACAGATAAAAGGAAACATTTGAACAGCATTCAAGAGAAAGCCTGTGCTAACTTTGAAAAGTAATTTACTGTATTGTACAATGTACTAAAGACGGTCACGCTGGCTCAAATTTATCTAAATTAATCCTATCACGTGGAAGAACAAAGTTAGGCCCCTTTCACAAATGTGGATCTGTTATACGGACTTCGCTTCCTCAACGGAGATCGCTCTGTTGAATCCCACTGAGCCAGCGGATGACAAGTCCGTCTCCGCTCACTGTGCAGGGATGGACCTGTCAGATCTCCGCTCTCCTCTATGGGGGGGGGGGGGGGAAATCGGATGAAAATGGACCGACTGTTCGCTTTCTTCCGCCGTACAAGCGCAACCATGTGCACGAGTGCCAGCAGGGGGATTTGTGTGTGTAAACAAGCAAATCCCTGTGCTATCAGAAGAGAGGAGACATGTCATTTGTTCCTAGTAAGTAGGAACAGTGATATGTCTCCTCTCCTACTCAGTTCTATCCCCATACAGTTAGAACACACTGAGGGAACACACACTTAACCCATTGATCGCCCCCTAGTGTTAATCCTTTCCCTGGTATTGACATTTACACAGTAATTAAGCATAAGTAAGTAAACATTTTTTTAGCACTGATCGTTGTATAAACGTGTCAAAAGTGTCCTGTCTGTCGCAATACCTCTAAGAATTGCAGATCACCACCATTACCAGTAAAAAAAAATAATAAAAATGCCATAAATATTTCCCATAGTTTGGTTTGCGCAAAAGTTATAGTGTCTACAATCAATATATGCTTATTGTGATTTTTTTTTTTTTTTTTTTTACCTTTTGGGGATATTTATTATAGCAAAAAGTAAAAAATATATTTTTTTTTCAAAATTGCCGCTCTTTTTCCGCTTATAGCACAAAAAATAAAAACCGGTGATCAAATACCACCAAAAGAAAGCTCTCTTTGTGGGGAAATCTTCCAGGGCTGAAGTGGAAAATGACCGGGCAAGTTTTTGCAATACAGAACTGCGTTGCTTTAACTGACAATTGCATTGTCTTGCAATGATGTACCCAGAGAAAATTGATGTCCTTTTTTTCCCCACAAATAGAGCTTTCTTTTGGTGCTATTTGATCTCCTCTCCTCTATGTTTTTTATTTTTTGCGCTATAAATAAAAACACAGCGACAATATTTTTTACTTTTTGTTATTATAAATGTAGCAGGTGACATTTGGGATCAAATGTTACACACATTGTAAATTTAGTTTTTACCTCAGGACCCTACAATACTGAGGGTTAATTGTGTAGGTAAGCCTTAACACCAGCCTGGCCAGGCCATGATTGATGTTCTGCCTGGTCATGTGAACGGTGAGGTGCACATGACAGGCTGGAACCAGGCCTGGTTGGATGTTTGGGTATGGCCCTCTCGGAACCAATCAGCGGGAGTGCCGGGCCCGCTGAGGAGTCTGGGAGGGGGTACTTAAGCAGGTGTGGGTCACGTGTTCGGGGTTCCGGAGTTGTTTGTGCGACCCGTGTCATCTGTTCTGGTTCCAGGACCAGAGTAGCACCGTGAGGGGTCCCAGTCACGGGGTGTTTGACATCCCACAGCATGTTCCTGTCAGTGGCTCCCAATAGACCCCGACTGGCCTGGAGTAGGGATCCGTCTATTCCCGAGTCTCAGAACCTGCTGGACCGAGGCGCTGTAACTGAGGGAAGTGTCCGGGTGTGTTCTCGGCTTGGAGGGGCACCGCAGCTCATACAAGTGACCGGGGGAGGACTCTTCGGAGGAGGGCCAGCAAGTGGCATCCTGAGAAGTGCCTGGTTACTGAGTTGGGAAGGACATTGACGAGTCCACACTTTTCCAGTGATTTTTTGCAAGACTGCAACATTTTGGCGGACAGATCGGACACTTTTTTAGGACCATTGACATTTATACAGCGATCAGTGCAATAAAAATGCACCGATTACTGTGTAAATGTCATGGCAGGGAGGGGGTTAACACTAGGGGGTGACCAAGGGTTAACTGTGTTCCCTCATGTGTATTTCTAACTGTGGGGGGATGGGAGTGACTGGAGGAGACAGATCGCTTTTGCTAATTACTAGGGGATTTGTGTGTTTATAAAACTCAGGTCGACGTTCTGGCACTCGTGCCCACGATCGCAGGTGGCCGGCAGACAACACTGCCAACGGCCACGTGTATTGGGTCCCCCAATGTGCAGCAGACGCTATGGCTTTTAAAAGAGCTGAAGTACAGTTAAGGCCCTTATCAGATCCTTATCCGAGCATGCAGCCCAGCAGGTCAGGAAAGGGAGGGGACGAGCGAGGGTCAAACCCCCCTTTCTGAACCATAGCAGACCACATGCCTTCAACATGGTGGAGGTTTGTTGATGGGGATAAGGGCCTCTTTCCCACAACCCTGGCCGGTGGTTGTGGGGGCCTGCGGGCAGGAGGCTCATCAGAATCTGGAAGCTCCCTTTAACAAGGGGGCCCCTAGATCCTGGCGAAGACATCCGTAAGTTCAGCCTCCTCCTTCACCAGCCACAAGGCCATTCACAAAGCGCAGCGCCCTTCACGCATGCGCAGTTGAAACCGACTGTGAAGCCGCAAGCCGAGATGGGGACGACAGCACCCGAGAGCCAACTGATAAATCGGCTAGTGTAAAGACACAGTGGGATTCCTGGACAGGTAATTTTCCTAATATTAAATGTCAGCAGCTACAGTAATTTTTTCTGAAGGAGCCTGGTTACTCTTTAGTACAGTGATCCGCCATGCTGTGCTTCTGTGCTCTGACAGGGGGACGCCCCCCACCAAAACACTCCGGTCAGGGCTCTTAGCCATTAGCTGCAAGCGCTGATCGAGAGCCCGATTGGTAGACCTTTTGCAGTCATGTCTTGTCAACAGAAGCTGGCTTCTGTTGGATCAACTGCAGTACACACATAGGCTAAACGTTGGCCAGTTTCTATTGAACCGGCCAATGCGGCCCAACATTTGGCCCATTTGTACTAGGCTTAACAATTCCACATTTTATCCAAATCTAAAAAAAGTTTAGTCCTTACATACACTTTAGGGGTTACTCCATTCCTAATAAAAATTATACAAACAGTATATAATTGCTAAATGAGTGTGCACTTTAAAAAAGAAAAACATCATTTTCTGTAATCTGTAATCAGCTATTCTTTACCTGGCAAAAAAAACAAACCAATATGGCTTACTTGTAACCATAGCAACAATAGAGTCTCCTGTACACTGCTTGTTTGCAGCAATGACCCAGTAATACAAATTCCCAAACCTGTAATTGACTGACTGCTATTCCCAGCGCCTTTTTCTCTTAGTAACAATGGGATTAGGCATGTAACTATAGTGGGTATAACCCTACGTTTACCAGAAAAGGAAGAAGAACCCATCTGTCAGTTTCCACAGAAACAGCAGCAGATGAACTCAGCAACAAAGTTTACTTGTAATCCTTGTAAAGGTTTCTTTCACATTAAAAGTGGAGTTACATTTTAACCACTTCATCACCAGGCACTTTCCCCCCTTACTGCCCAAGCCAATTTTCAACTTTTGTCACATTTTGAATGACAACTGTGCGGTCATGCTACACTGTACTCAAACGATTTTTTTTATAATTTTGTTCCCACAAATAGGGCTTTCTTTCGGTGGTATTTGATCACTGCTGGGGTTTTTCATTTTTTTTGCGCAACAAATAAAAAAAAAGACCGAAAATGTTGAAAAAAAAATAATTTTTTTTTCTTGGTTTCTGTTATAAAAATATGTTTTCTCCTTCACTGATGGGCACCAATGAGGTGGCACTGATGGGCACTAATATGCAGCACTGATGGGCATTGATAGGCGGCACTGATAGGTGGTGCTGGTGGGAATTGATAGGCGGCACTGAAGTGTACTTATGGGTGGCACTGATGGACACGGATCGCTGGCACTGGACACTGATAAATGTCACTGATGGGCATCGCTGATAAGGAGGCACTGGCAGGCATTATTACTGGGCGCTGACTGTCGCCATTTGTGGGCACTGATTGGCATCGATATTGGGCACAGATTGGCATCCCTGGAGGCCATGGGTGGCCTACCTGGTGGTCATCAGTGGTGGCAATCCCTGGTGGTATCCCTGGTGGCCTGAGCCGATTATCAATCAGCGCAGACCCCCCCCCCTGTCAGGAGAGCAGCCGATCGGCTCTGCTCTACTCGCGTCTGTCAGACGCGAGTGAAGAAAAGCTGATACATGGCTTTTCCTGTTTACAAAGTGATCAGCTGTGATTGGACACAGCTGATCACGTGGTAAAGACCCTCCATCAGAGGCTCTTTACCGAGATCGGTGTTCACGCCACATCACCGATCGCCACAATGTGTGCCGACTGCTATCCTGAAAGACGACATATGATGTCTGGTCAGGATAACTGAACCACCACCCGGCCATCATTCTACTATAGACCGGACGGGAAATGGTTAAAAGTGGCCATTGGTTTGTCCACCAGGGGCAAATGAGGTATGTCATAAAGCATACAGTTGTGAGCTGTACAGCCCTTTCCTCCCACACAAAAAATAAAAAAATAAACATTTGGAGAAATTTTTTTTACTCACCTCTAAATGCCTGTTGCTAGGGGTCCCTCGTAGTCTTCCTCCTTCGGTGCCTGGGCTCCTGACATCACTTCCCTTGGCGCAGGAAGGGAGATCGCCTCTCCCCTCTCCCTCTTGACAATCATCTGGGACACGTGACTGGTCCCAGATGATTGCGCGGCCAGTGATGGCGCGGCTCGCGCATGCGCAGTGGGTGCTTGGCTGTGAAGCCACAGTTGGGCACTCACAGTTAAAATTCCAGCGCCGCCGAGTGGAGGGGGGGACGAGCGAGGCTTCAATCCCCCTCATCGCTGGACCCTGGGACAGGTAAGTGTCCAATCATTAAAGTCAGCAGCTGCAGTATTTGTAGCTGCTGACTTTTAATTTTTATTTTTTTAAGTGGGAACCCCGCTTTAAGGTATTTAAAAAAAAAAAAGGCCGAATCAGTGATCGGGAGGAGTGATAAGCTTTACCCAGAAATTGGCAATTTGAGATTTTTCTATGAATTATTTCTACAATGTGGTCTTGTCCTCACGTATGCCATAATGACAAAGACCAAGACAGACATAGCAGTAAATATTACTATGTAGTCATGTTTGTACCAGTTTACATTTTTATTGTCAGTGGTATTGCTATTTAAATCTTTATTGTCAATGAAAAGTTTTCTTAGCTTTATAGCGGCCAAGCGGGCCATTGCCCAAGCCTGGAAGTCCCAACGGGTAGATTTTCAAGGGGTTAAAACCTGCTATGTTACTTCAGGAACGTATGTCCAGTATTGTCCATAATTCTCATGCTAAGTTTCTAAAAATCTGGGAGCCGTGGATCTCCTATGAGTTCCCCGGGCTCCAAGCTGCATGCCTGGGCTTGGTCTAACTCCTATTGGCGAGGCGTCCACACCCGAACTTTCCCCCTCCTTTCTTCCCCCTCTTTTCTCCCTACCTTTCCTTCTTCTGTTCCCTATCTCTTTTCACTCTTCTTTGTAATCTCTCTCATTGCTAAGAAATACTGCTGCCCCCCGTAGGAGGGGGTAGTGGGAGAAGGGCTTGCCCTCCGGAAGCGATAAAGGAGCGAGTTGCTTGGTACTGGAGCCAGTCTCGATACCATTCCTTACACTTTTTCCTTCCCTTCTTGTGTTTTTATAAGTATAATGTGATGGTTTGCCCTTCGGTTTCATATTCATGCTTTGTAGCCCCTGCGAGGGCGCACAAGGAGCAGATTGTAGTCTCTTGTTTATTCCTGTTTATTCAAAATTTTCAATAAACATATTGAAACAGAAAAGTTTTCTTAGCCACTGACCAGACCTGCAGAGTGCTTATTTGTTACTATGCAGGCTCTCACTTTCTTCACAGCACTGTGTACATTCTCCCCTATTATTATTATTATTATTATTCAGGATTTATATAGAGCCAGCAATTTACGCAGCACTTTACAATATAAAAAGGAGACAATAGTTTTACAATACAATAAAACAGAAGAGAATTAAGAGGGCCCTGCTCAGAAGAGCTTACAATCTAATAGGGTGGGGGAGGTGGTACAAAAGGTTATAACTGTGGGGAATGAGCTGATGGAAGTGGTAGGAGATTAGTTGGAGACATGATAGGCTTCCCTGAAGAGATGAGTTTTCAGGGATCGCCTGAAGGTAGCAAGAGTAGGGGATAGCCGGACCAGTGGAGGTAGCGAGTTCCAAAGGATGGGGGAGGCTTTGGAGAAATCCTGGAGACGAGCATGGGAGTTTAACTTTTGTTTCTTGTGTTCACAGAACAAAGTTTCAGGAGTGCTGTGGAACATCTGGGTGGATGGTAGGAAAATTTGTGAGAGCAACATTATTTTGACGAGCAAAAGTTTCCTTCATGATAATTTCTCTCTAACATGATCATTATTTCTTATGGTCAACTGTGTTACAAAATGCAATGAGGGAATTTATCAAAACTGAAGCAGCTGTGAGTGGCAACCAATCAGCTTCTATCCTCAACTTGTTCAGTTAAGCAGTGTAGTTGTTCAGAAGGCAGGTTCTGTGAAATTCTGTTCTGTGAAATGGGTGACACAGCAGTGCATATTCACAAGGCATAGTGAATATGTCACTGTGTTAAAGGTTTAAGTAACTGTGGAAGTCTCCAAAAGTCTATCTTCAAGGTCATTCTGATGAAAGTGATTTTAATTTCTCGTTATTAAACTATTATATACATACATATATACACACACATACACATATATATATATATAAAATAATAATTGAATTTGGAAAAACCTGTGAAAATTCCACCACCATATAGTTCCCACTGTAATATCCACAATCTCCCCCACTGTAATATCCACGTCATCTCCCCCACTGTAATGGACATCTCCCCCACTGTAATATTGTCTGAATATGGCTGGGTATGGCTGAGCATGGCTGGGTATCGCCGAGTATGGCTGGGTATCACCAAGTATTTCAGAGTATGGCTTGGGTATTGCAGAGTATGGCTGGGTATGGCAGGGTATGGGAGAGTATGGCAGGGTATGGCAGAGTATTGCAGGGTATGGCAGGGTAGTGGCAAGGTATGGCAGAGTAGTGGCAGAGTATTGGCATGGTATTGCAGAGTGTGGCAGAGTATTGCCAGAGTATTGGCAGGGTATTGCAGAGTAGTGGCAGGGTATTGCAGAGTAGTGGCAGAGTATTGCAGAGTATTGGCAGGGTATAGAGGGATGGCTGTGACTGCAATTTTCACAGAGCAGCGCTGTGGGCACTAAAGATGCAGCCCACAGCCCTGTTGAAATCTGATCTCTCCGCTCCACTGTACAGATCAGTACACAGAGGGGAGAGAGGAACCGGCGTCATAACATGACACCGGTTTGTTTACAAGTGATTGCGCCGTCATTTGACAGGGCGATCCCGTTGTAAACGGCTGCCGGGTGTACAAAGATGGCCACCACTCCAGAGCTAAGCTGAAGCCGCAGCCTTTCCTAAAGCCGAGGAGCGCTCCCTGGATCACGGCGTGTACCGATCTGAACAGGGTGACCAGTTTGGATCACGGATTGGTGACGATCCGTTGCACCCCTAGTGGTAGTGTTATGCCATGTACACACGACCGGACTTTGACAGCAAAGGTCCGACAGAACGAATCCGCCAGACAATTTGATCGTGTGTGGGCTCGATCGGACCGTTGCTGTCCAAAAATCTGACGTACTTTAGAAATAGAACAAATTTTTCCACCGGAACTCCGCCGGACACAGTTCCTATGGAGAAATCCCCTCAACTGTAAACTAGTCCGACAGACTAAAACCGACGCTAGGGCAGCTATTGGCTACTGGCTATGAACTTCCTTATTCTAGTCCAGTCGTACGTCATCACGTTCAAATCGGACTTTGGTGTGATTGTGTGTGGCCAAGTCCGTTCATTCGGAAAGTCCATCGGAACTCCGCTGAAAGTCCGTCGGACCTGGTCTGCCGGAGAGTCCGGTCGTGTGTATGCAGCATTAGATGCACTAGCACAGCGGTCATCAACCCTGTCCTCAGGGCCCACTAACAAGCCATTACGTTGGGGAGATGCACACTAAAATACTGCAATCACTGAGCAGCGAATGACATCACCTGTGATTATTTTAGTTATCTTGCAAACCTGGCCTGTTGCTGGGCCCTAAGGACAGGGTTGATGACCACTGCACTAGCAGATATAGATGCACTAAAACTAAAGCCAAACTTCCCCTTACACATTTTAAGTAGTTACAGCAACAGATTTTACATAAAGGTTTTTCATAAATAAAATATGACCATTGCAAGCACCCCAGTCAGTGATAAATTATTTGTTTCAATCCTCCAACTGCTAAATTAGTAGAACAGCTTGTTCTGTTGAAAAACTAGACTTACTGGCAGATTAGCAAGTGAAATTAAGGTAAAGAAAGCCTAAAAAGAAAACAAAAGCAGCCACATCTAATAATTGGTAAATTGCAATATAATAAAAGTTTGCTTTTGGGTTTAAAGTTGTTATAAAGCCCACATTTTTTTAAATTGTATACATTCCTTGAATTAAGGTAAAACATGTCAGGTAGTAGTATCCTCACCCTCCCCCCCTATACTTCCCCGGGCCCTCATACGGACCAGCGCTGTGCCTGTCTGCAGCGGCTCTCTCCCCCCACTTCTGGGTCCCACATGATTTGCTGAGGCAACAGGAGCCATTGGCTCCTGCTGGTGTCAATCAAAGATAGTGATGAGGGAGCAAGGGCAAGGCAGAGCACCACACGATTGCCCCTTAGGAAACAGCTTTCTATGGGGGTACAGGATAGAGAGAAGCCAGAAGTGCTGGCGGGGGACCCGAGAAGAGGAGGTTTGGTGGTCGCTCTATGTAATTCTATTGCAATTCTATTGTAGGTAAGTATAAACCTGTTTGTAAATGCAAAAATGTTTTTTTTAAACAATCATCACTTTAATACCACTTTAAAGTAAATGGGCTCAGTACACATTTGGGCAGCTCACAGGTATGGTGAGTGAATGTACTCACCAATGATAGCTGCCTCTATCCAATAGATTTACAACTTGTTACCATGGGCTACAGTGCCTATAATAGACAGGGCAGCAATCTGCTAGGACTATAACAAGTGCTACAGACCTTTAGATATGTAGGAGACAGCACAAGTATTTGCATAGGTACATGGGCATGTGCAGCCTACATGTTCCCAAAACCTTGTTTTCTAAAGATTTTAAGAAATGTTTGAATTATAATGTGCCTTCACAGAGTGACACTGTGGATGCACAAGGTAATAATGTGCCAACGTCCCGATAATGCTTATGAAAAAAAGGAGGACTAATTGGACTTTTAAAGGCACATAGATAACTGGTCTAAAAATAGTTAAATATATTAGTCAAATATATAAAAAAACATCATTGCATATAAAGAATCAATAAGGTTGGTATGAATACACCCTTATATAACAATTCTGACACCATAGAATAGTAATAACACAGTACAAAACCACATCCACAAACAGAGGCCAAAAATTGAGTTTTTGAGGTGCGATCTCCAGATAGAAGTGTGGATATTGTGGGAAGATTGGGTTAGAGGTGTGAGTCTGGGCGTAAATGATGTTGTGCGTCGGGGAAACACTTCCTCAGGAGCATTTGACTCAAATACTTTTAGGCTAGGTTCACATTGCTGCGATGCGGGAACGCCGCGAATCCGCGGCGTTTTCCCGCATCGCACACCTCCCGCCGGCAGTTCACACTGCCCTATGCGGACGGCTGGGGGTGTCAATGTTATGTTAATGACACCCCCAGATCCGTCGGCATATCACAGTGCGATCTGCCGACTCGCACAGGAATCGGATCGCATGGTGTGAACCCCCATGCGATCCGATTCCGTTGCGGACCCAAAAAAGGGTCCCGTGCGAGTTTGCTGCGGGACCGCTGCGAGTTCAGCCATACTATCTGTATGGCTGAACTCGCAGCGCTACGGAGATCGGATGTGATTTGCTGTGCGAATCACATCTGGTTCTCCCCCCGCAGCGGTGTGAACCCAGCCTTAAGTAGCAGGAATATATAATGCTCTCATATATCCAGGGGTATAGACCGTTGCCAGACACAGACTCTTAGGAGGTAATCAAATATAGTGCTAATTAGCAGCATGTGTATACTAAAGCAGTCCGTTTATGTGGCAGACATAGGACTGAACGTTCACAGAGGCTGGCATCTCCAAAAGTATTATAAATCCAAAGTGTGTGGCATCGGTATGGATCCCAGTGCATCACTCAGCACTGCTACTTCGCCATTACAATGTTAATACTTAGTTCCACTGCTAAAGAATGTTCTGATTCTTGGCAGACTGCCCTTTTTTTTTTCGTCCTTTCTTTTGACAGCTGTGACTTCAGAAGAGTAGAGAGAATTCTTTGTATAGAAAGAATCCTGAAACACTTTTGTCAAGATCGCAACGGGGGAAAAAAGTGCGATAAAGATTCTTGACGATTAAATCGCGCAGCTCTAATATATGCATACTAAAGTGCCTAAAGCCAATGTCCATGTTTCCTGTGACTTTAAATAGTTTGTTTGGAGCAAGCTTGTCAGACTTTCAGGTTCTATGTGCCTAGTGTCAATTTCTCATTTATGTGGCAGTATAACCCACGGTTGCATAATTATTATTACGCTATGTCCCCCAATGGACAATAGACAAACAAGTTTTGGCTGTAGTTGGAATTTAAATGGTAATGCTAATAGCATTGGTCTTGTTATGAAGGGGTTAAGGTGATATGAATTATCGATCAAATTGTTCCAGCTAATCTCAGTGTGAAAAGTGGAAAAATTTATTACGCCTGATCAATATATGGCTGGGGTGACTTTTGTTAGATTTGCTAGGAGATACAACAATCTAAAGAAATCTATTAACATTCACAACTAATCCTCTGCACACTGCTATACACCCTAACATAGTTTAGCAAACGTTCACATAGAAACAGGGATTCTGGTTCACATATACTGCAAAACTTGTTCAAGTTGGCCAACTGTGTCAAAATGATCTCTTTGCAGCTTAAAGGGGAACTGCAGTCTGATCACATAATTTGTAATAAAAACATCTTTACCATTCTGAAGCTTCCCTTCAACCACTTGGCAAATTATTTTATAAATATATAGTATCTCACAAAAGAGAGTACACCCCTCACATTTTTGTAAATAATTTATTATATCTTTTCATGTGACAACACTGAAGAAATGACACTTTGCTACAATGTAAAGTAGTGAGTGTACAGCTTGTATAACAGTGTAAATTTGCTGTCCCCTCAAAATAACTCAACACACAGCCATTAATGTCTAAACCGCTGGCGACAAAAGTGAGTAACCCCTAAGTGAAAATGTCCAAATTGAGCAGAAAGTGTCATATTTTGTGTGGACACCATTATTTTCCAGCACTGCCTTAACCCTCTTGGGCATGGAGTTCACCAGAGCTTCACAGGTTGCCACTGGAGCCCTCTTCCACTCCTCCATGACTACATCACAGAGCTGGTGGATGTTGGAGACCTTGTGCTCCTCCACCTTCCGTTTGAGGATGCCCCACAGATGCTCAATAGGGTTTAGGTCTGGAGATATGCTTGGCCAGTTCATCACCTTTACCCTCAGCTTCTTTAGCCAGGTAGTGGTCATCTTGGAGGTGTGTTTGAGATCGTTATCATGTTGGAATACTGCCCTGGGGCCCAGTCTCCCTGAAGGGAGGGGATCATGCTTGGCTTCAGTATGTCACAGTACATGTTGGCATTCATGGTTCCCTCAATGAACTGTAGCTCCCCAGTGCCAACAGTACACATGCAGCCCCCAGACCATTACATCCCCACCACCATACTTGACTGTAGGCAACATATACTTGTCTTTGTACTCCTCACCTGGTTGCCGCCACACGCGCTTGACACCAAGTAAGTTTACCTTAGTCTCATCAGACCACAGGACATGGTTCCAGTAATCCATGTCCTTAGTCTGCTTGTCTTCAACAAACTGTTTGAATGCTTTCTTGTGCATCATCTTTAGAAGAGGCTTCCTTCTGGGATGACAGCCATGCAGACCAATTTGATGCAGTGTGCGGCGTATGGTCTGAGTACTGACAGACTGACCCTCTACCCCTTCAATCTCTGTAGCAATGCATGTGCACTCAACTTCTTTGGTCGACCATGGTGAGGCTTGTTCTGAGTGGAACCTGTCCTATTAAACTGCTGTATGGTCTTGGCCATCGTGCTGCAGCTCAGTTTCAGGGTCTTGGCAATCTTCTTAGGCCGCGTACACACGCGCGGACTGTTGGCCCAACTTTGTCCGTCCAACAGTTTGAGCGAACAGTCCGCTCAAACTTAGCATGGACGGACATGGCCACACACGACGAACGAACAGTTTGCTGAAACCGTGCGTGATGACGTGAACGGCACGTACGACGGGACGCAAAATACGACGTCCTATACACTGCATTATAACTTTCGGCTTGAAAATCCTTTCTGAGCATGCGCGGAACTTAGTTTGACGAACAAGCCTACACACGGGCGGACTGTTCGTTGAAACAAGGTTTCAGCGGACAGTTTTTCGGAATTTCCGTAAAACCTTGTCCGTCCAACTGTCCGCTGAAACTGTCCGCTGAAAGCCCACACACGAGCGGACTGTCCGCCCAAACACTGTTCAGCGGACAAGGTTGGGCCAACAGTCCGCGCGTGTGTACGCGGCCTTATAGCCTATGCCATCTTTATGTAGAGCAATAATTCTTTTTTCAGATCCCCAGAGAGTTCTTTGCCATGAGGTGCCATGTTAAACTCCCAGTGACCAGTATGAGAGTGAGAACACCAAATTTAAACACACCTGCTCCCCAATCACACCTGAGACCTTGTAACACTAACGAGTGACATGACAGCGGTGAGGGAAAATTTTCACTTAGAGGTGTACTCACTTTTGTTGCCAGCGTTTTAGACATTAATTGCTGTGTGTTGAGTTATTTTGAGGGGACAGCAAATTTACACTGTTATACAAGCTGTACACTCACTACTTTACATGGCAGCAAAGTGTAATTCCTTCAGTTTTGTCACATGAAGATATAATAAAATATTTACAAACATATTTACATAAACGTGAGGGGTGTACTCAGTTTTGTGAGATACTGTATATTCATAATCTTTTTTATAATAAATGGGTTTCCTCAGTCTGTTATGAGTGGCAGCACATCCTGTGCAGGAGTCAGATCAGCTGAAGACTTAAGACTGTCCTTGACCACATATTTCTCTCAAGCACAGGAGATTTGGTCTTCTTTCTTTGTTCACTGCAGAAATGCTGCTAGAGACTGTCAGAGAGTGATGAACATGCTAAAAATGTTGTTGGAGACTGGCTTCAGGAGACCATCATAAATTGGAAACATATTATATGAGACTTCTAGAAATCACTGCTATAACAAGGCTAAAGGGAAACATAGGGCAGTGTATGCAGATGGCCTGAGGGTCACACCAAAAATGGCAGCAGGTTTGGTACCAGGGCTCTAGAGCAGGGGTGCCCAACCAGTAGCCCGCAGAGCCCTCTTATATGGCCCACAACCTCCTGCTCTGGGGATGGCTGGTTGGCAAGCACATATCGCAGGTTTCTGACCCGCTATCCCAGAGCATCAATGTTGTTAATGAATCCGGTGGTAGAGGAAGCAAGTGGCTGTGAAACAAAGCCGCATAAGCCAATGCTTCCTGTATAGCGCCGCCTCCTGACGCAGGCGGAGTGATACCAAGTGCACTCTGTCTGGGACAGCAACAGTCGGCGATACCTGAATGGAAAACTGTTATTAAAGGTAAGTTTATTACTAAAATCAAAGTGTATATATGGGCATGTCTGTTCTACAGTGGTTATAGGGCTGCTTTAAAACTGATCTAAATGTGCAATGCAGTGCACCTGTAGGTTACCTGCACTGAGCCATAGACTTCTGTTCTTACCTGGGGGTTTGGTGCGCTTTCAGAAAGTGCAACACACTTGCAGGATATAATAGAAGTCTATGACAAAGGGCAGCTCACCCGCACTGCATTGCCCCCACAATGCAGGTAAACCGTAGTGCATCAGTGTGAAAGCAGCCTTAGACCCAATTAGACCCTCCATTCACTTATTTGGAGCAGCAAAAGTAAACAGACTTGTGTCTGTTTACACGGTCCTATCTCCAATTCGATACGCTAAAAAATAAATAAAAAAAAAATAAAAAATAAAAGGATCTGTCGTGTAGGACCCTTTTTTGTCTGCACCAGTTTCGGATCGCATGGGAGTTCACACCTATGCGATCCGATTCACGTCCAAACTGACAGTTCTCACTGCGATATGCAAACTGTTCTGGGGGTGTCATTAACTTTGTATTGACACTCCCAGCGGTTCACATATGGCAGTGTGAACTGCCTGCAAGTCGGGTGCAATGCGGGAACCCCCGCTGGATTCGTATGGGTTCTCGCATCGCACCAAGCCTAAATTAGGGTTGTCCCTAATTCCCTTGCAGGAATACTTGCAAATGCTTCCGATGCCTAGTCCGATACCTGAACACTCAGGAGCAACCGGTGCAGCGGCAGGGATGTTATATTCACCGTTCTCCCTGTGTGGCTTTCAATAAAGCAGCTGAAAGTCACGGAGGGGAGAGGGGGAGAAGCACACAGGGAGATCAGTGATTACAACTTCCCCACCGCTGCACTGATTGTTCCCGAGTGTCCCCTGTATCCTTCTTTGGCTTCCCTCTGTGCACTCTTCCGGTCCCCCCCCCCCCCGTCCTCCACTGGTCCCCTTCTGTGTGCTCCTCTGGCCCCCCCCCCGGTGCGCTCTCCAGTCACCCGCCACCCTGTCCTCCTCCGGTCCACTTCTGTGCACTCCTCTGGTCCCCCCCATCCCCCTTATCCCAGATCTTTCAGGATGGAGAGCGGAGGAAGGAGCTGGTAAATATGTCATTTACCGGCTCCTTCCTTTTCTGTATGCATAGTCAGTCATCACTAACTCTGCTCATTCATAACTGAGCATCATAGACTGTGTTTACGATGCTTCAGTTTATGAATGGAGAGGAGCCGCTCCTCTTCATTCATATTCAGTGCAGCTGAGGCTGCTGAGAAAGGGAATGGGGAATATCTATCTTCAGTCCCTTTCCATGTCTCCAAGGGGAGGTGTCTGGGTGTTTAGACCCCTGACATCCCACCAAAGCCTCCCTACCCAAGGTTGGATAAAAAAAGGAAACATTGTAATAAATAAATATTCTAAAGTAAAATTGTAAAAATAATAAAAAAATAAACACTGACTGAAGAAAAATGCTTTCTATCAAAATCAATGAATGCTTTCACACAGGGGCGATGCAATGGCAGTGCGGTGAAAAATATCTGGCATGCAGCATCTTTGGAGCATGTTTGGAGAGCTTAAAAAAACTGCTCATTGAAATGAATGGGAAGTGTCTGAAAAGCACCCGAAAGCACCTAAAAAAAAAGAAAAGAAAAAAAAAAAAGAGCTTCAACAGGTCCTCAAAATGGTTATTGGAGAAGTTTTTGAGTCACGTGCCCTTTAAAAGGTGCATCGCAAATGGCTGAAAAACGCTCTGCGATTTATGGGTGGTTTAGAAGTGCCTCAGTGTGAAAGGGGCCTTACTGCGATTCTAGAGTGATTTATATCTGTTGTATCTTGGAGAGGTTTATATCCTTGTCTGCATGCCACAGTTTCCAAAATGCATGCCCCAAAAGAAGTCGAATGCCTTTGCTGAACTTGTGTTCTTGAGTTATGTAGTTTGGGATTTTTGTTACTGGCTAGTGCGTTCATTAGCTCCTTCTTTCCAAGCTTCTACATATTTTAAAGAAAATCTCTGGTATGCCAAGAAGTGAAAAGAAACCACAAGTATGCAGCAGATGTGCAGATACATAAGAAATGCCCAAGATCAACCCAAACAGAAAATACATAAACTGAGCTGAAATTAAATGGACTGGATTGCCTAGCACATTGTTATCCATGCAACAATACAAGCACATTTATATACCGCCTGATAGTAAGAGGACTTTATTGGAAATCCCAACAGTTCTGTCCTGTACAGAAAATGTGCGATCGGATTGTGTTGTCGGAAAATCCGATCGTGTGTGGACTCCATCCGACTTTTTCCGTCGGAATTTCCGACACACAAAGTTTGAGAGCTGGACCAAAAATTTTCCGACAAGAAAATCTGATTGTTTCAATTCCGATCGTATGTAGACAATTCCAACGGACAAAGTGCCACGCATGCTCAGAATAAATTACAAGACAAAAGCTATTGGCTACTGGCCTCTTTATAGTCCCGTCGTACATGGTTTATGTCACCTCGTTCTGAACTATCAGATTTTCCGACAACTTTGTGCGACCGTGTGTATGCAAGACAAGTTTGGGCCAAAATACGTCCGAAAAAATCTGACGGATTTTGTCGTCGGAATGCCCGACCATGTGTACAGGGCATTTATATGAGAAACAAGCAATGCATTTCTTTCAAAGATATATCTAAATCTGTAGCAGCCACATTCACAGGAAGGAAATCATCAGTAATGGACAAAGCCAACATAATTACTACAGCATAATATCTTTCCAGAAAACTTTTCCCACCCATCTATAATAAAATCCCTGGAACATGTTAAAACAACCACTCAAGGACCATACACTAAGCTAGCCATTCTCTTGTAGATTTATCTTGCCTGTCCTGCAGGCTGAACAAGAGAAAATAATTTGATATAACCATTCACACTACACGGAATGGGTGGAGGAACCTGCGCTGCCGGCAATTGTATTCAGACAGCCGTAGAACATGTGGCTGCCTGAATACCCAAACAGTGACTGCTCTAATGCAATCACTGTCCAGACAGTCATTTTTTCACCTGGCTCTGTCAATTTTTACAGCCACTCTTGTTGAATTGAATGGTGCCAATGTAGCCAGAATCAGCTGAAGTTCAAGCCACATATGGCTAGCTTTAAGCTGCAAGTGATAATCTGATCACATAATGGTCAGTGTGTAAAAGCGTGACCCACTTGAAAGCAATCTGAAACAAAAAAAAAGGACTGTATATTTCCTCAGTATAGCTTGACCATTCACGAATCATGGTCTAACCTGGCACTGTGGGCTTGCCAAGGACAGTGTCTGGTTGCACAATTCTGGTGTCTAGTGACCAGGAATAATATCTTGTAATCAAGTGCAGCCAAGTGTAATACCCACTCTAGGGCTCCTTTCACACTGATAGACCGTTTGAGTGCGCCTGTCAGTCACTCAGACACGATCAGACCATCCATTGCTCTCTATGGAGTAGCGGCATCTGATCTGGTCTGCTAACAGATGGATGGGGATCAATTTCCCATCTGTCTGGCAGAACGGATGATCTGATCGGTTTCCACCCGACCACCCCATAGAGAACAGTGGGTTATGTCTGACTCTGCTCTGCATCAGGTGAGCAGACATGGACCTGTCATCTGTGGATCCGCTACCAGAGTCTGCCCTGTGTGAAAGGGGCCTTATTACTTAAATGTATTATGTATTTAAAGCGGTTGTAAACACCTCTGTTATTTTTACCGCCAGGTAAGCCTATGACAAGGCTTACCTGTATGTAAAATGAATATCTCCTAAATGTGCACCATTTAGCAGATATTTACCATTCTTGCAGCCACTGAAGCCAGCGGTACAGCATATTGGGGAACATGTCAGCCCCCTCAGCGGTGACCGGGCGATGCTGGGAGGGCTCCGTTCTAAGACAAGTATTTCATAATGTACTAGTATGCGATGCATACTAGCACATTATGCCATAGTCTAGCAGATTTTTTTGTTTTTTTTTTTCAGTGGTTTACTACCGCTCTAAATACTAAGGGCCAAATGTCAGACAACATCAGCTGGTTCAATAAAAACCAGCCCACATTCGGCCCGTGAGTGTAGTAGCCGGTCTGACAAAAGCTGGCCATTTGGCAAGCTTCTACTGGATGATCACGCTTGAGAACCAGCAACCGACTGGCTCCCGATCAGCGCGCTCATCCTCTAGCGGGGGTTGGGGAGAACACAGCAGCTTAATGGGGGAGATTGCTGTACATCAGATCGATAGTACAGCAGCTCCAACCTGAGCTGACAGGTTTTTTTCGTTCAACCCAGCAAAAAAGACTTGTGTACCAGGCTTTAGAGTAGATTCACACAGGAGCAACTTTGGATCCGACTTGAAGTCGCCCCAAGTTGCCTCAAGTAGCGCAACATGATAAAATCAATGTAAGTGAATGAGAGCCGTCTTAACGTACACTACTGAAGTTGCTCCGACTTCAGAAAAGGTTCCTGTACTACTTCAATTCGACTTCTAGGCAACTTGTACCCATTGATTTCAATGGAAGTTGCCTCCAAGTCTGATCCCTTGTCTTAACTGAAGCAACTTTCCAGGAAGTAAAAATTGTTTTCTAGGCAAACCCCTCCCTCCCGCAGAGCTGATTATTATGTGATTGCCCTCTGGCAAAGTCCCCTGTCCTGGAGGCAAGTTGCCTTGTAAGTTGCCTCAAGTCGTGCTGTGATTCATAATCAAGTCGTGTCCAAGTTCTCTCCCAAAGTCTCGCTGGAAGTCGTCTTGCCCCTGTACGAATGGACTCTTACTCTGAAGTAAAATATATTACAGCTGTAATAGTTATAGGTCACATGTAGAGGATGCAACACCTTCACATCTCGCTGACAAACATTTTCCTGGAAATTTTAACATGTATTTCCTAAATTGCAGATTTTAAATATTGTCATTACCATAATTGGCAGATCATCAGAATACAGCAAATTCAATATTTGGTCATGTTTCAAATGATCATAGAGCACTGTATAAATAGGTCTCCCTCCTGCTGACTCAAACAATTACAAATCTACAAAAATTCTTGGCAAGTAAAAGAAATCCTGCCAGCTTCTCATCAATCACATTAGGAAAAAAAAATTGTGTCCTCAGACTGGTAGCAATAGGATTCTAGAAACTGTATAACAAGCTCCTAACGAACACATACCCAGGAATAACCATCCATCTAAATCCAAGAACAAAAATGTAATTGATTGCATCTTTCTAGCTCCTAAATGTGGTGACTTTAAGGCCCCATGCACACGGGACATTTTTGGACGTTTTTACAGCACCCATTTTTGGCTTCAGACATTTTTTTCTACAGTCAATAAACTCCCCATCATGTTATCCTATGTGTCCATGCACACATAGGCTGTCATCAGGAGTTTTGGGCAGGGGCGTTTTTTGGCTTTAAAAAAACACCCAAAACTAGTGGGTTCTGAGAGGAGTTTTTCAGCTGTTTTCACCTGAAAAAAAATGCACCAACGTCAAAAAACGCTGCTAAGCGCAGATAAACGCTCAAAAACGTGGCTCACCAGCATTTGACGTTTTTTATCCATTGAAAATGTAAAAATTGTATTAAAAAAAAAAACAACACTAAAAAAATGTTAACGTAGAAAAAATGCAAAAAAATATAAATAAAAGTTAATAGACGCTAAACAAGCGCTATTGCAAAAACTTTGAAGAACTTAGAATAATGAAAAAAAACCTGCGCAAAACGACAATCACGGCAAAATCGTGGTAAAAACGCAGTACTTGCGTTTTTGATGCAGGTCCATTGACTTCTATTACATGCAAAATGCTGCATTTTGCATGAAAAAAAGTCCCTGACCCTTTCCAAAAACGCAGAGGCACGAAAATGCATTGATGTGAACATGTTTCATAGGAACACATGTTAAAAAATGTCCTTGCATTTTTGCAAAATGCATCAAAAAACGCGCTAGTGTGAATCAAGCCTTAGGATCTAGTTACACCATTATAATGCAGCGGGTGGTGTGTGGTGCGATCTGGCAGGAATCACCGCCCTGTACCACACCGCTCATTTTCTTTTTAAACAAACTTCATTGCAATGTCAGAGACATTTCTTAAAGTTTAATTGACTGCTGTGCACTGCGCAACGCAGTGATGTGAACTGGGCACATAGGAGACAAGGCATTTTGCATGTGGTGGGACCTGTGCTGGAATAACTGCCCAGCGCAGTCCCACCACTTCTGGAGTGAATGGAGGATTAGGGTGACAACACTAATGCCGCGTACACACGATAAAACAAACAATCGGGTGGAAAAGTCCGGCAAACTCAAGTCCGCCGGACAATCCCACCGTGTGTAGCCTCCGGCAGACTTTTTGTACCCGAAAGTGTGGCGAACTTAGAAAGTCGTTTTGCACTCCAATCTTCCCGCCGGACTTGCATTTCGGCGGACAATCCGGCCGTGCGTATGCCAGTCTGCCGTACTTTTGAAATTAACAGACTTTTCCCGCCCGGAGAAAAGTCCGCTCATTTTGAGCGGGTCTCCAGGTAGGCGGGGCCCGCGAAGGAGACGTCGCTGACCCCGCCACCTAGTATGGACTTAAAGGGGAACCCCAACGCTGAAAAAAATCGGCGTGAGGGTCCCCCCAGGTCCACATCAGACCCTTGTCCGAGCAGGCTACCCAGCCGGCCAGGAAAGGGGGGGACGAGCGAGCGCCACCCCCCTCCTGAGCCATACCAGGCCACATGCCCTCAACATGGGGGGTGCCTTGGGGAAGGGGGGGCCGCGCGGCCCCCCCACCCGAAAGCACCTTGTCCCCATGTTGATGAGGACAAGGGCCTCTTCCCGACAACCCTGGCCGTTGGTTGTCGGGGTCTGCGAGTGGGGGGCTTATCGGAATCCGGGAGCCCCCTTTAATAAGGGGGCTCCCGGATACCGGCCCCCCACCCTATGTGAATGAGTATGGGGTACAATGTACCCCTACCCATTCACCTGCGAAAAAAAGTACAAAAAAACCACAACACAGGGTAAAAATAGTTTATTGCACAGCTCTGGGGGTTTTCCGTCTTCGGGGGTCTTCTCGCCGGACTCCTCCGCTATCTTCTGCTAGCTCTTTTACTAGCGGAGGAGCCCGGCTTTCTTCCTCGCCGCCGCCCTCTTCTTCCGACTTCGGGGGTCTTGTCCCCCCTTCGGTCTTCTGTCGCCGCTTTCTGTTCTTCTTTTCTTCTCTTCAGATGTTGGCTCGTCGCTCCCTCCGCTCACAATGAAGGGGGACCGGGCGCGCGGCGACTTATATAGGGACATCACCGGATGATGTCCCCGCCCATTATGGTGTCACAGTCCCAGAGGAGGGTCTGATGTGGACCTGGGGGGGGGAACCCCACGCCGATTGTTTTCGGCGTTGGGCTTCCCCTTTAAGGCCATACGAGGTGGCGGGGCCAGCGACGTCTCCTTCGCGGGCCCCGCCTACCTGGAGACGCGCTCGAAATGAGCGGACTTTCCGCTGCGTGTGGTCCGCTCATTTCAAAAGTACGGCGGATAGTACGGCGGACTTAGTACGCCGTATTAGTCTGCTGAAAAAATGCAGTGTGTGGGCAAGTAGCCCGTTCGGAAAGTCGGACGGACAGTCCAGCGGGAAGTCCACCAGACTAAGTCCGCCGGATAGTCGGCTACGTGTGTACACGGCATTGCACAACATGCTGTATGTAAAGAGGAGCAACATAGTCACCCTTGGACAGAACTTTCCATAGAACTACAGAACACCTCCCCTCTCCTCTTAATATAGAGTTGAGTGTTTTGTAATCCCCAGAAATAGCTGGGAACAATGCTAACTTATAACAATCAGCAGAGAGCACTGGTAGTTATCAGCTCACAAAGATTCCTGGCAAGATCAACGGGTATTTTTTCTTCACTTCTCAAAAACAGATATAAGAAACACTTGTATATTTAACACAGCAAATGGGACCAAATAATAGACCAAAAGGAATAAAAATGTTCATTGTTGGGGCTTACATACACTTTACACATTTTCTTATATAAAGGCTTCCCATTCACCAAAACAGACTAGGTTTATTGCAGTTATCCCTTTTATAGTTTACAATTCAAATATATGGCTGGGGAACTCCATAATATGAATTGAACTTTCCCCCTGCGAAGGAACATTATTTCTTTCTATAAAAACTAAAAAGTCTAAATACTAGCTTCTCTGTGACAGTCACCTGAAGCCATATGAATTAGTGTACCCTTGAACCAGACACAAGCTAGTAATTTTTCCAGCTCGGTCTTTTCGTCGATTAAAAATTTTGTTCCCACTCCCCAACTGCAATACTTGGGGTTTTGGAATAGCAAATTCAGCATTCAAAAGCAGCATGTCACCCACTGGAAAAGCAGTGTGCTGAGATGACAAGGAACATCTGTGCATTTTTTGTGTCTCATAAACTTCCTCCTCAACAGTAAGGATGTGACAGACAGGCAAAGAAAGATTCTAAGATGCGTAGTTAAAATGAAAACATATGTCAGGCCTGAGAGTGCAGCCAAGCCCCTGCTAGTTCTCCAAAAGAGATAGCCGACTTCCTTTGCACAGATGTATATTCCTAGCATAGCATTCCTGTTCAGACTGCATGTATGCAGAGATTCCAATCATATGAGTCTCTTAATTCAAACCAAATAATGCATGTTATGTCAAACCCACTATGCATAAATAAAAAGAAAAAGGGGGGGCTTCACAACACATGTGCATTTTTCTGGTAAGCCCTGATATCAGATATGTAATTCTGATCATGGATGCCAATACAGATTTATGAAATTTTCAGGACCTTGGTGTATATCTTCACTATCCCTAACAGTGAATACCCCCAAAGGAGCTTCATAAATTGTATATATCTCTTTGTTGTTTATTGTGTGACTAGCAGATGGGGACATTTGTAGAACAGGGAGATAATACAATATAGTGCTGCTCATATCCAACTCATGCTCCATCTGTTTTGCTCTAAAAGAAAAAAAAAATTGTGACATTCTATTAATACAAAGCCTTGTTGCTGTCTATTTGATAAACTAATAAAATATCAATATATAAAATACAGTTTTTTAATGAGTCTCATTTTTTTCTATGACAGATTTATTTAATTTTTTTATCCAGATCATGGAATAGCTAGTTGTTGTCTCATTCAAGCGGACATGTTATGTAAAGTTCACCACTCATTCCAGAATCAACCAATTAGGCCTTTCTCACACAGGACGGATCCGCCCCCTGAAAATCCGCTTGCTCAGAGGTGGAATCGCTCAGTCGATCCCCGCTGAGCAGGAAGATGACAGGTCTGTCTCTGCACACTGTGCAGTGACTGACCTGTCAGAGTGTCGCTCTCCTATATGGGAGATCGGATGATGACGGGCCGCAGAGTCCGTCATCACCCAATCCGCAGACGGATGGAAAAGATAGATGTCTATGGAGCATCCATTCAGGTCCACCTAAAAAACTGACAGGCGGACCTGAACGGATCGTCCGTGTGAAAGAGGCCTAACTCTGGCATATATTGATTGTTCAAAAAGCTGACTGCACCTAAGAGCAGGGTGAAAGCTCCCAGTTCTAGTCTCGGTTTTGGGGCATGAAATATCAGGCACTTTGAAAACAATTTTATTGCAGGTTTACAAAATGTATTTAGGGATAAGTTTATCTTTTGGAGCATGACAATGACAGACAACTATCTTAAGAGGCTACAGGAGCCCTGCATTGCACCCGTGATCTGCTGATCGTGGGTGCAATGCTCTGAAAGCTCCCTAGAGAAAAAAATTAAAATAAATGCAATTTGTTTTTACCTGAAAAGAAAAAAAGTTCATTTATTACTATTTATGAAAAGGTGAACTTATCCTTTAGGGCCGGTTCACACAGCGAGGCGCGGCGAGGCGTCTCCGACTTACCTCGCCGCGACCTGCGGGGAGCTCAGCGGCGACTTGCAGAGGACTTCTGTATAGAAGTCAATGCAAGTCGCCCCCGAAGTCGCCCCGAAGTAGTACAGGAACCTTTTTTCTGAGTCGGAGAGACTCGAGTCGCTCCTCTCAGAACGGTTCCATTGTACAGAACGGGGGCGACTTGCGGGAGCGAGGCGAGGCGAGCCGTGTCGCCTCGCCTCGCCTCGCTGTGTGAACCGGCCCTTAAGGATCAGAGATGTAAAAGGTGGCCTGCGGTTGCTCAATCACAATTCGTCCTAAGGAAACACACTACTATATTGTATATAAAGCATACCTTGATGTGCCACAATGAAGAAGGTTGAAACAAAGTCATCACTCTTTCATCTGCCACAACACACAGATTACAACGGGGAGTGTATAACAACCTGGAAAACTGACACCTCATATGATCTGGTTCAGTGGTGTTCAACTTGAAAATGATATTGGGCCTCAAATGTGTGGCTCCTGACACTTCAAGAGGGCCACACAAGAGCAGTGCATTTTCATGAATGGAGTCAAGTTAAGCAACTCGTTCATAGCAGTGACAGTTAACTCCCCTCAGTGGTCATGGCAGTGAATGTTAAAGCGGAGTTCCACCCAAAAGTGGAACTTTTGCTTTAAGCTCTCCTCACCACATTTCTGTCCCACTTCCTGCTTCCTATCTTCAACCACCTAGACGACTCCTCTTGCCCTAGGTGGCCCCTCCCTGACAGCAAACTTCAGGGACACAACTCAGGTCCTAGAAGATTGAGTGGCCAATAGGAGAGTGATCCTCACATGTGTGGTTTGAACACCATTTTCATATGCAGGTGCTATTCTTGTATGCGCTTGTTTCTGCGCGTTAGCTCGGCGGGACGGGGCGCGTTTAAAAAAAAAATATATTTCTTACCTTTTCTTTTTAGAATTAAACAAAAAAATAAATGTGTCACTTTTATTCCTATTAGAAGGAATGTAAACATCCCTTGTAATAAAAAAAAGCATGACAGGAACTCTTAAACTCTAAAATGCAATAAAAAATAAAAATAAAAAAAATTGTCATTTAAATTTTTTTTTTTAAATGGCCCTTTAACCACTTGGGTACCGCGCTATTGCAAAATGACGGCAATAGCGCGGACCCACATTTCCGGGACTACGTCTATTGACGTAGTCACGGTTATGAGCGGCCTGCGCGCCCCCTGAGGGGCGCGCGCGGCGCGCTCTGTGATCGGCGAGTCCGTGAGACTCGCCTGATCACCGATCCGTGTAAGGGGTCGATCCCGACCCCTTATCACGTGATCAGCTGTCAGCCAATGACAGCTGATCATGTGATAAAACGGCTAGTATTCCTCCTCGCGCTGACAGCGCGAGGAGAAAAAAAAAAGCCGATCGCCGGCGGCCGTGTTCGGGACATCAGTCCCGATCACGGCCAGCAATTTAAACGGACACCTGCCCCCTGCCAGTGCCCACCTGCCACCCGCAGTGCCATCCTGAAATAAAGTAAGTGCCCCCCTGTCAGTGCCACCCAGCAGTGCCCATAGTGCCCACAGTGCCACCCAGCAGTGCCCACAGTGCCACCCAGCAGTGCCCACAGTGCCACCCAGCAGTGCCACCCAGCAGTGCCACCCACAGTGCCACCCAAAATCTGCCTCAAAGGTGCTGCACCCCAGTGCCGCCCAGCAGTGCCGCCCATCAGTGCCCAGCAGTGCCGCCCATCAGTGCCCAGCAGTGCCACCTATCAGAGCCACCTATCAGTGCCACCTATCAGTGCCCATCAGTCCCATCTATCTGTGGTACCTATCAGTGCCCATCCGTGCCACCCATCCGTGCCACTTATCCGTGCCACCCATCCGTGCCATCTTATCTGTGCCCATCTTTGCCCATCAGTGCCGCCTTATCTGTGCCCATCGGTGCCGCCTTATCTGTGCCTATTAGTGCCGCCTTAACTATGCCTATCAGTGCCCACCAGTGCAGCCTATCAGTGCCCACCAATGCAGCCCATCAGTGCCCACCAATGCAGCCCATCAGTGCCCACCAATGCAGCCTATCAGTGCCGCCTAATCAGCGCACTTCAATGAAGGAGAAAAATGACCCGTTTGCAAAATTTTATAACAAACTATTAAAACATGATTTTTTTTTGATTTTTTTTTGCATCTTTTTTTGTTTGTTTAGCAAAAAATAAAACTCCGAGCTGTAACTAAATACCACCAAAAGAAAGCTCTATTTGTGGGAAAAAAATGATAAAAATTTCATTTGGGTACAGTGTTGTATGCCCGCGCAATTGTCATTCAAAGTGCATCAGCGCTGAAAGCTGAAAATTGGTCTGGGACTGAGGGGGGTTTAAGTGCCCAGTAAGCAAGTGGTTAAGAGCTATAGGCAGAAGTGAAGTGAGGGCCATCTTCCCCTCACTCGTCTCCATACCAAGGAAGGAGGAACATCTAAATGCCTCCACCGCTGCCAACCACTCCGGTAAGTGGCGGAGGGCACAGGAAGCACAGCGGGATGGGGGGGGTCCCCTCTCCCACCGCCTATAAAAGTGATCTTGCGCCGATTCGACTGCAGAGACCACTTTTGTCTTGAAGCGGACCACCGGCCGAACAAGAGGACACCGGGGTTATGGCAGCAGCTAGCTGCCATAACGATATTCTAATGATATGGAAATAACAATATCAATGTAAGGACGTATATCAGCATTCGGCGGTCCGGAAGTGGTTAATCTTCACTAAATTCCACTAGCAAACATATTAGCTGTGCAAAATCATTTTGCATTGCAGGCATTGGTCAAAATTGCTAAGCTTAAAACCATACAAGCATACATTAAGTTTAAAAAAGTGCATTTTCTATTAAGCTAAATCAAGTATCACAGCTACATGTATATTCATTTCTAACATGTGGAAGGTGTGAATGTCGGTAAACTGCGAGAATGCTATTTCTAGTGACTGACCACACACACACGAAAATATAGTATCTACCAAATGCCAACTTGCTTCCTTTTCTTTTAACCACTTGCCGACCAGCGCACGACGATGTACGTCGACAGAATGGCACGGGCAGGCAAATGGGCGTACATGTACGTCCCTTTAAATTTGCCGCCCTGCCATCGGGAGCGCACCGCCAACGGCGCGCTCCCGCGCTGGTCGGGACCCCCGTGAGTCCGGTCTCGATCGCCGCGGGCATCCCCGCAATCGTCTCACGGAGCGGCCGAATGGAGAAGTGCCGTTGTAAACAACATTTCTCCATTCTGCCTAGCAACTAGTGACGCTGATCTCTGCTCCATGTGATTGGAGCAGAGATCAGTGTTCACTAAATGAAAGCCCAACCCCCCCACAGTTAGTAATACACCCCTAAGAACACTTAACCCCTACACTGCCACCCACTGGTTAACCCCTTCACTGCCAGTGTCATTTACACAGGAATCACTGCATTTATATAGCAGTGATTACTGTATAAATGACAATGGTCCCAAAAATGTGTCAAAAATGTCCGATGGGTCCCCCACAATGTCGCAGTCACAATAAAAATCGCTGATCGCCGCCATTACTAGTAAAAAAAAAATAATAAAAAATTATTAATAAAAATGCTATAAAACTATTCCTATTTTGTAAACGCTATAACTTTTGCGCAAACCAATCAATAATCGCTTATTGCGATTTTTTTTACCAAAAATATGTAGAAGAATACGTATCGGCCTAAACTGAGGGAAAAAAATGTTTTTTTATATATTTTTGGGGGATATTTATTATAACAAAAAGTAAATAATAATGCGTTTTTTTCAAAATTGTCGCTCTATTTTTGTTTATAGCGCAAAAAATAAAAACCGCAGGGGTGATCAAATACCACCAAAAGAAAGCTCTATTTGTGGGAAAAAAAGGACGTCAATTTTGTTTGGGAGCCACGTCGCACGACCGCGCAATTGTCAGTTAAAGCGACGCAGTGCCGAATCACAAAAAGTGGTCTGGTCTTTGACCAGCAAATTGGTCCGGTCTGAAAGTGGTTAAAAGAAGACAACTGAAAAAAATGAATACACTTTGGTATACGCTAGATATCACCCTTGCCTTTTGCCTAAGTAGCAGCTGTCCCTCATCTCTGACTTGCCTATACTATTTGACTAGAAACTGTATTAAAAAAAAAAAAACACACCTAGCTTCAGGAGGCTAAGAAACGGTCCTACAGCTCCAATATCCGGGTCATATCCTTCCCAAAAATTGTGCAACACTGTGTATACACAGTCTGAGGAGTCTGTTGTCAGCCAAGTTCCCTTGTGGTCTGCTATAAGAACATTTAGTACAGGACAACAAATAAGAAGGTAGATTATACTACAGATTATCTGTAAACCTAAACTGGAGAGTTTTTAAGCATTAACAATGACTGATTCACAGCTTTTAATATTTATTTATGAAGAGGAGTATCTATTACACTAGAGACAAGATAAGGTCAGCATATCCATTGAGCTAACTTTACGGTTTCGTTTTTTTATTTTTTTATTTTAAGTGTATTTTTTCCAAAATAAATTGCATTTGAAAGACCACTGCACAAATACAGTGTGACAAAATATTCAACCAGCATTTTATTCTCTAGGGTCTCTGCTAAAACAATATAATTTTATATATATATATATATATATATATATATATATATATATATATATATATATATATATATATATATCAAAACAAAAAGGGTATATTTTAAAACCGGCCTATCATATACCTCTCTGCGCCAAACTAAGACCTTCACACTTGTTTGTATTACTTTTTTATGTATTTGTATGTTAACCTTTTAACGGCTGCTATTTTTGTCCGGACTGTTAGGTTTTAATATACTTAGCAGTCATTATTTAGTTTACTGTGGTTTTATAAGTATTATTATTGCAGGCATCTGCATATAGTAAAATCTTTGTTTTTATATATGTGGGTGCACCATATAGATTGGTGCATATACATATATATATATATTGAGGGAGTGTGTGAAGGTCTTAGTTTGGCGCAGAGAGGTATATGATAGGCCGGTTTTAAAATATACCCTTTTTGTTTTGGTGCATTTACATTGTTTTTTCTTTGCAGCCATGGATGTACTACACTTCCTTAAGAATAGAACCATAGACATTAACAGCATTTTTTCAATTAACGAACATACTTCCACTCAGGCTAATTATAATGGGATAATGTTGGCTCTAGGTAATACCTTAGAGAAACAAGTTAGAACATGGTGGGATATTTGCACTTTGGAACAGTATATGAAAGAAAAAATTATAGTTAGAAGTTTACGGTGGGAGGTAACTCCACAAGATGGGTTAGACGACCCTGACTCTATGAAAGAATGGCTTGAATTTTTTAATGAGGTGGGTTTTAGATTGCAGGATTTAGTTTTAAAAAGGAAACATAGGAAGATGGCGAAACTAGAGGCGAGAATTAATGAGTTAAAAACACAATTAGAACCTATCAAAGACTCACAACAATTGATAGATTTTAATACACGTATTAAAAAGAAATTGGAGAAAGTAGACAAAGACACACAAAGAAAGAAAATTAAGAAATTCCATAGGGATTTGGGTGATTTTCAGACAAATTCCATCTATGTATGGCAACAGGCGAGTGGAAGTCCATTTGAAGATAATAAAGAAATTATTAGACAGGACCATGATCCACAGATTGAATTACAACACGTGGATAATATCGACCACACTACTAGAACTCGCCCGACTAACGGTGGACCGGCGTATCAACCGGTATATCAATCTACGCCAGTTAGGAAGGTGAATAGTAATGTGAGAGGTCAGAACGTAAGAGGAAAATCCCTGAATCCACAAAGACCCTTGAATCCACAGGGTAACCTGTACCAGGTCCCTGTTTATAACAGGTATAATCCATTACAACATGAAAATGGTGAATATCAACAGTCACCACGTCCTTTTTTAGGGAGAGGAAGGGGATGGCAGAAGCGAGGACGAAGTCGGGGGTACCCCAGAAGGGGGAGACCTCCGATGCAGACTTATCCATCACAAGACCCCCATTGGAGGGAACAGGTGCAATGGGAGAGGAATCAAATCTATTCCCCAGACCTCAGGAGAAACGAACGAGAGGCTGCAGAGCAGGACGAAGGGTCCAGGAAAAGAAGACGCGAAAAGGACTAGGGGGTATTTTTAACTTAGCAGAAGCCTCCTTGACACATAAAGAAATCAATATATTGAATTTGGGTTTAAAATGTGGCCTGAAGAGACCACTAAACAAATTTAATGTATTTATAGATGTACACAAATATATGAGGAAAATTAATATGAAAAAGCATTTTTTGAATAAAAACTCCCAACCTGTCACTGCGACCTCATCAGTGCAGACTGATAGCGGGTTACGGAATAAGTCACTATTTAACCCCGCTAATAGTGCTAACCAACAAATAGACGTTTTTAAAAATCTGGTGTTACGTGATTTGGAAACTCTCATCCCCCAGAAAAATGCTAATCCACGATATATTCACGAAGGCATTAAGAGTTTGGAAAAAAGAAAGGAGCTGATCATAAGACCTGCTGATAAAGGGGGCGGGGTTGTTTTATTGACAAAAGAATTTTATCACAACCAACTAATAGAAATGTTGATGGACGAAGATACATATAAGAAATTGGATAAAAACCCTACTAAACAATATGAGTATGAGCTGAAGGTTCTAGTGAATCTCGGCGTTTCAACTGGGGTCCTAACTAACAAAGAAATGAGGTATTTAACCCCTAGTAGTAGTAGGATTCCTACTATCTACACTTTGCCGAAAATCCATAAGGATATAAAATGTCCACCTGGCAGACCAATTGTTAATGGGATAGGATCCATTACTTCTAGAATGGGCCAATATCTTGATCTATATCTACAAAAAAGTGTGATACAGACAAAAGCATACTTGCAGGATACTAAAAATCTTCTACAAATATTAGAAGAAGTGGACTTAGCTGGCAAAGAAGAGGTATACTTGGTCACAGCGGATGTCGCGTCTTTATATACTATCATCCAACATGATGATGCTATTTTGGCCCTTAATTGGGCGCTTAGTCGGAGAGATGATCTAAAACATAATCAAAAAATCTTTTTGAGAAATGCTCTTGATTTCTGTTTAGGTCATAACTATTTCTGGTATGGCGGAAAGTTCTACTCCCAAAAACGCGGCGTCGCAATGGGCGCTAAGTTCGCACCTAGTATAGCGAACCTTTTTATGGGAGAGTGGGAAGACAAGAAAATCTTTTCTGTTAAGAGACAAGAGTTATTGATATACAGACGTTATATAGATGACCTGATCTTTATCTGGTCTGGAACAAGATCTTCCCTTACTGACTTCCTGGCCGAATTGAATAATAATACTAGTCACATTAAATTGACTAGTGAAATAAGCACTGAAAGTATCAATTTTTTGGATGTTAACATCTACAGACATGGAGAAAGACTTGGTACCAAGGCTTATTTCAAACCTACAGACGCAAATAGTTATTTACCGATACAGAGTGGGCATCACCCGGTCTGGTTAAAGAATATCCCTAAAGGTCAAATGACCAGAATCAGAAGGAACTGCTCCAATGATAATGATTTCTTCTCCCAGGCGAATAGGATTAAAGAAAAATTCCTAGAAAAGGGCTATAGTGATAAACAACTGGACAAAGTGATTGAAGGAGTAGCATCCACATCAAGAGATAATCTCTTGAGTAATAATAATAAGGGCAATCACACCTCCAACAGTCACGATTGGAATTTTATATCAGGGTACCACTCACAATATAGGGAGGTGGAGAATATCTTTTTATCACACTGGCACATCCTTTTGATGGACAAAACATTACAACCAGTGCTACCTGCAAAACCCGGGTTTATATATAGAAGAGCCCCTAACTATGCTGATAAGATAGTTAAAAAAGTGATTGACCCACCTACTCATCCTCCCACTTTGTGGGAAAAAGAAGGGTTTTTTGCTTGTAGACGTTGCAGGGCGTGTAAAGAAGTAAACACACCAATAAGAGCAATGGAACGCTTTTTAGCAACAGAGAATAATAAAGAATTTACAATCAAAGGGTTTATTACCTGTAATACATCGTATGTTGTGTATGCTTTACAATGCCCATGTGGGTTGATCTATATAGGCCGGACTAAAAGACTTCTAAGGATAAGAATAGCGGAACATGTGGCTAATATTAAACTGGGTTTTAAGGATCATAATGTATCCCTACACTTTAAGCTTTACCATAATCAGGATCCTTCTGGACTCAGATTTTGGGGTGTAGAACATATGAAACCCTCCTGGAGAGGGGTAAATATGGTACGAGAGTTATCCAAACGTGAAACGGAATGGATATATTTGATTGACACTTTAACACCAAAGGGGTTAAATGTGGACCTAGATATTAATTGTTTCATTAGTGATTATTAAATTGTCTGGTTTACGATCCCTTCCTCTTAATATTTAAACATTTTAATGTTTTAAGTAGTAATCCTTTAAGTAGTATCTAGGTAGATGCTTATGTAGGTGATATAGTGTATGGAGTAATGAAGACATTCACGGTACGGTCTTTGATGTTTGCATCATTGCATATCTGTACCAATTTTATATATAAATACTATAGACATATAGTGGTTTGGTAATTATAATCACTCTATGGCTGATACACTACTAATGATTAAATTTTTGACATGAGTTGACTAATACTATTATAAAGGCTATTATAGAAGGATCATGTTCAAATATGTGCTGACTCACAATATTTACGTTATTTTGAATATTTTTAATATTTTTTATATATTTTAAATAATTTTAGGTTTTTGCGTCGGTTCTCGCCTGTGATTTTATTTTAGTAAGAAGCTCCCTTCAACCGAAATGACACCTCATAGAGATAAAAATCTCGGAGGTGGTGGATATATGGTATATATTCACAACTCTTTGCTCATTGCCACTATAACTTCAGCGTTATATGGGGTGCATTTAGTGTATGCATTAGCGATATATACATGTATAAGTATAGGTATATTTTGGATGATGCACATGACATACACACTAGCTTTTTCTAAATAGGATGTATCTCTTAGGGAGACAGCTTATGGACCTTGTATGTGTATATAGGTCCTTGCTCACATATTACACAAACATACATGGATCATGTGAGGATCTAATGGGTAGTTCACTATCTTCCTGTACTATGTAATTTTGTATTTATATTTTTATTTATGTGTATATTAAGGGTAATTTTAATTAGGAGGTCTATGTTTCTTTCTTTCATGTATTGTTTTTGGCGTAATGTTCATTTTGCCTGTTCTGCTAAGGAGGTCGCCAGTAGTTCGGCGATCGTTTGTGTTCATTCAATTATCTCTCCCCTGTATTGAGAACCGAGCTGGCCGCGTCCGGTTACCATGACGATGTGCAGCGTCATGTGGGCTGGATAGTGCAGGGCTACGTGATTGGTTGACAGGGTGTGAGACTGTTGAATATATATTGGCCGTCGGCGTCGTGTAGCCACGCCCTCTGTTGAAGTCGGAAGTGACGAAACGCGTCAGGGCGTGGCCTACACGACGCTACCGGAAGTGAGGTGTGCGCTCCACCGCTGACCACAGACCAGGAAGTGATGCACAGTGTACACAGAGGAACACTTGTGGATGGCTCGGGGATCTGAATAATCGGTGAAGTACACAATTTTGAAATGCTGATGATGTTTTAAACAATGTACGCAGATATTTAAATGGGTGATTTTATTATTTTGTGCGAATCTTTTAAAAAATAAAACAGTATTATGCTATGTGCACACTTTGTTTTATTTTTATGGCAAACTTGGAGGACTGTTTGGAACTGCAACGCTAAGGTGATATATTACCATACTCAAGGAAGTGACTACTCCTTAAGGCTTGTGTTTTCAGCAGTGTCTGGTGAGTTTAACCCCCTAGGGGGTACGCATCGCATGTGGTGACGCACTCCCGGTTTATGGTGGAAGAAAGGTCGACAGCACTTTGATCACCGTGCAATGCTGATTAGATCACTATAGACACCTTATCTGCACATTAAGAACTTTTTAGTGATTGCTCGTACATTGCTATTTCTGTAAAGGACTTTCTACAGAGCGCTGTTTTAATGCGGATATTCTCAGATTTATCTTGATGAATTGTTTGTATTACTTTTTTATGTATATATATATATATATATATATATATATATATGTGTGTGTGTTTGGGGGTTCTAAATAATAATAATAATTTTCTAGCAAAAAGTCTTTAACGACTGCATCCCCGGAAGGATTTACCCCCTTAATGACCAGGTCATTTTTTGCAATACGGTACTGTGTCGCTTTAACTGACAATTGCGTGGTCGTGCATCATTGTACCCAAACAAAATGTATGTCTTTTTTTTCCCACAAATAGAGCTTTCTTTTGGTGGTAATTGATCACTTCTGCGTTTTTTTGCGCTATAAACGAGCAACAATTTTGAAAAAAAATATACATATTTTTTTTACTTTTTGCTATAATAAATATCCACAAAAAAATAAAAAAAAAATAAAAAAAATTTCATTAGTTTAGGCCAATATGTATTTTTCTACATTTTTTTTGTAAAAAAATAAATAAATAAATGTTAAAAATCCCAATAAGCGTATATTGATTGGTTTGCACAAAAGTTAAAGCGTCCACAAAATAGGGGAAACATTTATGGCATTTTTATTATTATATTTTTTTACTAGTAATGGCGGTGATCAGCGATTTTTAGCAGGACTGCCACATTGCGGTGGACAGATCAGACACTTTTTTGGGACCAGTGACATTCATACAGCGATCAGTGCT
This sequence comes from Lithobates pipiens, assembly GCF_037356315.1. Taxonomy (NCBI): domain Eukaryota; kingdom Metazoa; phylum Chordata; class Amphibia; order Anura; family Ranidae; genus Lithobates; species Lithobates pipiens. The sequence goes on from NW_027507718.1 coordinate 194,157,740, forward strand.
ATAAAAATGTACTGATTACTGTATAAATAACACTGGCAGGGAAGGGGTTAACACTAGGGGTGAGCAAGGGGTTAGGTGTTCCCTAGGGAGGTGTTTCTAACTGTGGGGGAGTGGACTGACTGTGAGAAGAGAGAGTTCGCTGTTCCTGATCACAAGGAACAGATGATCTCTCTCTACTCCCCTGACAGAACCAGGATCTGTTTGTTTACATTGACAGATCCCCGTTCTGCCTCTCTGTGGAGCGATCGCGGGTGGATGTCGGACATCGCAGGCGCTGGCAACGCTCATCGGCTCTGGTGCCGTTTCTCTTTAGCGATGTGAGAAACTTGGAAGGCTGCCCTTTTTTTTCAGTTTTTTCACTGAATTGTGAAAATGCTTTTTAAGATCGGGAAGAGGGTAGAATGGCGATCTTGATTCTTTAACGATTAAACATGCAGCTCTAGTATGAGCTTTGGGCTGCACACCCTAATGCAAAAGGATGTGCACAAACACATCTAGGCGCAGTCATGCATCCACATACCCATACAATAAGACCTCATACACACGATTAGATTTTCTGCAGATTTTTGTCTTCAGATTTACCAAAACCATAATATGAGGTCAAACCTTAAGAGTTTGACCTTTGTATGCAATCAGGTTATGCACTACATGGTTTTGGTAAATCTGAAGAGAATAATCTGCAGAAAATCTAATAGTGCATATGGGGTCTTGGGCAATGATCATGTAGCATGGAATATATATCTGGGTGTAACCGATGCTGGCAAGAGTCTCTATAAGCCGATAGAGAGTGAATGGCAATGAAGGATACAATAGTTCAGATATCTGGAGGGACACAGATCATAGCAGGATCACTAGCACATCAAGCAGGTAATGCAATTTCATGTGTGTGCCTCCCTGGGGCATGGATAAATGTCAGTAAGACGAACGGGAGTAACACAGCGAGGATCCTCTACAACCCCCGGGATTTTGCTGTGGCTGATCGTGGTGGGTTGCCTTTGATTCTTTTTGACCGATCTGAGTCATTCATCGATCCACCGGGTATAGAGGTTCCCCTGTGAGGATTGGCGGTCCACGCCGCCAGTTGCCCCTCCAGGAGTCCGGGCTTACTATATGGTAACAGGATTCCGTTGGATACGAGGAATTCATCAGCTTATACTCGGACACGGTAACATGCCCACTGTCTCTGCTGCACTGCCGGCTTCTCCCATTTGTGTTATGGACAATTATCCATGCCCAAGGGAGGCACACACATGTAATTGCATTACTTGCTTGATGTGCTAGTGATCCTGCTATGATCTGAATAAAACTGATCAGCACAACTTTCTAAATAATGAATAAGGTTAAACGTTGGTCAATAATGTGCTGAAAATAATTAAACAAGTATAACAATGAAATCAGTGATCAAAGTCCAAAATATCCAAATGTGGTAAACCGATTCTTCTAAGAAATATATAAAAAAAATCTTCTGAACACAATCTCTGTGACTTTGCAATAGCTTAATGCTTCCAGAGATCTTACCTCAGTAAGAAGTATAATACAGCCTTATAGATCTCCAGTGGGGAGGACGGGCTTACAGCTCCAGATCTCCAATTTCCAGGTGTGTTGAAAGTTCCAATTCTGGATGGTGTTAGACCAGGCTCAGGACTCCATGTGATCTGCCAAACTTTCCCTTCGGGATTCCCAATTATACGGTCATATCAAAACTCAAAAGTCAAATGGATTCTTACATTAAAAAGAGCTCGTAAAGTGCAAACACAGTGTTACAGACGCCTCTTACGTCACTTCCGGCCCACTCTAAATATCCAGCAACACCCTACGTCACGAAACGTGACTTCATAAGGGAAACCGGATTGGCTGTCAGATGCACCAATTTATATACGGAAAAAGCGGCCATTTTCTAGGTTAGTAAAAACAGACTTGGGAGGTCATTTTCCTGGAGATCACGTCTCCGACACAATGGCAGCCATGTTTCAGATGGGAATGGCAGATACAAATAATAAGTATACAATTCATGAACTGAGTGCAAATAATTATAAAACTAACCAATACTAAAAAAACAAAACACTGCAATGTGGCAATTTAAAGTAGTGGCAAAAAAACTTCATATAATGTTACCGAGCTCCTAATGTAAAAAATGAGTAAAAATGAATGAATAGGACATACAATGAGGCCAAAAAAGTGTGTGTATAATACCAACCTCCTAATTGGGACTCATGAATTGGTAACACTAAATAGCAATAAGTGAAATGCCATACAAGATGAACCAATATGCATGCCGGAAATTAGGCATGGAGGTATAACAAAAATCTATATCACCAGATAAAAATTAAAAAATTACTTAAAAACAATTCAGGTCAAATTCAACATTGAGAATGAGAGTATCCATCTTTCTGAATAATAGATCTAACCTTGTGTGCCCCCCTCCAGGGTTTGTTGTATCTCTCAATACCCCAGAACTGCAAATGTGTGGGGTCTTTGTTATGTACCTGCGCAAAATGTCTGGATACATTATGTTTAGGGAAGCCTTTCATAATATTTTTAACATGCTCCCTGATCCTGACCAAGGGGTCTCTTAGTCCTTCCCACATACTGCAGGTTGCAGCTACATTGAACATACACTACACCCTAGGTGTGGCAGTTAATAAAGTCTCTAATGGGGTAACTTTGTCCAGTAGGGGTGCAACGGATCAAAAAACTCATGGATCGGATCGTTCCTCAGATCAGAGTCACGGATTGGATCATTTTTCGGATCAGCAAATAATAATTGAATTTGCAAAAACCTGTGAAAATTCCACCACCATATAGTCCCCACTGTAATATCCACAATCTCCTCCACTGTAATATACATCTCCCCCACTGTAATATCCACGTCATCTCCCCCAATGTAATATTGGCTGGGTATTGGCAGAGTATTGGCAGGTAAAGTATTGGCAGGGTATTGCAGAGTGTATTGGCAGGTAAAGTGTTGGCAGGGTATTGCAGAGTATTGGCAGCTAAAGCATTGGCAGGGTATGGCAGAGTATTGAGGGATGGCTGTGACTGCACTCATCACAGAGCAGTGCTGTGGGCTCTACAGATGCAGCCCACGGCGCTGCTGCCATCCGATTTCTCCCCTCCACTGTACAGATCAGTACAGAGAGGGGAGAGAGGAACTGGCGTCATGATGACGACGAAATGTAGGACGAACACATTGTAAAAGCCGACGGGTGCACCAAGATGCCCGCCACTCCAGAACTAGGCCGAAGAAAGCCTTTCTTAGGGCGAGACCGCATGTGCTGATCCGAGCGGGGTGACCTGTTCGGATCACGGATCGTTGCCGATCCGTTGCACCCCTCTTGTCCAGTATTTGTAGATGTGAAATCTGTTTGTTTCAGTTGTGGCCTCTTAGAGTGTTGGCAGGCAAAACAATATTTACAGGGATAAAACCCCTTTCAGGTAAAAAAATAAAAGTGTAACCTCTAATTGGAGGTGGTACAACAACATTTTTCACAATGATATCTCTCAGAGTGGGTGCTCTCTTGTAGACTATACTAGGTTTGTCTGGAAGAAATGCTGTTAAGTTGTCTATCGCTCTTCAATATATGCCCGGGTCTTTTTACCAGCTTTTCTATTTCCCTATGTTGGATGTTATAATCTAAAACTAAGAAAGGAGCTTTCAAATTCCATTGATGGTTATTTTTATCTTGTAGCATTGCCGTTCTATCCATTTTTTTGACAGCATCAATCTGATTTTGTAAAAATCCATCGGTATAGTCTTTATCCTTAAACCTGTTTCTTATAAATGTTGCTTGAAATCATAAAATCATTTTGTGCAATTCCTTCTGATCCTTACAAGTTGGCCTTTTGGGATATTGTAAAGCCATGGTTTAAAGTGGCAACTGTTAATAGAAAGATAGCTGTTGGCATCGATATTTTTGAAATTAGTTTTAGTAGTTAATTGATTACCTACAAGGGTGATATTGAGGTGCAAAATAATTGATCTGCTTATCACTGTTCCATGTAAGTTTAATAATCTTGTCGTTTAATTTAACTAAAAAGTTCTTCAATGTATCTTTACTCCCGTTCCATATAATAATCAGGTCATCAATGTATCTTTTATAAAAGGTCAATTCGACCGGGGGGTTGGTGTATACTGTATTCTCCTCTCATTGTGCCATAAAGGCATTAGCCATGCTGGGTGCAAATTTAGCTCCCATGGCTATACCCATAATTTGTTTGTAATACGCTTGGTCATGCCAGAAGTAGTTATACTTTAAGCAGACCACACCCTTCACTGCTATGATCTGTGTTCCTCCGGATATTTGAACTATTGTAACCTTCATTGCCATTCACTCTCTATTGGCTTATAGGGACTCTTGCCAGCACTGTTTACACCCAGCTATATATTCCATGCTACATGATCATTGCCTTATTGTGTGGGTATGTGGATGCATGACGGTACCTAGATGCCTATGTCCCAGACATTGTCTTTTTAGATGGTTGTAGGTGGAGGAATATGATTTTATCTTTTATTTGTATTTACATTAATACATTTCTGTTTTTCAATTTGCTACATTGTTGTTCTGCACTGTTGATTGCTACATCCCAGTGTCTCTTTCCAGTGGCTCCTTGACTGTCCATCTCCTTGGCTCAGTCCTTTTTTATTCACTTGCAGCTCTGTGGCCACTGAGCCCCACTTCCTTTGAATTGTGAGTGGATGAGCGCTCAGCTCTTCATATATTCATGGTGTGGTAACCCAGTCTTCCCTTTTGAATAGGCTGTGTACAACTATGACTGTGTGCAATATAACAAATAAAGAAATGAGCAGGCAGTCTAGATATCAACTAAAAAGAGACCTGATCCCTTTTTATCTAGCAGAGCTCTCGGTGATCATAAAGAGAACACAGATTGACTTTAGAGGCACATCAAAACAAGTCTGGTCTCTGATTTTAGCAGGACATTTCTACACTTGCATTGATGTGTGGTTAAATCGTTCTGTGCCAACACAACCCCTCCATATTGAATGGGCTGCCAATGCACAGCACATAGAAAGAAAAACCGGACCTGCAACTTTTTATTTGTAGCGCATGTGCATTTTGGCATGCTTTAAAGCTGAGTATTAGGGTGTCATTCAAAATGGATGGCACCATAAAGTGTTTGTTACAGTAAATATAAAAGAAAGATGCAAACCGGCCTCACAGTTCAACACTGCAGTTGGTAGTCTTTATGTTTCACAATAAGGCACCCAGACATTTAGGCCTCATGGATTCTGAGAGTTTGCTTAGCTACTCTACTCTACTCTTCTTGACACAAAAAAAGGCTGCTTTAGTAAACTTATTCTGGCCCTTAGAATGCATTAATGCACAAACGTGCTTTAACACGTCTAGTATTAATGTGCACCAACCTGTTAACGCTCTTCTAAAATACCTGTAAACGCCTATTTGGGTATTGCCACATCTGCTAACATACAGAAGCATTTACAGGCTGAAAAAATGAATGCCGAATGCCTGTAAAAGCGGGTCTTTTTTCTGTCCAGTGTGCAAGAGGCCTCACTGTGTCTAATTACTTGTTTGCGATTCAAAAGTGTCAAGATAGTGGGTACTGTGCTTGTAAGTTTGTCGGAATTTCTACTGTAATAAACGACGGGTTCTCTAATCAACCACATAACACCCAGTAGCAGAATCAAAGAATTTGGAAAGGAGAATGTGATAGCTGCGTGCAGAATAGAGAATATATGTATACATAATATTACACCTTTCATTCCTTCAGGTCCAGTGAGCCCTGCATTGCAGTGATTTTCAGGTCACTGTGCCAACATGAGGATTTATTAAACTTAAAATAAGATCTGTTAGAGCTGACATTCTTTTCTTTTGCATTAACATATGTTAAACATATGATAAGGAGCACAGATTGCAGCCAAATATAAGTAAAGTACAGTCTATGTAATGTAACACAAAATACATACTGAAGTACAGAGGCTGCCCCATTGAAATATGCATAATAAAATATTCCTTAGCCCTTGTACACACGGTCGGAGATTCCGACGGAATTTGTCCTATCGGACCGTTTTGTCGGATAATACGACTGTGTGTGGTCTGTATCGGACTGTTTCCGTCGGAATATCTGTCGGACCCAATTTTCCAACTTGTTGGAAATATTTTCCGTCAAACTGGTCCGATCGGACATACTCCATTCATGTGAAGAGAATTTTGATCGGACAAAGTGTCACGCATGCTCAGATCAAATTCCTACACCAAAGCTATTGGCTACTAGCCTGAATGTAGTCCCATCGTAATGAAATAACGTCATCACGTTCTGAACGATCGTATTTTCCGACAACTTGGTCTGACTGTGTGTATGCAACAGTTTCGGACACAATCCGTCGGACAAAATCCAACGGATTTGGTTGGCAGAATGTCCGACCGTGTGTACAAGGGCTTAAAGGGGTTGTAAACCCTCTTTTTATTTTTATAATAAACATGTCATACTTATCCCCACTGTGCAGCTCGTTTTGCACAGAGTGGCCCGATCCTCCTCCTCAGGGGTCCCCCGGCGGCGCTGGTAGCTCCTCTCCACATTGAGTGCCCACACTGAAGAAGGCTCTCCTAAGGTGTACAATGGCTGCCCTGCTATCAATTTATCCAATCAACAGCCGAGACAATGGGCATACAGGTAGAGCACGTCTCCACTGTGAGACTGAATGGGCTCAGGTGAGTAAAACGGGGGGGGGGGGGGGGGCTGGTCAGTTTAAGAAGTTTTTTTCAACTTAATGCATAGGATTTACAACCCCTTTAAAGCCCTGGTGCCCAAACTCAAATCCCCTGGTCTTCCTCAGACCAGAGTAAAGGTCCATACACATAATCAGATTATTGGACGAATATTAGCCTGTTTTTTGTTGCATGCTAGTCTCATATCAAAAGTGAAGAGGTTACTCAACATAGGAAATTTTTCATATGACATAACACAACTTCAGAAGTGATTTAATGTGTTGAATTGTTTTTTATGTATTCTTTCGTTCCTGAGCATGCGTAGTCTTCTGCTTACAATTTTTTCGGGATGAAAACTGTTCTAATTAAATGAAAAATGGACGTTGTGTTCACGTTTGATAAAAAAATGTATAGCCTGCACATCCAGTTTTTGTCGTCCAATCAGAAAATCAGCCGATCGTTCATCGTAAAAAATGTCACTTCCGACTTTCCTTTAGGGACAAGGACAGAAGTTGATTCAATTTCTGTTGAGTGGGGGAAGACACACACTGATCGAAATTTGGCAAGTCTTTGCTGGACTGGCTAAATCAGTATATGGCCAGCTTTAGGGCCAGTTCACACTAGAACATGCGTGTTCCTCTGCGATTACCTGCTTTCCAGTTTTAACAGCCCATTAATTTCAATGGGTTTGGTGGCCGCAAACACACTGCGTCTGTAAGATGCTTTTGGAGTGATACTAACAATTAATGGAACCCACACACACGGGCAGCAAGTTGTCTTTCCTGGGCCTAAAATTTATTTAAAAAAACACAATCGGAAACAACCATCTGTCTGGTTATAGTATATTGTGTCCAACACAGTTTCTTGGCGCTAAACCAAATACGGGAGATTAAGACTGGTTCACGCCTGTGCAGCTTTAAAATCACACTACTTCAGTGCAATTTCAAAGCCAAAGATCAGTGCGATTTGCACCTCTGAATTCATTGCAGCTTGCGACTTCGTTTACCAGACCTCTATGCAAGTCGCAATGAAAAAAAATTAATCGGAAAAAAAGAAGTGCAGGAACCATTACAAAGTTGCTGCAATAAGAGTCGTGGCAATTTTGAATGGTTCTACTGCCAGAAATGGGGTGCGACTGTGTGAACAAGGGGTAAATCCAAAATTTGGCTAAAGATGGAAAAATATGTCTCACAGTTGGGTTGTGCAGCTGCATCTGCTGTGTACAGCAGCAATGTAAACTGCATCAATTATCAATATCCTGTACAATCTAATGGCTCGTATGCACAATACCAAAATCAGACGAAAAGTACCGCTTTTGAATCGATCGTACGATAACCGTCACAAGTACAGAGCTTTCGAGAGCCAATCACGACAATTCATCCGATATTATCTGATGGGACGAACAGGAAAATGTTTCTCGTATGATACCATATCGTATGTACGATTTTCGTTTAATTTGTACAGTTGTCCTCCGAAAATACAATAGAAATACACTACATCACTTCTGATTTTTTATTCTGTTGTACGAAAAATTTCATAAATTTAGTAACCTCTCCATTTTCGATATGCCACTAGAATGCCAAAAAAAAGAAAAAAAAATGACAAACTATGGACCAATTTTCGGATTGTGTGTATGGGCCATAAGCCTAATGCTGTACAAGGGCTCTCTTTTACCTCTTCTGAAATTGGATGCAAATACTGACTTTCTAAAAGTCAATATTTACATTGGTCTAGGCATGGTGTTCCTTCTATCCCCAGAATATATGAGGCAACACCCATTTTTTTGGAACAACTAGGGTTGCACCGATACCTGTAACGTAGCCTATACCAAGTATTTTCACAAGTATTGGTACTCGTGCAAATGCACAATACCTGAAACCGATACTTTCAAGTGCGGTTCTTTGAGCTGTCAGTGGGTCTGCTCTGTTGACAGCTGAAGTGTTAAAGAAGTCCGGTAATTGGAGCTTTAAAAAAAAAAAAGAAGCACCTGCCAATATTTATTAACATTATTGCTCAGCCACTGAAACACAAAAATAAAAAGAAACATGGTTTCTTTTTGTATCTTTTTGTTTCTTCATCTGCAGATCAAAGGCATGAGCAAATGTTCCTCTGTTTAAGCCCTTATTAAGCCTTAATTTACTCAAATCAGCCTTAATTAACTCCCTATTCTCCTCCATTTCATTATTATTTTCCTGCTTTTTTTTGTTATAAACGATAAACAATTAAAACTTTTATTTTTGTTTGCTTTACAGATGTATATTAATACATTTACATAAAAAAATGCAAAATTAAAAAAAAAATCTATTTCATTTATCAATAATTTTTCAATGCTTTGTACCATTGCTGACAGCTGAAGTGAAAACAAAACCGTTGCGGTAGGTATCGGTGACTGGTATCGGCAAGTACTTAAAAAAAAGTAATTGGTAATCGTACTGGTCGTAAAAAAAAAAAAAAAATGGTATCGGTACATCCTTAGTAACAAGCAATTTCTCCTTGCATTTTTTTTTATAAGGCTTAATGTACGCGGGAAGTTTTAAAACCTCTCCTGAACGATTTAAAGAGGAAGTAAACCCTGCGGTGCCTGTCTTCGGGCAAATATCTCCTAAACCGTATAGGTTTAGGAGATATTTCTTGGACCTACAGGTAAGCCTTAGGCCGCGTACACACGCGGGGACTGTTCGCTGAAACTGTCCGCTGAAACCAAGTTTCAGCGGACAGTCCGCTCGTGTGTGGGCTTTCAGCGGACAGTTTCAGCGAACAGTCCGCTGAACAAGGTTTTTCGGAAATTCCGAAAAACTGTCCGCTGAAACCTTGTTTCAGCGGACAGTCCCCGCGTGTGTAGGCTTGTTCGTCAAACAAAGTTGCGCGCATGCTCAGAAAGGATTTTCACGCCGAAAGTTATAATGCAGTGTATAGGACGTCGTATTTTTCGTCCCGTCGTACGTGCCGTTCACGTCATCGCGCACGGTTTCAGCAAACTGTTCGTCCGTCGTGTGTGGCCATGTCCGTCCATGCTAATTTTGAGCGGACTGTTTGCCGAAACTGTTTGACGGACAAAGTTGGGCGAACAGTCCCCGCGTGTGTACGCGGCCTTAATCTAGGCTTACCTGTAGGTCAAAGTGGTTTGTAAGGGTTTACAACCACTTTAACTTGACAGATAGTAACCGTGTTTGCATGGCTTGTTTTTTTTTTTTTTTTGCAGATATTCAAAAATGTAAGTTATCGCGTTTAGAAGCTGTTACAGGCATTTGGCGTTTCAAATGCCTCTGAACATTTGTCCTGAATGCATTTTTTTTGCTTTCCAAAACATGCTTCTAAACTCAACTGTCTACAAACAACTATAAACGACCCTGATAAGATAACAGAGGAGAGTTCAGGGGCAGCTGAAAAAAAATGTCCAACTGCTCCTAAACGTCTGTTCAACAGCAGCAGTGTAGATGAGGCCTTACAGTATTCTGCTCTTTTGTAGTAAACCCTCATTCTCTCGCCCCTACTGCAGAGGTGATCTAATAAAACCTCAGGATCACACCGTTCACGGACAGCCTCACACGCAAAAAAACTGAATCCTTTCATTTTCCATATGTTTGCATACTCCACACATACCAAACAATTTAGGGATTTGAAAATAGAAGGTTTAATCCAGTTCTAGAAAACCTTGCATTACTAATATTACATGTCCTGAAATGCACTTAGTAGCACACAGGTAAACTAAAAACAGACTTTTAAATAAAAAGCATTAAAAAAAACAACCCAATAAAAATACAAACAAAAATGAAAATGCCTCATATGATAGGTGGGTTTTACGTGTTTATGTAGTGTACTTTTTAGAGTTCATTCACACCTGTGTGATTTATCATGCAACTTTGGACAAATCATCTGACGAATCGCACACCATTCTTTAAATGACATCCGTCCAAATCACTGCCACTAAGTCGCAACAACTTTGAAAAGGTGTCTGCACTACTTTGATGCAACTTTGATCCATAGCATGTTAAGTCGAATCCAATTTGCACCAAAAGTTGCTCCAACATCGCACTGGAAATCAGTCTGACTTTGGAGATGCATTAATGTGAAAGGAGTCTAATGCCGCGTACACATGAGCAGGTTTTCCATCGGAAAAATTGTGGATGGTTTTTCTAACGGAATTCCGCTCAAGCTTGCATACACGCGATTACACAAAAGTTCACTGGACTTTCAACTGTCAAGAACGCGGTGATGTACAACACTATGACGAGCGGAGAAAATGAAGTTCAATGCTTCCGAGTATGCGTCAAATTGTTTCCGAGCATGCGTAGGAATTTTGAGCGTCGGAATTGCTACAGACGATCGGAATTTCCGTTCAAAACTTTTTCTGACTGAAAAATTGAGAACCTGCTCTCAATCTTTTGCTGTTGGGAATTCGGCCAGCAAAAGTCCGATGGAGCATACAACACGATCGCATTTTCCGACCAAAACCTCACATCGGTCTTTTGCTGGCCGAATTTCCGATCGTGTGTACGCAGCATTAGAGATTCTAATTTAAATATCTAAAGACACAATTCTACAAGGAAGAAGCAAAATATAAGTAGTAGTAGTGATACTGTCAGAAATAAGCATTACTCCATGAACCCACTACATTGCTGCCACTCTACACCACCTAGGATGAAGTGACCAACGTACACTATCTAGAAGTCACAGAGCTCAGATTCCCTCCAGTTTTAAAAAAGGATTGGAAAGATAAGACCCTTATAGTCCTGGAACCCAGGTACACCAGTTGCATTTACACTTGTTTGCATTGCAGAGTTTTTACAGCAATTCACAATGCATTAATATGTGTTCTCATTCCCATTCAAAGCTCATACAAAACATACACCAATGCATGTTAACCTACTACATACTGTATATGTGAATTAGCACTATAAAAAAAAAAACAATGGCCAACCTCCAATCACCCGTGCTAAAATGCATATGTGTGCAGAGGTTCACTCAATCGAGGTAATGTGTACTGGTCCTATTTTAGAACTTTTTTATGAACAGAATGACAAAAGCGTTTACATATCACTGAGGTGAATGTGCAATATATGTAAAGAGCTGCAAAAATTCTCAGCGCTGTATAAATACCTGTCATAAATAAATTGGATCTGCCATTAACATTCACAAGAATCAGCATTACCAAATCACTATCATTGAAGTGTTACTAAACCCAGGACCCTGCATTCACTATATCTGGTCTCCCACAGTACGCAGAACATGGAAATACAATTATTTTAGAAAATATAAACTGCTAAATACCTTTTCTCATCAGCAGTTAGAGCAGTCTTTTGGCTTCTATCTGTGTCTGGCTGAGCACTGCTTAAAGCTTGTAGGATAAGTTTTCTGACTGTCCTATGAGACTGCAAGACCCCTGACTCTGTCTGGGCAGTGCTGATTGGCCCTGTGCTGATCACATGCATTCTCCCCAGAAAAAAAATCCTCCAGCAAAACACACCAAATTGAGCATGTGCAGCCTGACTCCATAGACTCTGTCATTAGGAAATTATCAGGGGACAGTGGAAGAATGTGAGGATCAGAGAAGACTTTTTACACAATGCAGAGGATTAACCCTTTAGGTTCCACAGTGAGTATAACAAGCATATACATATACAGACAAATTTTACTGCTGTGGGTTTAGTAACACTTTAATTTAAGTCAGTGGTCTTGAAATTGCAGCCCCGGGGCCTGGATGTGGCCCTTTATAAGGCCCTTGGGGCACTATTCCTCCAACTGTTAAAAGGAACTAGTGCTTCCACTGACATCAATGATGGGGCATTATGTCTTCTCCTAATACCAACAATGGGGAAATTTTCCTCTCACTAATACCAATGATGGGGCATTGTTTACTCCCATTGATGCCAGGGCAATTTCAACTCACACTGGCCAGTCTGGCCCCTCAAAGTCTGAAGGGCAGAAAACGGGCCCTCTGTTCAGAAAGTTTGGAGACCTCTGATTTAAAGCGGAGGTCCACCCTAAAGTGGAGCTTCCGCTCTTTGAAACCCTCCCCCCCTCCGGCACCACAATTGGCACTTTTCAGGGGGGAGGGGGGTGCAGATACTTGTACAGTACAGGTATCTGCACCCACTTCCGGCATAGATATCTGCAGAAGGGACGCCCCTTTCCGCAGAATCTACGCCCCTTTCCGAAGGTCCCCCGCTGTCTGCTGGGAAACACACGGATCCCAGAGACAGCGGGGATCCTTATTGCGCAGCGCGACTCGCTCATGCGCAGTAGGGAACCGGGAAATGAAGCCGCAAGGTTCCACTTCCTGATTCCCATACCCAAGATGGCGGCGGCAGCACCCGAGAGACGATTGAGAGATCGGCTTCGGGTGCTGACATCGTGGGCGCGCTGGGTGGGTAAGTGTCATTATTTTAAAAGTCAGCAGCTGCAGTATTTGTAGCTGCTGGCTTTTAAAAAAAAAAAAAAAAACGGCGGACTCCCGCTTTAAGTACAAAGAGTACCTGTTGCTTACTATTAAAATTGCTGCTCCCACCCTAGGACGTCCAGATCACGACAACCTTTATGAATTCCCCTGATTGTTTTCAAAGCACAGCAGCAACAGAACTTTGTTAATCACCACTGGTACTCACTGACTCTGCAGCCACCGGCGACCTGTCACTATAGTGAACAAGGCCAGCGGCCGCACATAGACACAGCAGGAATTATAAGATTCCTCCTGCTACACTTCACATAGGCTACATTCACACTGGGGATTTAGGCCAAAGTAGACACAGCAAGTATATATTATGACTAATAACCTCCTAGTTGCTCAGCATTGTCAAATGTTTGTGGCATTCACATTTATTGTAAAAATGATTTTTATTAGCTCTGCTGGTAGTAAAACTAATCAGTCAAAATACCATCATTTCCAGATAGCAAATATCCTTGCCTTGACATTTAACAGCAGCAGCAAGGCCACAGTAAAGCAAACACTGCATAGCTCAGAAAAGGGAGGCATATACATCACAACTGTAACCACACACAAGTTTAAAATGGACCTAGCATTTTCAAACGGAAAAAGGTGAATTGTAGAAAATAGGGACATTCAAACTGATTGAAAAATATCCATTCAGAATCTAATTAAACATGATTTTTTGCACTTTAACCACTTGCTTACTGGGCACTTAAACCCCCCTCCTGCCCAGATCAATTTTCAGCTTTCAGCGCTGATGCACTTTGAATGACAATTGCGCGGGCATACAACACTGTACCCAAATAAAATTTTTATCATTTTTTTCCCACAAATAGAGCTTTCTTTTGGTGGTATTTAATTACAGCTGGGAGTTTTATTTTTTGCTAAACAAACAAAAAAAGATGCAAAATAAAAAATAAAAAAAAATCATGTTTAATAGTTTGTTATAAAATTTTGCAAACAGGTCATTTTTCTCCTTCATTGAAATGCGCTGATGAGGCGGCACTGGTGGGCACAGATAAGGTGGCACGGATAGGCACAGATAAGGCAGTACTGATGGGCACAGATAAGGCGGCACTGATGGGCAAAGATGGGCACAGATAAGATGGCACTGATGGGTGGCACTATGGGCACTGATGGGTGGCACTTTTTTAATATTTAGGTGGCACTGGCAGGGGGCAGGTGGGCACTGATGAGCTGGCCGTGATCGGGACTGAAGTCCCTCTCACGGCCGCCGGTGATCGGCTTTTTTTTTTCTCCTCGTGTTGTCAGCGCGAGGAGGAAAAATAGCCGATTACCGGCTCTGTTGTGTCACATGATCAGCTGTCATTGGCTGACAGCTGATCATGTGGTAAGGGGTCAGGATCGACCCCTTGCTCCGATCCGTGATCACACGAGTCTCATAGACTCGCTGATCACAGAGCGCGCGGCGCGCAGGCCGCTCGTGCATAGGGCGACGTAGTCCCGGAAAAGCAGGTCCACGCTGTAGCCGTTATTCGGCTATAGCGCGGATCTCCAGTGGTTAAAGGAAACCTGTCAGAAAAGAAACAAGGCAGTTTTACTCCAAGCGCTGCGTTGATTTCCTTCTTTGATTAGTAGCTCAATCCCCCCCGGTATTACCCGTTTAACTAACTTCAGCAATAGCTAGACCCCTGTAATTGACAGTTTTCTTCTTACATTTAAAATAAAGCCTGTGTAAATGTGTGTTCTCAAGTTTGTGCACCATTGTCTACCTGAGACCAAGGCACATAAAATGGTAAATGGGGGAATGGGTAGAGGTACTGTGTTGTCAACTAACTAAAGTAGTAAGCAGCTCAATAAATTCCAGCAGACTTGAGGATATGTGCATATATTGTAAAGATATACTGCTTACGGTTGCCACATCATCCCTTTAATAAAGGACACACATTAATTACACAGGTGCTGTGGCTGATTACGATGGTAATTAAGGATGAGCTTAGGTGTATTCACAAGCCGCATGTGCAGCACCCGCCAAGAAGTTGGCACTGCACAGCGCTAATCACAGACAGCGAGACATTTCCCGATCTCTGCAGCCGCATCAGGACAATGTCTCACTGCTTGTGATTAGTGCTGTGCAGTGCCGGCTTCCTGGCGGGCTCTACACATGCGGCTTGCGAGCATGCCTGGGCTCATCCTTAGTGGTAATTAAACTCATTTGGTGCCTTATCTGTATTAAATCAGCCTCAGAACCTGTGTAATTCATATGTGTCAACCCTAATACCGCCTAATTCTTAATGCCTGTGTACAGAATGATCAGTGGGTGGCGGCGGAAATCGGGTCAGCCAGACCCGCTGTGTAGCATTTAAGCGGGGGCAAACTGGCGGCAGTGCTCACTCACACACCGATACCAGGAAGTGCAGGATTATGTATATACACATGATCCTGCGCAGCGCCGCCGCCCTATAACAGTAGAAGTGCTATATAGGGGTCAACAACTGGTTAAGAGACGTAAATATCTTATGTTCTTGAACATATCTATAGATTCTTTCTAGATTCAACCACTAATTTATTGAGCGTTTCTTTTGAAGTAACCAAAATTCCTGGTGGACCTGGACCGAGAACAATTAGCAAGAAAGACACACATACTGTATAAACACAATATTGAACACAGAGACACATGATTACATTACTGCATTTGCCAAACAGGAAACACATGACAGCATCAATAGCCTGAAGAAAAATCACATATGGTGTCCTCATTTTCTCCTACTGAAAGATAGAAAGGCAAAAAATGTCCTAGTTGTGGATGTATCTGAACATCCGTCAGAGTGTCCATCATTAACATTATCCTAAAATTACAATGCACTCTATTTGACAATGCTATACAAAAGTTTAGTCAAATCTGAACTTCTCTCAGACATACAGAGAGGGAAAAAAGTATTTGATCCTCTGCTGATTTTGTACTTTTGCCCACTGACAAAGAAATGATCAGTCTATCATTTTCATGGTAGGTTTATTTTAACAGTGAGAGACAGAATAACAACAAAAATATTCAGAAAAATGCATTTAAAAAAAGTTATAAATTGATTTGCATTTCAATAAGTGAAATAAGTATTTGATCCCTATCAATCAGCAAGATATCTGGCTCCCAGGTGTCTTCTATACAGGTAACAAGCTGAGATTAGGAGCACCCTCTTAAAAAGAGTGCTCCTAATCTCAGCTTGTTACCTGTATAAAAGACGCCTGTCCACAGAAGCAATCAATCAGATTCCAATCTCTCCACCATGGCCAAGACTAAAGAGCTGGCCAAGGATGATGTCAGGGATAAGATTGTAGACCTACACACGGCTGGATTAAGCTACAAGACCATCTCCAAGCAGCTTAGTAAGAGAGTGACAACAGTTGGTGTGATTATTCGCAAATGGAAGAAATGCAAAAGAACTGTCAATCCCCCTCAATCTGGGGCTCCATGAAGGATCTCACCTGGTGGAGTTTCAATGGCCATGAGAACGGTGAGGAATCAGCCCAGAACTACACAGGAGTATCTTGCCAATGCTCTCAAGGCAGCTGGGACCATAGGCACCAAGAAAACAATTGCTAACACACTACGCTGTGAAGGAGTGAAATCATGCAGTGCCCACAAGGTCCCCCCACTCAAGAAAGCACATGTAAAGGCCCGCCTGAAGTTTGCTAATGAACATCTGAATGATTCAGAGGAGAACTGGGTGAAAGTGTTGTGGTCAGATGAGACCAAAATCAAGCTCTTTGGCATCAACTCAACATGTTTGGAGGAGGAATGCTGCCTATAACCCCAAGAACACCATCTCCCCCGTCAAACATGGAGGTGGAAGCATTATGATTGGGGGTGTTTTTATGCTAAGGGGACAGGAAAATTTCTCTGCACCATAAGGACGATGGACGGGGCTATGTACTGTCAAATCTTGAGTGAGAACTTTTTTCCCTCAGCCAGGGCATTGAAAATGGGTCTTGTATCGGTATTTCAGCATGACAATGACCCAAAACACACAGCCAAGGAAACAAAGGAGTGACTGAAGAAAAAGCTGATTAAGGTCCTGGACTGGCCTCCAGACCTTAATCCCATAGAAAATATCTGGAGGGAGCTGAAAGTTTGAGTTACCAAACATCAGCCTTGAAACCTTAATGACTTGGAGAGGATCTGCAAAGAGAAGTGGGAAAAAATCCCTCCTGAGATGTGTGCAAATCTGGTGGCCAACTACAAGAAACGTCTGACCTCAGTGATTGCCAACAAGAGTTTTTGCTACCAAGAACTAAGTCATGTTTTGCTAAGGGGTCAAATACTTATTTAACTCATTAAAATGCAACTCAATTTAAAACTTTTTTGAAATGCATTTTTTCTGTATTTTTTTGTTGTTATTCTCTCTCTCACTGTTAAACCTACCATTAAGGCTCAGTTCACATATCACAGTAGGGGTCCGCTGCGTGCTGGTTAACTGTTTCAGGTCTGATTTCAACCCAAATTGTGGGCTGAATTCAGACCTGAAACAAACCAAAAGATGCACAGCATGTTTTAACGTATTTTTTCTATGGATAGCATTGTTAATGATATCGCAGTCATTTTTGCTATTTAGGCTCTGAGAAAATGTAGTCAGACCCACTTCCTGATGACGCGCGCTCTATCGTGAAATGCATAGAGGTGAGGCCTGACGCTTACAATTATAGGAGCCCTATACTATTGCTTGCACAGTTGAGATGCACCACACACATTGCAAGTTTTATACCGGCGTCGGACCGGTTTCTGCTTCCCCCTGAGCGGTTTGTTTGTGATTTCATGCTGGACTAGTGTGATGTAAGTGCTCTTTTCAAGCAATAAAACATAAAAAGCGGTATTACATTATATCCTGCTTTCTGTGGCTCTTTGTTGGGGGGCTATTTCACAGAACTAATTGATATATAATACTAATTGACACGTTAATAAATGCAGTGGATGCAAGCGGATATATGCAGTAGAGCAGGGGTCTTCAAACTATGGCCCTCCAGTTGTTCAGGAACTACAATTCCCATCATGCCTAGTCATGTCTGTGAATGTCAGAGTTTTACAATGCCTCATGGGATGTGTAGTTTTGCAACAGCTGGAGAGCCGTAGTTTGAAGATTCCTGCAGTAGAGAGATGTTATAAGGTGAAGACATGTACATTTGTATACCTGCAAAGTGAATTTGGAGTTTGGGAGTCCTTCCCATTAGTCATGCTTTGAGGTCACTGTATGGCCAAGGCAATCTGGTGAGCCCATTTTTGTTATCACTTCGGGTGAAGCACTTTAACCGCTTGTGGACAAGCCGCCACTGCACAAAATCATGTTATATTATGTGATCTCGCGAGGGTTGCATAGCAGGCGCACATGCATACCCGCCACGAGCTCCGCGAGTCCGACCTCGGGTCCTGGATACCCACGATTAGGGGTGCAACGGATTAAAAGACTCACGGATCGGATCGTTCCTCGGATCGGACCATTTTTTGGATCAGCAAATAATAATTGAACTTGCAAAAACCTGTGAAAAGTCCACCACCAGTCCCCACTGTAATATCCACAACCTCCCCCACTGTAATATCGGCCGAGTATGGCTGGGTATGGCTGAGCATGGCTGGGTATCGCAGAGTATGGTTGGGTATCGCAAGGGTATGGCAGAGTATGGCTGGGTATCGCAGAGTATTACAGAGTATGGCTGGAGCGCTCCGTGAATCACGGCGTGTGCCGATCCGAGCAGGGTGACCCATTCGGATCACGGATCGGTGATGATCTGTGGCACCCCTACCCACGCTCATCTCACGGAGAGGAAGAACGGGGAAATGCTGATGCAAACAAGCATTTCCCTATTCTGCTTAGTGACAGTACACTGATCACAGCTCCCTGTAATCGGGAGAGGTGATCAGTGTTGTGTCACAGCTAGCCCACCCCCCCTACAGTAAGAATCACTCCCCAGGACACACTTAACCCCTGCAGCGCCGCTTCCTGGTTAACCCCTTCACTGCCAGTGACATTGTTACAGTAATCAATGCAATTTTATAGCATTGATGGCTGTATTAATGCCAGTGTTCCCAAAAATGTGTCAGAAGTGTCTGATGTGTCCGCCATAATGTCGCATATAACTTTTGCGCAAACTAATCAATAAACGCTTATTGTGATCTTATTTACCAAAAATGTGTAGAATAATATGTATCGGCCTAAACTGAGGAAAAAACATATTTTCTTTTATATATTTTATTTTATTTTATATAGCAAAAAGTAAAAAAAGTAAAAAATTCATTTTTTTTTTCAAAATTGTTGTTTTTTTTTTTGTTTATAGCGCAAAAAATAAAACCCGCAGATTTGTGGAGATAAAAAGGCGTCAACTTTGTTTGGGTGCAACCTCGCACTACCGTGCAATTGTCAGTTAGGCTACTTTCACACTGAAGCGTTGCGGGCGCTGGCAGTAAAGCGGCGCTGTATTTAGCGGTTTCATTGCTTTATTGCTTTGCCTTCATTTTAGCGGCACTATTCAACCACTAGCGGGGCGGTTTTAACCCCTGCTTGCGGTAAAAACTGCCCGCAAAGCGCCACTTTGCAGGTGGGTTTGCAGTGCTGCCCCGTTGTTTTCAATGGAAGGGGCACTTTAGGAGCGGTAAATACACCGCTCCTACAATGCTCCAAAGATATGGGTTGCAGGACTTTTTTGACCGTCCTGCAAGCGCACCGCTCCAGCGTGAAAGCCCTCGGCAGCGGCTGTTTCAGGGCGTTTTGCAGACGCTATTTTTTAGCACTGTAGCACCTGCAAAGCGTCCCAGTCTAAAAGGGACGCAGTGCCGAATCACAAAAAGTACTCTGGTCTTTGGCCAGCCAAATCCTCTGGGGCTGAAGTGGTTAAGAAAGTTTACTGAAGCACGCGTGCATTTTATTTTTCACGGTGTTGGAGTATAGACAAGAAGATTTGTTCACATATGATTATGATGGACATTTTTGATGGTTCATTTTATTGTGCACTTAATTAGATACACAGTGTATATTATTAATTTGATATTTGTATTGTTTCCTTCGCATATATATATATATATATATATATATATATTATATATATTTTTTTATAATGTTATGACTGATGTGTTTATGGCCAAGTATATGTGTAAAAGACAGAAAAAGGGGATCTCTCACACATTTACATAAAGATCAAACATATGGTCACTCAGGAATAGGAAAAGAGGATCTCTAAAGAGTTCAGTAATCATGCAGAACCCCATTCTCCCAGAGCTCATTTCTTTTCAGACATCTAAGAGGTTCTTATCAAAAACAATCTTCACTTAATTCTCTCATTAGCATTTCTTTGAAATCTCATTTGACTAATTAGTGAGCCATGCCAATTATCTTAAAAAAAAAAAAAACTTTAATGGTCAGAAGAATAACCCCATATCTGTAGAAATGAACACTGAGTACAAGTACGCATAGACATCACAGAAGATGGCCCTCCATGTCTGCTAAAATTGCGGATATTCGACCAAATTTCAGTAAACTTCTTACATGAAAATGCTACAAGTCAATTTGGATTTTCAGACAATGTCCCAAAGGCCCAGCAGCGCATATGCAAAGCTTAACCACTTTAGCCCCGGAAGGATTTACCCCCTTCCTGTCTGGGCCCTTTTTTGCGATACGGCACTGCGTCGCTTTAACTGACAATTGCATGGTTGTGTGACGTTGTATCCTAACAAAATAGATTTTTTTCCCCCCACAAATAGAGCTTTCTTTTGGTGGTATTTGATCATACCCGTGGTTTTTATTTTTTGCGCTATAAACAAAAAAAGAGTGACAATTTTAAAAAAATATATATATTTTTAACTTTTTGCTATAATAAATATCCCAAAAAATATATATAAAAATAAAAAATGTCTTCCTCAGTTTAGGCAGATATGTATCCTTCTACATATTTTTGGTAAAAGAAATAAATAAATAAATAAATCGCAATAAGCGCAATTGGCATTTATACAGCGATCAGTGCTATAAAAATGCCACTGGCAGGGAAGGGTTTAAACACTAGCAGCGATCAAGGTGTTAAGTGTGATCCCTGGGCATGTTCTAACTGTGGGGGGGGGCTCACTAGAACATGACAGAGATCACTGCTCCCGATCACTGGAAGCAGTAGATCGCAGCCATGTTGCTAGGCAGAACAGGGAAATACCTTGTTTACATAGGCATCTCCCCATTCTGCCTCCCCGTGTCATGATCACGGGCCACTGGCGGACATCAAGTCCACGGGACTCGTGGGCACGCTCCCGCTGTGGGCACGCACGTGCCTGCTAGCTGCTGACAACGCAGTGACGTACAGACACCCGTGCCACTTTGCAGGCGTATATCTTCATGAGCCAGTTGGCAAGTGAGTGTTACTAAACCCAACAGTAAAATCAGTCTGTAAATCCAGTAAAGCATGCTTGTTATACTCACTGTGGAACCTAAGAGGTTAATCCTAGGCATTGTGTAAAAAGGCTGTTTGATCCTGTCTTTTCTGATCCTTTCCTTCTTTTACTGTACCCAATCCAACTGCTGATAACATGGAGCCTTGGGGGCACTCTGCACTTGCTCAGTTTGGGATGTATTGCTATAAAGTTGTTGTTTTTTTTGTGAGGAGGGTGCATGTGTTCAGCACAGGGCCAAATCGTCACTGTCCAGACAGAGGGTCAGGGGTCATGCAGCCTCATTGAACAGTCAGGAGTAGAATGAAAACCTATAACCAGATACTGATAGAATTCATGAGACTGCTATATACTGCTGATGAGAAAAGGTATTTAGCAGCTTAGCTTTACTAAAAAAATTGCATTTCCATGTTGTGTACTGTGGGAGACCAGATATAGTGAATGCAGGCTCCTGGATTTGGTAACACTTTAAAGATATATTCATGCCACCTGTCTGCTTGGCTGGTAGCCAAGCATACAAATATCAATGGAATAATCTATCCCCACCCCCAGCTGTATATACACAATATGCAAAATGACTGGGTTAAATGAATGACAGAAAATCTACAAGAAAAAAAGTCTGCCAGTCCCTTTATTTAATGAACATCTCCCAAAAAGAGAACAATTATTTCAATAAATAAATATGTTACAATTTGAGGACAAGATTAATTTAAAAAACATCTACTACCCATATCTATTTTAGAGAATAACCAAATCACATGTTATGTGAGGAAACTCTTGAATTAAAATATTCTACCCACTACACTTCCCTCCCTCATTTGATTTTGATTTCAGGTTAGGTGATGACTGGTACCTGCCAGACTAGTCGATGCGATTTTTGTTCAACACAGTGTGCAGCTCCCTGTTTGGACCTATAAATAATAATATATTTTTAGAATGATCATCAGCATCATCACATGACTGGGAGCCGAAAAGGGAAATTTAATGTGTTGCTTATACTCACAATAAATAGAATTATTTTATTTAACAATTGTGTATTAAACAAAAATGTAGAAACCTTAAGAAAACAGGCCAAAAACAAAAGGGAAAAAAATGCAGGGCTCTACACACATGCCTGTCATAATTTATCGCTTCCAAAAGGAAGGAACAACCAGTTGTAGAGGGTGTGTTGCATTACATCAGCAGCAACATACTGGTCAAACCCTATAACTCTTCCTGTCATTGACAAAAAAAGTGCTGTCCAGTATTGAAAAAAAAAAAAAAAAAAAGAAGAGACATTTACATATCTTGCTGCTTTAATATACTGCATGCATATACAATTATAACTGGCATGAAGGTGAAGGTGACGCACACAATTCCTAGAGTGCTACCACCCCCAACAAGTGTATTAAAGTTGAACTATACTACACCTGAGCACCACAAACCAAAAACATTATTTAATTCATTTTTAATATTCAAATCAACCTCCCCCATCCATCTGTCTCCATGCTTTATTTTGCTGAGAAATCACTTTGAAAAACACCCCCTAGTTTTTCTGGCTGTGGCCACCATGACTAAGGGAATCCATCTGCCCTTAGCTCAGTCATGAAGGCAGGAGGGTGCGCTTAGCTGGGAAAACCCTTCCTTCTCTCCTGAAGGCATCTGCAATGTACAATGTCATTTGCCTAGGCCTAAAAACCAGGGAACAACTGAAGCAATGTAAAAAAAAAAAAAAGGCTAAAAACAAGTAAATATGATATACTTACCTATTTACTAATGTTAGGTTCATAAGGATTAATCAGTTGACCTCCAGAAGATTTACCCCCTTCATGACCAGGCCATATTTGCGTTACTTTAACAGACAATTGCGGGGTCGTGCAAAGCTGTACCCAATTAAAATGTCAATGTGGAACTTCCACTCCTCCACCAATCGATATTCAAGAAAAAACGATGGGACTCGTGCTTGCGTATATATATATATATTTTAAATTTTTTCTTCTTTTTTTAACTTTCTGCTATAAAACAAAAATGTAAAAAGTCCAATTTCTTCATCAATTTAGGCCAATATGTATTCTGGTACATATTTGTGGTAAATAAAAAGCCCAATAAATGTATATTGATTTGTTTGTGCAACAGTGTATACAGCATCTACAAACTCTTATTTTTATTTTATTTTTTACTAGTATGGCAGCTATAGCGGGACTGCAATATTGCAAGGAACAATTTAGACACTTTTGACACTTTTTGGGGACCAGTGACATATTACAGTGATTGGTGCTAAAAAATATGCACTTTCACTGTACTGATGACACTGGCTGGGAAGGGGGTTAACATCAGGGACGATCAAAGGGTTAAAATGTGTTCTTAGCCAGTGCTTGTGTACTGTGTGGGAGGTGCTTTTACTAAGGGAAGGCACTGATCTGTGTACCTGCATTGCAGGAACACATGATCAATGCCTTACCTACTGACTCTCTTGTTTGCATGACCACATAAAATATATGCAAATATATTATAGTAAAAATATTTTACACTTGCGGAGATCTGCCTAAACTCCTAAAGGAGCTTTCCAGCAAACCAAACAAGCAGAATAATTAGTTGTCAGCATACTGTACTGTGCTGTTCAGGGAGATGAAGGTAGGTTATGTGAATTCAGACATCTGCACAGATCTGGGACAGCTTTTTTCTCAATTAGTGTAGTTTATACACCTTCCATATGCACAACCCCATCTAAAAACAAATGAAAACTGGTCTGTAGGTAAGCAAGACATTTCAAACTTGATACTTATGTAAGTAAAAATAAAAGTGCAGTGAAGTGTACAGGAAGAGAGAAAGCCAGGCCAATATGGTGGATGTTGAACTTCACTGCAATTAACCACTTGCCGACCGCCTCACGCCGATGTACGTCGGCAGAATGGCACGGGCAGGCATAAGCACGTACATGTACGTGATTTGCCTCCCGCGGGTCGGGGGCCCGATCGGGCCCCCGCCCGGTGCCTGCGGCGGTCGGTTTTCGTTCGGGAGCGATCCCGGACGAGGGGACGGCCATTCATTCATGGCCACCCCCTCGCGATCGCTCCCGACGAATGGAAATCCTCGGTGACATCACTTCCTCTCCTGTAATGTAAACACAGGAGAGGAAGTGATGTATTCTCTCCTCCGTGTCGGTATTTTTCGTTCCGACACGGAGGAGAGCGGATCAGTGAGTTGCACCAACACATCCCACACACAGTAGAACATGCCAGGCACACTCACACCCCCCCTTTACCCCCCGATCACCCCCCCAATTACCCCTGCCCCCCCAGTCACAGTGACACCAATGTCATTTTTTTTTTTTTTTTTTTTTTTTTTGCATTGGTGTCATTTGTGACTGTAATAACTGTTAGGGCAGTTAGGGTTAGCCCCCTTTAGTTCTAATGTACCCCCCTAACCCCCCCAATAAAGGTTTAACCCCGTGATCACCCCCCGTCGCCAGTGTCACTAAGGCTGGGTTCACATTGCAGCGGTTTATGAGAACGAATGTGATTCGCACCGCACTGCAGTGCAAATCACATCCGATCTCTGTGCGATTCGAGTTCAGCCATTCGCCGCACCCGCCGCACCCGCCACACCCGCCGCACCCGCCGCAAATTCGCACGGGACCCTTTTTTTGGCCCGCAGCAGAATCGGATCGCATGGGTGTTCACACCATGCGATCCGAGTTTGCAGATCGCACTGCGATATGCGAACTGATCTGGGGGTGTCAGTAACATTTCACTGACACTCCCAGCAGTCCGCATAGGGCAGTGTGAACTGCCGCCTGGAGGCATGCGATGCGGGAACCCGCCGCGGATTCGCGGCGTTCCCGCATCGCTCCAGTGTGAACCCAGCCTAATAAGCGATCATTTTTCTGATCGCCGTATTAGTGTCACAGGTGACGCTAGTTAGGCAGGTAGGTATTTAGGTTCGCCGCAGCTTTTTATAGCGCTAGGGACCCCCATATACTACCGCATAAAGCCCCCTGATTGCCCCCTAGTTAACCCTTTCACCAGTGATCACCATATAACTGTTACAGGTGACGCTGGTTGGTTAGTTATTTTTTTATAGTTTCAGGGCACCCGCCATTTATTACCTAATAAAGGTTTAACCCCCTGATCACCCGGCAGGTGTCATTTGTGACTAATAACTGTTAGGGCAGTTAGGGTTAGCCCCCTTTAGTTCTAAGGTACCCCCCTAACCCCCCCAATAAAGGTTTAACCCCGTGATCACCCCCCGTCGCCAGTGTCACTAAGGCTGGGTTCACATTGCAGCGGTTTATGAGAACGGATGTGATTCGCACCGCACTGCAGTGCAAATCACATCCGATCTCTGTGCGATTCGAGTTCAGCTATACAGATAGTATGGCTGAATTCGTGTCGCACCCGCCGCACCCGCCGCAAACTCGCACGGGACCCTTTTTTTGGTCCGCAGCAGAATCGGATCGCATGGGTGTTCACACCATGCGATCCAAGTTTGCAGATCGCACTGCGATATGCGAACTGATCTGGGGGTGTCATTAACATTTCACTGACACTCCCAGCAGTTCGCATAGGGCAGTGTGAACTGCCGCCGGGAGGCATGCGATGCGGGAACCCGCCGCGCATTCGTGGCGTTCCCGCATCGCTCCAGTGTGAACCCAGCCTAATAAGCGATCGTTTTTCTGATCGCTGTATTAGTGTCACAGGTGACGCTAGTTAGGCAGGTAGGTATTTAGGTTCGCCGCAGCTTTTTATAGCGCCAGGGACCCCCATATACTACCGCATAAAGCCCCCTGATTGCCCCCTAGTTAACCCTTTCACCAGTGATCACCATATAACTGTTACAGGTGACGCTGGTTGGTTAGTTATTTTTTTATAGTTTCAGGGCACCCGCCATTTATTACCTAGTCTCACTAGTGTACCCCTAAATTTAGGGGTGTCTACTTTCTAAAATGGGGTCATTTGGGGGGGGGGTTTGTGCCATCTTGGCATTTTATGGCCTTCAAAACTGTAACGCCCTTAGAAAGCCTGAAGGCGGTGCTTGGTTTTTGGGGCCCCGTACGCGGCTAGGCTCCCAAAAAGTCCCACATATGTGGTATCCCCGTACTCAGGAGAAGCAGCAGAATTTATTTTGGGGTGTCATTTCACATATGCCCATGGCATGCGTGAGCAATATATCATTTAGTGACAACTTTGTGAAAAAAAAAAAAAGTTTGTAATTTTCCCGCAACTTGTGGCAAAATATAAAATATTCCATGGACTCAACATGCCTCTCAGCAAATAGCTTGGGGTGTCTACTTTCTAAAATGGGGTCATTTGTGGGGGTTTTGTGCCATCTTGGCATTTTATGGCCTTCAAAACTGTAATAGGTAGTGAGAAGTGAACTCAAAAAATTACGCCCTTAGAAAGCCTGAAGGCGGTGCTTGGTTTTCGGGGCCCCGTACGCGGCTAGGCTCCCAAAAAGTCCCACATATGTGGTATCCCCGTACTCAGGAGAAGCAGCAGAATTTATTTTGGGGTGTCATTTCACATATGCCCATGGCATGCATGAGCAATATATCATTTAGTGACAACTTTGTGAAAAAAAAAAAAAAAAAAAAAAAGTTTGTAATTTTCCCGCAACTTGTGGCAAAATATAAAATATTCCATGGACTCAACATGCCTCTCAGCAAATAGCTTGGGGTGTCTACTTTCTAAAATGGGGTCATTTGTGGGGGTTTTGTGCCATCTTGGCATTTTATGGCCTTCAAAACTGTAATAGGTAGTGAGGCGTGAAATCAAAAATTTACGCCCTTAGAAAGCCTGAAGGCGGTGCTTGGTTTTCGGGGCCCTGTACGCGGCTAGGCTCCCAAAAAGTCCCACATATGTGGTATCCCCGTACTCAGGAGAAGCAGCAGAATTTATTTTGGGGTGTCATTTCACATACGCCCATAGCATGTGTGAGCAATATATCATTTAGTGACAACTTTGTGTAAAAAAAAAAAAAAAATTTTTTTTTTGTCATTATTCAATCGCTTGAGGCAAAAAAATAAAATATTCAATGGGCTCAACATGCCTCTTATCAATTTCCTTAGGGGGTCTACTTTCCAAAATGGGGTCATTTGGGGGGGTTTTGTACTGCCCTGTCATTTTAGCACCTCAAGAAATGAGATAGGCAGTCGTAAACTAAAAGCTGCGTAAATTCCAGAAAACGTACCTTAGTTTGTAGATGTGACAACTTTTGCGCAAACCAATAAATATACAATTATTGACTTTTTTTTTACCAAAGACATGTGGCTGAATACATTTTGGCCTAAATGTATGACTAAAATTGAGTTTATTGGATTTTTCTAATAACAAAAAGTAGAAAATATCATTTTTTTTCAAAATTTGCGGTCTTTTTACGTTTATATCGCAAAAAATAAAAATCGCAGAGGCAATCAAATACCATCAAAAGAAAGCTCTATTTGTGGGAAGAAAAGGACGCAAATTTTGTTTGGGTACAACATTGCATGACCGCGCAATTACCAGTTAAAGCAGCGCAGTGCCAAAGTGTAAAAAGACCTCTGGTCATTTACCAGCAAAATGGTCCGGTCTGAAAGTGGTTAAGGCCCCATTCGCACTCTGGAGAAAGTTGCATTACAAGTCGCACCCCACGTTTTTAAAGGACAACCTTTCAAATATGTGCAATTTTAACTCGCAGCAACTTTAAAAAGGTTCCTGCACTACATTGGTCTGACTTTCATGCGATTTCAGTGCAATAGACTGCAACATAAACCCCAAAAGTCACATGAAAGTCCCACTTGAATGTTCTACATGAAACAATTGTCATTGGTCAAAGCCAAAGTTGTATCCAAGTCACACCCAACCAAAGTTGCACTCCGAAGTCTTGGAGTTGTACAAGTGTGAATGGAGCCTAATGACTAGTCATGTGGACCACAAAATCAAGAAGTGTTTTCAGACTAAGTGGATTAGTTCTGTAAAACTGTAGTAAGATTTCTGCTGTCAATAGAGCTCCTTGCAGTTTTTCTTTCAATATGAACATAGGTTGAAAATTCAATATCGTATCAATCAGGCTAATAAATGTAACCTATGCAAAAGAAAAAAATATACACATGCATTAGATTAGGCCCCCTTTACACAGGTTCGCCTGTCACTTTTTCAGGCAGACTCGATCAGACCATCCAGTCTCCTCTAGGAGCATCCAGTCTCTTCTATGGAGCGGCGAGTGTCAACAACATATGTCCATCGACACTCCCCAGCATCTGATCCTATGCACTAAAAAAAAGACGTATTGGGGGGGGGGGGTCTCCTTCCATCCATTGGATCGGATGGCATTTGGGTGTCAACAGACAGTTGGTACATTTGTATGCGCTTGCCCTGCCCCGTGTCTTAGACAGAAGTTATCCACTAGCTGTCCTAACAGTCACTGCAACCTGTTCAAAGTCAAAAGTATAGCTAAAGTTACCCAAATTCCAAACATGAAGATTTGCTAAGGTATAGGGAACATAATGGGGTTGACTTAGGCCGCGTACACACGGGCGGATTGTCTGCCCAACTAAGTTCGGCAGACAATCCGACAGACAGTCCGTTCAAAATTAGCATGAACGGACTTGACCACACACGATGAGCAGACAGTCCGCTGAAAGCGTGCGTGATGACATGTACAGCACGTACGACGGGACTAGAAAAACGACGTCCTATACACTGCAATGCAACCTTCGGCCGTGTAAACCCTTTCTGAGCATGCGTCATACTTAGTCCGTCCAACTTGCCTACACACGAGCGGACTGTCCGCTGAAACCAAGTTTGGACGGACAAAACCAAGTTTGAACGGACTGTCTTACGGAAATTCCGTAAGACTTTGTTCGTCAGACTGTCCGCTGAAAAAGTCCGCTGAAGCCCACACACGAGCGGATTGTCCGCTGAAACACTGTTCAGCGGACTAAGTTGGACAGACAATTCGCCCGTGTGTACGCGGCCTTACTAAAACTGGAGCACTCAGAATCTGATGCAGCTGTGCATGGTAGCCAGTGTTTAACTTCAGCTTTTTTAGTTCAGCTTTGACAATAAAACCTGAAAGCCAATTGGTTTCTACGCAGAGCTGCACTTCAGATTTAGTAAATCAACCCCAAAGTGTCAATTGTTCATAAGCAGTACCCTGAAAATGTTACCTTTTTGTTTTGTGTTCCTCCTAAATATTAGCACACTTCCTGATATGTGACGGTGCCCAGGCACTCCTGTATCTACAGACGCATAGCACTATAGCTACAGTTTGAGATGTAAAGCACAGCAGCCTCTGAATGCCTTCTCTTACCTCAGGAGATCTCGGGTGAGATTTAGCAATATCACTTTTCATCTTGCTGGAGGTTTTGACACAAGGAAGCAAAGCCCTGCCCCTACCAAGATGGGCATTTTCACACAGGGACATAGTGTGATGGGTTAGGTTAGAGGCTGTTAAGGTTACAGCCAGATTAAGCAGATAAATTGCATTCAGGACTGTAGTTTACTGGCATTTTAAACACCAAATGCTTGTAAAAGTTACAGCGTTAAGCATTTTTTTTTTGACATGTCAAAATCAATGGTTCCCTATGTGTGCCTTCTTAACAGATCTGACTTTCAGACCATTGATTTGAATGGAAGTCACATCATCATGATCTGGCTTGAGGTCTGAGGATCTTGAAGGAGAAGCCCATGCCAAAATGTTAAAAAAATAAAAACAAAAAAACAAAAACGGAGTGGGGTCCCCCCAAGTCCATACCAAACCCTTATCCAAGGATGCAGCCCAGAAGGTCAGGTAAGGCAGGGGTTGACAAATTTGCTTGGAATCTAGGAGCCAGCTTAAAAAGTTAGGAGCCAGGTCCGTGACGACGATCCGGACCTGTCCCTGGCCTGACATGGAGACAAGTGAGGGGAAGATAGCAGCGCCGTCGCCGCCCCCCCCCCCCCCCCCGTCTCCAAGTCATTGCCCATAGCTCTTAGAGGGACATTTTATTAATTTTTTTCAAATGACAATTTTTTTTTCAATTGCATTTTAGTGTAAATATGAGATCCGAGGTCTCTCTGACCCCAGATCTCATATTTAAGAGGACCTGTCATGCTTTTTCTATTACAAGGGATTTTTACATTCCTTGTAATAAGAATAAAAGTGACACAACATTTTTTTTAAAAGAACAGTGGAAAAAAAAAAAGTTAAAATAAAGCAGAAAAAATAATCATTTTTAAACGCGCCCTGTCCTGCCCGCATATAAAATCGGTGTTCGAACCACACATAGGAGGTAGCGCCGTGATCGGTAGAGCGAGAGCAATAATTCTACCCCAGACCTCCTCTGTAACTCAAAACGTGCAACCTGTAGAATTTTTTTAAACGTCGCCTATGCAGATTTTAAAGGGTAAAAGTTTGTCGCCATTCCATGAGCGGGTGCAATTTTGAAGCGTGACATGTTGGGTATCAATTTACTCGGCGTAACATTATCTTTCACAATATAAAAAATAATTGGGCTAACTTTACTGTTGTCTTATTTTTTTATTAACTAAATTATTTTTCCCAACAAAAGTGCGCTTGTAAGTCCGCTGCACAAATACGGTGTGACAGACAGTATTGCAACAACCACCATTTTATTCTCTAGGGTGTTAGAATAAAAAATATATATAATGTTTAGGGGGTTCTAAATAAAGGGAAGAAGAGGCAGGTAATATAATACAGGCAGAGGAATCTTCATTAACATTGCTGGTTTGTCATACCACAAGAGGGCGCCAGATTCCATAAGGAATCATAGGACCGCAGAAGGCCTCAAAGCCGCGGCCTAAATTTTCGGCCGCCGGCGGAACGGCCCGACGCGATCACGCTGGGGGGGTCCACAGACACAGGATACCCCCAGCTGTGCTGCCCCAGGCGCGAGGTCGCTATTTCTAGTCGCCAATGCGACCTGGCGACCGGGTTTTGTCGAGCCCTGAGGTAAGGGGACTTGGTAGTGGCTTTGCAGCTTGTTTTTTTTTTCCCATACGCCCTGTGTGCATGAAGCCTAACCTTGTTCATGGATAAGTTCTACATTTTATAAGGTCTTGTTCTCCAACTATCAATTTTGTCTGACATAAAATGCAGTGTTCTAACAAAAGGTTGTTCTTAAGTTTGTCCAGGTGGTTCTCTTAAAGCAACAAGAAAAAGCTCTGTAAATGTTAAAAAAACAAAAAAACACTGCTGAGTCTAACCATGTAAACCGTACAACTGTCAGACTTAAATAACCTATTATACAAGTGTTTTACACTTGATCAACTAATCACATTTCAAATATAAAGCTGGTCTTACAGTGGACAAATTTCAGCCAGTTCATTGTGAACCAGAAGACATTCAATTAGTGTGTAGTCTGCTGGCTTGCATACACCTGACATGCCTAAATTGAAAAATGAAAGAACCGGGGTAGAAAATTTCCACTGTCCAGCGGTTGGCTGCCTCCATTCAGATGCAACTGCTGTTCGGGTGTTTTGACAACTGGTGGCGACGGCTGTCAAAATAAAATCTGCATCCATCTGCATTTTATAGCGTAGATGGAAGAATTTGCTAGACTTTGTTCATGTAGACCACAGGCTGGATGAAAAAAAAAATCTATGTGTATGGCTAGCTTTAGCCTGACTACAGTGGGCTGCTGGATGTAAATTATGGATTATTACACTTTATTATCCTATGCATTGCTTTAATCAATGGGTGCAGCAGGTATGCAGAGATTATTTCAGATGTTGCTACATGGCAAAGAATGCTGCACATTCCCCATCAATGTAATGACAAGTACTGTCTTCAAACTGGACTTTACCAATACCAGATCTCATCAGGGTGTAGGAAACAACTTGAAAAGCAAGAAAAGTCAACTTATTCCTATCAATTTTACATAAATTAGGGTAAAAGCAAGTACAAAAACTGGTGACTTACAATTTATTAACCTGCAAAACAATTTATAAATTTACACTAATAGATAAGCAGTAAAGAATGTACACTATTTCATACATATGTAAATGATTCTGTACTTTTGTTGTAAAACCCTTTTCCTATTTTGGATAGAGCAAGGGAGAGTTACAACCCCTGTCAGATTTGTTTTCGCCATCTGTATCCCATTGTAGAGATTTCCCTTCACTTCCTGTCCCATAGACAAACAGGAAGTGAGAAGAAATTCCTTGCAAATTAAGGGAATTCCTTCGGAGCCCTCAGGTCACCAGAACTAGTGTCCTAATGGGAAGATCTCCCTTCTATTACTTTTCTGGGGAAAACCCAAAATTTGTGATTTTCTTTTACTTTCAATGATATTGGTAAACAGGACAAATAGAGACGGTGAATCTCCTTTAACGGGGGCACAGACAGCAATAAAAATGAACAGACGTTCTAATCCCTCTGAACTCTATCCAAAACTAAAAAAAAAAAAAGTTTTGCTTTTAGTTATACTTTAATATAGGAAAAAAGAAAATAAAAAAAAATCTTTCTAGAAAACACTCATGAAATATGGCACAGCAAATGTAGATTTTTAGGCATCCTGAAAAAACTCATGTCAGATTCTTTAATACATACATACTCCCACTGAAAGAAAAAAATAATGTATTTCCTGTTTATGACACAAGGGATATGACATGTTAGAGTTTAACTTGAAATGTCAAAGTTTAAGAAAAAGTGCAATTTGTATATGTTAATGTCTTTAGCTAGAAAAGGTTATTTTTAGGCCTCATGCACATGGGTGTGTGAGGCCTCTCAGAGGCAGTCTCTATTGTCTAGCATACATACACATTTATTTAAAGTGCAACGTCACCCAAAATCATAAATCACACTACAAATTAGAGCTGCACGATTCTGGCCAAAATGAGAATCACAATTCTCTTGCTTAGAATAAAGATCACGATTCTCATAGTTAAACATTATCTTTCACATTATACAAAAAAATTGGGCTAACTTTACTGTTTCGTTTTTTATTAATTCATTAAAGTGTGTTTTTGCCCAAAAAATTACATTTGAAAGACTGTTTTGCAAATACAGTGTGACATAAAATATTGCAACAACTGCCATTTTATTCTCTAGGGTCTCTGCTAAATATATATATATTTGGGGGAAAAATATTGATTTTAACTTGTAAACAAATGTCAAAAAAAGGTTTAGTCTTTAAAGAGGGATTCCGCCCAAAAAAAAAATATTAAAAGCCAGCAGCTATAAATACTACAGCTGCTGACTTTTAATAAATGGACACTCACCTGTCCCGGGTTCCAGCAATGCCGGCAGCCGAGGCCAATCGACCGCTCGGGCCTCGGCTGCTGCCGCCGCCATTCGAGGTGAGGGAATCAGGAAGTAAAGCGAATCGGCTTCACTTCCCGGTTCCCTACTGCGCATGCGCGAGCCGCGCCGCGCAATAGGAGATCTCCGCGCTGTCACTGGGACCCGTGTGTGTCCCAGCAGACAGCGCGGCAGGGCAGGAAATGGCGTAGACTCCCGTGGGAGTCTATGCCCGGAAGTGGGTGAAAATACCTGTCTTTGACAGGTATCTCCACCCCCCTCCCCCCTGAAAGGTGTCAATTGTGACACCGGAGGGGGGGGGGGTTTCCGATCAGCGGAGGTTCCACTTTAGGGTGGAATCCCGCTTTAAGTGGTTAAACTTCCCTCATTTGCAGACCTAAGTTCATCCCTCTGATCTAAAAGGACAAAGCATTACAATGTTTCTCCTTAAACTTGGCAGGCTACCTGTTTTATTTTGTTTTTGTTTTGTTTTTTAGACAGCTGTCAGCTGTGAGCAGAGAACTCTGCATAGAATCGGGAAAAAATGCTTTAAGATCATGGGGGGGGGGGGGGAGAATAGTGATCTGATGCTTTAAAAGTTAATCGTCTAGCTCTACTACAAATACATCATCCTTTTGCGATCGAATTGTTTACAGAATTATTGTAGGGTTCACCCTCCATTCAAATTTTTTACCTACTCATCCTGCTAGTGCTTGTGATGCCAGCTTACTTTTTGTGGCCCTCCACAGAAAGTAATGTAGCACCAGTTACTCCAATTAGGAGTTCTGTTGTCTGCCTCCTAGGTGTTTCCACAATTGTATGAGCAAGCGACATTGTACCTGCACCCAGCACCCAATTTGTTATCAACCCATACGCAGTGCCTTTAATATAGCATTAGCTTGTTCCCTCTCCAATAGACTACACCTGACCCCCCCCCCAGAAAGAGACCAGATTGTGGTATCTGCAGTCAACAAGACCATAGTAAACAGTAGGGCCAACATTCCGCCCATGTGTATGTCAGTCTGACAGAAGCTGGTGACTTCCTATGGCAGAGAGCGCTGATCAGAGTGTCCCGGCGGAGGGAGCTGACACAACAGCTCAGCGGAGAAGATTGCTGAGCTGACCCAGAGCAACCCAGCAGGCTTTAGCCTGATGCTGTATAGGGGCTCTCTTTTACATCTTCTGAAATTGGATGTAAATACCGATTTTCTGAAATATGCTGAATATTTGCATTCGACAACCCGCTGGGTTGCATGGAAAAAACAGTTTGTGTGTACCAGGCATAACACTGGAAGGTTTATTTTAACAAACAAAATAGGTTGCATAACCACTTGATCTCAGGAAGATATACCCCCCCCCCCCCCCCCCCCTTCACGACCAGGCCTTTTTTTGCTATACGACACTACTTAAGTTTCACTGACAATTGCGCAGTCATGCAACACTGTACATAATTGCAATTCGTGTCTTTTTTTCCCACAAATAGAGCTTTCTTTTGGTGGTATTTGATCACTGGGTTTTTTTATTTTTTTTAATTCATAAATTAAGGCCAACATGTATCCTACTATATAATTTTGGTAAAAAATTCCCAGTAAGCATTTATTGATTGGTTTCCGCCTCACATCTCTCCCGCAGACAGTTCACACTGCCCACTGCGCATAGCTGCGGGTGTCATTCCAATGTTAATGACACCCCCAGATCGGTTCACAGATCACAGTGCAAGCTGTGAATTCGAACAGAAATCGGATCATATGAGTGAGCACACCCATGTGATCCCATTCCAGTGCTTGGTAAAAAAAAAAGTCCCTGCACCTTTTCGAATCCAATGCGAGTTCAGTCATACAACTGTATGGCTGAACTCGCACTGCACAGACATCGTATGCAATCGGCACCGCAGCGGGGGTACGAATCACGTGCGATGTTTGACATCACACAAGTGTGAACCCTAGGCTGAATATCATTGAAGTCAGATCCTTGCTCTAACCATCTGACTTGTGACATCCAACATGGTGATTGATTACAGCAGCAGTAAAAAAAAGAATTTATGTCACACTGGTATTGTTTTGATTGGCCAAAGGACAAGTCAGACTATCTCTAAATCGCAGAAGAATATTATCCTGTTCATTCAAGTCAGATGGAAGTAGGACCAATGTTGCAGGGCAAAGTAGGATGACAGTCGTACAACCGTCGTGTCATACCAGTGTGAACCTGTCCGGCTCCCTTCACACCTAAGCGTAGTGCAGCAACAGCTGCTGCACCGCATTTTGTATATTTTTTGTAAGTTTTTGGAGCATCACCATTCATTTGAATGGGCTTCCCTCCACTCCAAAAATGTTCCAAAGCAGCTCATGTACCAAATTGTGGCACAGAGCCAGGAGACTTTTGCCATGATTTTAGCGTGTTTTGTCTCTTGACATTTGTGACAAAAATAGCACTGGGTTTGGGGTGCCATTAGGAAATAGTGCCAGTGCAAACATGTCCTGTGTTTTGCCGCAATTCCAGTATGCTCAGGTGTGAACGGGACCTTAAGGCACACAGAGGTAAGAGAGCCAGGAAGTACCGTATACCTCAATGCACACATAAAAAATAAAAAAATAAGATGGACTGGACGCCTCTTTCTCAGGTCAGCACACCACAATACACGCAGTGAACAGCGCCACGATGCCTTGTGATTAATGCGTTACAGTAAAATGGTAATATTATATAAAACCTTTGGTTTCTGTAACACAAAGACTTGAATAGGCACGTAAGACAGTTGTCAACAGAACAGGTGTCCCCAATGGAAATGTTCTCTTCCTTTTCTGTTACGGTGACAACTGAAAGGTTAGCAGGACTAATAAGAGGATAAATCTCTTTGACAGAGAACAATAAAAATCTGACAGAGGGTCTTACTATCTCCTGCTCTGCCTAAAAAAAAATTAAAAATAAAATGTGCCTTAAAATATACTTAACAAGGCACAAGGCACATACAAAGTTTTAGCAAGCATTCAGTGCCAAGACTTGTCATCACTGAGCATTGCTAGGGCTTACTGCAGCCAGCATCTCATCCATACTCTTTAGCTTACCATAGAGGACTCCCCACACGAGGGGAGACTTTGCCTCCGTCAGAATACAGTGATTGGTGATGCCGTCTACAGTCTGTGGGGTTGATTGCAGGGAAAATCCGACAGGCTGGTTTTACAGAAGTCAATCTACCGATCAACTTCTGTACATCCAGCTTGTCCATTCACTGCTTTAACAATGACTTATTTATTATGTCTTTTGTGAATATCTCAAGCCTAATATTTTTATAGATGGAAAGAAGACAGCCATTTCATATTCAGATCTGCACACCAGCACACACAGTAAACCCACACAGCTCAGATAGCCAGACTGTATTCAGAAAGGAAATGATAACTGTTTGTCCAAGGGCTGGATGAGGGGGGGAAACAGAGCGGGATGGGGTGAGGCCTCTCCATCCGGCCACTGTAGCCAACAAAGAGATGCCTTCAGATCTTATATTGTAACCTCTAACACCTCTTCTGGCTGGAACGCTTCAAGCATGCAACTGGCTTAACACATGCCAAAACACAAAAGCACCTTTTTGCTTTGGCTTATCACACCAGATCCTTAAAATTCAAAGAAAAAAAGAGAAAGACAAGAGGATCCAAGATAGAACCACACCCTCTCTTTTAATTGTTAAGACCTCCGTTTTGTGACAACAGGAAAGGCAAAGCAGACAGCATCTAAATACTGCTTACATCAATGCACAAACAAGATAAACTAACGGTAAATAATTTAACTTGTCTGATCCTCTGTAATGACTTATCTGACCGCTCACTGCACTTTGTAAATCACTAAACTGCACAGAATAAACTGCTAAAGACATTGGATACACACAAGACATTCCAACTTTAATATACAGTTAATCAGATTATCATTATACCCATTTTTAGGCTGCGGACTCGGTCCTACATGCAGGGCCCTCCTAATCCTCTTGCATGGCTCCGATTCCTCTTGTATTGAATTGTACTGTAACTGTTTGCTTGTTATGTTATGTTGTAAAGCACTGCGCAAACTGTTGGCGCTATATAAATCCTGAATAATAATAAATGTAACTGTGTGGTCTTTATTTTGTAAAGTGCTGCGCAAACTGTTGATGCTATAAAAATCCTGCATTACAAGGATAATAAATTACACAATATTCATTGTAACAGAATTGCAAAAATGAATTATTTTGCTGAATTTAAATACAGTATCTTGATTTCTCTTGATTCATTGCATTGTAAGCCCCAGGCTGCTTTCAGCACACGAGCCTCCTCCAGTTTAGCTGGATCATACATAAGATCCAGGATCACACCTGGGCAATCTGAAGCATGCGTCAACACTCAACGTCAAGATTACTATTTAATTCAATAGAGCCCACTTACACCTGAGCGCCGTGTTACTCGAAAAAAGAACATAGGCTTCTTTGGGGCAGAGTTACGCATTTTTGGTCTCTATGGACTGTAATAGGAGTGCCTGAAAATGCACACTTTTCATGCTATTTCTTACCTCACCTCCTAGTAACTAGCTTTCCATTGGCTAAAACGTGAAAACCATAGGTACAAGCGCAAAAAAAAAGCTTGAAAAACACTTGAAGAAGTGTTCAAGTGTGAGCCAAGCCTTAAGCATACCATAGACGGTTCAAATCTCGGGCGGTTCTGCAGGAACCAGCTGAGATTTGAACCATGTATGGGCAGGCTGAATTGACTGATCAACCTGGGTACAACCAGCCTGCCGGATTTTACATGCAATTATCGCTAGCAGCTATTAAAGCCGCTAACAATCACTGTATTCTCCCAGCAGGGGTGGCTCCCCTCAGGAGAATATAATGGCTCCATTCCCCTGTCAACACTGTCTGTGTTAATGGGGAAATCAAGCAATTTTCTTTGATTGCAGGAAAGAAATTCACTGTCTATGGCCAGCCAATGTAGCCCAAAGGCAAAAAGAAAAAATAAATCAAACACATTTCTCCATCCACATTACACCACATGGATGAGCAAATCTGCTGACCTATAGCATTATAACAGCAGCCACTATCTGAACATTGGCTGCATCTGATTGAATGCAGTCACTGTTCACCCAACAATTTTTCACCCCGCTCCTTTGACGTTTTAATTGAAACGTATTGAGTGGGAGGGGCCAACAGACCCACCCACATAATCAATTTTATCCAGTTCTATCAGGAACCGACTGAACTTGATATGGCCAGTTAAAGGGTGAGTGTGCACAGACATTATGCTTTGTGTCTTGATGTGGAATTAGGAAGCCTTTCTGCAGGATTTAGAAGGCAGTGGGGTTAATTTACTAAAACCGGAGAGTGCACAATCTGGTGTAGCTCTGCATGGTAGCCAATCAGCTTCTAACATCAGCTTGTTCAATTAAACCTTGCCAAAAAAAAAAAAGGAAGCTAATTGGTTTCTATGCAGTAGAATTTGCACTAGATTTTGCACTTTCCAGTTTTAGTAAATCAACCCCAGTGTTTGAATTTTCAATAGGATCACATGCAGTGGTATATAACCATCTATATATACACCTAAAGCCGTGGCGGAACCCAGTCTAAACCCACCTGCAAGCTGTCACTGTAGTGGGCCAGCCATAAGTGGTTGAGGCATTCGCTGACCTGCAGCTGCATGTATACACACCCCTTTGAATACATCTAGCTGTAGGGTGAGGAACGCCTCAAACACTTCTGATTGGCCTAGTACAGTGACAGCTTCTTGGCAAGATCACTCGGGTGGGCTGGTACTAGGTTTTGAATGTGTAGAAATGTCACCAGCACACCAAGGATTCCTCAAACAGGTCATACGCTTTATTTTGTGGTCACATGGTACATTAAAAAAAAGTAAATGTTTCAGAGCCATGCAGGGCCTCTTTGCCAGGCAAGGGGCACCTATCAAAGGGACCCTGTGTGGTCATGTACCATGTGACCACAAAATAAAGCTTTAGACCCATTTGAGGAATCCTTGCTGTGCTGGTGACATTTCTTTGCATTCAGAACCTAGTACCAGCCCATCTGAGTGATCCTGCCAGGAAGCTGTCACTGTACTGGGCCAACCATAAGTTGCCATGGCATTTCCCACGCCACTGCTACATGAATACAAGGGGGTGTGTATACATGCAAATGTGGGTTGGGGAATGCCTCAACTACGGTTCCCAGCCTGTGGTCACTCCACCAATACTGATCAGCCATCTTCAGTAACATGTGAGTGGGGAATATTGCGATTGGTACTAGGTTCTGAACACGCCCAATATCCCCAATAGTAATGATGCTTCCAAGATCAGAATGTGCAGATGTATTGTGTATAATCAGAAAGGAAACCTCTGGATCAGTACGCCTTCTTACCCAGGTTAATTAACTCTGATCGCCAGGGGTTGGAGGGATCTGTGCTCATGTGACCACCGTGACAGTGGGCATTAAGGCCACAAGCTGGTCCTGCCGTTTACTGATTTTTATTCTGGACTGAGAAGTAACTTGGTGCTGATGTTTATGGGCAGAGAGCGCACTTCCAGCACTAAGATGGCTCTCAGTCCAGAATAAAGATTCGTAAATGATGGGTCCAACTTCCGATCATATGACCACAGTGGTCACATGATTGGAAGCTGGACATGCCATTTACCGATCTTTATTCTGGAGTGAGAGCCATCTTGGTGCTGGGAGTACGCTCTCTGCCCATAAACATAAGCCCCCCCAGTGACACGTGTGCGGCGTATGGGTGTTAAAGCCCACCTTTTTGCTGCATGTGATGGAAAGTCAAACAAACATACAACACTGCAACTGACTTTCTATTAAGTGCAAAGCTTTTGTAGCATGCCCATTGGTCCTGATGGAATCTGGGGGGATCCCAGGGCAATCGCCCATTCTGTCTTTATGGTCACACCTCTGCCTAATGCTTTTTAATGTGATTGGCTGTGATCAAGCAGCAGCAGAAGTTTTGTGGCATGCCCACTGGCCTGATGGAATCTGGGGGGATCCTGAGGCAATCGCCCATTCCGCCTTTATGATCACACTTCTGCCCAATACCTTTTAATGTGATTGGCTGTGATCAAGCAGTAGCTTCGTGCCATGCCCATTGACCCTGATGGAGTCTGTGGGGTCCTGGGCAATCGCCCATTCTGCCTTTACGATCACACCTCTGCCCAATGCCTTTTAATGTGACTGGCTGTGATGAAGCAGCAGCAGAAGTTTTGTGCCATGCCCATTGGCTCTGATGGAATCTGGGGTGATCCCTGGGCAATCGCCCATTCTACCGTCATGATCTCACTGCTGCCTTCTGACCAATACCTTTTAATGTGATTTGCTGTGATCAAGCAGCAGCAGAAGTTTTGTGGCATGCCCATTAGAGTCTGGGGCAGTCACCTATCCATATTAAAACGCATTGTGCAGATCAAGTCCATTCAATTAGGTTCACCAGCAGAATTTGACGGTGTGATTGCTAGCTCTTGGGCTCAGTCCAGCATCACACGATCTCTCTCAGCCCACACATCTTTTTTTTTCTTCCCTCACCCACGCAGGTTTAGAAAAGCAAAAAAAAAAACCCCGATCGTGTGTAAATGAAGCTGTTGGCAGGGAGACATGAAGCAGGCTAAAGAGCCATGGCTGGGATGGAAGTGCCCCTTGTACCCAGTCCATGATGGGTTAGTATTGCTCCAGGTCCTCTCTGCCACAATAGATGATTATATAACCTCCTCCCATCATAGCGGTCTATAGAGGAGGGATGGAGGGAGCTGCAATCATTTGCCAGGCTCCGGAACAGTCCGTACACACAATAGAAGAAGCCCAGGCTGTCACCCCTCACACACACGCTCTATAGAAATGGAGTAAAGAAGCGCCAACTTACAGTCTGCCTGCCCACTGCCACTGCCATGCTGCTGTCCTGAGAAGAGGGAGCGGAGTGTAGAAGAATGCACAGCGCCCGCCACTGGCTGCCTCACTCACTGACTGAA
The DNA here is from genome assembly GCF_037356315.1 of Lithobates pipiens. Lineage (NCBI taxonomy): Eukaryota > Metazoa > Chordata > Amphibia > Anura > Ranidae > Lithobates > Lithobates pipiens. The sequence continues at coordinate 194,199,393 of NW_027507718.1, forward strand.
TCTCCTCAGCCCCTGATGGAGGAACATGGCCACCACAGGGGGAGAGGGGGAGGGACGCAACTCAGGAAAGAGGGGTGGGGACTTCACACACACACACATTCTCGGCGGACAAGTACCAAAAAAAAAAAATCTTGTCCTCATAAAACAGCCATTGGGTTAAAGGTACACAATCCACCGACATCAATTCCGGAGCTGGGACTGACTACAGGGAGGAGTGGGGGGGCTCAGCTGTGCCTAACTCCCCTCGTCAAACAATGGTACGGCCCGAATGCCTGAAGAATAGTTTGGAGTGTAGTGGTATCTGTGAGGGAACAACAGCACTCATACATTTCATAGCATTTTATCACAGAGTATCCAATCTCATGGCTCACATTTCATACCCTCTAATGGCCCATACACATAAAAAAAAAAAAAAAAAATCGTACAAAAAATGCCGCTTTCCACGCGATCGTACGATAATAGGATCGCTAGTACGTGGCTTTTGAGAGCCAATCAGGAAGTTTAGCCAAGATTATCCGATGGGACAAGCACGAAAAGGTTCTCGTACAATAACCAGAGTTCAAAAATACAATACAAATACACTACAACACATGACGTCACTTCCGAATTTGTATTCTGTCGTACGAGAATTCCGAATTTGTATTCTGTCGTACGAGAATTCAGAATTTTTATTCTGTCATACGAGAATTCCGGATTTTTATTCTGTCGTACGAGAATTCCGATTTTTTTATTCTGTCGTACGAGAATTTTCATCGCTTTAGTAAACTCTTCATTTTTGAGACTAGCAAAAAAAAAAAACAGACAATTATTTGTCCAATAATCTCATCGCGTGTGCATAAAGGCTCATAAGAAACACTATAATCCCCCGTACACACGATCGGAAATTCGGCCAGCAAAAGACAGATGTGAGCTTTTGGTCGGAAATTCCGACCCTGTGTATGCTCCATTTGACTTTTGCTGGCCAAATTCCCGCCAGCAAAAGATTGAGAGCAGGTTCTCAATTTTTCGGTCGGAAAAAGTTCCGATCGGAAATTCCGATCATCTGTAGCAATTCTGACACGCAAAATTCCTACCGAAACAATTCGACGCATGCTCGGAAGCATTGAACTTCATTTTCTTGGCTCATCGTAGTGTTGTACGTCACCGCATTCTTGGCGATCGAAAGTTCAAAGAACTTTTGTGTGATCGTGTGTATGCAAGGCAAGGTTAAGCGGAATTCCGTCTGAAAAACCATCCAAGATTTTTCTGACCGAAAATCCGCTCGTGTGTACGGGGCATAAGGCTTGTAAAGGCCCGTACACACGATTGGACTTTTTGACAACAAACATGGAAATTTGCTGTTTTAAGGAAATATCCGAGTGTGTGTATGCTCCATCGGACAAACTTTTTCGGTTTTCATCTGACTTTTGTTGGCTGTGCGAACGGACAAACTTTTCAGCAACAAAAGTCCAATGGAGCAAAATCCAATCGTGTGTACAGAAAACCATCAGACTTTTGTACAAATTACAAACAGGCATGCTCAGAACCAATGCAAAAGATCAGACAACAATACAGAAGTTGACCAATGGTGGCAGTAAAGAGCAGAAAAAATACGTGATTTGGTGAAAGTTGGCTGAAAAAGTCCTGCTGTGTGTATGCAATACAAGTTCATGGCCGACGCCCTTTGTACAAAAATCCACGGGAAAGTTTATACAAAGTCCGATTGTGTGTATGAGGCTTTACACACACTATAAGAAAATCCGTACAATGTACAATGTACAATTTTCGTTCGCTTGTCCCTTCGTATGTAAATTCCCCTAAGGGACAAACTCCAAAAATGTTCTCGTACGGGAACAAAATGAATGATTTTTGTTTATTGTGTACTGTTTTCGTATGATTTTCGTACAAGAAAAATCAGAAAAGACTGCACATGATCAGAAACAATAAACAAAACAAAACAAACAAAAAAAAAGCCTTTGTCGTAGGAGAAGTTTTGGCACACCATGCTGAGAAAGAAGCAGGCACTGAGGTTTCCAGAGAGTATGTGGACCAATCCTTTGGCAGGGGGAGGAGCTACGGCCCTGCAGAGGAGGAAACGGAAGTGATACTATGTGTATCCGATTGTTGGATGGAGAATATGGCGCAGCTTGGAGATTGAAAAATGTGAGTTTCGGGTGTCAGTCCTGGTCTGAGCAGAGCTAAAAGTGTTCTGACTGACCCCGGAGTGCAGTACACACCTAAAGGCAGTCTTGCCCTCTATACAGCTGGGGGCTATGAAGCCTTGGGACTGATCCGCAGGAAGCGTTCCGGCTTGGTCACGCATCTGCTGCCTTAGATCGTCTGTGGACACTGTGGGGATCCCCTGCTCGAGTTAGTCACACCAGCCCAACCTCTGCAGACACTACATACGGATTGGGACAGAAATGTTGCCATCCCAGCTGGGGACAGTCTTGAGAGTCCCTCTGCTATCACCCGGCTTGTACGAGAAGCTGCTCCTCTCATCTCTATGGCTGCTCCTGGGCCTAACACTCTGGTTATTCCTGGAGGCCATGATCGGCCCAACTGCATTCCTTGATGATGGAACTTCCTGGGGGAAAGAAACAGGAGTTGGGTAAGCCTGAAATAGGGGAAAGTATTGTGCCAGTGGGGGCTGTGATGCCTGTGGCCGGTAAGGGAGACAAGGTTGCTTTGCCAGTTGATGTTAGCTCAAAGCACAACCTGCTCCCGGCTGAAGAGTGCTCCACTATATCCGATTCAGATATATCATCTGCTTGCATTTGTGAACTGTTCTCAGACATTTTGTCATGGACTGGAAAGTGGACTGATAGTGAAGATGAGCAGCATGTGAACTACGGGAAGATGAGGTTCTTCCTGTGCAAGCTACCATCGTGAAGATTGAACTGTCTGTCAGTGTAGCGCCACTCTTATGTTTCACTAATTTCTTTGAGGAAGATCGTTGGGCAAGTTGGGTTCCTAAAGTCCATGTTATTAAGCCAACTCAAGTGACGAAGTTCGGTTGTAAGCCTGATGTTGTTGCTGGGCATCCGGTCCAACGTGCCCCTGATACACGGGTTCTGCCCGGCTGTGGAGACCCTAAAACACTGCCTAGGCTGTCCAAGTTACAGCACATTATTATTAGGAAAGTAACTGAAGATTATGGCTATTTGTATTCATATGTCCTGGTTCAGTTGGAAAAGGAGATCCAGGAAAAAAAGGCTCAGTGGGTGGTTGTGGCTGCTCGAAGTTTTCTTAAGATCCCTCTGAAACTTGATATTAGGAAGTTATTTACACGATATGCTGAAAGGTACTTTTCTGTTTCACAAACTTGGGACTATGGCCGGTGTTCTGTCGAGAAGTGCCCCCCATCGCATAGTGCCCCCCATCGCATAGTGCCCGGGCTGAAGGCGCGCATGCGCCGTACGTAACGGCACAACGGCTGATTTTAACATCAGCTGTTGTGACGACGCAGGTGCACAATAGCCGACATAAATTTTATTTTATATTAGATTGTGCCCCGCGCTCCCGTGGTAAGTTCATGTCCATGATGGATAATGGCTGAGAATTCCTTGATGAATCTCCGGTAGAAGTTTGCAAAGCCAATAAAGTGATGAACCCCCTTCTTGTCTAAGGATGCAGGCCAATTAGAATGGCTGCAACTTTTTGCGGATCTTTTTGGGGATTTTGAATCCCTCTGTAGATATTACTAGGCCAAGGAACTGAATACTCTGCTGCTCAAATTCACATTTTTCTGGCTTGGCATATAGCCCATGCTGACGGAGTCGACAGAGTACGTTCTTGACATGTTCCCGGTGCTGCTCAAGAGATGTGGAAAAAATCAAAATGTCGTCTAGGTAGACAATTATGTAGATATCCAGTCTCTGAAAATGTCATTGACTAGATGTTGGAAGGTGGTAGGGGCATTGTATAGGCCAAAAGGCACTACCAGATATTTGTAATGGCCAAACCTGGTAAGGAAAGCCGTTTTCCATTCATCTTCTGCGTGGATGTGGACCAAGATGTAAGTCCTCTGCAGGTCTTGCTTGGTGAACACAGAAGAAGTCCTTAGTCTTTGAAAAAGTTCAGGCACCAGGGGCAGAGGATACCAGATCTTGACCATGATTTTATTAAATTCTTGGTTGTCCACACGGGGCCAAAGTGAGTGGTCCTTTTTTTTGACAAAAAAGATTCCTGCCCCTGCTGGAGAAGTGGAAGGTCAGATAAACCCCCTCTTGAGGTTTTCATCAACATATCCCTTTAGCACCTCTAGTTTCCATTCAGATAAAGGGAAGAATCGTGCAAAAGGGATCTCAGCCCCTGGGAGTAGTTTGGACAATCATATAAACGATGGGGAAGAAGAGTTTCAGCCCCCCGTTGCCGAAGACATCGAAAAATACAATGATATGCTCAGGCACTGTTGAACGTATCTCTGAATCAGATTCCAGGCATAATAGAGGACCAGAGGTGCTGGGACTTGAAGGCAGGCAGTGATGCTGGCAGTAAGATGACTGGAACTTAACATCCCCAGACCCCCAATCAATCTGCGGATTGTGGGCCTGTAACCAGGGTAGGCCCAGGATTATTGGAAACAGAGGAGACGTAATCGCACCCAAGCTTAACAGTTCCTTATGATCTGTGGAGCTAGGTACAAGCAGAGGAGGGGTTTCCTGGGTCACTACTCCGTATTTGATACGAGACTCATCTGCCTTGAGTCTTTGGCTGGAGTGGGATGTGTTGTTGAGCTGAAAAGTTCATATCAATGAAACAAACAACTACATGCACCAGAGTCAATTATTGCGGTAACCGGTATTGTTCTTCCTGGAAGCTGGAACGAGGTGGGTAAGGCCAGATGAGTGGCTTTGGCAGAAGGAGAAATAGACAGGAACTTATGCAGCTTTGCTGGACATGAGTAAACATAGTGGCCAGCTTCCCCACAATACAGGCATAAATTATTCTGTCGCCGGCAAAGTCGTTTTTCAGATGATAGAGAATGTCTCATCAATCCTAGTTGCATTGATTTGGAGGTATCAGACATCTGATTAACAGGTACAGGATTAGCTGGAACTGGACTGGCAGCGGCAGGGTAAACAGGAGCTGGTAACCAGGGTAACATCCAGGCTGCTGGGTAGCTCTTTCTGTTCTGCATTTCCGGAGTCGTCGGTCTACCCGGATAGACAAGGTGACTAGACTCTCTAGAGTATTAATAACACAGACCCACACTAGCTTGTCCTTTTAACCCTTTGGAGAGACCAAGGCGGAACTGGTGCCGCAGGGGTTGCATTGTTCCACTTAGTATCTGCGCTCCAGCGATCCTTTAGACTTTATGGCCTGGGTTAGAGCGGCAAGGTGCTGGCAGATGTCATCCATAGGCGAGGCCCCTCTTGCAGGCTCATATGGCAGTTTGATACTGTCACGTACCTTAGGTGTGAGCTGACTTGCAGAGGGAGACTCTCATACACACCCGGCTCGGAGACTACTGGAGTTGAGACAGTGGTGTTAAGAGCACGGTGGGGTAAGAGTGCCTGCAGGGTTCTCTTAGCTGGAAGTGGTGGTGCCAGATGAGAAACCCATACAGCTGGTGCAGGAGTGCTGCAGAGGCAGGGCAGCAGAAGCAAGTTAACAGGGGCAGGTATTCTGCGGATGCAGGGCAGAGGATGCAGGTCAGCTGGTGCAGGTATGCTGCGGATGTACAGCAGTGGATGCAGGACAGCAGGCTGGAGCAGGGTCAGACAAGCCAGGTCATACACAGAAGAGCAATCTGCAAGATAGTAGTGAGGTCAGGAAGCCGGGTCAAACACTGGAAAAGGATACAAGCACGCTTTGGCACGTCTTCTAATGTGAGCAGTACATCCCTGACAGAGAGCCTATTTATTCAGGTGTAGTCAGGTGATCGAGGTTCTGTGCTACCTGGATGGCTGTCTGGGTGGACGTGTGTTATGTCGACCCAGGCTGCTAGACCAGAAGCCCGAGGCCTATCCCAGAGACAACTGGCTGCTAGGTTGCCTGAGACCTATCCATAAGTAGGAGAAGCAGTGTAGGGTTGGGACTGCAGGATTGGAGTCCAACCGAGTTGAGAAGGTTCAGCCAGATGGGGGAACCAGTTGTAGTCAGAGGTAGAGGGGAAGTTGTCAACACTAACAGACCATCTACCTTGTTACAGGAGACTACTGTGAATAAGCTGAAGTGCCAGAGCAGTCCTCTCACCAGCCAGGGACGGTGAAGAAGTGGGAAAGCATAAGCAAGTTCCAAGCCAGGGACCCAGCAGGATAGCAGGGGGTGAAGCTTGAGGGGTATACAGGGGGATAACTGTGGAAGAGCTCAGGGGATCCAGTGACGATTGGGATCTGGAAGTCTAGTGACAGACTGGAAGCTCAGTGAGTAAAGATCTACAGTGGGATACTGTGAGATAAGTAAAAGGACTATACTGTCTTACCAAGAGTTATGTACAACTATCGTTAGTGACTGTTGCAAGATTAGTTGCCATAGGAGACAGCGGTCCTACCTATACAGAAGTGTAATCTGACTGGAGGCCTTCCACTGTATAGCTGTCTACCTATAGAAGTCTAGGAGTCTGCCAATTATCATTGCATCTACTCAAGGGTGTCCTGGCCCTAACCCGCTCTGCCTCAGTTCTATTAAGAGACAATAAATCTCTTGTTTGCATTCAAAAAGTGACTGGTGGCCATCATCCTTCTTGCATCACACCCATCATACCTGGCAACCCACTCTACTAGGAAGGATGTCAGCTCTCCCTAACCCTTGAGGTTACCATTAGGCCTCTTGGGCCCCAGGCCCTTCCTACATCAAAATACCCTTTAAATAATAACCCCCCCACCACCAAAAAAAAATCCAATAGCTCTGCCCCTTTTTATAACATAGAATTTGCTATTATTGAGGTATGAGGAACCCCAAACTAAGAGGGGAGAATGTGGATTAACCACTTAAGGACCGCCGCATGGCAATGTACGTCGGCAGAATGGCACCGACAGGCACAAGCACGTACATGTACGTGCTTGCCTTCCAGTGGGTGGGGGGTCCGATCGGACCCCCTCTCGCTGGCTGCGGCGGTCCGTTTCACTTCAGGAGCGATCCGGGACGAGGGGATGGCGCAATGTACGTCGGCAGAATGGCACCGACAGGCACAAGCACGTACATGTACTAAACCATTTCTGGCCATCCCCTCTCAATCGCTCCTGGTGAATGAGAAGCTTCCCCCGCCTGTGTAGTGTAAACACAGGCAGGGAGGAAGTGATGTCATTCTCCTCGGGGCGGTCTTTTTGACCGGACTGCGAAGAGAACACATAGTAAGTGCACCAAACACTACACTGACATGTAGGTACACATAGGCACACAAATCACCCCCTGATTCTGATCGCTGCATTAGTGTCACCGCCAGGTTTTTATAGCGCTAGGTACCCCCATATACTACCCAATAAAGGTTTTAACCCCCTGATTGCCACTAGTTAACACTTTCACCCCCTTTTGCCAGTGTCACTAAGCAATCGTTTTTCTGATCGCTGCATTAGTGTCACTGGTGCCGCTAGGTAGCTAGTTATTGTTTATGTTCACCGCCAGGTTTTTATAGCGTTAGGTACCCCCATATACTACCTAATAAAGATTTTAACCCCCTGATTGCCCCTAGAGTTAACCTTTTCACCAGCGATCACCGTATAAGTGCCACTGGTGACGCTGGTTAGCCAGTTAGTTATTTAGGTTCCCCGTCAGGTTTTTATATAGCGTCAGGGACCCCCATATACTACCTAATAAAGATTTTAACCCCCCTGATTGCCCCTAGTTAACCCTTTCACCAGTGATCACTGTATAAGTGTTACGGGTGACTCTGGTTAGTTAGTTTGCTTTTTATGGCATCAGGGCACCCACCATTTATTACCCAATAAAGGTTTAACCCCCTGATCACCCAGCGGGTGATATCAATTAGGTTTTAGGGTCAGGGTCTGCGTCTCCCCAGGCAGCGCTAGGTTAGTGCCAGTACCGCTAACACCCACGCGCAAAGCATACACCTCCCGTAGTGGTATAGTATCTGAACAGATCAATATCTGATCTGGTCAGATCTATACTAGCGTCCCCAGCAGTTTAGGGTTCCAAAAAAACTTATTGTTAGTGGGATCAGGCCAGATACCTTCTAGCACCTGTGTTTTGCCCCTCCACCCAGCCCACCCAAGTGCAGTATTGATCAATCACTGTCACTTACAAAACACTAAACACATAACTGCAGCGTTCGCAGAGTCAGGCCTGATCCCTGCGATCGCTAACAGTTTTTTTTGGTACCGTTTTATATTTAAATCCTGAAGGCGGTGCTTGGTTTTCGGGGTCCCATAAGTGGCTAGGCTCCCAAAAAGTCCCCCACATGTGATATCCCTGTACTCGGAAGAAGCAGCAGAATTAATTTTGGGGTGTAATTTCACTTATGCCCATAGCATGTGTGAGCAATATATCATTTAGTGACAACTTTGTGCAAAAAAAAAATTGTAATATTCCTGCAACTTGTGGCAAAATATAAAATATTTCATGGACTCAACATGCCTCTCAGTAAATAGCTTGGGGTGTTTACTTTCCAAAATGGGGTCATTGGGGGGGGGGGGGGGGGGGTTTGTGCTATTTTGGCATTTTATGGCCTTCAAAACTGTGATAGGTAGTGAGGAGTGAAATCAAAAATTTGTACCCTTAGAAATCCTGAAGGCAGTGATTGGTTCTCGGGGTCCCGTACGTGGCTAGACTCCCAAAAAGTCCCACATATGTGGTATTCCTGTACTCAGGAGAAGCAGCAGAATATATTTTGGGGTCAAATTCCACATATAACTATGGCATGTGTGAGCAATATATCATTTAGTGACAACTTTTTGTAAACTTTTTTTTTTTGTGTCATTATTCAATCACTTGGGACAAAAAAAAATATTCAATGGGCTCAACATGCCCCTCAGCAATTTCCTTGGGGTGTCTACTTTCCAAAATTTGGTCATTTGGGGGGAGGGTTTGTACTGCCCTGCCATTTTAGCACCTCAAGAAATGAGACAGGCAGTCATAAATTAAAAGCTGTGTAAATTCCAGAAAATGTACTCTAGTTTGTAGACGCTATAACTTTTGCGCAAACCAATAAATATACGCTTATTGACTTTTTTTTACTAAAGACATGTGGCTGAATACATTTTGGCCTAAATGTATGACTAAAATTTAGTTCATTCGATTTTTCTTATAACAAAAAGTAGAAAATATCTTTTTTTTTTTAATTTTCAGTCTTTTTCCTTTTATATCGTAAAAAATAAATATCGCAGAGGCAATCAAATACCATCAAAAGAAAGCTCTATTTGTGGGAAGAAAAGGACGCAAATTTCGTTTGGGTACAACATTGCATGACCGTGCAATTACCAGTTAAAGCAGTGCAGTGCGAAATTGTAAAAAGACCTCTGGTCCTTAGGCTGACAATTGGTCCGGGGCTGAAGTGGTTAATACAGAATCCAATGCCACCCTCAAAAATTTGCAAGCCAGCAACAAAAGGATCAGATTTAAATCTTGTGTCTGTAGGGCCAGACAGGGAGCTGATACATTTCAATTACCCTTAACATCTCTTCCCCTCTAAATCATCCAGCTAGAGCAGGTCAGTTTAAATAATGGTACTTAGCCAGTGTCTGAAAAGCACCTCAGAAGACTTCTATTAAAGCACATTTGTAAAAATGCAAAAATGTCACAAAACCTCTAACAGCCCTCAACAAACTCAAACATATGCTGGTCATAATTAGGTGTCATAAACCTCTATAAAGCCAGTCTGCTTATACCTATTAAAAAATAATCGTTAAAACGTTGGAACCAAAAGTTGATTCATATTCCATAAATTCTGATATGATAAAATTACATTCTATCCTGATGTATAAGAAAAAAATCAAGTAGATATCAGACATGCTATAATGTCCAAATGATGGATGATACACATTACATTTCCTAGACAGAATATGCATGCAATCTGATGTCTATCAGTTTGTGATTTCATGATATTCAATAATATTTTGTTGGAGTGTCAAACATGATCTTGAAATATGAATATAGCTCGAAAAACTGCCATTAATGAAGTGTCTGCTGAAATAAATAAAATACTCCAGCACTCCTTCAAAATCTCTCTAGGTTCACACATGTCCGGTGTGAATTCCCCCTCAGTTTTCAGTGCGAATTTCAAAAGCAGATGTTCAGCTGCGATTAAGATCCTGTCCCACCGTGTCCTTAACAATGGATGGTTCATCAGCTGAATGTAAAAAAAAAACATTGGCGACAATAAAAAGTGAAAAAAATGACATGGAGGTCCCATCCAATCCACACCAGACCCTCAGGTTTTTTTTTTAACGGCGTGGGGTCCCCCCAAAATCCATACCAGACCCTTATTCAAGCATGAAGCCTGACAGGCCATGAAAGGGAGGGGACAAGCAAGCACTCCCCCAAAGATATACCAGGCCACATGCTCTCAACATGGGGTTGGTGCTTTGGGATGGGGGGGCTCTGCCCCTCGCCCTGCCCCAAAATATATTGTCCCCATATTGATGTGGACAAGGGCCTCTTCCCCACAACCCTGACCGGTGGTTATGGGGGTCTGTAGCAGGGGGTTTATCAGAATCTGGAAGCCCGCTTTAACAAGGGGGCCCAGGGATCCCAGCCTCCCCCATGTAACTGAGTAGAGGTTCCCCTACTCATTCACCAAAAAAAGTGTCAAAAAGAAATAACAACACAGACACAGTTTTTGACAATGCCTTTTTTAAAAAAAGCAAAGTCCCTCGGTGTAGATCCAGCATCCATCCGCTCACCTGAAGAAAAAAAAAAAAGCTCTGCACCCCTCGCTGGCTCCTCTCTGACCACTCTGCATGCTCACAGTTCTTAAATAGCAAAGGGGTCGGGCCACCAGGTGACCTCCTCCCCTGTGATGTCATCATCCAATCATGCACATGTTGATGATGTCACAAGGGGCCACCCATTGACATTGCCAGGTAACCCCGCCCCTTACCTATTTAAGAAATGTCATCCGACGTAGCAGGCAGACAGCGGGAGCCAGCAATAGATGCAGAGCTTTTTTTTTTCTTTTGGAGCTGTGGTGGCTACCTGATGTGGATTGTTTTTTCATTAAATTCATGTTTAAAACTGATGACATGTGCTTAGAAAATGCAGAGGACTCTTTTCAAATTTGCAGAAAACTTGCACTGCTGCTGCACTGCAAATATGTGAATTGACTCCATAGAAAGCCTGTTTGGTTCATGTCATGCGAATTGGATGCAGATCCGAACTCATCTAATTTGCATATATGTGAATGAAGCCTAAATTGGTGGGCATTGGTTGATTGACACCCTATGGAGGGTCAACAAAAAATCTGTGTCAATTGGCATCTGTAGCTCATTTATCACGAAAATCTTGAAGGATTACTAAGGATCAGCAGCCAAGACATTCCTGCAACACAGCTGGATCTAGAGGGACCACAGGTAAGAATTGGGGGGGGGGGGGGGGGGAAGCTGCTGTACACAGAAGGTTTTTTATCTTAATGCAGAAAATACATTAAGATAAAAAAACTTCTGCCTTTACAATCACTTTAAGGCTTCATGTACACTACAGCTCCTAGCTTTTGGCTTTTTTTTGTCAAAGTTCCTAAACTCAACTCCATAAAAGCCTATGTGTCCATGTACACATAGGCTTTTAGGATCATTTAGAAGCTGCTGTGGTTAGGGGAGGTTCAACCTCCTGTAACCTCACTCTCCTGAATGTGGAAAAATCATGTTCAGGATTGGCCATAAAACGCGGCAAAATCGTGGTAAAGTTTGTGGCACGATTTTGTCACGTTTTGTGTTTTCCCGCTGCTGGTGGTCATAATAGGGTATGCGTACATGAAGCCTAATACATCAGATTGGACTTTGCAGGTGGTTGAAGACTGCTGAAAACAAAGACCAGGCAAACTTTGTTATTTCAATTTTAAACGCATCTATTTTACTGATGCATATTGTCTATTTTGTAATATCTTTCAATTATATATTGTCTGGCACTGTTTTTATCTTCTCTCCAGTAAAACAATATTTAAAAATCATTAAGCTGAATACCCAAATGCTCTAATCAGAAACAAAACAATCTTTAACGTCTGGAAGAAAGTTTCCATATATTTAATCTGCGTTATCTTCCTGTCTGGCATGGCAGTGAGTGTCATAGGCATTTCTGAATAGTTACAATTTCTACAGCAGATGTTGGGAATGGGGCTTGTTTCCGTTAACACAAATGGTGACAGCTACTGTTTGAGTGTGTAAAGGGTTAACTGTGAAGTTAACCAAACCCAATGACAATCACTCTGTTTGCTTGTGCTTATATTCCTATCCTGGGAGCTGGAAAATCTCTGCGTGGGCTGGGAGTACAATCGTCAATTCTTGTGAAAGCACTAGGATTGGAGATTGCTGCTGTCACAGGGCCCACTCTCCCCATGTCCTCTTAATGTTAACCTTCAGAAAGTGAAAGGAAATCTCCCCATTGGAACACAGGCAGCAAAAATAAACTCAAGGGGTTTTAACACTTCCCTAATCCATCTAAAACTATCTTTAAAAAAAGTTTTGACCAGAGGCGGACTGACCATTGGGCCACTCGGGCACTGCCCGAGGGCCCCATGAGGGTTGCCAGCCTCAGTAATACCAGGGACAGTATGTAAAAATTGGTGTTTTTTTTTACATCTGTCTCTGAAATGTCCCTTACCGACATCCTTTTGGTCTAAATATCCCGAGATTATAGCTGCCCCACCTCTCTAGTACCTTCTCAGCCAATAGAAACGTGTGTGTATATTGAGTGATTGTATACTGTGTGTGTGTGTGTTTGTGTATTCATTTATGGTCCCATAATCTCTGATTGCCTGGGGGCCCCATAATCTCCTATTGCCCGGGGGTCCCATGAGTTGTCAGTCTGCTCCTGGTTTTGACTACACATACACTTTAACATTGTGCTAAGGAAGATCCAGATAGTTTTCAGCAGACTTTAGACAGGTGAAAGCTTTTTTGGAGATATTACTTCTATTGTAGCCTCAAGAATACAGATGTTCTTATATGCAAGATTTGCTTACAAACCCTTGGTTGTCATGCTAGGGTTATATATTATTTGTTTGATATTAATATAATGTGCTTATGAACTGTTGTCACTCCCAGGGGGAGTAGCAACAGTACTGAGCTTCTTACATTTATAAAATATCTTTCTGGCATTGGACTGATAGAGGCCAAATATTGAGAAATACCGTTGTTACCTCTTCAGTCATGGAGCTTTAGAAACCCTCCTTCTGAGATAAAACTTGGATAGGGATTGTGAAAATTATGGGATTTACACTTGACTTCAATTAACTTCAGGGACAATTTCTCCTATGTACAGTCTAAAGTATATACGCCCCTTCTCTTCCTCCAGCACTATCTTTCTTGCAAAACTCCAGTTGGCACACTGACAATTAATCTGACACAGAGCACTTTTAGCAAAAGTCCTTTACAGGTAGGGACCCCGGGCCCCTTGGTTGTGTAGCAAAATCCAGTGTCCAGCTTACATGCCTGTGGCTACTGATCCTTGCACCACCTCTTCAGGCATTGGCAACCCGCTTGGCTGCAGCTGCCCCTTTCACTAGCCCTCCTGGCTAACTTCTGCACAGTTCTCCAAGACTGACACTCTCTCTCCACAGTCTTCCCAGACTGCTCACTCACCAGCCCACCCAGCTGACTTCTCACGATATTTCCTGGAGGTGCTGACCTGCACCTGCTGTCCTTATACTTGCTCCCGTGCCTCCAGGAAAGGATTCTTCTGTGTGTTGTAGAGGGTCCCTACGGCACCCAAGCCCCAGGCCCGAGGTCACCCCCCAGACTAGGGGGCACCCTCAAAGGCCAACAACAGCCTCCTCAGCACTCCATCTCCATCTTCAACCTGACTCCCCTGGCATGCTGGCATGACCCATGAGTATTTAACATTTGCCTGCCCCCTGCCAGCCCAAGGCTTCTGTGTACATCAGCCCCCATAATTCTCACCTGAGGTCCCTCTAGATCCAGTGATGTTGCAGGGATGCCTTGGCTGCCAGGGACCCCCCTCCTCATTGGCTGAGACAACAGCGTGGGGCCATTTGCTGGGGATTGGCTGTGGCCCTCATCAATACTCCAAGCTGCTCCTCCTAGACTCCACCCTCTAGGTCTGAAAGCTCCAAAGTTCCAGGGAGCAGGGAGAGTTACCAGAGGTGCTGCTTGCTGAGTCATACAGCCTTCCTGAGTCACTCAGTTCTGACCCAGATTCAGCCCAGGCTTGACTCTTAGCAGGCCAATTTACCAACTCTAACAACTATGTACACTAGCATGCTAGCTAGAGGGCGCTACACATGCATGGAAGGTTAAAGGCACATGAAATGTGAATGAAATACCAAGTTCACTGCTTGCAATTCAGACTCTAATTGCCCTAATTTTTATTACATGTATTTATCCTTAAATCATTTTATAAATAACGATCTAAGCCCCATCATGACATCAGCCCTCTGCTTTCCATGCATGATTCTGCTGCCACACAGGATTAGCCAGCAAGCAAGCTGCCCTCTGCCAGCCCAATCATATCAAACTACCACGACAGGCTCAATCAGCTGAGAGAACTCCAAAGGGTTCTTCTAGCTACACACCGTTGCCTACATTTTAATTAATGAGTGAGCCACAGTGTAGGTAGTGAAGTTAAGTATTGCAGAGAAGGAACAGTGATATTCATTCTATTTTAAAGATGAACCCATTGGGCATGCCCTCTGAAAAAGGTTCTCACCTTCCCCCACTCTCAATGCTAATTCAACAGTAAATGAGGAGAAATCTCCCCAATTAGAATACAGACAGCAATAAAAGATGCCAACCCTTGGGCTGGCAGACAGCAGCTGCCATTTCTTCACCCTGCATTAGCCCAGCCACTCTAAGCTAATGGACTGGCTGTGCCTTGGATTCCAGGGAGCCTTATCCAAAAGTTTTGAACTGTGTGATATAGTCTTATCCAATGTTCTGCAACAGCTAGTATGCAGTTACTTTAGTAATAGTGTCTCTAGTTCTAGTTCCTTTTGAAGTTTTTACATGTAAATAGCCATGAGGACGATCTATAAAAAATTATCAATATTCAACAAGATGTGTGCTTATAGCAGCCAATTTTGTGTGTCTCTACCACTATCACTATCTGCATTGCTGATCTGTAGTCCTTAATTTTTTTTTTAACTAATAATTGTAGCACCCTGATGTTTAGGCAGGGCTGCTAGTAAATTTACCTGCCAAGCATAGTTGCTTTGGCCAATTGATAGGAGATCAATTAATTCCACCCTAATTCTGGAATTGCTGCACTTCTGTCTTTTGAGCAGTATTCTCACCAACCGGGGACGGTGAAGAATTGGGAAACTTCAGCAGGTGTCAAGCCAGGGACCCAGCCAGTGGAGGTTATGCTTGCAGAGCAGTCTTGTGTGCCAAGCCAGGGACCGAGCAGGACAGTGGGGTGACGTTTGAGGAGTATCTGCAAGTGTCAATCTAGGGAACCAGCAAGGACATGTGGGTGGCGCTTGAGGAAGATACTCAGTGAGAAGATTGGAAGAGCTTAGGAGATCCAGTGGTAGTGGATCAGTGGGTCTAGGTGATAGAATGGGATCTGAGTTGAGTGAAGATCTAAAAAGGGGATTGTGGAGAAAGTGAACAAGTTCATTGTAACCTTTGTTAGAAACTGTTCAAGATTGTTGCCATAGGAGACATTGTGTCTACACATGCAGATGTGGTGTCCGGCTGGGTGCCTTTCCCTGCATAGCTGTCTACCTATAGAAGTCTTGAGTCTGCTAATTAACATTGCAACCAAAGGTTGTCCTGGCCCTAACCCTCTCTCCCACAGTTATGTTCAAGAGAAAAAAAATCTCTTTGCATTCAAGAAGTGTCTGGCACCCAGGAATCTAGCTTGCACTACACCCTCGTAACCCACTCTACATAGAAGGATGTCAGCTGTCCCTAACTCTGGAGGTCACCATTAGGCCCCAGGTGCCCTGGCACCTCGCTACATAATGAAGTTCCATTGCCTGCCATTACCATAGTTTTCCTACCCTGTTTGGTCTCTTGAGCACGTTTGATATTTTATCATCCTCCATATCCTGGTACCCTAGAGCTAGATTATCATTTCCTCTTGACTTTTGTCTCTGGTGTAAGCTCTTTTAAGAAGAAAATTCTAGAGGACTCTCTCTATGTGCATGGTGACAGGCTGGAGGTGAGCCTATTATTCTTGGTGTCTCACTTGCCTACTCGGAGATATGTCCCTAGCCGCATAGGAAAAATGTCATGCACATGAAATGATTCCACCAATCTTGATTCTCAAATAGGCCATTTATATGTTCCTTTCCTTTGGCAGCTAGGGGTTCCTTTTGCAAAAAGTAGGAGTTTGAGCTCCGATTATCCAGATGAGCAAACCTGTACAGTGCCCTGAAAAAGTATTCACACCCCATTGAAATTTTCCACATTTTGTCATGTTATAACCAAAAACATAATTGTATTTTATTTGGATTTTATGTTATAAACCAACACAAAGTGGCACATAATTGTGAAATGGAAAGAAAATGATAAATGTTTTTCAAAATCTTTTACAAATATGTGAAAAGTGTGGTGTGCATTGTATTCAGCCCCCTCAACAAACTATCCCCACCGTAAAACATGGCAGTGGCAGCATCATGCTGTGTGGATGCTTTTCTTCAGCAGGGACAGTGAAGCTGATCAGAGTTGATGGGAAGATGGATGGAGCCAAATACAGGGTACACTTATGCCGTGTACACATGATTGGAGTTTTCGTCTGAAAAATCTTGGATGGTTTTTCCAACGGAATTCTGCTCAAGCTTGTCTTGCATGCACACGGTCACGCCAAATTCCAACTACCAAGAACACGGTGACATACAACACGTATGATGGGACTATAAAAGGGACGTTCAATAGCCAGTGCACCACCATTTGAACTCCTTCTGATAATCTCGTGTTTATCTTGTGTTAGTAGAAGTTTGGTGAGAGACGATTTGCGCTTTTTAGATCGTTGCTGCTCTTCAGTGTGATTGTCAGTTTGTATCTGGTTTTCAGTGCATGTAGTCAGTTCGCATTTGTTTGTCAGTGCGTGCTATTTAAGCACAGTATTTGATTTTCAGTGCATTCTTGTCCGCTCAGTTCTAATTTTCAACTCGTTCTTTCAGGCCTTGCTATTTTTCAGAGCCTTCTGTTTACTTTGTTCTGACCAGCCGACCGTTTTGATGCCATGTTGCGGGTACATACTCGTCGTAGTGTTCATGCTGTGTGGAGGCTTGGTGTTGGGCTTCTTTCTTTGACACAAGCCCGGTCCATGAACAGGGCGAGGAGGAGTTCATGGACCAAGAATTGGTTACTCCAGCATGACCAATTCTCTCAAATGCCTTTGCTGTGGGAGATCCAGGAGAATAACCCTGATGATTTTAGGAATTTTCTCTGGATGACAGACTTCATTTTTCTTTTTGGCTTTGCTGTCCCCTTATATTAGCGGGCAGGACACCTGCATGTGGCAAGCCATCACTCCTGAGCAGAGGCTAGTCACCATGTTGCGGTACTTGGCGACTAGGAGAAGTCTGCAGGACCTTAAGTTCTCGACAGGCATCTCCCCTCAGGCTCTGGGGATTATTATTCCAGAGACCTGTTCTGCCATCATTCAGGTCCTGCAGAAGGACTATATTAAGTTAAGATTTCTCCTTTAACATTGCATTCTATGTATTTAATGATTGCTAATGTATTGCATTTCTTTCATCATTCCCTAATTACCATGATTTTTTGTCCTTCATGCATATTTGCTCCTCTCCAGCGTGCTATCCTGGGCCCATATACACCTAGCCTAGTTACTTAACAATATATTTTGTCAACTCCATTGTAATAATTTACCCTAAACACCCCCTAAAATTTGTACAAATGTTATGTGTGTCCTTAAATTCATGCAGAGTGCAAGAAGCTTTTTTTTGGGGGGGGGGCCCAAACTCATTTTGAACCCTCCCTCCCCCCAAACCGCTAAGTCAACTGATATCAATCCTATATTTGCTGACTTTGTCAAACCCATACACACTATACCTACCTTTTTTGTGGTTAGATGTATGAATTGATTCCCCAAAGCATATAGTGTAAGGGCCTGCCTGAATACTTTCAAATTGTACTGTTTCAAGTTTTGTTCTCCTATTATCCTGCTAGGTAATTGCAGACTGTAAAAAAGTGCATCCATTTGTAGAGTGTGTATTTTTTATTTTGTATTATGAAACTTCTTACCTGTCCAGTGGGCTGCCAGTAGTGTAAGTAAGGAGGAGCTGGCCAAAGTAACACAAATTATTTATGCATTCAGCTCTCAATGAAGTGGAGAGGGTTACCTGTCCAAAACCTCCCCCCCCCAAAATATTTCCAAAGGGCCATCAGAAGGGGTGAGGAATCTGATAAGTGGACCTTATAATTTTGCCTTTAAATACTCCTTCGAGAAAATGTTATACTGATGTTGGCCAAAAATGTTTGTGTCTAATCTGCTTGCAATGTTTATGTGCAAAATTACTCATTTTTATTTTTTTGTTTGACTCCACAGTTTCCTTCAATGCCACGGGAATGGCAGACTGTGGCTTTCCACTTTTCCACCCGTTGAGACTTTCCCAACTGTGGAGGGGCATCTGATGGGAAACAAGTTCAAATCGTCTCACCACCCCATATAGGGTCATTCTATTATAACTATAAGGGGTTTCATAATATCGTATTGATGTTGGTGGTGTCGGCGACATATGTGTTCCTCTATGTGGACGTGGGGAGGAATGGCCGGATGTCAGATGGTGGAGTATTTGCCCGCACCGATTTCTATCGACGTCTCCAGAGTGGTGGCTTCGGATTGCCACCTGGGGAAGAGAACATTGAGGGACTGCCATTTGTGTTTGTTGCAGATGAGGCATTCGGTCTGTGTAATCACGTGATGAGGACATTCCCCCAGAGGACCCTCACCCTGGAGAAGAGGGTTTTTAATTACTGGCTGTTTCAAACTGCGGAGTACAAACTTAATCACATTGTGTTAACTTGCTGCATCCTGCACAATTTAAAAAAAAAAAATAATCCAAGTTATGTTGCCTCAGTTGGGCCGTAGGCCGGACTTAATGAAACACTGACAGCCCTGGAAGCGTGTTGTCCTGGCTTGCCCCCCCCAAAGTGCCTGTGAAGTGCGTGAAAAATATGTTGAATATTTCATGGGTAGGGGGGCCATTACTATGCCAGCAAATTTGTAATAAAATTTATATTTTATCAGATAAAATCTTGATTTTCATTTACTGCTTGTGTTTCTTTTTTATGTCTCCTAGGTTCTCCTAGTGCACTTGTAGTCAGGGCCGTCTTTAATTTTGATTGGGCCCTGGGCAAACATTTTCTTGGCCCCCCTCCATTCTGAGACATACAAAAAATAGCAGGTAGACTCAAAATCAGTTTACTGCTGCAGATCACACAGTGATTGCAATTGTTTGCCAGAGGTTACAGCCTATCCTTACTGCTCGCTGGCCCGTTGCTAGAGGTTACAACACATAATTTCTGCTTGCCGATTGGTTGCTAAAGGTTAATGCACATCATTACCACTTACTGATTGGCTGCTAGAGATTAAAGCAGATCACTACTGTTCGCTGATTGGTTGCTACAGCTTAATGCACATCATTACCTCTCACTGAGCAGTGGAGCAATCCTAAATAATTGAGCAAGTAAAGGGGCACATTAATACACATACTACAGGAGAGTGTCAGAGAGTGCAGACATACTACAGGAGAGGTTCAGAGACTGCAGACATACTGCAGGAGACAATCAAAGACTGCGGACATACTGCAGGAGACAATCAGAGACTGCGGACATACTGCAGGAGACAATGAGAGACTGCGGACATACTGCAGGAGACAGAGACTGCGGACATACGGCAGGAGACAATGAGAGACTGCGGACATACTGCAGGAGACAATGAGAGACTGCGGACATACTGCAGGAGACAGAGACTGCGGACATACTGCAGGAGACAATCAGAGACTGTGGACATACTGCAGGATACAATCAAAGACTGCGGACATACTGCAGGAGACAATAAGAGACTGGGGACATACTGCAGGAGACAATAAGAGACTGGGGACATACTGCAGGAGACAATAAGAGACTGCGGACATACTGCAGGAGACAATAAGAGACTGGGGACATACCGCAGGAGACAATAAGAGACTGGGGACATACCGCAGGAGACAATAAGAGACTGGGGACATACTGCAGGAGACAATAAGAGACTGGGGACATACTGCAGGAGACAATAAGAGACTGGGGACATACTGCAGGAGACAATAAGAGACTGCGGACATACTGCAGGAGACAATCAAAGACTGCAGACATACTGCAGGAGACAATCAAAGACTGCGGACATACTGCAGGAGACAATCAAAGACTGCGGACATAATGCAGGAGACAATCAAAGACTGTGGACATACTGCAGGAGACAATCAGAGACTGCAGACATACTGCAGGAGACAATCAGAGACTGCGGACATACTGCAGGAGACAATCAGAGACTGCGGACATACTGCAGGAGATTATTAGAGACTGCGGACATGCTACAGGTGACAATCAAAGACTGCGGACATACTGCAGGAGACAATGAGAGACTGCGGACATACTGCAGGAGACAATTAGAGACTGCGGACATGCTACAGGTGACAATCAAAGACTGCGGACATACTGCAGGAGACAATCAAAGACTGCGGACATACTGCAGGAGACAATCAGAGACTGCGGACATACTGCAGGAGACAATGAGAGACTGCGGACATACTGCAGGAGACAGAGACTGCGGACATACTGCAGGAGACAATGAGAGACTGCGGACATACTGCAGGAGACAATGAGAGACTGCGGACATACTGCAGGAGACAGAGACTGCGGACATTCTGCAGGAGACAATCAGAGACTGTGGACATACTGCAGGATACAATCAAAGACTGCGGACATACTGCAGGAGACAATAAGAGACTGGGGACATACTGCAGGAGACAATAAGAGACTGGGGACATACTGCAGGAGACAATAAGAGACTGGGGACATACTGCAGGAGACAATAAGAGACTGCGGACATACTGCAGGAGACAGAGACTGCGGACATACTGCAGGAGACAATCAGAGACTGCGGACATACTGCAGGAGACAATCAGAGACTGCGGACATGCTACAGGTGATGGTCAGAGAACTTTTAGCAACGCACAGCTTGACAGTTGAATAACACAGCTCAGGGTTTAAGCAGTCAGGCATTTTATGGGTGCAAGGACATACCTGGGCAGCCAAACACACTACATACATTTAGAGGTATGTGGGAGGGGCTTCCATTCTCTGATCTCACTACAACAGCCGGGAGCTCCACTGATGCTGTGTAGGGGGGCCCCGTTACCTGTGAATTGGGGCCCCGATGAAGGTTTTGCAGAGTGCACAGAGGACACGGGAGGCTGTATTCCCGCGCTAGCCAGCTGAGAGGGGGCGGGGCCGGGAACTCCACTAACGCACTGACCCCGCCCCCGTGTAGCCTGTATGCTCGGAACAGAGCGGCTGTAGTGAGAGCCAGTGATCAGAGTGGGAGCGTCAGTGGAGCTCCCGGCCCCGCCCCCTCTATACTGGCTGGGGAATACAGAGGTCCGGGGGCGGGGACGGGAGCTCCACTGACGCTCCCAATCCGATCACTGGCTCTCACTACAGCCGCTCTGTTCCGAGCATACAGGCTACACGGGGCGGGGTCAGAGTGTCAGTGGAGCTCCCGGCCCCGCCCCCCTCTCTGCTGGCTAGCACGGGAATACAGCCTCCTGTCTCGTGTCCTCTGCACACTCTGCAAAACTTTCATTGGGGCCCCAATTCGCGGGTAGCAGTGCGGGCCCCCCTACAAACATTGGGCCCAGGGCAGGTGCCCCGTTTGCCCTGCGCTAAAGACGGCCCTGCTTGTAGTGGTTTTTCCATTATTAAATAACACCCATTGTCATTGTAAACACCAACTTAATACAAAAACTGGTATTGATCATTGAAAGAAGAAGCCACACATTGTTGAGTTTAAAACCTTTTATTCCGTGCATATACAAATGTGCGTTGTAAACATTTTTTTGTTTAAAATCGAAAAATCTGGGTTTCCTAAAGTTTTACCTTGAATTTTTTTTAGGGTACATAAACAGGCATGTTTCAAAACATAACATATACAACTCCGGAACTTACAAAGTTCAACATTTAAAAACTTAAGGCAATATCAGACATTATAGTGTCCAAAATGTCTTGATCTTACCTTCATCAGATAGGGTGATGTCACCCCTGTAAAAGCCACACTTTTGAAGATGCCCACAAATTGGGAGTCAAAATGGGGATTTCCCTCCTGATATCATGCCTAATAACAACATCTCCCATCATGGGGGATCAATGGATGTGTTTTGGGGGTGCAACCACTTCCTCTCACCTACTTGAGTTTCGAGGAAGGGGTTGCAGCCACAAAACGTGTACATTGATATCCCCTGATGGCAGGTAGCCAATGTTGACATACTGTGTGCATCTTCAAAATTTGGATTTTAAAATGCATAAAAAATTTGTCTGGAAAAATCTAAAATGCTGGAATTTTTGGGGTATTTATATTCTTCCTAGTGCATCAATCATGTTCTTCAGTTTTTGTTCAATCTCATTTGTTTTTTGCTTTATAAAGTCTAAATCCCGACTACAATTATGTCCTGGATTAGCCTGGATTGGGCACTGTCACTGGTGAAATTATGAGATTGTTCTTCCACAACCTGCACATCACCTAAAAAAAACAAAAACACACCATGTATTATAAATATGCAGGCATACCCTCTATTACCTGAATCTGTGGTGTCAGACACTCACCTGTTGTGATGACAATCTCAACCACCTCTCCTTCCTCCACATCCTCAGCTTATGGTGTCCTCTGTTTCCCTTCTTCAGGATGTGTGGGGTCCCTGGTGTGCTCAGACGTCCCGAGTCTTTGCTCTCCTATGAGAATGATACAAAAGGTATACTTATGACACAAATATTTGAGGCCAGAAATAGGAAACATTGCTGGGAAGTGGGCTACAATTGTCTGTTTTGGCAGAGTTCCAAGCTGAAGACATGATTTTTTTCACTTATCAAATCTGGAATACTTATCTTTTTGTAGAAGTTACACACATGTAGACACCCCTAGTATCCACTGGAGTACCTGTGTGGGACACCCTAAAAAGTTTGTGCTCCTGAGTCCAGATGTGTAAACAGCTGCTGAGTATCCTCTCCTTACATTACACTGAATCAAGTTTGCAATTCCTTCTAGTTTAAAACACATCTAGACAACAATGTCCTAAACTTCTTTTAATACAATTATCATGACCAAATGTAGTTAACCCTGTATCTGCCAAAAACATTCTATTTAGTTGGCAAACGAGCGATGTTTCTTACGACCAATTACTGTGCCCACGGACATGAAAGTAGCCATATTAAACTGTACTACAGGTAAACCAACCCTTTTATAACAACAAAGAAAAGAGGAAGGCAGCACTGTATCAATTGGTGGAAATTGTGAAGCCGGTGATCCCCATGGCAGACATCCCCTATTTGAAGGCCCTAATTGGTGGCACGAGGAACACTTATAATAGGGAGCACAAGAAAGTCCAGGATTCCCTGAGATGAGGAGCTGCAGTAGATGACACCCCAGGCTGTGGTACTATGACAGACTGCATTTTCTGGCAGGCCAGACCTCTCCAGTCTTCCTTCAAGACTTCCTTCCCCCCAGCTGAAGCTTTCGATGACCAACCTGGCCTTCCAGGCAGCAACATGTGGAGGAGCCCAGCTTGAGCCAGGTATAACATTCTTCAAAATATTTCTGTTTGGCAAATTAATGATGTTAAATAGATGTTAATTTTTATCACTACTTTCTGATTTCACAAAGTGTTTTACATATCAATAGACAGTGGTGGTCACAAATGATTAGGATAAGAATGAAAAATGCTGGGGTCAGAATGATAGTCTTTTCTATTTGTTAACATTCAATTTGCAACAGTCATGAGCTGAAAATTGTGTGTGATTGATGAACCAAAAACTAAAACGATGTCCCTTTTTCATACACAGGAAAGCCTCAGCCAGGCCGTGGAAAGGGGCAGCCAGGAGGTGGCCGGGCCCAGTAGCCTGCCCAAATCCCAGGCCTCCCCTCTGAGAGGAAGATCAGTAACCTGGAGGAGGCAGCAATTGGCCTATTTCTGAGGGCTACTGCGGCCCTCAGAACCCCCCTCCACCCCAGTGTTCAAGAGGACTTTGTCTACATGACAGCCTGCAAAATGCTGGAACTGGAGGAGGGACAACACCTCTTATGTGAGAAAGTAATCTTGCAAGCCTTAAATATGGGGTTGAGGGGCCAACTCACAAGCCAAACCCATATTTGTGAGTTCAACCATGGTCCTCCTCCTCCTCCACCTCCTGCCACGCCTACAACACCAGAGCCACAGCCTGGAAGGAAGTGTCTAAGGAAGACCAGAGAGTGATGGCCTGGGTTCAGTCTGGTCTGACAAAAGATGCAGGCTGTGGTAGTACCACAGCCTGAGGACAGATATGTCATCTTGTGCTGTTCCTGATCTCTTGTAGTCCTGGACTGGATTGTGCTCACTATTATATGGACTCCTCAGGCCACCAATTTTGACTTTAAAATAGTTGATGTGTTCCCTGGGGTACAAAGGCAGCGCAAATTTCCCCAGTTTATCCAGCATTGCCTTCCTCTTTATTTTGTTATGACCCAGAATAAATGGATATTTTTGTAGCGCCGGGTCCTGACGAGCATGCGATATATGTTTTTGAAAATGAATATTCCTGAAACCACAGTTGGGTTTTAGGGATAATTTTGGTAAGTTGTGGTTTCAGTTCCAGTCTGGCTGGATTGCACTGGGTTCTCCTTGGCCGCAGGTGTCGCTGTCGCCGCCAGCAAGTATGAGAACGCAGTTTAGCTGGGCATATTGAATGCCATTCTTTCTCTCGGAACCAGCCCAGTGGGAGTGTTTTCCTGCTGTGCATTCTGGGAGGTGGTATTTAAGGTACTGCGATCACGTGTTTCAGGGTTCCGGTCCAGAAGATATTTTCTGTCTGCTTGGTCCTGGTCCTCCTGACCAGCCCCCATGGCCCTCCTGGCCTGGGGTGCGGATCCATGCAATTCCATGCCTCGGGGCTGGATAGCCCGAGGCGATGTAACTGCAGGGACAGGCCTGAATCGATGTTGAGGCCTAATAATCCAAAGGTGGTCTGGTGCCGTCTCATTTAAGGAGAGGCCGATCAACTGGAGAAGCATCCAGGGGAGGACTCTTCAGGAGAGGGCCATGTACAAGGCTGGTTCCCCTGAAAGAGCCTGGAAGCTCAGTTGAAGGACACTTTATGGACTTACAATCTTACGGCATCGCCGGACCAGCTGAGAAATACTGGTACCGTATGATAGTTCTCTAAATTTGTCTGTGTCCCTCAGTTATACTCAAGTCTGTGGCAGAGACTTTTCTCAAGTGTTCTATACCCAAGTCTGTGGCAGAGACTTTGTTTCAAGTAATTCACGTTCAAGTATGCGGCAGAGACTTTACTTTACTTAACACCCTACCGGCTGCTAGGCCCTGTGAGAGAAGGTCTATCCGGGAGTTGTGAGAATCCAGCTGTGAAATCGTTTATTCTCTGTATTTCTTTTATAAGAGACTTTCTATTTTTGCAGTCCAAAAGTACCTGAACTTCCTTCTTAACCCTCTACTCTTCGTTAAGGGACTGTTTTATCTTCTAAATAAATAACACAAAAGAAGATCCAGTGTCAGTTTCTGCATTTCTTTGGGTCATCTACCATGGGAAACCCTAGACAGAGACGAGGTCAAGAAGGTAACGGTAAGCCCAATAAAACCAGCAGCTCCTTTCGGGGGTGAGTGCTACATTTTGTTTTCAGAAATACTTGCCTATGTGTTTTACTTCAAAAAGCACAGTTTGTTTATGAGTAGGTAGGTACATTTCTAAAATACAAGGTCAAATTAACAAGGGACACCAACCAACCTCCTTGAGGTAAAAAAATAAAAATACAAGATAATAACTGTGTTGTGGTAACTTGACACACAAAACGAGAAATAATATTATGGAGATCACTAGGAAAAAATAAAAAATGCAGATCTTTATAAAAAAAAAAAAAAAAAACACATTATTATTATTATGGAGATCTGATGAAAAATCAAATTAATATTATTCATGAGATCAGGAGAAATAATAAAGAAAGAAGTATATGAGAACTCTATGTGAAAATGAGCAGCAAAACAACTTAATTTTTCTAGCATTCTAAAGAAGAAGAGAATGCGCTGCATTAAACTATTTAAAAAATGTCAGCGTGACGAATGTGCCATCTCCATTACGAACAGTCGTTTTACCAGACCGAGCGGTTCCGTCTCGTACTTGATTATGAGCATATGTGTTTTTTTGCACGTCAGAATTGCATACACACAAATGGAATTTCCGATAGAAACTTTTTCCGTCTGAAAAATTGAGAACATGCTCTTGATCTTTTGCTGGTGGAAATTCGGCCAGCAAAAGTCCGACGGAGCATACACATGCTCGAATTTTCCGACCAAAGGCTCTCATCGGTCTTTTGCTGGCTGAATTTAGTAGAAAACCTGTTAAAGTCTGCAAAAGACTTGAGGCTGGGGCAGAGGTTTACCTTCCAGCATGAATGACCCTAAACATACAGCCAGGGCTACAATGGAATGGTTTAGAATGAAAGCATATTCATGTGTTAGAATGGCCCAGTCAAAGTCCAGACCTAAATCCAATTGAGAATATGTGGCAAGATTTGAAAATTGCTGTTCACAGACGCTCTCCATCCAATCTGACAGAGATTGAGCTATTTTGCAAAGAAGAATGGGCAAAAATCTCACTCTAGATGTGCAAAGCTGGTAGAGACATACCCAAAAAGACTTGCAGCTGTAATTGCAGCGAAAGGTGGTTCTACAAAGTAATAACAAAGGGGGGCTGAATACAAATGCATGCCACACTTTTCACATATTTGTAAAAAAAATTGAAAATCATTTATCATTTTCCTTCCACTTCACAGTTACAGTATGTGCCACTTTGTGTTGGTCTATCAAATAAAATCCCAATAAAATACATTTACCTTTTTGATTGTAACATAACAAAATGTGCAAAATGTCAAGGAAGTATAAATACTTTTTCAAGGTAAGGTACTGTATTTACTTATGATCACACTGCAATACACAAAACAAGAGACACAGTTTTCAAATTTACTGAATAATATGTGTAGCACTAACCCCCGATGGAGCTGCTGGTTACATTGGGCTTACGGTTACCTTCTTTCTCCTCACTTCACGTCTAAGGGTGTCCCGTGGTAGATGGCCCAGTAACTTGAGAGACTGATGACAGATCCACTTGAATGGATTTTATTTGCAAAAAACGTAGACAATGAATGATTTTTTTTTTATTGTATTTTTTATTAAATTTTTCAAAGAAAAAAGGATACAAACAGAAAACAGAGAGTAGGTATCAAACATGTAGTACATCTTATAAGAATATTGATTGAAAAAGGTATATAACAGACATTAAAACCATAGATATATCGATACAGTGCTACAAAATTCGCACAAAATAATTCAACTGTATAGACCAGGAAGGGTGTAAAAAGGGGGGGGGGGGGAGCAGGGGCATGCGGCATAAACAGAAACAATATTTCACATAAAACGAAATGTTGCTCTCTGGATCCAGTGTCAGTGGGGTCTCCAGGGCATCGAAACTGAGGAACCAGGATGTAAGGCAAAAATTAAAAACAAGAGCTGGGCGGGACTTTATATGAAGTACGGGGTTAAAAAACGACAAAGTGGCTATTGAAAAAATGTATTCGTTTTTTTATCTAGCAAAGCATGATTACATGTATATGGAGAGGTGCGCAAACAAACACATCATTGACATCAACATTTTACTTTATACAATCATAATGACCAATACAAAAGAAGTTATAAAAGCGCACCTCAATTATATACATAAAATAACCAATGATAATGATAGAATGGACAATTGATAGAATATGGCAACTACATGAATCTATGACTTCATGGTTGTTGCAATGAATAAAAAAAAAAAAACATGATTAGTACAGTATTACAAAAATCAACGCTGTTGAGATTGGAGTACCGGATTACACGACAACTAATATCTCTACGCGTTTCGCTGCTTACTGCCGCTCATCAGGAGCAAGCTCGTGATTGGACTGAAAATACAGAGTAGTAATAAATTAATATTTGCAATGATGGAACAAGGGGAGGTTAAAAAACCCACCTAATGGTCACTTACACATAGCCATGCAGTCGTAGGCGCGGTATCGGAAGCTACCAGGCACCCAAAGCCTTCTGACGGCGGCCTAGTGGTGTCCATGGTTGGCGACAGCAGGCGGGACCGGAACAGACGGGGCTAACCACTTAGCATACACTGCGATCTTATGATTCCGTGTTCTCTCCATACACAAGGTATCCTTGCACTTATTGTCCTAGCTCCCCTTTTTCTTTTCACTTCCCTTTTATTGTCACTTTGTCACTCAGGAGTTAGATTGGGGGATGGTATATATTGGCCATCCCTCCCTCTGTAAATTGTATTCACTTTTACACACACCCAACACTTTTCTTAATTGCACATTTCCTTTTCTTTTTCCTTACTGCACACCCTCTTTTCGTTTTCTTCCTTCACTTGCACTCTTATATTTTACACCATACCTGTAGTCCTTATTATGTATTTTTTTCACCCATTAGGCTCACACCTATCAGCTGATTTTGTTCCTATTGCTGTCCCGGTGGTTGCCTGTGTGTGCGCTCTGTGGGCCCCATTGCCGCTGGATGGGCCTCCTCAGCTCCCATACCGTCGCTTTGGGTGCCTGACCGATACCGGCTTCCGATACCGTGCCTACGACTGCATGGCTATGTGTAAGTGACCATTAGGTGAGTTTTTTAACCTCCCCTTGTTCCATCATTGCAAATATTAATTTATTACTACTCTGTATTTTCAGACCAATCACGAGCTTGCTTCTGATGAGCGGCAGTAAGCCGCGAAACGCATAGAGCTATTAGTTGTCGTGTATTCCTGTACTCCAATCTCAACAGCGTTGATTTTTGTAGTACTGTACTAATCATGTTTTTTTTTTATTTTTTATTAATTCATTGCAACAACCATGAAGTCATAGATTCATGTAGTTGCCATATTCTATCAATTGTCCATTCTATCATTATCATTGGTTATTTTATGTATATAATTGAGGTGCGCTTTTATAACTTATTCTGTATTGGTCATTATGATTGTATAAAGTAAAATGTTGATGTCAATGATGTGTTTGTTTGCGCACCTCTCCATATACATGTAATCATGCTTTGCTAGATAAAAAAAACTACGAAATTTTTTCAATAGCCACTTTGTCGTTTTTTCTTTTAATGATTTTTATTGAAATTAAGTTTTATCAATAACAGGGTTCACTGTGATACATATTTCGTTCACAATCATGTTACATTTGTGGATCACAAATTAGTGCGAAAGAAACCATATGTACTTATTTTAAAACACTTATCAACAAACTAGTGAATCATAGAATAACCAACCTTCTCTTTCCAAGACTGTTCATTATATATCTGACAACACTATCAATGACCTTTACATCACACTATAGAGAAACCGTCGTGAGGTAGAATTCGGTTATCCAGCCTGGAATCGTAGCAGATCTTTAATGGTTAATGTATGCTGGTTTGGATAATCCGTGGAGCCCACTATCACATTAATGGGAACCCAACCATGGGAACAAAATAGCTATTTGTGTAAAAGGAAAAAAAAAAGGAAACAGAAAGGGGGGTGAAAGAAGAAAAGAGATGAAAGGTAAAAAGGGAGAAAATAAGGCAGGAGAAAAGTGGGAAGGAAGGGAAGACAAAAAGGGAGAAAAGAAAAAGTGTATAGACGATCTCCATGCTCCAGACTACTAACCACCCCCCCCTCAGGGCAACTGAAGATATCTAACCCAGGGGTTCCATATCTTTTCAAATCGGTTCGGTTGGTCTCGGAGAATACTAGTTAGTTTTTCCTTTATCATGATCCAGGAAATTTTGTTTTTAACTAGCGCCAGGTTTATTTGAGGGGTTTTCCACGCTCGTGCTATGGAAATTTTAGCTGCCACCAAAATAAAAGAAATGAGGGACCTGAGATGCTTAGGCAGGTCATTCGAGAAGTCAGAGAATAGGGCTTTTTTAACATTTTTAGATATATTCACTCCGGTCACCGAGCATATCAAATTAAAAATTCTTATCCAAAATCTGTTAACTTTTGGACATGTCCACCAGGTGTGGAACACTGTGCCCACTTGACTGCACCCTCTAAAACAGAGGGGCGAAGCATCCGGGTGCATTTTAGCTATCCGTGTCGGGACCAGGTACCATCGTGACAGTACCTTGTAATTGGCCTCCACGAGGGAGGTGTTCAAAATTCCCCTGTGCACTACGGTCGACCATCTGGACCAAACATTTTCTTCAATCGTCTCCCCCAAGTCCGCTTCCCAAGCTAATTGGTAAGAGAGCTTAGAGCCCCGGTCTGATAGCAAAGCATACAACTCTGAAATGCCTCCCCGCGTCCCAGGCGCTTTGAGGCATTTATTTTCATAAAGTGTTCTAGAGTTGATATCTCCCTTGCCTTGATCAAGTGATTGAATATAGTGGATAATTTGAGAGAATCGAAATGTCTCTGTCAAGGGCATTTCGAATGTGTCTCGAAAGTAGGAGAGTTTTCTGATGCCTTTATGGTCTATAAAATGTGCTATCCTAAGTAGGCCTTTGTTGGTCCACCAAGCAAACTGTAGCGGGTGCTGTCCTGGCGGGAAATGCGGGTTTCCAAAGATTGGGGCCACTGGGATATGTGGTGACCTCAGAGGGTAAACTTTGCACATCCTATCCCAGAGGTGCAATGAGTGGGAGAGGGAAGGGCTCAGAATGGCTCAACGCTCTCTAGAAGGTAGCCACATCAGAAGATCTATGGGGAGGGGGGAACACGCCTGAGCCTCTAAATTAACCCAGTCGGTCCGATAGGTTGTAGAGTAAATTTGGTAAAGCTGTGTCAGTAGGGCCGCTCTATAGTAGCGCAAGAAGTGTGGTACCCCTAGTCCACCCTGTCCCTTTGCAGCATATAGGGAAGACTGGGCCACCCTGCAGCCTCCCCGACTCCAAATAAATGTAAAGACTAATGATTGGAGCTGTTTGAAAAATTTTGCGGGAATCGGGATCGGAAGGGACCTAAAGTAGTAAAGAATCATAGGGAGCGTCATCATTTTAACAGTGCCTATCCTACCCATCCAAGAAAGACTATAGTTCTGCCAATTCTTTAAATCCTCTATTGTGGAAGAGAGAAGGGGGGCGTAATTAGCTTTGTATAAGGTGGATACATTCGTAGTGAGTTTTATGCCAAGGTACAGGAGGGCCTGTTTGCTCCATCGAAATGGGAAGGAGGCTTGTACGGCTGTCTGGGTTGAAGTGGATAAATTGATATTCATTGCCTCAGATTTAGACTGATTGACCCTCAGGCCCGATATTGTTCCAAACTCAGAGAGGAGCGATGCCAAATTATGTAATGTCGTGATGGGGTCTGTAATGAATAGCAGGAGATCATCCACAAATAGTGCGCATTTATGATCTCTGCCTCCGCTAGTTACTCCATGTATATTAGGATTGGCTCTGATGGCGATTGCCAATGTCTCTATTGCAATTATAAATAAAAGTGGCGACAGGGGACAGCCTTGTCTGGTTCCTGTTCTTATTTGTATTAAATCTGACTTGTGACCAAAGGCGACGATGTTAGCCGAAGGGGTGGAATATAATTTGGACAACAAAGAGAGGAATTTAGGTCCAAAATTCCATTGTCTCAGAATGTGGAACAAACACTTTGTCGTTTTTTAACCCCATACTTCATATAAAGTCCCGCCCAGCTCTTGTTTTTAATTTTTGCCTTACATTTGATAGGGATGGAGGCTATGACCTCATTTAAAGTCCCAAATTTTCCCCTTTCCCCTTTCCCCATTACTTGATTATTGATATAAGGGATGGAAGACGGGTGTTATCTATACTCCATTAATCTTGCTTATTGTTTTGTTAAAATTTTTGGACAAAATTGCCATAAGCACCTTATTATTTATCATTTTTATTAGTTATAGCAGCCTTTATAGTTTTCTTTTTTTCAAATTTTTAAATTTTTGGGTTTTATACTACATATTTTCCGTGTATTGTTCAGTCCTTGACACACCTGTGCAGTCAGGTGGCGTTGGTGTTGTTTGCCCCATTGCATCCCATTTTGCCACGGTCGGAAGCTGCGATGCACACTGGGGGACGCCCTCCTCATCCATTGTCTTGGTTGGGGGGCGGGGCGCGTTCACCCACTGCGTATCGGCGTCACACTTTTGCCGCCGGATGTGCGGCGTCCCTTTGATGGGCGGCGCCGTTCCGGCGAGTTTGATTTCCACCCTCACGTCACCGGGGGTGTGGGTGTGGACGCCGGCTCAGGGCGGTGATATATCCTAGGGCCGGCATTCTCCCCTCCTCCTCATGGTGTTTCGTGCGTGTGATGTTGGGGGCCTTCTGACGGCGGCCTAGTGCTGTCCATGGTTGGCGACGGCAGGCGGGACCGGAACAGCCGGGGCTAACCACTTAGCATACACTGCGATCTTATGATTCCGTGTTCTCTCCATACACAAGGTATCCTTGCACTTATTGTCCTAGCTCCCCTTTTTCTTTTCACTTCCCTTTTATTGTCACTTTGTCACTCAGGAGTTAGATTGGGGGATGGTATATATTGGCCATCCCTCCCTCTGTAAATTTTATTCACTTTTACACACACCCAACACTTTTCTTAATTGCACATTTCCTTTTCTTTTTCCTTACGGCACACCCTCTTTTCGTTTCCTTCCTTCACCTGCACTCTTTTATTTTACACCATACCTGTAGTCCTTATTATGTATTTTTCACCCATTAGGCTCA
Organism: Lithobates pipiens; assembly: GCF_037356315.1. NCBI lineage: Eukaryota > Metazoa > Chordata > Amphibia > Anura > Ranidae > Lithobates > Lithobates pipiens. The sequence continues at coordinate 194,232,433 of NW_027507718.1, forward strand.
CACCTATCAGCTGATTTTGTTCCTATTTGACAAATGCCCTTGCTGTCCCGGTGGTTGCCTGTGTGTGCGCTCTGTGGGCCCCATTGCCGCTGGATGGGCCTCCTCAGCTCCCGTACCGTCGCTTTGGGTGCCTGGTGGCTTCCGATACCGCGCCTACGACTGCATGGCTATGTGTAAGTGACCATTAGGTGGGTTTTTTAACCTCCCTTTGTTCCATCATTGCAAATATAAATTTATTACTACTCTGTATTTTCAGACCAATCACGAGCTTTCTCCTGAAGAGCGGCAGTAAGCCACGAAACGCGTAGAGCTATTAGTTGTCGTGTATTCCGGTACTCCAATCTCAACAGCGTTGATTTTTGTAATACTGTACTAATCATGTTTTTTTTTTTTTTTTTATTAATTCATTGCAACAACCATGAAGTCATAGATTCATGTAGTTGCCATATTCTATCAATTGTCCATTCTATCATTATCATTGGTTATTTTATGTATATAATTGAGGTGCGCTTTTATAACTTATTCTGTATTGGTCATTATGATTGTATAAAGTAAAATGTTGATGTCAATGATGTGTTTATTTGCGCACCTCTCCATATACATGTAATCATGCTTTGCTAGATAAAAAAACGAATACATTTTTTAAATAGCCACTTTCTCGTTTTTTAACCCCGTACTTCATATAGTCCCGCCCAGCTCTTGTTTTTAATTTTTGCCTTACATTTGATAGGGATGGAGGCTATGACCTCATTTAAAGTCCCAAATTTTCCCCTTTCCCCATTACTTGATTATTGAGGAACCAGGATACCTCAGGAGGAACCCACCTGGGGGGGGGGGGGGGATGGGAAGAAAGGGAGGGAGCACACAAATATTAAAAAAAAAACAACATAGAATTTAGAACCTATTCTTAAAAGTGTGCTGTATTACTGAGGGAACAGTGAAACGGCACCTGGGTTAAGCTTCGACTGATCCCACAAGTCCCAAATCCTGGAAAATTGAGGAAGCGTATCATGGACCATTGCAGTCATGTGTTCCATCTTGTGAATTTGTTCCAATATTTGTAGAACCTGTGTAAGGGGGGGGGGGGGGGGACAACCATCTCAAAGCTATTGCCCTCTATGCTGCCAGGAGAAAAAATGAGGCCAACTTCTGGGCGCATCTGGAGATATTAGGGAACGGCAAGCCCAAAAGATATTGGATTGGGTCTAGAGGGAGAATAGTTTCAAAGAGTTCTTGTAGATGGGTTTGGATAGAGGACCAAAAAGGCTGAATCATGGGACATTCCCAGAAGATGTGGAAATGGGAGCCAATATCACTCCGGCACCTCCAGCACACCCGAGAAGCTTTAGGATCATATCTATGTAAGATCTCCGGGGTCCTATACCAAAAAAGTAATATCTTATAGGTCGTCTCCCTCTGCTCCACAAACCTTGAAGACCTGGAAGTCTCCCAAATCTTCTGCCACTGAGGGAGTTGGATAGGTCCCTTAATAATCTGGGACCACTTCTGCATGTAGGGGTGAAATGTGTCGGTGAGTGAAGAGGTTTCATGCAGGTATCTATAGATATCTTAAATAAGATGGGCTTGGTATGGGCCGTGGGAACATAATAGTTCAAATGACGTAGGTTTATCTAAAGTCAAGGTAGAGGATTTTGAGGAAAAATAATGTTTGTATTGGAGATAAGAGTAAAATAAATGCTTAGGGATCTGGTATTTACGCTGTAGTTCGATAAAGGGTAAAAGTGTGTGGGTATGTGGGTGTACAAGATTTCTGAGCTGGAAAATTCCTGCTTGTGTCCATGGGAACATTCGAGTATAAGAAAGGCTATCCAGGACATTGAGGTTGAATAATTCATTTAATAGAGGTGGACATGCAGAAGAGAGGGGGAATTGGCGTGAGCACTTCTTCCATATGGAGAGAGTGAATAACATTGGGTGTAAACACAAGCTTCGGAGTTCAGTCATAGAGGTCTCTAAGTTTGTCCAAATCCTAGAACAGAGGTGGACTGGTCTAGTGATACTCATTTCAATCTCTGACCAAATGCTGGATGTCATTCGAGAGGACCAAGTAATATTTAATAAGGTCTGGGGCCCCCAATCCACCCCTAGATCTAGGGGCCAATACCACTGAGCTGGCTATTTGGTGGGCCTTATAGTGCCAGATAAAGTTAAGGAAAGATCTCTGAGTGGCTTTGAGCTGCGACACAGGTACAGGAATTGGCAAAGTCTCAAATAGATAAAGGAGTCTCGGTAGGATGGACATCTTCAGGACATTGATGCAACCCAAGAGAGAGATGGGGTAAGTGTCCCACTGTCGCAGGAGTCGATCAATGTCACGGAAGAGTGGGGGGAAATTGGCCTGATAAAGTGTTGAGTATGAAGGGGTGAGATGTATCCCTAGGTATTTAAGAGAGTTTGAGCACCAGTGGTAGGAGTAGTTTTGCTGTAGGGTGACAAGAACTGAGGGTGGGATGAGTATTGGTATGGCCTCTGTTTTGCTTGTGTTGATTTTATACCCTGAAAGGAAGCTAAATTCTTTAAGCAAGGCATAAATTTGGGAGAGAGGTGTGAGGTCTGGTCAGAGTCAATAGAATATCGTCTGCAAACAGTGATAACTTGTATTCGTTATGACGCAGGGAAACCCCCCGAATGTCAGGGTGGATGCGGATGGCTGCAGCTAAGGGTTCGAGACAAAGGATAAAAAGTAAAGGGGATAGCGGGCTTCCCTGTCTGGTACCGTTACTCAGGGAAAAGGAAGGGAATAAATAGGAAGACAGTTGGACTTGCGAGGAGGGTTGGGAATACAGAGCACGTAACGCTGCCAAAGGGCCGCTGAAACCATAATTGGAAAGTGTGGCACTGAGCCTATCAAAGGCTTTCTGCGCATCAAAGTTCAGTATTAAAGCTGAACGGTTTGTTCTGTTCAACAAATCAATAAGGTCTATGGTGTGTCTCGTGTTGTTGCTGGCGTGTCTAGCAGTTACAAAGCCTGTTTAGTCTTTATGCACTAGTCTAGGTATGAATCGTGAGAGGCGATTCGCCAGGATTTTTGTAAATATCTTGTAATCAGAGTTAAGTAAACCAATGGGCCTATAGTTGTCAGAGGGGTCAGAGGGGTCTTTACCAGGTTTTGGAATTACGGAGATATGTGCATGAAGAAATTGAGGGTGGGGGAAAGTACCGTGAAGTAGGGAAGTAAAAAGAGAAAGTAAATGTGGGCTCAAAATTGGCAAAAAGGTTTCATCTGGGCCAGAGGACTTTTGAGCAGGGAGGTTTTTAAACAACGTCAGCTAATTCTTCAGGGGTAATTGCAGTGTTCATAGAAGAGAGGTGGTCAGGAGAGAGTATGGGCAAATGTAGAAGGAGTCAAATTTCTCCTGTGTAAAATTGTAATTAGGGTCTGTTTGTAGACAGTTATATAATTTGCGGCAAAATTCTCCAAAGACTTTGGACATAGTGATATGGCAATAGGTAGGAGTACCGTCAGTTTGTCTGAGGAAGTCTGGGGATGAGAGAAAGGGGCGGGGTTTCAGTTTATTCACTAGCATTCTGTTCACCGCACCTTCTTCTAGCTCTTTTACCTGGCAAGAAGAGCCAAAGAGGGGGGACAAGACCCCCGAAGTCGGAAGAAGACCCCCGGGCGGCGGCGAAGAAGAAAGCCGGGCTCCTCCGCTAGTAAAAGAGCTAGCAGAAGATAGCGGAGGAGTCCAGCGAGAAGACCCCCGAAGACGGAAGAAGACCCCCGGAGCTGTGCAAAAAACAATTTTAACCCTTGTGTGTTGTGTTTTTTTTTACATTTTTTTCCAAGGTGAATGGGTAGGGGTACATTGTACCCCATACTCATTCACATAAGGTGGTGGCCAGGTTCCAGGGGCCCCCTTATTAAAGGGGGCTCCCGGATTCCGATAAGCCCCCCGCCCACAGACCCCGACAACCAACAGCCAGGGTTGTCGGGAAAAAAAGTCCAGTGTGTGGGCAGGTCAGCTAGTTCGGACAGTCCGGCGGACAGTCCGGCGGTTTGTCCGCCAAATAGTCTGATCGTGTGTACGCAGCATTAGTAATCTCCTTCAGACAATTGTTGTCCAACTTTTGGCCAACACATGTTGGATTGCAGGCTAGTAAATTTTCGGTGGACAACAGTCTGTTGTCAGATTTTCCTATCGTCTGTACACAAATCCATCACACAAAAGTCCAAAATACAAATGCGCATGCTCAGAATCAATGCTCACCAAACACAACATTAGCAGGTTGCCCAAAGGGTGGTGCTCAAGGGCTAAAATTCCACATAGTACGTCACTACATTTGTGTTTGTTGGCCGACAATTGTGTGCCATTAGTATGCAAGACAAGATTCAGGCACACGCCCTTTTGACAAAAGTCTGATGCTCTGTTGGCCAACAATCGGATACTGTGTACGAGGCTTTAGTCCGTAGGGTTCAATATTGAGTTTGCCCACCCTTTGCAGCTATAACAGCTTCAACTCTTCTCATAAGGCTGACCACAAGGTTGAGGAGTGTGTCTATGGAAATGTTTGACCATTCTTCCAGAAGCCCATTTTCGAGGTTAGGCAATGATGTGGATGAGAAGGCCTGGCTCCCAGTGTCCGCTCTCTAGTCCTCCCACTGTGGGTGGCACAGTGGTGTAGTGGTTAGCACTCTCGCCTAGCAATAAATAGGGTCGTTGGTTCAAATCCCAACCACGACACTACCTGCCTGGAAAAAAATCCAGAAAGTCGACAAGGAAAATAGGAATCCACCGCTCCAGGCTAGTCCACTGGAAAACTGCTTGTTCTCCAGACAAATGGGGGGCCCAGGTGCAGGCTGATAGCACAAACCAAGTAAATGGAGAATGGAAAAACTCTGTACAGCCGCACTTTGGATCGAATAAAGTGAACCGTGCCTTTATTTTCTCAAATAAAAAACCTCATATCACACAAATCACAGCAGCAAAGGGAAAAATATAGAACTGACGCGTTTCACGCTAAAACTAGCGCTTACTCGTAGCTGATAGGTTTTTTATTTGAGAAAATAAAGGCACACAAATGACGTACTATGTGGAAATTTAGCCCTTGAGCACCACCCTTTGGGCAACCTGCTAATGTTGTGTTTGGTGAGTAGGGATGAGCCGAACACCCCCCGGTTCGGTTCGCACCAGAACTTTCGAACGGACCCCGCGTTCGAAACGAACGTTAGAACCCCATTGAAGTCTATGGGACTCGAACGTTCGAAATGGAAAGTGCTAATTTTAACGGCTAATATGCAAGATACTATCCTAAAAAGGGTTTGGGGACCTGAATCCTGCCTCAGGGGACATGGGTCAATGCAAAAAAAGGTTTTAAAAACGGCCGTTTTGGCGGGAGCACTGATTTTAATGACGATTAAAGTGAAAAAAAAAGTGAAATATTCCTTTAAATATGGTGCCTGGGGGGTGTCTGTAGTATGCCTGTGAAGTGCCACGTGTTTCCCGTGTTTAGAACAGTCCCTGCACAAAATGACATTAAACGGAAATAACACCATTTAAAACTGCTTGCGGTTTTAATGTTATATCTGGTTCCTGCAATATGGTTGAAAATCATTCAGAAAAATGGCATGGGTAGCCCTCCCTGCCCATTACCAGCCTATTTGGGTCTTGTACTCATATTAAGGGGAACCCCGTACCCATATTAAAAAAAGGAAATGCGTGTGGCCCCCAGGCCCTATATACTCAGAACAGCAGTATACAGGCGGTGCAAACAAGACAGGGACTGTGTAGGTTTGTTGTGTTAAGTTGAATCTGTTTGTAATTTTCAACTGGTACATTTTTTAAGTGTAGCTCCAGTCAAAAAAACTATTTTTAAGCTTTTTGGAAAACATAGGGAAGGGTTATCACCCCTGTATAATTTGTTTTGTCGTCCATCTTTTTTCATCTCACTTGCTGCTGTCTGATGTTTGTAAGTTGGATGTTAGTAAGTAGGGGCCTGCCCTATATGCTCTGCAGAAATGGCGGAACAAGGTGTTGGTTTTGCCACAACATTGTAAGCCCTGAAAGTGACTCTTGGTGGGCGCTGGAGCGCCCTGCTGTGAACGATTATATCAAGAATTGTAATTACATGCCATTGTTGAACAGTGGTAGAAAAATTTACCTTTGGTGGTTGTGGTGCTGGTGCCACAACACTATAAGTCCTCACCGTTACTCTGGGTGGGCACAGGAAGGGGCCCTCCTGTGAAATATTATATCAAGAATTGTAATTACATGTCCCTGTTAAACAGGGGCAGAAAAATTTGGCCTTAGACACTGCTGCTGGTGCCACGACACTGCAACCTCTTCCATATACTCTAGTTTTTTTGCTGGAATTAGTCCTGCTGCAAAGCATTGCATCAAAAATTTTACTTAAACGCCCCTGTTAAACAGGGGAAGAAAAATTGGGCCTTAGGCTGAGGTGAATATTGCGGTGTATACTGCGGTCAGGGGACGCAGACAATAACCAGAAAACAGCAGAGATAAAGGGGTATATACAGATGTATACTGTGCTGTGCTGGAGGCACACACACCTTCCAATAACTCCTGCAGATGGCAAGTGGGCTCAAATAGAGAAGAGCTATGTAGGTGGATTATAGCGGTATGTACTGGGTACAGAGCACGCAGACAGCACGCACTATCTCCTAACACTACTGACTGCAAGCTCTATTATTAAAGATAGATCACTAGCTATATAGGTGAGGTGAATATCGCGGTGTATACTGCGGTCAGGGCACGCAGACAATAACCAGAAAACAGCAGAGATAAAGGGGTATATACAGATGTATACTGTGCTGTGCTGGAGGCACACACAACTTCCAATAACTCCTGCAGATGGCAAGTGGGCTCAAATAGAGAAGAGCTATGTAGGTGGATTATAGCGGTATGTACTGGGTACAGAGCACGCAGACAGCACGCACTATCTCCTGACACTACTGACTGCAAGCGCTATTATTAAAGATGGACCACTAGCTATATAGGTGAGGTGAATATCACGGTGTATACTGCGGTCAGGGCACGCAGACAATAACCAGAAAACAGCAGAGTTAAAGGGGTATATACAGATGTATACTGTGCTGTGCTAGAAGCACACACAAATTCCAATAACTCCTGCAGATGGCAATTGGGCTCAAATAGAGAAAAGCTATGTAGGTGGATTATAGTGGTATGTACTGGGTAACACTACTGACTGCAAGCTCTATTATTAAAGCTAGATCACTAGCTATATAGGTGAGGTGAATATAGTGGTGTATACTGCGGTCAGGGCACAGACAGTAAGCACTACACAAGAGCAAGATAGGAAATCAGCCAAAAACGATTGGTGTGTAACTGTGTTGAAGGTACACAGAACACCCACTGCTTCAGATGCCAACACACTACACGAGGCCGCCTCAAAGGCGGCCATTATATAGTGTGGGGCGTGCACTACACAGCCTGAGCTATGATTGGCCACAGGCAGGACGCCCGTGGCCAATCATGGCTCTCCTCGCTGCTGGCGCTGCGATTGGCCAAGCATGCGGGGTCACAGTGCATGCTTGGCCAATCATGAGCCAGCAATGCACTGCGCCATCGCAGTGCATTGTGGGCCACACGAATTTTGCCGCGAACGGCCCAAACGTTCGGAATTCGGCGAACGCCCGAACGACCAATGTTCGAGTCGAACGTACGTTCGACTCGAACACGAAGCTCATCCCTATTGGTGAGCATTGATTCTGAGCATGCGTATTTGTATTTTGGACTTTTGTGTGACGGATCAGCTATGAGTAAGCGCTAGTTTTAGCGTGAAACGCGTCAGTATTTTGTTCTATATTTTTCCCTTTGCTGCTGTGATTTGTGTGATATGAGGTTTTTTATTTGAGAAAATAAAGGCACGGTTCACTTTATTCGATCCGGCGTGCGGCTGTCCAGAGTTTTTCCATTCTCCATTTACTACCTGCCTGGAGTTTGCATGTTCTCCCTGTGCCTGCATGGGTTTCTTCCGGGTACTCCGGTTTCCTCCCACACTCCAAAGACATGCAGGTAGGTTAATTGGCTTCTGTCCAAAAATTGGACCTAGTATGTGAATGGGGACCTTGGATTGTGGACTCCTTGAGGGTAGAGACCGATGTGAGTGTGCAATGTACAGGGATGGAGACAATTGTAGACACTTACTCAGATTAAACTGGATGGACTGGTGTCTTTATTCAACCTTACTAACTATGTAACTATGTAAGAGTTGTTATAGCTACAAAGGGTGGGCCAACTCAATATTGAACCCTACAGACTTAGCCCCTGTACACACGGTCGGAGATTTACACAACCAAATCCATCGGATTTTGTCCGTCAGATTTAGTCTGACGGATTGTGTCCGAAACCATTGCATACACACGGTTGGACTAAGTTGTCGAAAAATCCGATCTTTCAGAACGTGATGACGTAATTTCGTTACGATGGGACTAAATTCAGGCTAGTAGCCAATAGCTTTGATGTAGGAATTTGATCTGAGCATGCGTGGCACTTGGTCCGATCAAAATTCTCTACACATGATCGGATTACGTCCGACCGGCCCAGTTGGAAAATTGGGTCCGACAGAGATTCGGACGAAATCAGTCCGATGCATACCACACAGTCCGATAAGACGCATTCCGACGGATTCTCCGACCGTGTGTACGCGGCCTAAGACTGGGATACCATTAAAGTTTATGTGCATGTAAAGGCAGGAGTCTCATTGCTTTTGGTAATATGGTGTACCTACAGCTAGGGCTGAAACAACTAATCGATTATGAAATTAATCGATTACTATTTTCATAATCGATTAATCGGCCAGTAACATAATGGGCTTAAAAAAACTAAAATGAGCCCTTTACAGTACAAAAAGAGCAAATAATTGCTACTGTAAATATTACTTTCACAGTTCTACAGTAAAAAAAAAATGAACCCCTTACAGTAGTGATTATCTGCTTTTTTTGGTACTATAAAGGGCTCATTTTAGTTTTTTTTAACCCCATTATGTTACTAAACATCTTAGACCTGGTTCAGATCTATGTGTTTTTTGCAGAAACCTACTATAGTTCATTTACATGATTTCCTATGGGACACTCACACGCCAAACGGTGCTTTTTTGGTTCAATATACTTCAATAGAGAGGCTGTAGAGAAGCACGTAATGCGTTTTTTGCAGCAATTTGTGTTTTTTATTCTGCCTAACAACAAATTGGGCAAAAAAAATGCAAAAACGCAAATCGCAGCAAAATCACGTGTGCAAAATCAAAACGCACAGCAGAAACAGTTCAAAAACAAACTGCATAGGTACCGAGCCTAATGCTGGCCACATGGATCAATTTTCAGATGAGAATATTCAGACAAAAAAATCTTTGTACAGTTGTTGAATGAAAGAATGTTTGAATTTTTCACTTGTTTTTAACATTCTGTTTTTAAAATGAATGTAATTTCTGAATGAATGTCTGAAAATTCCTTTGACCAAGCAGTTTTCTATTTCCAAATTTTCCTGTCACTGTGGTTGAAAATGAACATCGATTTGATCCCACTAACAATTAGAAAATCCAACGAACCTTCTTAAAATGACTTTTTTTTTTTTTTTGAAGGAAGACTTTGTTTTTAATTATAAAAAATTTACCAGATTCACCCTCTAATAGTATATACAGTATATCTCCTCTAATAGTATATACAGCATATCTCTTCTGTCTGTTATTCTCAGAGTGGATTAGATATTTTGCTCCCTAACCATATAGTTGGTTATTTATATTTACCACTGCATAGAGATATTTAACCGGTTCCCGACCAGCGCACGACGATGTACGTCGACAGAATGGCACGGGCAGGCATATTGGCGTACAGGTACGTCCAATATTCAATGCCGTCCTGCCATCGGGAGCGTGCCGCCGCCGGCGCGCTCCCGCGCTGGTCGGGACCCCCGTGAGTCTGGTAGCGGGACCCGCGGACTCGATCGCCGCGGGCATCCCCGCGATCGTCTTACGGGACGGCTGAATGGAGGAAATGCCGTGTAAACAGCATTTCTCCATTCTGCCTAGCAACTAGTGACGCTGATCTCTGCTCCATGTGATTGGAGTAGAGATCAGTGTTCACTAAATGAAAGCCCAACCCCCCCACAGTTAGTAACACACCCCTAGGAACACTTAACCCCTACACTGCCACCCACTGGTTAACCCCTTCACTGCCAGTGTCATTTACACAGGAATCACTGCATTTATATAGCAGTGATTACTGTATAAATGACAATGGTCCCAAAAATGTGTCAAAAATGTCCGATGGGTCCCCCACAATGTCGCAGTCACAATAAAAATCGCTGATCGCCGCCATTACTAGTAAAAAAAAAAATAATAAAAAATTATTAATAAAAATGCTATAAAACTATCCCTATTTTGTAAACGCTATAACTTTTGCGCAAACCAATCAATAATCGCTTATTGCGATTTTTTTTACCAAAAATATGTAGAAGAATACGTATCGGCCTAAACTGAGGGATAAAAAAATTTTTTATATATTTTTGGGGGATATTTATATAACAAAAAGTAAAAAATAATGCGTTTTTTTCAAAATTGTCGCTCTATTTTTGTTTATAGCGCAAAAAATTAAAAACGCAGGGGTGATCAAATACCACCAAAAGAAAGCTCTATTGGTGGGAAAAAAAGGACGTCAATTTTGTTTGGGAGCCACGTCGCACGACCGCGCAATTGTCAGTTAAAGCGACGCAGTGCCGAATCGCAAAAAGTGGTCTGGTCTTTGACCAGCAAAATGGTCCGGTCTGTAAGTGGTTAAGAATAAATTGCCTTTTTTTTAAACTTGACATAGTAACTAAATTATACACCACACTTTTTTTTTTCTTTTTAAGTTTATTAACCGATTAATCGAAACAATAATCGGCCAACTAATAGATTATGAAAATAATCGTTAGTTGCAGCCCTACATACAGCTGGTAATTACGGGTGACCACCTTTACAACTAGAAAATGTAGTTATATATAAAAAGAATACCACATTCATTGCACTAGGTGGTGATTGCATGGTTGATAGTTTGTTTTTTTACCTTACTTTGTTGTCTTATGAATGTGATTCTACTTGAGTCTAATAACGATATTGTATGTGGTTTTAACCAACTGAGTGCTGTTATGATGCATGTTTCATGCGTTACCAAATATTTTTTAAACATATTTTCTTTTTATTTGGAGGTCCAGAGGAAAGGTAGAGCCCATATCCATTTTTTTCTTGACTGTATTACTTAGACTGCCAATCAATACAGCTTCTGAAATCCAGTGCAGGTCTTCCATAGCCTAAACCTTTTTAGGTGTACTGTTTGTTTGTTTTTTGTCCTCATAGGAGCTCTACTTTAATATTGCTTATACAGATCTAAAACTGCCCATTTCAAATGCTGGCATTACTGGAAAGCATTGACTCTTTCTAAACAAACATTTTCTTTTCTAAGAAAAAAGGGCCAATAGTACTTAGTAATTCAGCATGGAAAACTAGAAGTCCCCAGCTTCCCCGAATATGTGTCAAATATCTGATGTCTGCAATTGACCATTAAAGTAATACTAAACACAGATAGTTTAATATACTGTACGTTATCCCTTTTATGTGCACACTGTATTTTGATGATGATGATGCCATTACATTCAATATAATAAAAAAAACAATGTATCTTTTCTCATAATAAAGCAGTCACGTGACTTTTCACAATATTTTCTGTTTGGCATTGAAACACACTGAAAACCAAGCAATGCTTAATAGCTGTGGCAATGGCTGCTCTGCAGAATTTACAACTGCAGCGGGGACACGGACAGGAGGGAAGGGCAGAATGCAGCAGTTTCAACCAGGTTTTTGCAGAATACAGAAGACACATTCTCTATTGGCTGAGTGAGTATGATCAGCATTTAATACAGAATTTATTTATAGTTTTTACTGATGTGAACTTCATGTCACTTTACTGAGCTGTATGACACTTACAAGGTTTACTTTGGGAGCAGTTGGTGCCAGACACAAGAGTCACAAGGAGATGAGAATTTAGCTTTAGGGTACCAGGATATAGAGCAGGGGTCTGCGAACTACAACCCTGGGGCCACAAATGGCCCACTATAAGATTTTATTTGTCCCCCAGTTTGGGTCATTGGTGTATGCTCAATGTATATTAATTGACAGTTAAAGAGGAAGTAAACCCTGATGAGTTTACTTCCTCTTTGATTCCCTGCAAAGGTAAAGCATAATGGACTACTATGCATCGCATAGTAGTCCATTATGTGTCACTTACCTGACACAGGAGCCAGCGAAGTCACCGCTGTCCCCTGTAGTCCGGAGCATCCTTCTTCTCGGTGGGTCTCGCTGCTGCGCCGCTGTCATTCGGCGAAGCCGCGATGGCGTCCCTCCCGCGCATGCGCACGGGAGCCTCCACTCGCGGCATATCGCCGTTGATAGCGGCACGCTCAGTGCGCCGCTGTCTGCAGTGCATGCGCTGTAGACAGCGGTGCCTGTCTTTTGGCAAATATCTCCTAAACCGTGTAGGTTTAGGAGATATTTCTTGGACCTACAGGTAAGCCTTAATCTAGGCTTACCTGTAGGTCAAAGTTGGTTGTAAGGGTTTACAACCACTTTAAGGTCACTAAAGGCTTTCCTTTTGATGCATGGGGGACTCCAATGGGGATTTTTTCATCCTACAAATAGGGTGAGCGTAAATCTAAAATTCTGAGTTGCCATCAGAACAGGGATATGAAAATCTTCCAATAGGCACACTTGTTCCTGTGACAACTGTATTTGAAACAATTTTCACCATGGACAGATATTCTCTCACTTCCTGCCTACAGGACAGGAGGCAAAGGGACATTTCTTGAAGATTAGTTAATCCCCTAAACTGTTTACATTTTCTGAATGCAGAGGTCCTGGAGAATAAAATAGTAGACTTGTGCACAACGGAAAATTTTGTTTAGTTTCGGTTCGTTGTCATTCGTAAAATACACAATTTAGTTCTGTTATATACATTACGTTATGGATAATTTGTTATGTTATATTGGTTATACCGAATCTTGAATCGTGTTGAATTCATTTGTTTTATGTGCTATCATTTTGTTCGTATTAGTTGAAAATAATTCAATATTTATGTATATATATATATTCGTGATAATGATTCGTAGTTTGGAAAGTGTTTGTTTATTGAATCTTTTAACACACACAATGACAATATATCTCTTCTGTGCTCAAATACAATACAACACCCTTCTCACTCAGTCCTCAGGAATGCACTTTGCCAGTAATCCAACCTCCAGCACAAAATTAATCAGCTGATTGGACTGTAAGATTTACTTTGAGTTGACCTTTTGTTTCATTAGATCTTTAACGAATTACCTAATCATGTCAGAATTAATTCGTTATATCCGCTATAATTTCTTTCGTATTCGTTAAAATTCGTTATTTTTTTAAAGATGCAAAATTCGGCTGAATTTCGATTAGTTACGAAACAAAACAAATTGAACAAGCCTATAAAATAGTGGTTGTTGCAATTTTTTATAAAACATGATATTAGAGCACATGTTTATCCAATGCAAACCTTCAGTAAAAAATACACTAAAGTTCATTTTAGTGCACACAAACACTGTTACCCATTTGTTCTGGCAACATTTAAAAGATGAGGTTGCAGTGAGTAGACCAATACCCAGAAAGTCAAAAATTGTACATGTCTGTGTATTGTCGACTCACTTTGGTGCCCAAAATTGTCCATAGGTGGCACTTTAATAGTTATCAGTTTAGAGTTAAATGTGAATGCCCTAGAGATGTTGCTTTCACGCTGCAATTTGTAAAGTGTAGCTCAAGAGCCATCTTCGTATGTAGGAACACCCGCTGTATGTGTTCATTTTCTTATTTATACATCTTTACATCTTTGTATCACTTTCTCATGGGTAAGTGCAAAGTACTTTCATAACAGCTACCCTTACAGGACACCTACAAAGAAGGGATACAGTAAATGGATTAAATAGCTTTCACAGTTCCCACATGGCCAACAAGTGAAATGTGAACATTCTCTAAAAGGCAGTTTGAATACTTTAAGGCCTTATACAAACATAACGGAAATGGGTAAAGCGGTTGTAAACCCTGCTTGGTCATTTTTATCTACAAGTAAGCCTATATTAAGGCTTACTTGTAAGTAAAATGAATATCTCCTAAACATGCACCATTTAGGAGATATTCACCTTGCATGCAGCCAGTGACATCACTGGTGCATGTGCTCTGAAGGTCTGGCATACCTTGCCGGAACTTTAGAGCTTTTTGCCGGAACCGAGGACTCCCACGGGCATGCGCGGGAGTGACACCATCGTGACTTTGGCCAATCACATAGCTGAAGCTCTCAAACCCGGAAGAAAGACAAGGGGAACATGTCAACCCTCTCAGCGGTGACTTTAAAGCACTGGAGGGCTTTGTTCCAAGGTGAGTATTTCATAATGTGCTAGTATGCGATGCATACTAGCACATTATGCCATTGCTTTGCAGGTTTTTTTTTTTTTTTTTAAACAATCGTGGTTTACAATTGCTTTCGGAAATGAATGCCATATACACAATTGATTATTTTGTTGTCATGACTATGAACCTGTGAAGATAGTGTAGCCGGGTACCTACCAGCTGTGTGAAGCCTCGCTCTCCCCTACTGTGAGCAGTAAACAGAGCAGCTGGCTGTGCTACTGGAGAAACTCTGTGTGCCCACTCTCCTGTTGCCCATCCCCTCCCCCCAGGCCTGCCATACTGCATTGTAAACAGATTGCTACATGCTGTGTGCTTTCCTCTCTCCCTTAGCTTCCTTGCTGTGCCACTGGAGCAGCTCTGTATCATCCCCTGCTTGCTCCTTCTCCCTCTCTCCTGAGCCCATCAGTGGCAAGGAGAATATACAGTAGCCACAGTGGGCACTGGGATATGTAATTTCAGAGGAGCACTGTACAAGGCAAATGGATGGGGATTTCAAGGATCCCAGGCAAACTAGATGGGGAGAGCATAGAAATTTTTGTGGGCATTCTGAGATTAAGGGGGGTCTTTTACGTCTCAGATCCAGAGCATGCAGACCTGCTGTGATGTCTGAGCATGTGAGAGACTGAGCCCTTGTGGGCATCCATAGAGCCTGAGCCACAAAGAGTCATTGTGTAATAGGACATGCTGTTGTGTGCGTTCCTACACCAAAGCTCAGAGACTAAGCCAGTGAGGAACGAATCATGAGGTATGGGACAGCCGATTGCCATGCATATGGAACCAGACCTGTCACTTGCCAGAAGTGGTGAGTGGAAATACAATACACTTAATAGTTAATCACACACAGCTAATGCAACAGAGACAGCTCTTTAATTAGCAGCCCATTTGGCCATTTCATTACACACTCTTAAAGGGGGCAGCTCTATGTGCACTACCTCACAGAAGGGCCCCAAACAAATCTGGCCAAAACTAACAACTAGGTGGCAGGTACTCTGCAGTTACCTTCAGGTGTACCCCTCCATCAGGAATGCATAGGCTCACCCACTATTAGGGCTATATGCATAGTGTGTACACAAGGTCCCTTTCCTCTTTCTTGTTTAGTCAAGGCTGCTGCTTTAACTGTGTTTGCACAGGTTATAACTTGGCTGAATAATGCTATAGTTCAGATGAACACCATATTATGGGTTAGTAATTACCTAGTACATCTTCTTTGAATCTGTTCATTTGCCTGTTGCATTGCATTAATATGCATAAGAGTGTTACATACCAACGCTTAAGTTACAAAGGTTTGGGAAGCCTTCAACCTATAACCAGGTGTGTCAGTGGGGACTGAGCAGCTTTAAGAGTCATGGCAGAAGAAAGAACCCGGTATTACCAGTGGCTCCTGCGGGGGTACGCACCACAATAGAAAAACATTTGTTGCCATTTTTTAAATTGTTTGAAATGTGTTGGATTCTGGGCTGGTATCCTGGAGTCGAGGCTTTTCCTTACAGAACCCTGTAACATGTGTAAGTACAGCTTGTAGCAGCCACACACATTTTTGCATTATAGGCTGCACTACGTCTTTCTCACATTAGTTCATACTGTAAATAGTAATAGGTTTCCTTACGAAAGAAATCGCTAACTACACTCAGCATTGTAGAAGGTAGAGGCTATTCTGACACTCTGGTAACTTTGTGTTGGGATTATTGGTTGTTTTCAATTGAACATAGTCTTTTCTCTAATTAGGAAACATTTTAGAACCCTGTAGATGCTAGTCTGTCAAATAATATGAACATTAAGGGCTCATTCACACTAGCCTAAAGGTTAAAACACAGTGTTTACTGTGCAGGGTAGTGTCTGTGTGAGGTCCGCAGGCGTTGGTGTCATGCACATTTTAGTGCATCTCACTGTTTTGCTTTTTTTTTTTTTTTTTACTTTATTTGAAGTGTCATAAAGACACTTCATGTCTCCAGAAAGCAGTGTCATCCAGTGCACTTCAAAAAAAGCAGCATGTCTGCATTGTTCTTCACAGCACTATACATCACAACTGATTGTTTTTCTTGCTTATTGTAATTATACTGGACAGGTCTGTTTAAAAAAAAAAAACGTTGCTTCCTCCATTTTATCTTAACAGTTGCAAATAAAAGAAGCATGATTGCTTTGAAATATACATCTCCCTCTAGTGGCTAATCAGCAAGTCATGAAATAATACAGCAATGTGAAAATAAACCTGGGAGCATTGGAAAAAAATGACACTAATGCCTCGTACACACGAGCGGAATTTCCATCCGAAAAATCTTGGATGGTTTTTCCAACGGAATTGAACATATGGGTGTCTGGTTTTGTATGCATAACCTCTAAGGCCTCATTTAGACAGGCATTGGCACCCATACTGCATTCAGGCTGCCTGTTTTAGCATCTGCATCTGCCCTAAACTGCATATAGGCAGCCTATAGAGTTGGATGCAAACGCTTCTTTGAGTGGCTGAGGTGAAGAATGTGAAGTCATGTGCCCTAGCCAATCATAGGAAGCTTTGTATTCAGTCATAGGATACAATGTTTCCTATGAATGGAAAAGCAGTGCTCAGCCTCTATTTTGCTCTGGGCGTGGGACGGGAAGTCCCACTGCTGGAACACATTGCTGTAGTGTATACTGTATGTAGCTGAGTTTACTTACAGTTAATACAGCGTGCCCAACAAGGGCACCTATTATAGCAGTAAATAGCCAGCTTGGCCTAAGTGAACTATAAAAGGGACATTAAATATGGAGTTAGACTTTAAACCAGTGGTTCTCAACCTCAGTCCTTAAGTACCCCCAACAGGCCATGTTTTGGGAAATTCTCTTAGATAAAATAGCTGCCCAAAATACCATTGACTCCAAATTAAAGCACCTATGCAAGATAAAGGAAAACCTGCAAACATGGCCCGTTGGGGGTACTTGAGGACTGAGTTTGAGAACCACTGCTTTAAACTATTGAAGCCAGAGACATCCAGGCAGTTACATTTTTAGAAGGGGGTTAGCAGCGGTGTTTCTGGTTTTGTCACTAAAGAGTTTCTTTATAAAACGACTCCCTAGAAAGCAGTGCAGGATGATTCAATAAAGGACCACTGAAAAAAAATGTATCCTACAATGGTGTCAAGAAAGATTTCACACTTGACTTGGGTAGTGTTTTAACGTAACAGGTCAAGCTGCAAGGTGGTGTGATTTTTGGGAGTCCAATTTTCAGAATACTAGCTCTAACTTGAACAGAAGCATTTACGTGCATACTGTACATCGATCAACAAACAGAATGTATATACAAAAGTGTAAGACTGTTCCTTCACTAAAAAGTACATGCTGTTCAAGATATATTTTTAGCTGGCCTCCATCAGGTATAATTGTCTAATGCTCAAAACTGAGTGAAGCTGCCCTTAAAGTGATTGTAAAGTCTTGCTTAAAAAAACCAAAAAACAAAAACAAACATGTTATACTTACCTGCTGTGTTGCAGTGGATTTGCACAGAGCAGCCCGGATCCTCCTTTTTTCAGGTCTGCTCCTGGCCCCTCCCTCCCGACAAGTGGCACCATAGACCAGCAGCTTGCTATGGGGCCTCCCGAGCCGAGTCAGAGTTTAATGTATTTAATCAGGCACAGAGCCCTGACTCCGCCCACTCTCTCCCCTGATTGGCTAACTGACTTTGATAGCCACAGGAGGAGAGGGCTGTGCCCCAGCCAATCAGGAGGAGAGTCTAGGATGGCCGAGAGAATCGTGGACATCGCTGGATAGAGAAGGGTAAGTATTAGGGGGTGCTGTGAGGCCTGCTACACACACAAGGTTTTTATCTAAATGAATAGAATTAAGATAAAAAACCCTTTTGCCTTTACAACTCCTTTTAAAGTCTTATTTGAATGAAATAACTGTTTAAGCAACAGTTTCTTTGAGATTTGATGTTAAAAGGTGACCAATGTTTTCCCAGTCATGTAGCACTGACATCTTGTATCTGTTAATATAGCACCGGGTACTGCTGAAAAATCTGTAGTAAGCAAATACAGGGGCTGCTGATGCTGAACTCATTAGAAAAGGATCGATTGAGGCCTGGTTGTTCGGCTAGCTGTGCCCCAGGAGATATGGGGCATCTCCAGCAATCCCCAGCCATTGGCGGGGTGGAGAAGGGCGATGGATGCGGTGCCATGTAAAATCTTCAGCAGTCCCCAGCTGCGAGCGGGGTGAAGAGGGGTGACAGATGTATCACTACCCCCCTCCCTTGTGGCCAGCCCTTGTGTAGCAGGTATGAGAGGGTGTTTAGCCCTTTTCTTTCCTCGCTTGCCTGGGCACTCCGTTGTGTTTTTAAACCTTTCCTATCTACCCTAGTTTGTGGGGTTTTCTTGCGAGTCTTTCTAGGTCAGATTCACAATACACGGCATGAGATGAGTAAGATCTTATTATGCCCAGATTCCACAGCCATATCAGTCGCCCCAAGGAAGGACCCTGCTGGGGATGTGAGATTCAGGTCCCAGAGGGCAGATCTCTGTGTGAGTGATTTCCAGCAAATGGAGTCTCTGGTGAAGTGCATAGTGCAAGAACCCCTTAAAGAATGGGGTACAAGCCACACGCAATGTCCAAGAGCTGTTACAGCACTTTTTTCCACTGACAGCTAGGAACAACTGGAACTGTCCCAACCAAGCTGTCCATCTATGAAGACCTCGGACAGTGAGGCAGAGGGAGAGTCACTTTGCTCTTGTGGCACCTTAGGCCAAGGCAATGAAGGGGCCATTTACATGGTTAGAACCTGTAGAGTCTCCTGCAGGGTCGCGTCTGAGCAAGATGGCCAAGCTCTATCCATTCAGGGACAAGGATGTGAAGCATTGAAAGGCTGCCTAATTGTTTAAGCCTTGATGAAGCAAGCATGTCGCTCTTCCTTTAAAGATGCAGTGATTGACATGAAAGTCAGCCTGGGCTCTGCTGCCCGCTTTTAAAGTGCTGGAAATGTGGAAGAAGAATGTGGACGCAGTATTCAAAACTTTTTCAGATAAAGTGGCCAGTAACTTGCTAATTCAGGAGCAGAAGCTGGCGGTAGTTTCCATGATGAGGTTTCATTTGACCTCATCCACATAGTAGTGATGCTCTCGCTAGCTACGGCTAAGTGAGCGCTATGGCCCTGGGCTTGGCTTGCTGATCCCGCCTCTAGCAGGCATGGTGGAAGATCCCTTTAAGGGAGCTTCCCCTTTTGGCAACAAGCTGAATAGCACCATAACCCAGGCCACAGTTGCCAAGTCGGGGTTGTGCCTCAGGACCGGCACCTGCTAGGCCAGAAGACAACATAGTCTAGATGACAAATTTCAGAGTGTTTTTGCGTGCTTTTACAGACTAGGTCAGGATTTTAGGAAGAGCTGGTGAAGAGGCCAGGTATCCCCTCAAATGTCTGCTAAGAGAACCTGACCTCGGGTATCAGAGAAGCTGAGTTTGAGCCTCAGACTGTTGGAGCGCCAAAGTGATCGTTTCAGGATACGCATGGTCCTTCGGATGTCCTCATCTCAGATTCGTTTCCACAGATTTACCTCACTCCAAGGTAAAGAGACATATACTCTTGTATTACGTAAAGTCTCTAGTGTTGCAAAGTACTGCTGTGCCAGTCTCAGAAGGCAGAAGTTTTCAGGGCATGTACTTGCCCCTCTTTATGGTCATGAAGAACAGCTTGGAGAGATCAATTATAGACCTCATGCACCTAAAACACTTTTTATCAAAAAGGAGAAGATTATGATTGGGACATTGTCCCTAATCCATAGAGGGTCCAGCCAGATGACAGGCTTGTTTTCATAGACCCAAGATCGTTACTTGAATAACCTTATTCTACTTTCCCAAGACAGAGGGCAGCTGTTGGTGCCCCGAGCTCGGGTTTTTGTCAATGCTCCTCAAGTTCGGCTAGCTGCTTAATCTGGTAAAGAGCCACCTGGAGCCCACTCAGGCTCTTTTGTACTTCGGGGCTCAGTTCGATATAATCAAGAGGACTATTGCTTTGCCTCTTGATCCCAGTGATCTGGAACAGAATACTTCTGGCCCTGTCTTCTTCCCACCTTCTTCAGTGTCTAAAATTATCGGCACTATGGTGTCTAGAGATCCGATGGTCAAGTGGACGCTCTGGAAAATGCTGCCCTTCAAAAAGGGGTTTCTTCAGCAGTGGGAGCAAGGAAGCAGAATTCAGGTCATCTACATAGCTTCAGTCATGGGAGAGAGCCCTTGGTGACTGCAACAGAGAAACGTACTCATTTGCCATTCCATTGCTCCATTTCTTGGTTCACAATCACGATGCCAGAGATATGAGATGGGGGGCTTAATGCCTATCGGAGACAGTGCAGGACAGGTGGAGCTTTAACAAGATTTTGCTGAACATTCTGAAACTACGGCAGTCTTCTGCACCCTACAACCCAGTTATACTTTGGGCTCAGAAGAATCTAGCCGACATCTCAGAGGCTTATATCCCTGGAGTCCAGAACATTCTCACAGACTTTCTTTCCAGAGTCCAACTGAACAACAACAAATGGTTTCTCCATGTGGAGGTTTTCAAGTGGATTTTGTCCCACTTGAGGGGGTGCAATTCTACATCCATGTCCAGCACAGTGGTGTCTGGTCTGGTTCTTGAGATTGGAGGTCCTCGGCTGCTCCTCCAGAGTCATCTTCGCTCTCATAAATACTAGGAGAATGAACACAAAGGAGAATCAGGTCAAAGTTTGTCCAATACATGTCTGCTGCTGACAGATCATGTAAGAATCCTGAAGTTCAAAATATTCTGGGCTTCTGCCAGTCAGCCTTAGATCTGGCCCTATCGGTCAGCTCCCTCAGAGTACAATTGCCAGCGTTGTCTGCCATCACAGGTGTATGCAGATCTAGGCTTTTTTTTTTCTGTCTGACAATTTTGTAAGGGAGCAACTAGGTTCAGACTTCGGAGTAAGCAGAGGCTTCCCAAATGGAACCTCCCTCCTGTTCTCGACACTCTTTTAGGAATTGGTGCAGAGTGTTCTAGGGCTGTCCCTGTTAAAGACCTCTGTCAAGTTTGCCTTTCTCGTGGCTATCACATCGGCATATAAAGCTTTTAGAAACTGGTCTTGGAGAACCTTTCTAAATGCTCTTTCCAGAGCGAGTGGTGCGGTTACCTATGATTGACTAAATCTAAAGGATACATCAGTGTTTCATGGGAACCAAGGAATTGTTCTGCTGAACCTTTAGAGTACTAACCTGCATCCTTTAGATGTGGGAGAGGTCATGTTGTGGATTAGTTGGTTATAGCGCCCATCTAGTAAACGGGGAATCCTGAGTTTGACTCTCAGCAGTACCTTTTCTTTCACAAATGGTGATCTGACTTTTGTGCTACTATGAGTGACTTGGCAAGTGTAAAACAAATGTGAACTATGTATAAGATTGGCTTTTCTTTGGTTCTAGGAATCTCTCAGATATTGTTAGATCTGCAAGCTACAGCTTCCTTCAGGCTTTTAGAACGCCTGTTCATTCTTTGCTGAAAAGAACAAAGGGAAATGTGTCTCATTTAGGACGATTGTGGCATGGGTTGTCCAGGCCATCCAGCAAGCTCATAGAGCTGAGGGCTTGGCACCTTTAGAGTTAGTGACTGCTCACTCAACCAGGAATGTGTCTACATCTTGGGCATCAAGTGGTTTCCAATGTAATCTGTAGGGCAGCCTTGCAGACCTCAATTAATATATTTATGTCTCTTAGTTGTGTAGAGCCTGCTTCTTTATCCTCTGTTTATTTTGGCTTGAAGGTCCTGTCTGTTGACAGTACAAATGAAAGCATTTGGTTCAGCATTGCCAGCCCATGAGGTAGATCACTAGTTATTTCCCATCCGTATGCTGCCATGGAATCTGTCAGGAATATGAAAAATGTCCTGTCAAATACTTACTGTAATTTTCCTTTCCTGATGGACTCCATAGCAGCAGGAGATCCCTCCCATTATCATGAGTAGGCCAATTACAGAACGTGGCCTCTGGCTCTAAGCACAAATTTATGTGAGTGGGGTCCTATAGGAATGGAAAGGAGGCTAGGTTAACCCCATATGTATGCTGGCATGTAGTCAATCAGGAAAGGAAAATTACAGAAAGTATTGCATAGGAAATTTTCAGGTTTCTTGGTGGCATCTAAAAAACCTGGACCAAGCAAAAAGATTAGAAAGTCTGATCTGAATACCTACAGTTTTTATCCTCATAATGTAATTGAAACCATTGGATCAGTATAACAGCCAAGAAATTAGCATTGTCAAGAGGGAATGTGAGTAATGACAGTTTCAATATTCTCTTGAAAAGGGTCTTCTGGAAGATAGCAGATTACAACTTTATTCCCTTCACAGCAAAATATACTACAAGATATTAGTATACTAAAACAATTTACCTAGATGTCTCTTTCTTACCCATGTATTGTAAAGACATAACCTCCTACAGTGAAATCTAAAAAGAACAAACATTTTAGATACCACTTTGGCTCTCCAAGTGATCCTATTAACCAGAAGCTGGAAAGGCATGTTACACAGCGCAACCAACAATTCCTATCAGACTCCAGCAGAGGGCATACAGGTTATGTGGGACATTGTCTGGTTGTCATCATCTTGGTAATCAAAATGCAGAAATGTGTCTGATCCGCATTCTGACTTTTAAGAGGTCACTCAAGCACTCTTTAGGGAAATAAAGTGTTACTCATATGGCAAGAAAGCAGATTGCAAACTCTTATTCTAAACTGTGCCTGACTGGATGAATGCTAACATTTTGCAAAGCTGCCAAATCTACTTAGATTCTAAATTAAAAATTTGACAGCCGTTTCTTGAATAATAATGAAAAAAAAAAAGAAGAAGGGTGGGAACAGAAAGAAAATAAACTTCACCCATAGCAAAAAGAACTCCTCAACAGAGGAGTAACAACCTTAAAGGCCGCCTGCAAAACCTTGTATCCAAAGATGCGCTCACATCAACCTTGTAAAATTTAGTGAAAGTGAACGGACAACCAGGTCACTGCCTTACACACCTGGGAAACGGACGCTTGATGTTGGAAAGCCCAGGAGGCACCCACTGCCCTGGTAGAATGTGCTGTGACAGGAAAGGGGGGTGCCCGCTCCCTTATGGCATAAGCCTGAACCACGATCTGTCTGATCCACCGAGAAATAGTGGCCGACGAGACAGACAGTCCGACCTCCGAAAAGGAGCTGTCGCAGACAGATACATTCACAGAGCCCGGACCACATCCAAAGAATGTAAAAGCAACCTCTTTGGGATGTGACGGACGAGGACATAAGCACAATGTCCTCATTTAGATGAAAGACAACCTTTGGAAGAAACGAAGGCTGCGGGCGCAGCACCGCCTTATCCTTGTGGAGGATCAAGTAGGGGGACCTGCATGACAAGGCCGCCAACTCAGAAAACCAACTTGCAGATGTAATTAGCCACTAGAAAGACTACTTTCTGAGAAAGTGTCAATAAGGTAATCTCCCTAATGTTTTCAAACGGCGGTTTCTGAAGCACCGAGATCACCAGCTTCAAATCCCACGGAGGCAGCGGTGGTCGTACCGGAGGGGCCACATGTTGAACCTCCTGAACAAATGTACTCACCAATGAGTGAGTCGCTGAAAAAAAAAAAAGACAGCCAAAGCTGGTATCTGCCCCTTAATGGTGCTTAATGCAAGTTTCTGATCCACTCCTCGCTGCAAAAACAGCAGGATCCTAGAAACGGAATATGTACACGAACGCCACCCCATCTCCTCACACACTGAGATGTAGGCCTTCCACGTACAATGATAAATCTTCCGAGAAGAGGACTTCCGCGCCCTCATAGTGGAGATTATCGAAGACAACAGTCGTCGGTCCCTCAGCGATGGTAAAGCAGGGTGAAGTATTGGACCTTGCGACAGAAGGTCCTCCCGCATCGGCAGCCACCAACGAACATCCTCCAACATTCGTACTATGTCGGCATACCAAGGACGTCGAGGCCAATCTGGGGCAATCAGAATCACCTTGGTCTCCACTCTGCGTAGCAGACGAATTAGGAGTCTGAGCGGGGGGGGGGGGGGGGGAGGCATAAATCAGGCGATAATGCCCCTATGGAGCCACCAAAGCATCCGACGCATCCACCCAGGGATCTCTTGACCTGCCCACAAACCTCTGTACCTTCTGATTGAGCAGAGAGGCCAAGAGATCCACATCTGGCAAATGAGCCAAAACACTTCTGGGTGAATTGACCATTCCGCCTGACCGTTTTCTATGCCCAGAATGTATATGGCTGACAGAGCCGGCATGTGCCGCTCTGCCTACTGTAGGATGTGAGTGACCTCCAGTGCTGCAGCTGAGCTCCTTGTCCCTCCTTGATGGTGGACATACGCCACCGCTGTGGCATTGTCCGACTGGATCCTGACCGAACGCCCCTGTAGCCTCTGAGACCATGTGGAGAGGCACCGCCTGATCGCCCGAAGCTCCAGCACACTGATCGGCAGGTGGGATTCTTCCTGCGTCCAGCGACCCTCGGCCGACGGTACACCCCAAACTACCCCCCAGCCGGTTAGGCTGGGGTTCGCTGTGATCACCGTCCAATGAAGACGCATTCCACGGATGGACGTTGGAATGCATTCCACGGACAGACCCCTCAACCGGAAAGTACAGGGTGGCTGTCGGCCACGGCACACTGACACGGACAGCAGTAGCCCGTCATGTGTGCCCCGGAGCATATAGCTCACCGGCCGCCCCTGGACCACACGGGGCATGTCGTGGCCGACCCAGTGCGTAGCTATGGTCTGCACTTGGCCAGGCTGGGGAAACTACCAGGATCTATATTATCCAGCCTGTCACCCACCCCGGCTGTTGCTTATAGATCACAGGAATCAAAAACAGCAGAAAAAGGAAAAAAATTCCAAGGACCATTGGTCCCCATAGGGAGCCAGGTCCTTCTAGACTAGGCAGAAAAAAAACTGAGCTGCTGGTAGCAGAGTGAGGGCTTATAGCCAGTAGGACCGCCCTCTGAGCGGTACTGTACAGCTTCGCTGTTTTTATGTGTTCTGCCTAGTCCTTTACTAAAGGTGGCGATATAACCTAAGGTCAAGATTAAATGGTGCTGTGTCCATCAATGAACGAAAGAGAAAACCCCATTTTCTTCTCGCAAATTGCAGGACACAGGAATTCAGAGATGTCCAAAAGTAGTGCAACTGAGCAGGTTGCACCCCCAACAGCAACAAAAAAAACATACAAAAACAACATCACTGGAGAAAGCCTGACTTTCAAAGATCTTCCTGAAGTACCTTACACACAAAACTGGCATCAGAAGAGAAAATGGGAGACAGAAAACAGGCTTTTTTTTTTAAATTTAAATGTAAAATCCAATTTCTTGGGAGTCCAATAAAGGACACAGGTCCCACTCTTTCGTGTGTAAGATTTTGCTTCTTGGTGCTTCTTTGTCACAAAACTGAGGCTTGCTGGGCTTTAGGAGGGGTTATACTGTGCTGGTCCACTATTTGTTTTTTTTTTTCAGTGTCCAATTCTCCTGTAGAAAGGAATATAATCCAATGGTCTCTTAATTCTCGTGTCCCTTAATGGACAGCACTTGTTTTCCCTTACATCCACAAAAAGGTACAGTCAGAATCCATATCTTCCCAATTATTGTAGGATGCAAACAAGTAAACCCCAACAATGGAGAACACTAAAGCCTAGTACACATGGGCCAAATGTTGGGCGACATCAGCCATTCAATGTAAACCGGATGACATTCGGCCCGTGTGTACTGGAGTCGGTCCGACAGAACTGTTTGGCTGGCTTCTCTCAAAGGGGCATGACAGAAATAAGTCTGCCAACCGGCTCCCTGTCAGTGCTCTCAGCCAATGGCTGAGAGAGCTGACCAGAGGGTTTTTGCCCAGGGGAGCGCACCTCGCCCCCATCAGAACACAATAGAACAGTAGGGTAGATCGCTGTACTAACGTCAGATAGTTAGTACAACAGCTCCTCTTGAGCTGTTAGTTTTTTTCTTCATTCAGCCCTGCTGGGTTGAGCGAAAAAAAAATAAAAAATTTAATAAAAACCTACTAGTGTGTACAGGGCTTTTTAGCAATTTTTTTGCATCAGTAAAAGGATATAGATTCCTTCTACTTTATGCAAAATGGAACTATACTCACCTTGGCTCCAGCGATGCACCATCCCCGGAACTTCCCACCGGCATCTTTGGGTGGCTGGCTTCTGGGTCTCCATCGCCGCCCACTGTCATTGGCTGGGCCGAGTTGACATCACTCCCGCATATGCGTGGAAGTTCCATCATATTTTGGCATTGCCGAACATGTGCAGTGAGCTGTGCCTGCACAGCTTACTGTACAAGGGTGGAAAGGCAGGCAAGTACAGTGCCTTGAAAAGTATTCATACCCCTGGAAATTTTGCACATTTTGACATGTTACAACCAAAAACGTAAAAGTATTTTATTGTGATTTTATGTGATAGACCAACACAAAGTGGCACATAATTGTGAAGTGGAAGGAAAATAAATGGTTTTTCAAATTTTTTTTACATATAAATACAGTAAAACCTTGGTTTGAGAGCATTTTGCAAGACAAGCAACATTTTTAAATACATTTTGACTTGATATACAAGTATCATCATGTCACAACGGATTATAAAAGAGAAGAGAGGCGCCTCTAAGTGTAGCAATATGGTTACATTTAAAAAAAAGGTACAACATTTAGCAACTCACATGGTTGATGATTAAAAGAGGCACATCTAAGTATGCAGACATCTGGGCTAAAGCTGTCCGCATAGACCATCCTCCTCAGTGCCATCATCCCTTCCACTCTGTGCTCCATGGTTTTCTTCTAAAATTGCCCTGCAATTGGCTCCATCCATATTCCCATTAACTCTGACCAGCAAAGCATCCCCACAACATGATGCTGCCACCACCATGTTTCACAACGGGGATTGTGTGTTCAGGGTGATGTGCAGTGTTAGTTTTCTGCCACAGGTCTGTTTTTAGGCCAAAAAGTTGAAATTTTGGTCTCATGTGACCATGGCACCTTCTTCCATATATTTGCTGTGTCCCCCATGTGGCTTCTTGCAAACAGGACTTCTTATGATTTCCTTTCAAAAATGGGTTTCTTCTTGCCACTCCATAAAGGCCAGATTTGTGGAGTGCACAACTAATAGTTGTCCTGTGGACAGATTCTCCCACCTGAGCTGTGGATCTCTGCAGCTCCTCCAGACCAGAATTACCATGGGCCTCTTGGCTGCTTCTGATTAATGCTCTGTGCCCAGCCTGTCACTTTAGGTGAATAGCCATGTATTGATATGTTTGCAGTTGTGCCATCCCTTTCCATTTTCGGATGATGGATTGAACAGTGCTCTGTGAGATCTTCAAAGCTTTGGATATTTTTATTTTTTTATAACCCAACCCTGCTTTAAACTTCGCCACAACTTTATCCCTGACCTGTCTGGTGCGTTCCTTGGCCTTCGTTTTTTTTTTTCACTAAGGTTTACTAAAAAACTGTGGCTTCACAGAACAGCTGTATTTATATGGAGATCAACTAATTAGGTGACTTCTGAAAACAATTGATTCCACTAGATTTGAGTTGGCGGTATCAAAGTAAAGGGGGCTAAATACAAATGCACGCCACACTTTTGTAAAAAAATTTGAACAACCATTTATCATTTTCCTTCCACTTCACAATTGTGTGCCACTTTGTGTTGGTCTAGCATATAAAATTCCAATTGAATACACTTATGTTTTTGGTTGTAACATGAGAAAATGTGGAAAATGTCAAGGGGTACGAGTACTTTTTCAAGGCACCGTAGCTTTAATGCAGAAGAGACAAAGCATGTCTCTCTGCATTAAAAATCCTGCCTGTCTGCCATTTTTCGATCCAAGTATAAAGTTCCTCATGCCGATTTACATTGGCAAAATGGCACGGCTGGGCACAAGCACGTACAGGTACGTTGCCCTTTAAGTGCCCAGCCATGGGTCGTGAGCACCACTGGTGTCCCGCAATCGGGTCACGGAGCTGAAGAATGAGGAGAGGTAAGTGTAAACAAACCTCTCCTCATGCTTCCTACTGAGGCCGTCACTGATCGTCTGTTCCCTGTTATAGGGAAAGACGATCAGTGACATCAGACGCCAAGCCAAGCCCCCTACAGTTAAAAACACACACACATACACACACACTCTTACACTTAACCCCTACACTGCCCCCTAATGGTTAACCCCTTTACTGCCAGTGACATTTTTACAGTAAGCAGTGCATTTTTAATTGCACTGATTGCTGTATTAATGCCAATGGTCCCAAAAATGTGTCAAAATTGTCCGACGTGTCCGCCATAATGTCGCAGTCACAATCAAAATCGCTGATTGCCGGCATTACTAGTAAAAAAAAAAATTATAAATAAAAATGCCATAAAACTATCCTCTATTTTGTAGATGCTATAACTTTTGCGCAAACCAATCAATAAACGCTTATTGCGATTTTGTTTACCAAAAATATGTAGAAGAATATGTATCGGCCTAAACTGAGGAAAAAAATGTTTTTTTATATATTTTTGGGAGATATTATAGCAAAATGTAAAAAAGTAATGCATTTTTATTCAAAATTTACGCTTTTTTTGTTTATAGCACAAAAAATAAAAACCGCAGAGGTGATTAAATACCACCAAAAGAAAGCTCTATTTGTGGGAAAAAAAGGACGCCAATTTTGTTTTGGGAGCCACGTCGCACGACCGCACAATTAACAGTTATAGCGACGCAGTGCCGAATCTCAAAAAGGAGCTTAGTCCTTTAGCTGGAAAATGGTTCCGGACTTAAGTGGTTAAATGACCCTTATATGTGAGCCAATTAGGTTTTGAAAGCAACAACAACTCACATCTCCTTATTGGTGGTTCCTAAACAGAAACAATAAAAACTCTGATTGAAGACTTAATACACAAATTCTATTAGCATTGTGTACCTATGAGAACTATGCGCTTTCAGCTGTTAAGCTTTACTCTGAACCTACTGTTTGAGCTAAAAGTTCACCTGTGGTCTGACGGTTGCTCCTTCTTCAGCTGCCAGACCTCACTTTTTCACCTATTCGTTATCAATATGAAGACAGTAAGGGTACTTTCACACTGAGGCATTGGCGGTAAAGCCCATTGATTTCAACAGGCAGGGGCGCTTTAGGCTGGATTCACACCTATGCATTTTTAGTGCTTTTTGCATTTTGCAGATTTGCACTACAGCCCATTTAACATGGTTTCCTATGGAACACGTTCTGTAGTGCAAATCTGCAAAATGCACTAAAAATGCATAGGTGTGAATCCAGTCTTAGGACCGCTCCTAAAGCGCCTCAAAGATGCTGCTTGCAGGACCTTTTTAGCGTCCTGCCAGTGCACAGCTCTCTGGAGAGACAGGAGAAGCACCTCAGTTGAATACGGACCAACCATCAAACTTAGACATGGATGAAGTAAAATGAAAGAACACAGAAATAAACCAAACAAAAAGAGTGTTACATTTAGGGCAATTCTTTATTGCAACCAGGAAAAACTTACATGGGAATAAAGATTCCATAGGCCATGCCTGCCCCAGACTGATCAGAGATCTCTACAAAAGTATGATGTTATGAATAGTACAGCTTTACAATAGAAAGTTAAGGATGCATGCTGGGACAAACTATTTCAGCATTTATGAACTCTAGATAATGCTGTCCCAGGGGTAAATAATAGGAAAATCCTGATGTTTCTACAAAAAGATTCTAATATTCTTTAAAACCGGCCATGGTTAAGTCATGGTGCACTGTTAAAACAACAAATAAAAGTGAATGAATCAAATCGATTAAAACAGCATCTTGTAGGTGTGTAAACGAGTGAGGAAAAAAAAAAAAAAAAAAAACGCAATACATCTCATCAACCCACTTCAAGCAGAGAATGACTGCACTGCGGGGCCAGTTGCTATTGATCAAAAAGCACAGATGAGAGTTCTAGAACTAATTAAACCGAATTCCGATTAATCTACATAGTAGGTGTCAGATTAAAACACACAATGCTGAGTAAGCAGAGTGCTCTCCAACTATTAAAGCACAACTAAATAACTTGATAGGACTCACGGTTATCAATTTGTTGGTTGGTTGGATAGGAATGAAAATATTTGTAAAGTCAGTTTTCACAAGGAAGCAGAAGCACGGGAAGAAAAAATATTGGACATACTTAAAAGAGAATGCTTAGGGGCAACTCGAGAACACCAGATAGAAATATGCTCGCACAAAAATACAAAATGTCAAGGTGCACAGTATACAATACGCCAGCAAAACACAATGGAACTGACAATACTAAAGAAGTTAAACAGTCTTGCTACTTTTTTTATTATTGTTTTTAGGAGTTTTGGATTTTTTTTTTTTAATAAGTTTTCATTTTATGTGTTGTTTTCATATTTTTTTATCTATTATAGTGACAGAGATGGAACTAGAATTAGCAGCATGAGAAAACAGGCAGGAATCATAGACCTCTGTCCAGAGCTGGTATGGTATGGCCTTTACTACAATGGATATCATTCTGTATGGTTCTTGAACACAATTCCTGTTAAGGAGGTCAGGAAGGCACCACATTGGAAGATGCAACTCCCAGCCTACAGGGGTGTCAGAAGGAATCTTACTCACAGGTGTGAAAAGCTGCAATTACATGACAGACACTGCTTGTAACTGGGGACATGGAGATATGCTGCCCTCCTGCCTAGACAGGCCGCTATTGCATGCAGCAATCTCCATGCTCCCAACCTCCATAGTGGCGTCTTCATTGTACAGCCTCTTGATCCCATCATAGAAATCATCAACTTCCATCTGCTCCACTTTACGCTTGGTGGAAGCCTGCTTGCAGGCAGCTGGGGCTGCTACTCGCTGGTAGAAGAAAGTTGCTCCCTTCATAAGAGCTCCTGGTGTGCTTTTACCCTGTTTGTGGACTGCTGGCCCTGGGACAGGGGAGGGACGGAATTGGTACTCTCCTCTGTTGCAGGTCACCAGCATCTGCTTGAAGGGGCTGTAGACATATACAGCGTTGGGAGGCAAGGAAGCCTGCAGAGGAGAAAGGTGCCGTGCTGCCTCTTCCCGACAGCGAAACAGCTGGGAGCTTTCCATCTGTAAGAGATTAGAGAACTAGTAAAACAAACAGATCCCCAATAGCTGAGGCACCATGGTACAGCAAGAACTAGAGAACTGCAGTGTTGCCATTTAAAGTAAAAAAAATTATAGTTAAATATAGTTTAATTAAACTTGTCACCAACTACACTGAAATAAAGTGATTGTAAACCCATGTTTGTTTAAATGACAAAACATAGTATACTCTGTGAAATGGTTTTGCACAGAGCAGCACTGATCCTTCTCTTAGCTGTGGGCCACCATATGAAGCTGCCTCTTATGGTGGCACACCTGCGGGCTTGATCCCGAGCTGCGCTGCCTGCATCTGTAGACAGACAGACAGACAGACAGACAGACAGACAGACAGACAATGTGGCACGGCCCGGCTCCCTCATCACAGGATTTGATTGACAGCAGCAGGAGCCAATGGCCAATGAGGAGGGAGAGAGTGGAGAGAGCTTCTGCTCTCGGGCACAATGCTAGAACGATAGCCAGCTCAGAGGGGAGTTGCATACAGAAGGTTTTTTACCTTAATGCGTAGAGTGCATCAAGATATAAAAAAAATAAATAAATAGGATTCGTGTACTCGCGTATAATCCCTTTGTCTGAAGTTCATTGACAGACACAGCATCTTCATCTTGACCTTAGGGTTATAGCGCCACCTTCAGGAGAGGACTAGGCAGAACATGTGAAAACAGCAAAACTGCAAAGTACCGCCCGGGGGCAGTCCTACTGGTCATAACCCCTCACACTGCATCCAGCAGCTCAGCTCATCAAAGAGCAGTACAACATACATAGGAGGGGTGGATGCTGTGTCCGTTCAATGAACTTCAGAGAAAAGGATTTTATGGTGAGTACAAAAATCCTATTTTCTCTTTCGTTTACTAACGGAGACAGCGTCTTCATCTTGCCCTTCGGGACATCCCCAAACAGTGCCAAAAAAAGAGGGGTGGGAACAGCAAGAAAATAACTCCACCCATAACAACCAGAACTCCTCAATGGAGAAGTTGCAACCTCAAACAGCCGCCTGCAAAACCTTGCGGCCGAAGCAAGCATCCGAAGATTCGCTAAATTTTACAAGGTTGATGCGAGTGCAAGTGTGAACGGACGACCAGGTCACCACCTTACACACCTGGGAAATGGACCCTTGATGTCGGAAAGCCCAGGAGGCACCAATTGCCCTGGTCGAATGCACAGTGACAGGAAAGGGGGGCGCCCGCACCCTTAAGGCATAAGCCTGAACCACCATCTGTCTGATTCATCGAGAAATGGTGGCTGACGAGACCGCCAAGCCCTTCTTCGGACCAGCTACCGATACAAAAACAGCAAGTCCGACCTCTGAAAAAGGAGCAGTAGTAGACAGATACACCCGCAGAGCCTGAACCACGTCCAAAGGAATGCAAAAGCAACCTCTGTGGGGTGTGACGGCCGAGGACACAAGGATGGAAGCGCAATGTCCTAATTTAGATGAAAGGCCGAAACCACCTTTGGAAGAAACGAAGGTTGTGGGCGCAGCACCACCTTATCCTTGTGGAGGACCAAGTAGGGAGACTTGCATGACATGGCCGCCAACTCAAAAACCCTCCTGCCAGATGTAATAGCCACTAGAAAGTCTACTTTCTGAGAAAGTATCAATAAGGGGATCTCCCTAATGTTTTCAAATGGTGGTTTCTGAAGCACCGAGAGCACCAGATTCAAATCCCACGGAGGCAGCGGTGGTCGTACCGGAGGGGCCACATGACAAACCCCCTGAACAAATGTACTCAATGAGTGAGTCACCAAAGGTCGCTGAAAAACAAAAAAAAAACAAAGCCAAAAGCTGGTATCTGCCCTTTAATGGTGTTTAATGCAAGTTACTGATCGACTCCTTGCTGCAAAAACAGCAGGATCCTGGAAATCGAGCATGTGCAAAATCTCCTCACACATGGAGATGTAGGCCTTCCACGTACGATGATAAAGCTTCAGAGTAGACGACTTCTGTGCCCTCAGCATAGTGGAGATTACCAAATCCGACAGACCTCGGTCCCTTAGCACCTGGCTTTCAACAGCCATGCCGTTAAAGCTAGCGACTGTAAAGCAGGATAAAGTATTGGACCTTGCGACAAAAGGTCCGCTCGCATCGGTAGCCACCAAGGAACATGTATAGATGGTACCCCTGTGCTACTATGAGATATTCGATATAAATGCCAGGTGCTGCAGACACCGTGTGAGTAAACAATTCTCAAAACAAAAATCAGTATAAAAAAAAGGAGCAAAGGAACATCCGCCACCATTCGTACTATGTTGGCGTACCAAGGATGTCGAGGCCAATCTGGGGCAATCAGAATCACCGGAATTCCCTCAGCCTCCACTCTGCGAAGTAGACGAGGTAGAAGTTTGAGTGAGGGGGCATAAATCAGCTGATAATGTCCCCATGGAGGCACCAAAGCACCTGCCGCATCCGTCCAGGGATCTTTTGACCTGGCCACAAAGCTCTCTACCTTTCCGATTGAGTCAAGAAGCCAGGAGATCCACATCTGGAGTTCCTCACCTTAGGCAAAGGAGCCAAAATACATCCGGGTGTAGCTACCATTCCCCTTGGTCCAGCATCTGATGACTTAAGTAGTCCGCTTGCCAGGTTTCTATGCCCAGAATGTACATGGCACACAGAGCTGGCACGCAGCGCTCTGCCCACCGCAGGATGTGAGCGACCTCCGGGGCTGCAGCCTAGGTCCATTTTCCTCCTTGATAGTTGACATATACGCCACCACCGTGGCTTTGTCCGACTGGATCCTGACCGGAAGCCCATGCAGCCTCTGTGACCATGTGGAGAGGCACCACCCGATTGCCGGAAGTTCCAGCACATTGATCGGCAGGCGGGATTCTTCCTGCATCCAGCGACCCTGGGCCGACTGTACGCCCCAAACTCCCCCCCCACCCGGTCATTGTGATCACTATCCAATGAAGAGGAAGGAACAACTTCCTGGACTGAAGGGCCGGAGACCTCAGCCACCAGAGCAGGGAATCCCCGACTAGCTGGCTCACCTGAATTTGAAAATCCAGTGATAACGGAGATTTGTCCCATTTGGACAGGATCTCCTTTTGTAAGACTCGAATGTGGAATTGAGCATACGGTACCGCCTCAAAAGTGGCTACCATGAGACCCAGGACTCGCATTCAAAAACACAGTGACGACCACCTGCAGGACACCAACAACTTCACTGCAGCTTGAAGAGTCTGCAACTTGTCCGAAGGGAGAAAGACTTTCATCTGAGGAGTCCAGAAGCAAGCCCAGGTACTCCATGCGTTGAGTCGGCACCAGCACTGACTTCTGGAGGTTCAGTACCCAACCAAACTCCCATAGAGTTTGCATGGCGAGTTTTCTGCAAACTCCCGAAGGCAATCCCCCACCCAAGAGTCGGGCGGGGGCAAACCTTCATGCGGCAACAGATTTTCTCGCAGGGGCTCGTTTGGCTTGTGAAACCAGGGACGCTCTTGTCCCTCAGCAGGCACCTTGTCAGACTGGGAACACATACCTGCCGACCCGGGTGGACGAATAATCTGCTTCTGATCGGAAAAGGAGGGCCCTTGCCTACGGCGTGGCTCCTTACCTTTCCTGGACTGTGGGAGCAACGTACTCTTGCCCCCCGTAACATTCTTAATAATGTCATCCAGAGAGGCTCCAAACAGCTTCTCTCCCTGGAAGGGCAAATCCGCCAGTGCTTTCTTAGATGCCTGGTCCGCAGACCAGCATTTTAGCCAAATCAGGCGACGTAGCACCAGAGCTGATACTGAGGCTCTAGAGAGCAAGGGCGCCGTATCTAAGGCTGCATCGCAGACATACTTAAGGCCCTGTACCAACTGGTCCGCCAGCTCCACGCAGACTGGAGATGCCTGCTGCTTTCTCCAACTCACGGTGCAACAATTTAGCCCATTCAGTAAGCGTCTGGGACACCAGGGCCGTGGCCAACACTGGCCGCAATGCTGACCCCACCACCGTAAACATGGACCGGGCAACCGCCTCAGCCCTCCTGTCGGAAGGGTCCTTGATAAGTGCTCCTACAAGAGCTTTTTCCTGCGCTGACCCGGACACAGAGTCCTTCTTGCTGTCCTAAACTGTTCTGGTCCTCATCCTGAAATGTCAGAACAGGGGCCGCCTGCCACAGCAGGACACCAGTCTGAATCAGAGCTTTCCCCAGAAGACGGTGGGGGGAGGTGGTGTTTTTTACCCCCCTTGTGCCCGCACGCCGCTTCCACCCTGGCAACACAGGACTCCAGGACCACCGACAGAGCGTCCATAGGCACCACAGGTATAGGGGAACCAGTTGCCATAACCGGGATGTCTGGGGAAGAAGCGCCAGCTTCTGACGCCATACTGATCCACACACGCCTGTTACCACTTAGGGACCCAAGGCAAGTCACACAAAACGTCCACCCTCCTATCTGCCACAGACTGAGGGGCCCCTCGCAGGACTCACCACCCTGACCCAGCCACGAGGTGTTCTGTGTAAAAAGCACGCTGTTCGAGAAAGAAACAGTCACCCAAAGCTAGAGGCAAAACAAGCTTAGGCTACTAGAAAATGGCCGCCTCAGCAAAAAAGGTTTGAGGGCGGCCTCAGGAAAATTGCAGCGGCCTCCCCGCATGGCATACACACCAAAACACCCCACCATGGCCCAAGAAACAGGGAAGAGGGCGAGCACACCCTCATCACCCAGTGCAGCCCCCTGCCAGGACTTGGAGCCCCCCCGGCCAGGTACATGCACCGCACCCCCATATGCCCAGTCACACAGCGGCCCATAGCATGGGGAGGAGGGGTAGGACAGGGAGAGAAGAAAGGGAGCGTGAGAGACCCCCCTAGTTGACCTCCCAGGGAATACCCAGCTGCTCCATCCTGCCGAGACAGATGGAACCATACTTACCCCTCCTGCAGGGACTGCTGGACGCATTCCATGGACAGATCCATCACCCGAGCAGTACGGGGTGGCTGTCGGCCACAGCACACTGTGACATGGACAGCAGTAGCCTGGTCATATGTATTCCCGGAGCATATAGCTCACCGGCCACCCCTGGATCAGATGGGGAGACTCTACCTCATGCTCACGCTCGATGGACAGGCTGGGGAGACTAACAGGATCTATATTATTCAGCCTGGCACCCAGCCCGGCTGTTGATTGTATATCACAGGTTTTAAAAATGCAGTAAAAATTAAAAAATTCCCAGGACCAATGGTCCCCACCGGGAGCCAGGTCCTTCTACACTAGGCAGGAAAAAACGGAGCTGCTTTATGCAGTGTGAGGGTTTATAGCCGGTAGTACCGCCCCCTGGGTGGTACTGTGCAGTTTTGCCGTTTTTACATGCTCTGCCTAGTCCTCTACTGAAGGGGGCGATATAAGACTAAGGTCAAGATGAAGATGCTGTGTCCGTCAATGAACGAAAGAGAAAAAACCTTCTACCTTTGCTTTTAAGCTATGTTTAATTAAACGTGGCTGTAGACACCAAAAGGGGATTGGAATGTCCCTAAACATTGCACAAGGCAATGGGCTATTGGATGTAGTAATCCAATCAAGAGCTACAGGGAAAATCTACATGCACATGCCCAGGAGCTTTACAGGAAGGTATTTAAAAGGGACCTTGTGGTATTTGCTATTAGACAAGATTTTAAAAGGCGGTCAAACACTGCCCAAATTTAGCACTACCCTGCTATGAGCCATTACAAAAAACATGCAATAATTGCATTGGCGGATGCCCCCTTGGACTTTATCTATGGCAGAATAAAGGATGTACAGTATATAGGTCAAAATAATTAATTAAAAAAGCATAATAATATCAACTTTATTAATATACAAAAACTAGAAACAGTGCATATAGCATACAAATATATTCAACAATCATAAATTGTAACGATGCATCAAATGAATGAACATATATAAGGTATCATGAATTAACCCAAGCTTGCAATTCCAAAGTGCCGTCCAAAACAATAAGATCAGCAGATTGGATATTTAACCATAAACCCAACATGTTTCGGAAATTATTGCATTGTTGTGAATTTTCCTTCTTCAGGGGTGGTTTATTATGGACCAATGTTGGGATATTATTTTCTTATCTGTAATGCAAAAAAAAAAAAAATGCAATCTGTTGTAAAGGAGTTACAAACCCGAAAAATACGCACATATCAGACTCATTGAAAACGGTAAAAGCAGCAATACAGAAAAACCGTACACGCTGGTCGCACGACTCCTCACATTCATACAGTGTAGATGGTAACACATGCATCCATAGCTGGGGTGTCAGATCGCATCCACAAAAGACACCTGATAAATGCCGCAAAAGGAGTTTGTGTTGTAAAAATAATCGTACATGAAAAATAAAAACAAAGAAAAAATAATAAGAAAGACTCCCTATTGTAACAAGTGCACATTTATGTGGGCATATAGTAAATAGTATTCCAAAATTAAATGGGGATCTGCCACATAGTTAGACATTACACAGGGAAAAGAAATGCATTAAAAACACAAATACAGTATTATATACAGTAATTTTTTTATATTACTGTATTTATGTAGGTTTTTAATTCATTTATTTTCCCTGTGTAAACACGCTGCTCGCTACTTCTTCCTTTGTCCATTAGGTGGCTCTATATCATGTGTTCTCCTTGCTGATACCCGGCGGGTAAGCTCCCCTAGTGCAGGCTGAACAAATGACGGAGTATCTCCATCTATGTTCTAGCCTATTTGCATTGGGAGGAGCTTGTCGATGTGTCTCTGCCATGCCTTGAGCCTCCCCGCGTCACCGGAGGGAGGCGCGGCCCTCGGGGCGTGGCTGCAACCCCCGCCTCAGAAAAAAAAAGACGCCCTGCACTCTACGATCAGTTATCTCTGTATTGCTGACGTTGCCACACCCCCGAGGTGTGGCCTTGCCGCAGACTTCTGTTTAGAAAATATGCCCTGCCTCTCACGATCAGCGGTCTGTATACAGCTGATCGGTAACTGCGTACTTCTGTTTAAAAAAGATGCTCTGTCCCTCACAATCAGCTGTGTACAGCTGATTAGTAATTACTGCAATCAGCTGTTCCTTCTCCCCACAGCTGATCGGCCGTATTAGTAGGATTACTCCTTCCCACTTGCCCTCAGGTGATTGGCTGATGCCGGGACACAGCCTGTATATATTTACTGACTCGATTCATTTTGGAATACTATTTACTATATACCCACATAAAAAATGTTTGCGGCATTTATCAGGCGTCTTTTGTGGATGCGATCTGACACCCCAGCTATGGATGCATGTGTTACCATCTACACTGTATGGATATGAGGAGTCATGCAACCAGCGTGTACTGTTTTTCTGTATTGCCGGTTTTACCGTTTTGTCAGAAACCATGAACCAGACCAAGACAGAAGTACAATGAAATCACACTTGTTTATTAATAAAAATAAAAAGGTAAATAAATAGAGTAAGCGTAGTCAAAGCATAGCCAGAGTCCAGTAACCGGATCGAGCAGTCAGCCAGTCTAGAGTTCAATAACCAGATCGGGTAATCAGCCAGGCCAGAA
Organism: Lithobates pipiens; assembly: GCF_037356315.1. Lineage (NCBI taxonomy): Eukaryota > Metazoa > Chordata > Amphibia > Anura > Ranidae > Lithobates > Lithobates pipiens. Next base: position 194,271,483 of record NW_027507718.1, read on the forward strand.
GTCAGGGATCCAAGTGGAGCAACAGCAAGCAGGATAAGAAGCCAGAAGGGATGTCAGCAAACCAATCTTTAAACAGAACCGCAGGAGATGGTTTCATGTGATGTGACCAAGGCGAAGGCAGAGATGAAGTGAGCTGGACAGCTTTAAGTAGGCAGGTCAGACGAACAGGATCAGGGACAGCTGGGTAATTGTGGAGAGAGATGAGAGCTGGCAATTAGCCGACAGCTGAGCAGCCAGCCTAGAGAAGGAAGGGCTAAGCCAGCACTGACACGTTTTCAATGAGTCTGATATGCGAGTACTTTTTGGGTTTGAAGCTCCTTTACAACAGATTGTGCCTTTTTTGAGGTTATTCTATATATCAAAATGCCTCTACCATTATATATTTTTTCATATTCACATTACAGATAAGAAAATAATATCCCAATATTGGTCCATAATAAACCACCCCTGAAGAAGGAAAATGCACAACAATTCAATCATTTCCGAAACATGTTGGGTTTATAATGGTTGAATATCCAATCTGCTGATCCTATTGTTTTGGACGGCACTTTGGAATTGCAAGCTTGGGTTAATTCATACCACCTTATATATGTTCATTCATTGATTTATCGTTACAATTTACGATTGTTGAATATATTTGTATGCTATATGCACTGTTTCTAGTTTTTGTATATTAATAAAGTTGGCATTATTATGCCTTTTAATTAATTATTTTGACCTATATACATCCTTTATTGTGCCATAGATAAAATCCAAGGGGGCATCCCCCAATGCAATTGTTGCATGTTTTTTTTAATGCTATTTAGGATGATGGCAGTTTAATCCACACAAATTCAATTCTCAATCATTTTTTTTTCTCTGCTATGAGCCAACAAGAAGTACATACTTCTAAATACTATACTGTAATGAAATATTAAAAAAGCTTTCAGTTACCAGTAAATAAAAATGGTTCCAAGTGTCCTGTCAACCAGCTTATGCCATTTTTTCTAGTACAGGCTCCCTGAAGTATTAGGCCTCATGTATACAAGGCTTTAAAAAAACATTGCTTTTTATAGGTGTTTGACATTTTTTTTCAGCCTGTAAAAGCACCTCTATGTTATCTCATGTGTCCATGCACACATAGGCATTCAAAGGTGTATTAGAAGAGGAGCATTTACAGGTTGAAAAAATACCCATCACTGGCACGTTCTAAGAGGGGAGCTAAAGAGCAGGAAAAATGCTTGTGGTGCCTAAACAAGCGATAACGCGTCTAAACTCGAAGATGCATTTTGGGCGTGTGTAAACGTTAATGCATTCCAATGGCAAGACTAAAATGAATATTCTAGCCAATAGAATATATGAACGCTCAATGCTAGACACACCTGAAGGCGTGTGCAATATGCGACTTTGGGCGTGTTTTTCAAGCTGAGTAAAAAGGTATTGAGAGGAGAAACTAAATACCCTGTGTGCAAAAGGCCCTAAGTCAGGGGTCTCAAACTGGTGGCCCTCCAGCTGTTACAAAACTACAAGTCCCAAAGCATTGCAAGGTTGACAGTTACAAGCATGACTCCTACAGGCAGAGGCATGATGGGACTTGTAGTTTCGCAACAGCTGGAGGGCCACCAGTTTGAGATCCCTGCCCCAAGTGGTAGACCTGGGAAGAATAAAAGAAAACAAAGAAAATACATTTTCGATCAATTTGACCTCTCAACTCGATTCAAGATTTAAATCGTTTTTTTTCCCCAGCCCTACTAAGTGGCAATTTTCAAGTTTGATTACAAAGCAAGCTAGCAGTTTTTCTAACAGTGTGTCAGATTGTTGGAGGCAGGTTTTAATAACATACTGCAAGTGGCTAGGGAAATTTTTTTTAAATCCACATGAGATGGGAGCGTTTGCATTTTTGAATAAGTGGAAATTCCCTTCAAACTTTAGAATGTGTAACATACCTGTGCAGTCTGAAGCAGTTTGATGGTAAGCCCCAGCCAATCAGGAAGTAGTTTTTCCAGATCTAAGCTGAGGACAGCCAATGCCAACATGGAGCCCTTGAATTGCAGGAGCTGGTGAGAAGCAACACACTGAAGAAGCTGCCGAGTGAGCAGAGCCAAGTGCTGCGATGGATTCATCTCTGGCATCCTGTCTAACATCTGAGGGCTGCTGGTCAGTGCCATGGCATGGAACTGCATACAAAGAGAAAAACTTGAGGCCTAGATTGGTGTACACTTGCACTAGAGCCATTATGATACTTGGATGCTCTATTGCAGACATATATCATTTAAAGTGTTACTAAACACACAACAGTAAAATCAGTCGGTATATGCAGTAAAGCATGCTTGATAAACTCACAGTGGAACCTAAGGGAGTAATCATTTGCATTGTGTAAAAAAGATGTTTGATCCTGTCTCCTCGGATCCTCTCCTCCTTCCACTGTACCCAATATAATTCCTGATAATAAAGAGCCAGGGGACAGGCTGCACATGCTTAGTTTGGTGTGCATTGCTAGAGTTTTTTTTTTTCTTGGGAGGGTGCATGTGATCAGCACAGGGGCAATCAGTACTGTCCAGATACAGATCAAGGGTGCTGCATCCTGATAGGATAATCATGCGAGAATGAAAACTCCTCCTACAAGTTTAACCAGACACTGATAGAAGTAACAAGACTGCTGTAACTGCTGATGAAAAAAGTTATTTAGCAGTATATAATTACTAAAATAGTTGCATTTCAGTGTTCTGTGTACTGTGGGAGACCAGATATAGTGAATGTAAGGTCCTGGGTGAAGTAATACCTTAACTGGTTAACGACGAGATCACACAGATATATTGCAGCAGAATGTCTCTCCTGAGCGAAATCCTGTATGGGTATGTCCTACACTTATTTTTTTGGGCACCAGAGGGTGTGCGCCCGTTGCACGGTGGGGGATCCGATGCATGTGGCCAGCGGGCACAATTGCCACCGGTTATGTGCAATCGTGTGCACATGTGCCAGCATGTAAACACACAAATCCCTGCGCTGTCAGAGAAGAGGAGCCAAGTAGGAAAAATGATATGACTCCTCTCCTAGTCAATCCTATCTCCATACAGTTAGAAGACACAATTAACCCCTTGATCGCCCACTAGTGTTAACCCCTTCCCTGCCAGTGACATTTACACAGTAATCAGTGAATTTTTATAGCACTGATCGCTGTATAAATGCCAATGGTCCCAAAAAAAGTGTCAAAAGTCTCTGATCAGTCTGTCGCAATAACGCTAAAAATCATAGATCACTGCCATTACTAGTAAAAAAAACAAAAAAAATTACATAAATATTTACCTTGCTATAACTTTTGCGCAAACCAATCAATATACGCTTATTGATATTTTTCTTTTTTACCAAAAATATGTAGAAGAATATATATTGGCCTAAACTGATGAAGAAATTTGTATTTATTTTTTTAATTTGGGGGATATTTATTATAGCAATAAGTAAAAATATATAGATTTTTTTTTAAAATTGGCATTTTTTTTTCTATAGTGCAAAAACTAAAAACCGCAGAGGTGATCAAATACCACCAAAAGAAATCTCTATCTGAAAAAAAAAAAAAAAAGGATGCAAAATTTCATTTGGGTTCAGCGTAGAAAGACCGTGCAATTGTCAGTTGAAGCGTCGTGGTGACAAATTGTAAAAAGTGCTCTGGTCAGGAAGAGGGTAAAATCTTCCGGGGCTGAAGTGGTTAAGTATACTGTATTATACAACAAATTCAGTGGAAGACGTTCTATGGTTAGAAAGGATACAAATTGCACCTGAAATCGCACAAACCCCCTGCTAAGTCAGCAAAGCTCTCACTCTCCACTGTTTGAAAAACTCTGGCTCTGAGACCCCTTTCACACTGGGGCGTTTTTTCAGGCGCTTTAGCATTAAAAAAAAAAAAAAAGCGCCTGTAAAGCGCTTGAAAGAAGCTGCAACTGCAATCCCAATGTAAAAGCCCAAGTGCTTTCACACTGAGATCCCTTTCACACCGGGGCGTTTTTCAGGTGCTTTAGCTTTAAAAAAAAAAAAAAGCGCCTGTAAAGCTCCTGAAAGAAGCCGCAACTGCAATCCCAATGTAAAAGCCTGAGTGCTTTCACACAGAGGTGCTGCGCTGGCAGGGCGTCAAAAAAAAGTCCTGCAAGTAGCCTTTTTGCAGCGGTGAATACAATGCTCCTAAAGCGCCCCTTGCCATTGAAATCAATGGGAAGCACCTGTAAAACACCTGAAAAGCGCTATTGGCAGCAGCATTTTGTGGGCACTTTTAACCCTTTATTTGGCCACTAGCAGGGGTTAAAAGCGCCCCAATAATGCTCGAAAAACGCTGGTAAAGCGCTGCTAGTTTAAGCGGCGCTTTACGAGCGTTTTTCGGGTGCTGACATTGTGAAAGACCAAGTTAGACTTACCGGTAACTTGTTTTCCAGAAGTCTTTCAGGACAGCACCTGAGAGATAGCGACTCCTCCCTCCTCGTTAGGAAACACCTTCTTCCTCCAGACTTTAAAGGGAGGCGCCTCCCTACCACACCTCAGTTGTAGAAGAGAACCTCCGGCCCCGGCTGGAACACATAAACACATACGTTAGTCACAGCGTAGCATAATACAATACCATAGGGCGGGATGTTTGCTGTCCTGAAAGACTTCTGGAAAATAAGTTACCGGTAAGTCTAACTTGGTCTTTCCCAAGGCGTCTTTCAGGACAGCACCTGAGAGGATAACAGAGATTTACCCCTTAGGGCGGGACAACAGCTTGCAGGACCTTTCTGCCAAATGCCTGATCGCTGGCCGAAGTGAGGTCCAGTCTATAATGTTTCACAAATGTGTGAAAACTCGACCATGTCGCCGCCTTGCAGATCTGCTCAGGGGTGGCACCAGCTCTCTCTGCCCACGTAGACGCCAGAGCCCTGGTTGGGTGTGCACAAATTCCTGCTGGAGGATATAATCCTGCCTGGGAATATGCCTCAGAGATAGCCAATTTCAGCCATCTAGCTAAAGTAACTTTAGAAGCTTGAAAACCCTTTTTTCTTCCTGAGAAAAGTACAAACAGTGAATCTGAACGCCTGAAGGACTCCGTCCTTTCTAGATAACTCAGCAGAGTCCTCCTGACGTCCAAAGTATGGAAAAGAGTCTCCTTATTTCCTTTGGGGTTAACACAAAAGGTTGGCAGTACTATGTCCTGTATACGGTTCTGAACTGAAGCTACCTTCGGTAAGAATTTTGCATCTGTTCTAAGAATAACTCTGTCAGGAAAAATGGAAAGCTATGGTTCTTTAACTGACAGAGCATTTAGCTCACTGATCCTGCGTGCAGAGACAATGGCAATCAGAAAAACGGTTTTTAATGTGAGAAACCTAAGGGAAGCCTCCACAAGAGGCTCAAAAGGCCCCTTTGTTAGAGACTGTAGGACTAACGACAAATCCCATCTAGGAAAAACCTTAATCGGAACTGGCCTAGATCTTTTAAGGGCTCTAAAGAATCTGATCACCAGCGGACCTGAGGTCACAGATTTCTCTAAGAACACTGTCAGAGCTGCTACCTGCACCCTCAGGGTACTAACTGCCAGACCCTTGTCTGCTCCATCTTGTAAAAAAAAAACTCCAAGATGGAGACAAGGCTCCCTGGCACCTGGGCGGCTGAAAAACACCAAGTTTTATAACGCTTCCAAACCTTAGAATAGATGGCCCCCGTAACCCTTTTCCTACTTGCCAAAAGGGTAGAGATCAAACAGTTGGAAAACCCCTTGCTCCTAAGGAGCTGCCTTTCAGAAACCAGGCCGTGAGGGCCAGGCTGGCCACTCCTGGATGGTTTACTGGGCCCTGCAACAACAGATCGTGCCTGAGGGGCAGATGCCAACAAGGCTTGATTGCCAGACCTAGAACTGTTGAAAACCAGGCCCTTTTTGGCCAAAAGGGCGTGATTAGAATAACTGGCACCTTCTCCCTCTGAATTTTCCTTAAAATTAACGGGATTAACTGAAATGGGGGGAAGGCGTAGCAAAGACGAAATTCCCATGGATAAGCTAGCGCATCTGTGCCCAGCGAGCCATCGCGACTGTCCAGGGAAAAGAACTGGGGAACCTGGGCGTTCACCCTTGAGGTGAACAGGTCCACCTCTGGTAAACCCCATTTTCCGGCAATCATTGCGAATACCTCCGGGTTTAGAGACCATTCCGCTTCCTGAATAGCGTTTCTGCTTAGGAAGTCCGCTAACCTGTTTAGATCCCCTTTTAGGTGGACTGCTGATAGGGATAACAAACGTCTTTCCGCCCACCGAAGAATCTCCATGGCCAGTACCTGAAGCGACCTGCTTCTTGTACCCCCCTGTCTGTTTAAATAAGCCACCGCCGTGGCATTGTCTGTTAGGACCTGGACGTGATGGGACTGGAGTTCCTGAACAAACAACTCCAGAGCCAAGGCAATCGCCTTGAGCTCCCTCCAGTTTGAGGACCTTATTGCCTCCTCTTTGGCCCAGGACCCCTGAGTGAAACGTGTTCCTAGATGGGCTCCCCACCCCCAGGAACTGGCGTCGGTTGTTAGTCTTTTCTCGACTGGAAAAGCCCAGACTAACCCCTCCGATAAGACATCCTGTCTTTTCCACCACCATAGGGACCTTTTTACCTGGGTTGACACTCTTACCTCTGCCTCTAGGGATGCCACTGTGTGATCCCAAGATTTGAGAAGGAAAGCCTGCAGACACCTGAAATGCATTCTTGCCCACTGGACTGCTGGCATTGTTGAAGTTAGAACCCCCAAAGCTGACATAACCTGTCTTACTGTCAGATTTTGGCTGGTCTGTAATAAAGACACTGCACCACCATGATCTCTTGAGCAAAAGATCCATGCGTTTGTCCATCGGATCTTTCAAAACTCCCATGTCCTCAAAGGACAGATCCGTGGACCTTGAAACCTGGGAAAAGGCGGCATCCAGTCTGGGCACCTTGTTCCACACTGCTGCAGGGTCCACCTCAAAAGGAAAACGCCTTTTGTGGGCTTTGGAGAAAAAGGGCTTTTTCTCTGGATCCTGCCATTCTTTCCTAATGGCCTCAGAGATGACCGGATGAACTGGGAACGTTCGGCCCTTAGGCACACCCAACCCAGCATAAATGCGGTCATGGAGTGATAATTCCTTTTTCTCCTCACTTAAACCAAGCGTAGCATGAATGGCTTTAAGGAGCCCATCGACCTCTTCAAGGGACAGTTTGAATTTAGAGGGGGCTACCTCAGAATCCTCCAACTCCTCTTCCGAATCTTTAACGGAAAGAGCAGTGGACTGCTTTTCCCTATCTGAAGGGTCTTCAGGCAGAGATTCCAACACCGGGATTGAGAGAGACCCCTGGGAAGACTCTGAAGTGGAAGGCTGACTAGCAGCCGGGTTTGCTAGTGAGTCACGAAAATTCTGAATCGTGGCGTATAGCTCCTTCTTTACAGAGGCCACCAGATCCTCACAGGCAGATTCCTCCTTAACTAAAGAAGTAATGCAGGGACTGCATAGGGTTTTCTTCCAATTTTCTCCCAGCTTGGCCCTGCAAGAAGGACATCTTTTCTTTGGGTCAGAGCTCTTAGCCTATGAAGAAAAAGACAAAAAAGGGAAAAAACCAGGGAACCCTTAGTGAGACCCAGTCTCAGCCTTGATAGGGATCACCACACAGGTGCACTGAGAAGAAACCAGTCAGCTTCTAGTGCCCAGACAGGCCCCTTGCCACTAGGGGGGAAAGAAAAAAAGAGAGCGAGACCAAACGCCAGGAAATAAAAGAAGGCAGACTTTAACCGCTGCCTCTTACCTGGGCTTTGCTGGTGCCTGTCCCCACCGCTGCAGACGCTGAATCTTCCATTACAGGTGTGCAGAAATCCACTTGTGGCTACACGCCGCCTCCGGACTCCAATAATGCAGCTGCACCGGACCAGAAGTGGAAAAAAGGCACCAGCACCTGTCCTCCCTCCTCCCCCCTGCGTCCACGCCGGAAACGACGTTTCAGCCGACCCGATGACCCGCTCTGTCACTTCCGGCGCGACCGCCGGAAAAAATATGGCGGCGGCACACGCGCGCCGCCGCGCCTACGAACGTGCGGGCCACCGAGTCTTCGGCTCTCTCCGAGCACAAGAGGGGAAGAGGAGCCCGCTTGCTACCGCTGCCGAGGCCTGGGTAGGTCGGGAGGACAGCGGGTCTCTAAAGGAGGAAAAAAAGGGAAAGAAGCCTAGTCCCTCAGGAACACCTGAGAGAAACTGACTCCCTCCCAGAAGATGTTCCCTCCGGGCCGGAGGAAACACAATAACTGAGGTGTGGTAGGGAGGCGCCTCCCTTTAAAGTCTGGAGGAAGAAGGTGTTTCCTAACGAGGAGGGAGGAGTCGCTATCTCTCAGGTGCTGTCCTGAAAGACGCCTTGGGAAAGGGCTCTTAAAGCACTTGGGCTTTCACATTGGGACTGCAGATGAGGCTTCTTTCAAGCGCTTTACAGGTGTTTTTTTTAACGCTAAAGCGCCTGAAAAACTTCCCAGTGTGAAAGGGGTAAACAGGTAGTACACTGGAATTCAGCAAAGTAAGCATTGCTTGCACACAGAAACCAAGGGTCCTTCATTCAACAGAATGCTGGCAGAGGACACGCATGTGGCTGCTCTATAAAGAAGATTAACTGCAAGACTGCGTACCTTTCATTTTGCTGCCTCTGGAATGTAATTACTAGTAATTGATTTAAACTGAAAGCTCAGTTTGTCTTCATTGTTGGGTTTTACAGTTTACCTGGATGCTTTCGTATCATTTGTATAGAAGCATTATATTGAGTACCAATAATGAACTGTTTTATATATCATTGCTGTATGCCAGCTGCTTCCGTTAAACTGACTGCTTGAAGACTTCAATGCACAAAAAGTAAATGTAAATGCACCCCTGTGGTTAGAACAACGACAAACAACCACAATCATGTTTCCATACCAGGTAACATAGGTGTGAGTGCATTCTGTATGATGTTTTACAGCATGATAGAGTATAGAGAAAAAAAAAAAAAAAAAGTATATATTTAGTGTGCAGTATTTTATAGCTGAATGACGGGTCAGTGCCAGAATTAGGAGGGGTGTAATCAAGTCAAAGCCCTGTGTACAGCCTGGGCTAAGAATCCGAGGTGCTTCAGAGGTATCAATCTGAAGAACAAACAGTTAATATGAGAAACAATCACCTACAGGCCAGTTATGTGCATCAAATAACATTTTAGATTGTTAGCCATTTCTACTCTGATAATGAAACATGTCTCAAACAGACTGCAAAGTAGGGGGTGGCTCAACCAGTCTCGGTGTTATGAAAATGGAAAACCAGCATACCGACATCCCGTCAGACATGCAGGTATCTTGTACAAATATTAATCTCACCAAAGCAATAGTCTAAAGAATGCCTGCAGTTTCCGTGGCTTCAAAAAAAAAAGTTCGATTTTTTTTTTTTTTTTGCCAGTTTTAGAAAATAGGAGCTGGCTGCATATGAATGGAAAGGTCATTTTTTCTCAATTTTTTTTTCTTTTTAACAAAGCACAAACTGGCCCATGTAACAAATCTATATGTTAAAAATACTTCGGCAAATGTTCAGGAAAATGGCTATAAACTTTGTACTGGTATAGGACTCTGGCTTCACTGCATAGGTTCAACCCTTCTAGATCAAACCAATGCTAGCACTAATTACTTGAAAAAGGTACCCCGCTTCATATCTGGTGGACTGCCCTAGACTACAATCCTACTGGGAACAGGTTCACCAGATTGTTAAGATGTAACCATTTCCAGTATGTGCTTGACTTCTTCCCAGCCCAATATTTGCTGCACTACCTCTCCCGTCCAGGCGGGCAATATCAGAAGTCTCTTGGAACTCATGTGGTCAATGTGGCCAGAATGTGCATACCACACACTGGCATCAACCCTCGGTTCCATCTTTAAAAAGAATGGTTTGCAAGACTGAACAGAGTCTTGGAAATGGAGGAACTGATTTACACTTCACAAGATAGACTCTCAAATTTTCTTACAACTTGGGCTTGCTGGATTCATTTCAAGTCTACCTAGACTTACATCACTATAATGTCCAGTTGAACGTGGTTTTAATTGCAACCTTTGGCCTCCGTTCCATAACATATCTTGGACAACTGCTATATCAGTTTGGGGGGACACTCTACCGGGCAGGCTACCCTTTTCTCTCCTCCAAGACTCACCTATCCTTACCCCATAAATTCCCCCCATTTTTCATATTTTTTCTGGACTCTTATTTGCCTCTTTCAACTCGCGTTACTCTCCTTTTTTTCTTTTTTTTTGTTGTGGAAGGAAAAATACTTTGGCAATCATGTGCTTTGCTAAATATAAAAGGAGAATACCACTTATGAGAAAGGTATTTACAATTTGAAGGAAATCCAAAGGTGTTGCCGTGTGAAGGTCCCAGTTCAGTTTGTCCAGAATAATCCTCTCCATCCGGAGGACTTCAGCTGGAGAGCAGCCGCAGTCACTTTCCTGTGTCAAAACCTTTAGGACAGGAATCTGCTGCAAGAGAAACACATTGGGACTGATTTACTAAAGGCTTTAGGAATGCTCACACAAGAAGAAAATTCAATTATCCAACCATGTGAAAAGAAAATCACTGTTTATTTTTATCTGCACATGAAGTGAATATTCATACAAAAATGACCATAGAAGGCTGTAATGTAAACCAACTAAAAACATCATTTGGGTAGATGTTAAAGCAGATTGAACTATAAAATGTATATCTCTGTACATCCATTCATTTTAATAGGCTTTAAAACCACCACAAAGGGCACTATTTTTAGCAACACTGCACCCAAAGGCCCCATTCACACCTCAGCGTTTTGAAAATTGAAGCTCCAAAACGCTTGACGAGAAAAAAATTATTATCACATCTCCACTCCAAGTCGCCTGAGGCATTTTTTGTAGCTCGAATGAGGCCGATTTGAGCATTTTTGGGCGCATTTTTATTCCAATAAAAATGAATAGAAACTAGTCAGTCATTCACGAGTTTTTGTGCACATTCACGCATTTTGTCTCGTGTTTTCAAATTAAAAATTGGAAAATATAAAATAGCAATTATATATGAATAAATAAATGTAAACGAAATTCATAAATTTTAATTCCTCATAAACAGATAAAATAAAATAAATGAATACATGAATAAATGATAATTAACCCCTAACCTAAAAAAATATTAAATTATATATATATATATATATATATATATATATATATATATATATATATATATATATATATATATATATATACATATATACTATAAACAGCCAAATAATAATAATAATAATAATAATAATAATAATAGTAGTAGTATTCTAACAAAAAGAAAAATAACCCTATGTCAGGAAGCTAGTTCAGCTAATACCAATTCTTCTGTAGCTACTGCTCATTCCCATACAGCTAATGCTCATGCACGTGTACCAGCACACAGACAAGCTCAGGCTAATATCCAGTGTGCACTGACACATAGGTGCCTCCTGACCACCCTGCTGTCTTACCGTGTATGAACCCTGCTCACCTTGACTACATCCATGACTATGGCAGTCACCCGCTATCAAGCTACTGGCACCTGTGCTTCTTTGAGCCTTGTACCTCTGTCCCCACATTCAGGGATGCTCAGACCAGAGCCGCAAGGAAAACATTTTTGTCAACTTGGCCGCCAACCAGGCATATGATATGCTAACCCCTAAACCTAACCCCAACTCCTAAGCTTAACTTTAACCCCTTACCTGAGCGGGGAAAAAAATTATATATGAATAAAAAGCTGTAATACCTAGCAACAAATGCTGCAACAGATGATAATTTTCTCTATTTAACATCAAAAGCTGAAAAAAGCACGCAAGTCGCACATAAAAACTCGCAAAAAAATGCCAGAAAAAACACTACACTCAGGTGTGAACGCAGCCAAATATACAGTAATGTAATTATTATGTGTTGTAATGCACTGCAACTCGGGTGTGTTGAGAAATGTTTGTCGAGAAGCTATTCAGAATGAATGACACTGCTGCACACCAACGCATGTCACTGCAATCTAACTATAAATCAAACCTAAGCTAACCTCCATTTGGGGCATTTTTTTTCTGATTGCACTGTAATACCTTGAAAACAATTCCACTTCTGACATTTCTCTGTTCACCTTGTGGGAAGCCCACAAACCAGTTCTCCGTGGTATGTGTTTGAGATAAGCTGCTCCATTTAATCGAGAACGTAGAGCTTTATAAAATTTAGAAACTCATTTTAACACTTGCTATATGGCATTCCAATCCTTCCCCTTCATTAAAATTAAACGTTGATGAAGCCAAACTTGAATTTGATTGGTTTCTCAGAGTCAGCAGATAAAACTATTAAACAATCACGCCACAAATTTTACATGAAAGCAAATAAACCAGAAACTATTAGCTCACCCGCTTTAGTCTTCCAACATTCCCTCTAACCCTATACGCCTTAAAATAGCCAAGGATATACCGCATTTATCGGTGTATAACACGCACATTCATTTTAAGAGGGTAGTTTCAGGGAAAAAAAAAAAAAAAAAACTTACATTTTAAATAAGGAACTTTGAAGCAAAATAAGGCTCAGTGCCCATCTGCAGCCTCACCATTGCCAGCAATGCAGCCTGATCAATGCCCATCTGCAACCTCATAAGTGCCATCAATGCAGCAGCCTCGCCATTGCCATTAAATCCAGTGAGAATCTCCCGATAGACAGAACAGTGGTCCAATGACAGCCCAGGAGATGGGACTTCCTATTACAGAGGCCGCCAAGTAAACAGGAAATTCTCAATGTATGTAATCTGACGGCACAATTTTTCAACCTGTATTTTTATTTCACATATAAATTGCTAAAGGACTCTTAAAGGACGTAAACCTAGATGGGTTTTACTTCCTCTTTATTTACCTGTAAAAGGTAAAGCATAATGGGCTACTATGCAACGCATAGTAGCCCATTACGTGTCACTTAACTTGCCACCGCTGTCCCCACTAGCAGCGAGCGTCCATCTTCACCCCTTTTCCTTCCAGGGCTGCAAACTCCAGCTCTGACTGGCCAGAGTCGCGTGACTTCCTGATCTGCACTTTCTAATGTTTGCATGCACCGTAGACATTGTTGCATGGCTTTATTGAAAATATCTCCAAAACCGTGGAGATTCAGGAGATATTTCCAGCACCTACAGGTAAGCCTTAATATAGGCTTACCTGTAGGTAAAAGTGGTTGTACAGGGTGCACAACCACTTTAATTGATATATTATAATTGTTATTTTCCGTTGATCATTCAAAAAAAAAATCTTTGAACAAAATAAAAGGTTGTCAGATTGCTGTTGGCAGAACACATTATGCATTTCTCAACCTAGGGTAGCTGCGATCCACACACTAGCCTCTACTGCTGCAAAGCAATTGGGGTGAATAAAACCAGTGATCAGATTTTGAGCCTAGTAACAAAAAGAGTATATTTATTTATTACAGGTATTTATATAGCGCAGACTATCGACGAAACCCTTTTCCTTATATACTGCAAATAAAACCGTCCCTGCCCTCAAGGAACGTACAATCCAAGGTCCCTAACCGACATTCATACGCACACATAATACACACATTTAGACAGTAGCCTATTAACCTACCACCATGTCTTTTGAGTGAGGGAGGAAACTCACGCAGGCACAGGAAGAACATATATCCATCATCCTGGCAGGTAGTACCATGGTTGGGATTTGAACAGAGGACCCTAGTGCTGCCAGGCAAAACTGCTATCCACTTAGCCACTGTATATGTGCAGAGGAATGTCATAACTTTGGCCTTGATACATGTCCAAGTTGGTGTTTTTTTGTATATAGTGCAAGGGAGTACCTGTATGCCAATCATATGTCCACAATCTAGTTCTAAGTCACCATTACATCAGTGTAATTAGGACTCACCTCATCCTCTTCAATGGTTTTAGCAGCAAGAAAGAAGCAGCTGATTGCAATGCACCTCAAGTATTTTGGATGAGCCTGTAAAGTTAAAATTCAAACTGAATTTGGATATTCAAAGACATTCCCATTATTATATTTCCAAACCATTAACATGCAGTCTCCCCTCGAATTTATCCCAAAGGCGTTCACCCGGTTCAGGACTCTGTGCAGAGCAGTCAAGTTTCCATGTCTTCATGGACGTTGCTTTGTGCACTGGTCCAAATCATTTGGTGGAGGGGGGATTATGGTGTGGGGGTGTTTTTTAGGGGTTGGGCTTGGTCCCTTTGTTCCAGTGAAGGGAACTCTTATGCCCCGTACACACGAGAGGGATTAAGTCTGACAGACCTCCAAAGGAGTTCCGCCGGAGTTCCGACGGAGTTCTGGCGGACTTTTCGACCGAACGGACTTGACCACACACCATCACACCAAACTCCGACGGAGTCGAACGTGATGACGTACGACTGGATTCGACGTAGGAAGTTCCTAGACAGTAGCCAATAGCTGCCCTAGCGTCGGTTTTAGTCCGTCGGAGTAGCACACACACGAGCGGATTTTTCAAAGGGGACCGGGTCCGGCGGAGTTCCGTCGGGAAAATTTAAAGCATGCTTCATTTCTAAAGTCCGTCAGACTTTAGCTTCGCTAAAGTCCGTTGCAGCCCACACACGATCGGATAGTCCGCCGGACTCAGTCCGTCGGAGTTTGGATGTCGAAAAGTCCGCTCGTGTGTACGGGGCATTAAAGTGTCAGCATACCACCATACCAAGACATTTTGGACAATTTCATGCTCCCTGTTCCTACATGACTACATGAAAGCAAGATCCATAAAAGATATGGATGGGCGAGTTTGGGGTAGAGAAACTTGACTGGCCTGCACAGAGTCCTAACCTCAACCCGACAGAACACCTTTGGGAAGAATAAGAGCTAAGCCTTCTCGTGCAACATCAGTACCTGACCTCACAAAATGTGCTTCTGGAAGAATGGTCAAACATTCCCATAAACACACTTCTAAACCTTATGGACAGCCTTCTCAAATGAGTTGAAAGCTGCAAAGGGTGGGCCATCTGAATAATGACCCTACAGACTAAGACTGGGATGCCATTTAAGTTCATGTGTGTGTAATGACAGGCATCACAATACTTTTGGCTATATAGTGCATTTAATGCTTGAAAGGACTGCCAGAGACTGTAGACCTAATAGAGGATATGAGGGTCAGAGAGACTGTGGACATGCTACATTTTTATCTGAGGATATGCTGCAGAAGACAATACAAAAAACTGTAAAAATGTTACATGAGGCTAGTAAAAATCAAACGCCATTACCCTAATCAATGTTCCCACTACAGACTGCTGAGGTCCAAGGGCTGCACATAATATAACAAAGGGCTGCATGCGGCCATTGGGTCGCAGGCCTGGCATCAGGGATTTCATTGCTTCAGAAATGGGGCATAATACAGAATACAAATGATCACCTTGACTGAGGCCAAGAATCGGTCCAAAATACTTATGGCGAGGGCAAGTGTTTCTGGGTAAACCTGGAACTGGCATCTCAACTCGGCCAACCATTGGATAACATCATCCCGCTGTTGTGGAGAAATAGCTGTATCCTGTGAAAAACAAAGACCAGAGTTTCATTAAAAAAGTTTAGCAGCATCCACCTATGTCCGGCATACTGCTTTTAATGCAGGAACATTTTGCACACAAAAGTAGCCAGTAGCATATGCAACGTTCGCTATACTAAACAAACACTCGCTATACTTATAACATAACAAGGTGCATCAGATGCTGCACTTTGACCAAAACCTTCACAATCTGAGTAGAAATCAATAAACAGATCATAATGATTGGCAGGAATTCTTTCAGCTAGAACTATTGCTGCCAAAACAGACAAGTGAGATAAAAAGGTGTAAATATTCTACTACAGTGCCGCCTTATGCTTTCAATTATACAAAATAAAATAAAATAAAAATATAAAAAATAAATAAATAAAAAAAAAACACACCTCCATTCACTGAAAAGGTCAATGTAAACCTCCAATGGATAACCTTTAAGCTACATTCAAACCAGTGGCTAGGGGCGCATCGTTTCCTGCGTTCAGAAGCAGCTAAACATTATTCTATGGTTACATACAATTGGCTGATTACGGCAAGTTTGTGTGCAGCCAGAACGTCACTGAAAGGCCATCCCTGGACACACAGTGGAAGATTTACTATAATTAGGGCACTAACCTATATTATATAAATATACACACACATGCATACATACATACATACACACACACACACACACACAATATATATATAAAAAAAAAATATATAAAAAATTGGGCTAACTTTACTGTTCTTATTTTTTAATTCAAACAAGTATTTTTTCCCAAAAAAGTTTGCTTGTTAGACCACTGCCCAAATATGGTGCAACAGAAAGTATTGCAACGACCTCCATTTTATTCTCTAGGGTGTTCGAATTTTTTTTTATAATGTTTGGGGGTAAGTATATTTCTAGCAAAAAAAAAAAAAGTTTTTAACTTGTAAAAAATAGGCTTGGTCCTTAAGTGGTTAAAGAGCTCTACATTTTAAATTCTATGGTGGTCTATGTCTTCTAGTCACTTGTCTAATATTTTAACCTGTTGCCTCCCCCCCCCATTGGGGTCTCAGTTCTACTGCAGCATTTTCCATAATATAAAACTCTTTGTTGGGTGAAGTGATTTTTTTTCTTTATTTTTTATTACTCCATAATCTAGCAGACAAGCCCTAAATAAAATAAAAACGTAAAATGTTTATATTAGACATTCAGAGTGTGGTAATTTGCGTATGTGTTCATTATGAATACTGACATGAAATCTCACAATCGCGTTAAGGCTTACATTGTAAGCAACGCATGTTATGCCCGAAGCTATGTATATTCAGAAATTTAACACGATCTTAGTCATTCTCACAGGCTTGCGCATGTTTTTTTTTTTGCAATGCACAAGGAAAGCTAGTAGCCTCAAGAATAATAATAAAAAAAAAAACCCACACGCCTTTCATGTACATTTTAGGAGCACAATAGCAGTCAAACCCCTGGATTAAGCAGGCAAAACAAACTTTACGAGCTTGACAAAATAATGATCACTACAAACTGTACCTCCGGGTCATATAATAATGCCATTCCCATACATTATGCTCTGTGGGAAACCACCAACATCACTAAAGTGTAACTTATGTAGCTTTTGGTCTCTATTTCGAGGCAGGTCTGATTTACTGGTTACTGTGCTTGGGGCTCTAATCTATTGATATCTATGGTGCCCTCCTCTTTCTGGGATGTTCTGATCTCTCATGTCATCACCTACAGTCTTTGTTTTTAAAAATGAGGGCTCCATTCACACTAGTGCAACTTGTCATGCAACTTTGGACATCAAAGTTGCATGGCAAGTCATTCCCCATGTTTTCCAAATGATAACCACTCATATATGCGTGACCCAACATTGCAGCATCTTCAAAGAAGTTGACGCACTACTTTGATCTGACTTGTATGCAACTTGAGGGCCATAGACGTTAACCCTCAGGAGTTGCATGAAAGTCATACCCGATTGTTATACAATGCAACAGTTGTTAATTATCACTGGTCAAAGTCGTATGCAAGTTGCACCCATCCAAAGTTGCATCAATGTTGCACTCCAAAGTTAGTGCAACGTTGTAGTCGCACAAGTGTGAATAGAGCCTAATTGATATTTGATTACAATGCTTACTGTACTATGTCGTATGCGTGGAGGCCACTATCTTGGTAGAAGCAAAGCTTTGCTTTTTACGTCAGAGCCGGAAGGAGAAAAGCGAGCAGCAAAATAGTGCAATCACTAAATTTCACCCCAAATCTTCCAATACTGGACATCAGAGGTCTTAGCTTGCACACTGCAGATATACAGGATGCAAAGGAGCGTTTAGGCATCCTTACATACCAGAAAGTTTACTGTTTTTTTTTTAAAGAAATTTTCAGACAAAATAAAAAAAATTCTTTATAATTAACAAGATCAGGGGGTCAGGCTTGGAGGCCAGTGTGGTGGAAGGGCTCACACAGAAACTAGCAGATGCACAAGCAGATTTCCCTGGCAGGTGGTATGTGTTCCAAGCACTAACCGGTATCCACCAGAGCTCCTGATGGTGGAGATGGGTTTAGCTGCTCCAGCACTCCCCCTTGGGAGCACACAATAGCCCCCCCCCCCCCCCCATCAACACAGTCAGAAATTCGCTCCATTTATGGCCAGCTTTGAAGCGTTTTCTCTCATGCCAGCGAATCTGCTAATTACATCCCATTGTTTATTGTTGGCGTGGTGACAGCACATTGGGTTCATTACGCTATGTATGCATGCAAACCTTACCTCAAACATTTACAGGAGTACAATATGGTCCAAATACATGGGGGTGAAGGCAGTTTTTGCTTTAGTTTTTGGCTTATGCAGCTAAACTCTGCAGACCAAAACTGAGCAGTGTCCATGTGCCCTAAACTGTCAGAGCAAATGTAGAAACTGTTCAACAATTCATCATTTTTTTAAATAAAAACTTATTGCTTGGTATTGGCTGTCCCATTTTATTTTGCTCCATTTTCCATCCGTCAGATTAAAGTATAACTGAGCAAAAACAAGTCTGAAAACAGACATTGTAGCATCTAGCATTGGTGTAAAGCAGAAATGCATGTTGGCAGTCACATGGTTTGATTGCTGGGCAGTTACTAGTGCAGGCTTATTCTCATGATTAGCTGTTAGCCCGTCGGATTTAGTCCGACGGATTGTGTCCGAAACTGTTGCATACACACGGTCGGGCCAAGTTGGCGAAAAATCCGATCTTTCAGAACGTGATGACGTAATTTCGTTACGATGGTACTACATTCAGGCTAGTAGCCAATAGCTTTGATGTAGGAATTTGATCTGAGCATGTGTGGCACTTGGTCCGATGAAAATGCTCTACACATGATCGGATTAGGTCCGTCCGGCCCAGTTGGTCGGGAAATATTTCCAACATGTTGGAAAATTGGGTCGGACGGAGATTCGGACGGAATCAGTCCGATGCATACTACACACAGTCGGATTATCCGACAACACAGTCCGATAGGACACATTCCGACGGATTCTCCGACCGTGTGTACAAGGCTTTAGAATTTGCAGCTAGGATCATGCGATAGGCTACGAAAGGAGGTAAAAAGGCCATGCATTAGCCTTATCTTATCACCACATAGGACATGGCAAGAAGGGTGTCATTCCAGCAGACTTTCTGTGGGAAGACAAGCAAAGTGCAGTAATCAGATTCCACCTCAGTCACTCACATTACCAATGCGCTGTGATCAAAGTTCACCAGCCCTGCACAGTATCAGGGTCATAAATCCTGGCAACCTTCCCAGACTTATTCCTAATCTACTGTCAAGGTCTTATTTCTGTAAAAAGTTTGTATTATCGTCATGCTGAGTAATAGAGACAAGGAGGAACTATGCCAAATAGCTGTCTGAAACAAACTCCGAAACATTTGACGTATTATGGTTAGACACAGCTCATCATGGTTCCATTTCAAGGCGTCATGATAATTGTTATGAAAACTACTACTCTAAAAATCCACCCTAAAGCCAGGTACACACTAATAGTTTTTTATTTAATTTTTTTTCATTCAACCCAGCGGATCGAATGAAAAAAAAAAAAAATAAACCTGACAGCTCCGATCAGAGCTCCTGAACTAACAATCAGACGTTAGTACAGCAATCTCTCCCGCTGAGCTGTTGTGTTCTGACAGGGGGATGACCCCCCTGACAGAACACTCCAGTCTGCACTCTGCCATTGGCTGAAAAGCACTGATTGGGAGCCTGGGAGCCGGTCGGCTGATAGTTTTCCAGCATGTTTGGCTGGCTTCTGTCGAACTGGCTGCCTTACACAGGGGCTGAATGTTGACCGACATTCAGCTCATGTGTACGGAGCTTAAAGAGTGGTTAACATTGTTGTTTGTTGTTTTTC
Organism: Lithobates pipiens; assembly: GCF_037356315.1. Taxonomy (NCBI): domain Eukaryota; kingdom Metazoa; phylum Chordata; class Amphibia; order Anura; family Ranidae; genus Lithobates; species Lithobates pipiens. The sequence goes on from NW_027507718.1 coordinate 194,291,376, forward strand.
TGCCAGCTGTGCATAATTATTGAGATTTCCCCTCACTTCCTGTCCTACTGAGTCAGCAGGAAGTGAAAGGAAAATTTTTAAAGTAGGGAAATATTCTTCTAAGGCCTCATGCACGCTGCACACTGAACGTTATAAAAATGCCAGTAGCTTTAGCTGTAGAATGCCACGTTAAAAACAGGAGTTTAGCCATGTTTTGCAGCGTTTTAGTATTCATGCTTTTTTTTGCAAAGCTATACTCCCACAAAAGCTTATGGCTCAAAAGCGTTCATAAATGCAGAATAGCCACAGTTTTCAGCATTATTTACAGTTATGCCATGTACACACTGCGGACTTTGACAGCAAAAGGTCTGAGGGAACGAATCCGGGCGACAATTCGACAATGTGTGGGCTTCATCAGACCTTTGCTGTTGAAAAATCAGATGGACTTTAGATTTTAGAACATGTTTCAAAACTTTCCGACGGACTCGAGTCTGGTCGAACAATCCGTTCGTCTGTATGCTAGTCCGACGGACGAAAACAGTTGCTAGGGCAGCTATTGGCTACTGGCTATGAACTTCCTTATTCTAGTCCCGTCATACGTCATCACGTTCAAATCCGTCGGACTTTGGTGTGATTGTGTGTAGACAAGCCCGATTCAACGGAAGTCCATCAAAAGTCCATCGAAAAGTCAGACAGAATTCAGTCTGACGACAAGTCCGGTCGTGTGTACACGGCATTAAAAACAGCACCTCTTCAAACCCACTAGTTCTGGAGACTTTTCCAGCCAGAAAAACGCCCCTGCCAAAAAATGCTGACAAAAGCCTATGTGTGCATGGGCACATAGGATATCATGCTGGGATACTCTTGTGCATCATCTTTAATAGAGGCTTCCTTCTGGGGTGACAGCCATGCAGACCAATTTGATGTAGCATGCGGTGTATGGTCTGAGCACTGACAGGCTGATTCCCACCCCTTCAACCTCTGTAGCAATGCTGGCAGCACTCATATGTCTATTTCCCATAGACAGCCTCTAGATATCTGAGCATGTGCACTAAATTTCTTTGGGTGACCATGGCGAGGTCTGTTCTGAGTGGCACTTGTCCTGTTAACCTCTAGCCGACCAGCTGGTGCAGTTGTACTGCGGCAGCATGGCTCGGCTGTGCGAATCACCGTTATGCTACGTTGGTAGCATAAAACACCCACTAGGGGGTGCTTGCGATCGCCCCTGGGCTCCGTGATTGCTCGGGGCACATGGAGACACACAGTTTCCGGTTCTCTGAGCAGTGAACTGACAAATCGTCTGTCAGATCGTCTGTTCATACAGAGTTTGGCCAAATGGTAAGTGGTTAAACAGCTATATAGTCTTGGCCATCATGCTGCAGCTCAGTTTCAGAGTCTTAGCAGTCTTCTTATAGCCTTGGCCATCTTGATGTAGAGCAACAATTCTTTTTTTCAGATCCTCAGAGAATTGACCAGTATGAGAGTGAGAGCGATAACATCACATTTAACACACCTGCTCCCCATTCACACTTGAGACCTTGTAACGAGTCACATGACACCGGGGAGGGGAAAATGGCTAATTGGACCCAATTTGGACATTTTCACTTGGGGTGTACTCACTTTACCAGCAGTTTAGACATTAACCACTTCAATACTGGGTACTTATACACCTTCCTGCCCAGACGGACTTTGAGCTTTCAGTGCTGTTGCACTTTGAATGACAATTGCGCGGTTGTGCTACACTGTACCCAAACTAAATTTTTTATCATTTTGTTCCCACAAATAGAGATTTATTTTGGTGGTATTTGATCTCCTCTGGGATTTTTATTTTCTGCTAAGACCAAAAATTTTGAAAAAAATAATAATTTGTTTTTTGTTTCAGTTACAAAATTTTGTAAATAAGCACGTTTTCTCCTTCACTGATGGGGCTGCAGTGATGGGCACCGATGATGTGGGACCAATGAAGTGGCACTTATAGGCGGCACTGTAGTGTACAGTATTGTACGGATGGATGCCAGTGCCAAACAATGCATGCCAATCAGTGATGCCCATTGTAGGCACTGACTGGCATCCATTGTGGGCACTGATTGGCATCCCTTGAGGGGGCTGCACCGATAAATCGATCAGCACAGACCCCCCTGTCAGAGGAGCAGCTGATCGGCTCTCCTCTACTCGTGTCTAGCAGATGCGAGTGAGGAAAAGCCGATCAATGGCTCTTCCTATTTACACTGATCAGCCGTGATTGGACACTGCTGATCACATGGTAAAGAGTCTCCGTCAGACTCTTTACCGAGATCGTAGTTGCGGTGTGTCAGACTGACACACCGTAACAACGATCGCCACGATGCGCGCCCCCGGGGGCGCAACGGTTTAATATCCTGAGGACGTCATATGACATCCGGTCAGGATATTGAAACCACTTTGCCACAGTCAGTCATTCTGCTATATGGCGGAAGGCAAGTGGTTAATGGCTGTGTGTTGAGTTATTTTAAGGGGACAGCAAATGTACACTGTTATACAAGCTGTACATTCACTACTTTACATTGTAACACAGTGTAATTTCTTCAGTGTTGTCACATGAAAAGATGTGGGATTTCCGTTTTACTTTGTGTTCTTTTTTCTCTTATGTACCATACGGTTCTGTGTACTTATAGCTCTGATTGTTTTTTCTACCTGTATTGCGGGGCTTTGCCCTAACCAAAGATGAATAAAAATACAATTTTATATTTGAAAAGATCTAAAAAAGAATATTGACAAAAATGTGAGGGGTATAAAAACACTTTTGGGTGATACTGTATATGCCCAGCTCAAATTTCATGATTCAGGTTTACATTCACCATGATTATAAACCTCATATGCATCAGTTCTCAAATACATGCACCATTTTATGGTTTGTTCTTTAAAAATCAAAAACGCTATATTTTTACCTCTAAGCCTGTCACAGCTCTCTGAAAATCTCCACTCTATGTGCATCTCTTTGGAACGGAGCTTGGGAGGTGGAGTAATGACATCACTGGCCCTACATCCCAGCTGTACACTCACACTAGCATCGGCTTAACAGCACGCACGTTCCTGGAAGTGTGTGTGCGCAAGTCACACCCTGCCGGGAGGTGGGGCCAAGGATGTCACGACTCTGCTGCTCATGGGCCGGAGATTTCTAGAGAGCTGTGATAGGGTTGGAGATGAAAATGTTTTTATTAATCAGGGTTTACAACCACTTCATATAGTGATGCCACCTGCTGTGCCTCCTGTGTTCATTCATCCAGAATTGTGTCTTAGAAATACAGGAGTCTGTTACTGGCCAGACCCCCAGGTGAAAATAGAGGGGGGAAAGCCATAGAAAAGAAAACAGATGCAGCCAACACATCTAATGATTGGTAAGCTGCAATATAAAACATTTTTGTGCCACTTTAACCACTTTACGACCGACACGCGACGATGTACGTCCATTTTTTGAAGAGGGATATCTCGGTAACGGCAGTAGCGCCGGTCGCGAGTACAATAATGGTGGTCTCCGTGGTGGGTTCACCGCAAAATCACTGTTATCGGCGGTGGAAGAGGTGCCATCCCCTCCCGCCGCTTACCCGAACCCTCGGTAGTGGCGGAGGCGATCGGGTCTTGTCTGTGCCTGGGTATAGAGACAAGTGAGGCTAAGATATCCCCCCCACCCGTCTCTATACCAAAACGTCACTTCCGCCCATACCTCTTAAAAGGCACATTTTTTCAATTGACATTTTTTTTATTTATTTTTTTTATTCCATTTAAGTCCAAATATGAGATCTGAGGTCTTTTTGACCCCATATCTCAAGAGGACCTGTCATGCTTTTTTCTATTACAAGGGATGTTTACATTCATTCACCATGAAAAGGGAAACTGGCTATGAGCTTCTCACACGGTGCTTCGGCTGACCAACTCTTAGCCCTTGTACACACGATCGGAGATTCCGACGGAATGTGTCCGATCGGATCGTTTTGTTGGATATTCCGACTGTGTGTGGTCTGTGTGTGGTCTGCATCGGACTGTTTCCGTCGGTATATCTGTCGGACCAAATTTTCCAACTTGCCAGAAATATTTTTCGACAAAATGCTCCGATCGGACATACTCCGATCATGTGTAGAGAATTCCGATCGGACAAAGTGCCACGCATGCTCAGATCAAATTCCTACATCAAAGCTATTGTATACTAGCCTGAACGTAGACCCATCGTAACGAAATTACGTCATCACGTTCTGAAAGATCGGATTTTCCGACAACTTTGTCTGACCGTGTGCATGCAACAGTTTCGGACAAGATCCGTCAGACAAAATCCGACGGATTTGGTTGTCGGAATCTCCAACCGTGTGTACAAGGGCTTAAGCCAAAGAGCTCTGCGAGAATGCACTAGTCCCAACATTAGACATGAAATCTGAATGGACGCATCTCTCATAGCATCTACTGTGAAACACAGTGCGTCTGCTAAATCAGTGTACTGGTGAACCTGTTCAACAGGTAAAAATTTAAGCATCTCCTCGAATTGCTCCTTAATGGCCTGGGCTACACCCATTGCAACCAAAACCGGCTGCACTGCTGAACCAGCTAAAGCCATCTGGTTCTTAGAAAGGTGCTCCAGCTTCTTATCTGAGTCCTTTAACATGAGTGCATTATCAACCGGACATGTGAGATTCTTATTTACGGAGGTAATCGCAGCATCCATCGCTGGAATCCTCCATTTTTTTTATAGAAATCCTCTTCCATTAGGATACAGTTTGGCAAACCTCTTAGGAGGATAAAACTGCTTATCCGGATGCTCCCACTCTGCGTACATTAGCTTTCTTAGCCACGCATGGATAGGAAAGGCATCTCCAGCCACAGGAGGTTTGAATGATCCTAACTTAGAGATGGGATCCGAAGCCTGCTCTGCAGGCAGCAAAAAGGCTGACCGAACCAACCCAGTGAGAGTGTGCACAAGCAAGCTCTCTTGCAGTGATACTCCTTCCGTGTTAGGATCCTCAGAAGAGGATAAGCCAGTATCTTCCATATCTTTAGGAAGATCTGCCTGATCCCTGGCATCCTGAACCTCCAGAGGAGGATCTTGAGCACTTGAAGGGGATCTACTGCGTTTAACCCCGCTCTGAAGGGATAAAAATCGCATCAAGCTTCTTCTCTAAGCCAGCAATGGTAGAGGACAACACTTTACGTGTGACATACTCGGGGCCGAAGCGTCTCGAGCGACTGCAACAACAGCTTCCCCCGACGGCTCAATCTGACCAGCGGCAACACTCTCCGAAGAGGAAGACATTCTTTTGGACAGGGTCTTAGTTTGTTGTGACCCCCTAGAACCCTTGGAGGAGTTCCTGGCCCCCTTGCCACTCATAGCTTACAGTACAAAGCAGAGGCAATACCAGCAAAAGAATGTAACACTTGCTAGGCTATAGTACAGTACAATAACTGCTATTAGTCCTAGCTGTACAGTACAATGTTGTCAATCAAAAGGGAGATGCCTGTGTCACCAAACCTGACCAGCAACCACTCTGCTCTGTCCCTCCACTGCCAGACTGCAGCTCTGCCTCTGTAGCTTAAAATACTTCCTCCGGGTGTGACGCCGTTTAGCCACGCCCCCCCCTCCCCTATCAACTAGGGAGGTGTATGAGTGTCGGCAACATGGCGGACGGTGGTTGGGGGGTAAAACGTCCGCGATTTGCCCCAAAAAACAAACTTTTTGTTTTCAAAGAAAAAGAGGCAGTGTGCTGGCATTCAAGCAACAAAAATCGCCACTCTGGGGGCCCAGGAAGTGATCAGACCCCCCTTCATACCTGAGGGCCTGAGCTGGCTTGAGGAGAGAGAAAGCTTCTGCTGATTCCAGCGTCAGAATGGCGAGTGCTCAATACAGCCTCCAGTGGTGACACATAGACATGACATGACAACAAAAACATCGAAGGAGAGATTGCTTGCAGAAAATCTCCCCTACCTTTTCCTCTTCAGAGATAAAAACCCAATCTTCGCCCTTCACGGTAGGCTCTGAGACCTTGAAAAGGAAACCTTCTGGACCTGCGAGAAGACCCTGCCAGTTGACTTTTATTGGACTTACTACCAAAAAGTACTGGATCCCAGGGCCCAGCTTAAAAGCATTGGCAAGCAAAACCTCGTGTCTTCGGATGACGAGGCCCGGGTACGTTCATTTAGTCCATTACAGAGACATCAGAATGGATCCGGTCAGGATGGCTGGCTCGCATCAAAGGAATACTGCCCGTGGAGCTCAGTACACATGTCCTTACACGTGCCCAACACCTTAGACACTGGCGAAAAAACTGATGACTCCCAGTAGTGGGAGGGGTTATATGGGGGAAGTTCACGACTTAAGGGGCGTGCCAGTGTCCAGCACCTGATAAGCCGATATAACCCAAGTAGTAAGTACTACGGCTCTGTGTCCCCTGATGTAAGAAAAGAAAAAAAAATTGAAAGCTTCTTATATTGATGCTTTGCCTAACACCATAGTCTATAGTTCCTTTCCCTAGAGGTTTTCTAATTTCTTGGTGTTTCCCCTATATAACCTCCAGGGGGCCCATATCCGCAGACACTCCTCATGTGAGTCTAATTCATATGCTAAGAGTATCTCCAATCTTTCTATACTATCCAATTACAGGATATGTAATACATTACATGTATTGAGATTTGAGGGTAAAAGTTTGACGCCATTCCACAAGCGGGCGTAATTTTGAAGTGTGACATGTTGGGTATCAATTTACTAGGTGTAACATTATCTTTCACAATATATATATATATATATATATATATATATATATATATATATAAAATTGGGCTAATTTTACTGTTATCTTATTTTTTTTATTCAAAAAAGTGCATATTTAAAAAAAAAAAAAAAAAGTGTGCTTGTAAGGCCGCTGCGCCAATACAGTGTGAAAAAAAAGTTTTGCAATGACCGCCATTTTATTCTCTAGGGTGTTAGAAAAAAACAATATATAATGTTTGGGGGTTCCAATTAATTTTCTAGCAAAAAAAAATTAAAAAATAGTTAAACATGTAAACACCAAGTCTGAAAAAGAGGCCTGGTCCTTAAGTGGTTAAGCAACCTCTCATGTCTATTGGTACTGTAAGTTTACCTACATCTATTCCAGTTTCTGGGCTGTAAACATGTACTGTCCTAATCTACAAATCTAATCTCCAGAACATCTCTGTCAACATTATATGTTTCCAAATTGTTGACTTTTTATTTTTGGCAGCCATTTTTAAAACTGTCTGACAGCGTCTGCTGGTATTACAATGCTACAAGGAATTGAACTTACTAAAGTATTATTGAAAATCAAAATCCTCCTTGCAGTAAAGGTTTTTTTTCCTCAATATCTGGGATGTGTGTTGAACAAGCAATTTGTGGTTTGTGGTTTGAGAAACAGATCAGCACTTTCTACACTGTCAGAACAAGAATGACCATGCTGCTGTAAATTAAGCTCCTCAAGATCTCTCTCAAGTGCAAGTGGAATACTCTGCAACCGAGATAGTCATCCACAATAGCTATTCATTTTCACAATATAGCGCAGGGAACAACAAAGAGATGCACTGTAAAAGTACCTAGTCTAGCACTTCCCCTTCTCTTGGGTTAGAAACTTGATCAGTCACAAAGTCTCACCATCTATAATTTTTGGTTGGTCAACTACCACATGTGTGTCAAGGACAAGGCCCGTGGGCTGAATCCGGCCCACCAGGTCATTTTACGTGGCCCTTGCACCTCTCCTGCATTTGCACACCCCTCATCTCTGCCCCCACCTCGTCTCAGAGAGATATTATCCTCAACACTCCAGGCATCCACTCCTCCTACAGATCGTTCAGCTCTCTGTGTAGCTGCAGCACCCCTTTGTCTACGCCTCTCCTGGTCTCCACATTCAGTGGACACCGGCAGCTGTTTCTGGCCCTCCTCCAGACCCTGCACTTTCTGCTTCCCAGCTCCACCACCAGCTTCCTCCCAGAAGCAGCAAGGGAGGGTTGGGGAGGGGGGGGGGGGGGGGACTCTTGACATTTTATGTAAAGGGGGGTGCTCTGGACATCCGCTTATAGATACGAGAATAATACAATTCTATGCCAGTTGAAAAGGAGAGTTGCACACCTCTGGTATCAAAGAGTAGATACATTTACATAGTCCTACAGATACAACCAACCCTTTTGAGGGTAACCATACTGCTGACAAGGCCTGCAATTAAATAGAGTTTGGTACCCCTGGACTACCATCTCTGGGCCACGTGAATTCTTTGGCCCAAACAGAACTCTAGTGCACCAATATTTTACAGTTTTCCACTGGTTCCAAAAAAGAAAATAATTGTACCAAGTTGTTTTTGTAAGCACCTTAAAATATTTAGGCTTCATGCACACTAGGGCTTTTGCAAATGCTTTCCTCCTGGCAGAAAAAAAAGCAGCTTCGAAAAACACGCCTAAGCTATTTGAGCGCATCAAGCACTTGGGAGTTTATTTCATTGGCCAGAACACTTGTCAGTATTTATGCACATATTACTCTCAGTGTTTATTTGCATATCACTATTTTTGACTCACTAGTTGAACGTCCACTCCCATAGGTGATCCTGGGGGGCCGAGGTTCCAAAAGTGCTGCATTTTATATTTCCTTTTTCTTCTTAAGCAACTTATCACGTTGTTGATGCTAGCTGCTGATTTGTACTTGATTTTACTTTGACTTGCTTGTAGCGCAACTTTTCCCATATTTAATGCCATAGAGTCCATGATTGTGGGGCAAGAGAAGCATGCCATAAAAAAGGGGACATTATGCACATGTGACGGTGAAAGAGAAGTTAACAGCAACAGATTACAAGAAAAGTAAGTAGGCTAGAAGAGATCCATAGACAGCGTTATGCACAGTATGTGCCGATTATTTAAATTAGGAACTTTGAGAGTTTACAATCACTTTGAATGCCTGTAATAGAAGCGTTTTTGAGTGCAAGTGAGCATGAGGCCTTGAAGCAGAGTTCCGCCTGCCAGCAAAAAATATGTTTCCATTGGCTTTCGGGTGCTGCCGCCACCATTCTTGGCAAGGGAAACAGCAGTTAAGCCTGTCGGCTTCACAGCCAGTTCCCCAGTACGCGTGCGGGAAGCACGCTGCACTTTCTGAATGGCCTGGTGGCAGGGGAAGGACGAGGGGGCCGACTGCTGCGAGATCACTTAGAAGTGGGGATGGGTACCTATAAAAAATAAAAAATAAAATAAAAAAAGGGATACCCAGTCCACCCTCCCCAAAGGTGCCAAGTGTGGCACCAGAGAGGGGGAGAAAGTAGATAAGCGGAGCTTCCACTTTTGGGTGGAACGCCTCTTTAATATCTGAAACTGGTCATAGATGGATGAAAAATCAGCCAGTGTAGCAGGAACTGTCTGACTTTCGATTCACCTATGGCCATTCCAGTTTGTGAGAAATCAATCTAATGACTGACTTCTCACGAAAGGGCTTGTTGAAAAATTTGTGTTCCATAGTCTGTAGTATTAAATGTAATAAGACAGTGTGGAGTTCCCATTGTCCGCACAGCAGGGAGGATTCCCCTATCCACCTTGCTTTTGTGCATGAGGTAATGCGTTCAGTTTTTTCATTCAGCCCGCTGGCTAATTAATTGAGCCATGTATCGCCAGCCTGAACCCATGCAGGGTTAAATGGTTTAAGTTTATCACCACAAGCATATACATACCAATGCATATATCAAGCAATTACATCTTCCATCTTGTTCAAACTACACCCAAGTAAGTATTGAATGGAAAAGCATTGTCAGCCCACACGGTAGGATTTCCGATAACTGGCATCATTCTCTGCAATACTCGGCACCTCTAGAATCACTTTTTCATTCTGCTGCCTCAGCTAGCTGCATGTCTCTTTCATTTGTTTTCTTCTCTTTTTAACCTACTCTTGGGTATACTTAACAATTAAATCTCTATAAAACAAGTGATGAAATATTTGGCAATCATTGTCGAGTAGGTCAAAGAAACTGTAATAATCAAAGTAGCAGTGTGCACTTTAAGCAGTGAACTGGCAACTTTGGTGTCAACGTTAAAAGTGAAATCAAGTGTGTCTCGTGAACTTTAAAAACCAACATAATCCTATAATCCATATGGGAAAAACTGTTTAGCTTTGGCTCCCACACTATGTAGAGCAATACAATAAAGGTACACAGATGTTTTAAATTTGTATTTTGCTTAAGGCTGCATTCACACCTGAGCGTTTCAAATGCTCGCGTTTTACCACGATTTTGCTGCGATTTTGTTCAGGCCACCAATGTAAAAGGCAGAAAAACGCCTGTAATCTGCCCCAAAGAAGCTCATGTTCTTTTTTGAGCTCAGGTGTTTCTCAGGCATTTTGCTTCAGGTGACAAAATGCTCCGATGTGAACAGGTGCCATTGAAATTAATGGGATTTTGCTTGTTGGACTTTTTTTTGGGTGTTTTATGAGCTGAAAATGCTCAGGTGCGAATGCAGCCTAACAAACCAGCTGGTTTCTTTGAACCTCCAAAATAAAATAGATTGATAAAGCTTCCCCTGCATTTTATAATTTAATAATTCTTAATAAATAATCAAGGACATATGGTTCCATTATTGCTATGGCAGATTTTTGTTAAATTTTTTATCGATTGGTATTTGTCAAGTTACACAAATGTTTAAAGGGCAACTGTACTTTTCATCCAAGCAGTATTAAATGCTTTTTTCTAATTAATCTATTATTAATATTCTGTGAAGTATTATCCCGTACGATGAAAGTGATTGTACATTTTTTTTTCTATTTAAAATTTAATAAATTGTTATACTTACTTGCTCTGTGCAATGGTATTGCACAAAGCGGCTCCTTACCTCCTCTTCCGGAGTACAGTACCAGTGTTGTCCGTTTCTTCTATTTATGAGTGCCCCTTCAGCAACCGAACTGACGCAAACTGTTAAAGAATTCTTACTTGGATATCCTGCTAGTGACAGTACTTCCTGTTGTAGGTTGGCATTGCCAACCTACTACCTGGCAACTATCTGCAGCATTGCCAGCCTGCAAATCAAATATTTGCTCAAAGCGTATTTCCACGTTTTCAAATTTACAAAAAACCCCACTATGTTTGTTTGTTATATGTTCCCATTCAAATGCCTAAAACTTTTTTTTTTTTTTTATATATTTCTTATTTTTTGGAGTATGTTTCTCATTAGGACGTGTCACTGACATGCACAAATTGAAAAATCACCTGGTTCAGAAGGTAGCAGCCTAGACTCGATGTGTGTAGCCCTACCAGTTGGACAGAAGCTGATCATTAAATTGGCTTCTGTCCAACAGTCCTATTGGAAAACCTCCTTTGATCAGCACCTTGCAGCCGATTTGCTGCATAGCTCACCAGTGTATTTTGACAGCAGATGAGGACCGCTGTCAGAATCTTGATTTTGTGGTTGCAGAAATCTGGTTAACCCATAGGTGCCAAGCCCACGCAAATATGCAGCCTCTCGATGCACATTTGCGTGCAATAGCACCGATAGAGCTGTGCCGAGAACGTGCGCCCTGCGCGCTCCCAGCACAGTTAACGGCAGCTATGGAAAACTATCACATTACCATAAGCTCCACCACCCAGCATTCTAAACCACTTAAAGGGATAGCAAGCGCTGGTGTCTTGCCGAGAAAGTTCCCCCGGCGGATAAGGACCCCCCTGTACGAACGACTACGGAGCAGCCAAAAGTCTCCAAAGAGGAGCAGCTGATTGTCAGCTCTCCACGGCACCTGCACACTACATTCTGCCCTATGTCCAGGTTCAAGCCCCACCATCCAAGTGGACATGTAGTTAGAATATTAATATGCCCAGCGCAGCGAGGCTGTGCCCGAAGTGTGCCGAGCGAAGTGAGCCCGCAAGGCACCGTGTACAGCCGACTTGCAGGTGTTCAGCTTTGGCAGATCAGTTGTGGTTTGTACTGTGCAAGCACTGTGCCTGCACAGTACAGAGGGGGGGGGGGGTCATTATCCGCCGGGGGGAACTTTCTCGGCAGAACACCGGCTCTAAGGGGTTAAAAAAAAAAAAAGTGAACTGAAGTCTGTCCTCATTAACATACAATACTAGAAGACTAGCTGCTACATATTTAAAATATACAAAAAAGAAAAAATTGCAGCTTAAGTTTAACGGTGTATGAATGGTAACACAACAAATAGAACAGTAGGTATTATCCAAATTTTACTGCAAAAATGGAAATACATTTAAAGCGGAGTTCCACACCCAAAAGTGGAAGTTCTGCTTTAAGGACTCCTCACCCCATGCCAAATGTTAGGAATGCAATTTTTTTGGGGCACATGTGCAGTAAGCACCCACCTGTGAAGCCGCAAGCTGTCACAGCCGGATGCCTACACTTGCAATGCCAGCGCTGCAGAGAGGCGAGGGAGAGAAGCGGAGGCGAGGGAGAGAAGCGGAGGCTTCGGGCAGCCGCATCGCTGAACCGTATGCTTTTATTAAAAGTCAGCAGCTAAAAAAATTTTTTAAAAGAATTTCAGTTTTTTCTTTTTCTTTTCAAGGATCATATTTACCTAGGTAGATGCAGCATTGGTCTGATGCTGCATCTGCCCCCCACCGGCTCTAAGACCCCATACACACTATTGAAAATAATAACATTTTCTGCAGAATTTTGTCTTCAGGTTTACCAAAACCATATAATATGGGGAGGTCAAATGTTAAGTGCCGGTTCACACTAGCGCGATGCCAGACATCGCATGTAATCCTCAGCGCACGGCTGTTCACATTACATGCGATGTCTGTGCAGGTGCGATGTCAGCCATACAGATAGTATGGCTGATATCGCACCGCATTCAGTCCAAACACACACAGGACCCTTTTCTCTGTTCGGACCAGAATCGGATCGCATGTGTGTTCACACATATGCGATCCGATTCATGCCTGAACTGTCAGTTCGCAGTGCGATATGTGAGCTGAAATGGGGGTGTCGTTAACATATAATGACACTCCCCATCAGATCACATGCGGGAACCTGCAGTTGATTCGCAGGGTTCTCGCATCGCACTAGTGTGAACCGGAACTAAGCTTTCATATTTGTATGCAATAGGCAGGCCCTTGCACTACATGGTTTTGGTAAATCTGAAGAAAAAAAATCTGCAGAAAATCAAATAGTGTGTATAGGGTTTAAGACTGACAACCGAGTGATCAAACACTGCTCGGTACTCAGTGCTCCCTGAGCAGAGAGCTAGTCACTGTCAGTCACCGCTGTCTACTGCTCCCCCCCCCCCCCACTTGAGCGCTGGGCTGTGGAGATGGCAGGGGTGGGAGCCTGATGTCTGCTGAAACCGGTTCACAGGAGTGCAGAATGAACTGCATTCCTGTCATCCACAGGAAGAGTACAGCTAAATGAGCTTTGACTGTACTTCTCCTTAAAAACTGTATACACCAAGGCACCATATATTTCATGATTTTTTTCCATACTAACATTTTATTTTTAAATTTATACGAGTACCACATTTCTATTTTCTAATCATTGCAATCTTTTTCCTAACACCTTCACACAGCATATTATGCAGGATACAAGAAATAAAAGAAACTGATCAATTTTAGCAGTTGTTTGGATTTGCCCATTAGATTAAGGGTTTCACTAATCCCAAAACTAAGCAAAATTTAGCCCCAGCAAAAAAGGTTTAACCACTTCAGGACCGCCGTATTGCCAATGTACGTCAGCACAATGGCACAGGCAGGCAGAATCACGTACATCTACGTGATTGCCTTCCAGCGGGTGGGGGGTCCCATCGGACCCCCTCCCGCTGGTTACGGCGGTCCGATTCGGTCCAGCAGCGATCCGTGATGAGGGGATGGCCGTTCGTTTTCGGCCACCCCCTCTGGATCGCTCCTGGCCAATGAGAAGCTTCCTCCCCTGTGTATTGTTTACACAGGAAGGAGGAAGTGATGTCATTCTCCTCGGGGCGGTCTTTTTGACCGGACTACGAGGAGAAGAGTAAAAGTAAGTGTGCACGAACACTACACTGACATGTAGGTACACACAGGCACACAAACCCCCCCCGATCCCCCCCCGATCGCCCCCCGATCCCCCCCCCCGCCCCCCTCCCCCCCCAGTCACAGTGTCACTGATTGCATTGATCATTTCTTTACTGATCAATGCATTCAGTGTCAGTTGTGACAGTAAAAACTGTCAGGACAGTTAGTGTTAGGTCCAGGGTAGCCCCCTATCACCCCCCAATAAAGATTTAACCCCCTGATTGCCCCTAGAGTTAACCCTTTCACCCCCTTTTGCCAGTGTCACTAAGCGATCATTTTTCTGATCGCTGCATGTGTCGCTAGTGTCGCTAGGTAGCTAGTTATTTTTTTAGGTTCACCGCCAGGTTTTTATATCGCTAGGTACCCCGATATACTACCCAATAATGTTTTTAACCCCCTGATTGCCGCTAGTTAACCCTTTCACCCCCTTTTGCCAGTGTCACTAAGCGATCGTTTTTCTGATCGCTGCATTAGTGTCGCTACAGTCGCTAGGTAGCTAGTTATTTTTTTAGGTTCACCGCCAGGTTTTTATAGCGCTAGGTACCCCGATATACTACCCAATAATGTTTTTAACCCCCTGATTGCCGCTAGTTAACCCTTTCACCCCCTTTTGCCAGTGTCACTAAGCGATAATTTTTCTGATCGCTGCATGTGTCGCTAGGTAGCTAGTTATTTTTTTAGGTTCACCGCCAGGTTTTTATATCGCTAGGTACCCCGATATACTACCCAATAATGTTTTTAACCCCCTGATTGCCGCTAGTTAACCCTTTCACCTCCTTTTGCCAGTGTCACTAAGCGATCGTTTTTCTGATCGCTGCATTAGTGTCGCTACAGTCGCTAGGTAGCTAGTTATTTTTTTAGGTTCACCGCCAGGTTTTTATAGCGCTAGGTACCCCGATATACTACCCAATAATGGTTTTAACCCCCTGATTTCCGCTAGTTAACCCTTTCACCCCCTTTTGCCAGTGTCACTAAGCGATAATTTTTCTGAACGCTGCATCAGTGTCGCTAGTGTCGCTAGGTAGCTAGTTAACTAGGCTCCCAAAAAGTCCCCCACATGTGGTATCCCCGTACTCGGGAGAAGCAGCAGAATTTATTTTGGGGTGTAATTTGACTTCTGCCCATAGCATGTGTGAGCAATATATCATTTAGTGACAACTTTGTGCAAAAAAAAAAAGTTTGTAATATTCCCGCAACTTTTGGCAAAATATAAAATATTCCATGGACTCAACATGCCTCTCAGTAAATAGCTTGGGGTGTCTACTTTCCAAAATGGGGTCATTTGGGGGGGTTTTGTGCTATTTTGGCATTTTATGGCCTTCGAAACTGTGATAGGTAGTGAGGAGTTAAATCAAAAATTTGCACCCTTAGAAATCCTGAAGGTGGTGATTGGTTTTCGGGGTGCCGTGCGCGACTAGACTCCCAAAAAGTCCCACACATGTGGTATCCCCGTACTCGGGAGAAGCAGCAGAATGTATTTTGGGGTGTCATTTCACATATAACCATGGCATGTGTGAGCAATATATCATTTAGTGACAACTTTTTGTAAAAAAAATTTTTTTTTTTTTTTTTTGTCATTATTCAATCCCTTAGGACAAAAAAAATAAATATTCAATGGGCTCAACATACCCATCAGCAATTTCCTTGGGGTGTCTACTTTCCAAAATGGGGTCATTTGGGGGGGATTTGTACTGCCCTGCCATTTTAGCACCTCAAGAAATGAGATCGGCAGTCATAAATTAAAAGCTGTGTAAATTCCAGAAAATGTACTCTAGTTTGTAGACGCTATAACTTTTGCGCAAACCAAAAAATATACGCTTATTGACATTTTTTTTACTAAAGACATGTGGCTGAATAAATTTTGCCCTCAATGTATGACTAAAATTTAGTTTATTCGATTTTTCTTATAACAAAAAGAAGAAAATATCTTTTTTTTTCAAAATTTTCGCTCTTTTTTCATTTATATCGCAAAAAAAAAAAATCGCAGAGGCAATCAAATACCATCAAAAGAAAGCTCTATTTGTGGGAAGAAAAGGACGCAAATTTCGTTTGGGTGCAATATTGCATGACCGCGCAATTACCAGTTAAAGCAGCGCAGTGCGAAATTGCAAAAAGACCTCTGGTCCTTAAGGTGTTTATTGGTCCGGAACTGAAGTGGTTAAAGACAGACAAAGCCTTTTTTTTTGTAACATTGTTATATGCTCTGCACAATTATAAAACCTGTCTGAAGACGACTAAGATATAATTTGTTTTACACCGTAATTGTTCTGCACGTACGTACGAATCTTTGCAGAAGCAAATAAAAGACTTTTCCATGAGCACATAAAGCATTATTACCATGATAAATGCCCCCAGGACAAAGAAACAATTTATAACCTTAAGAACACTCTGAACAATGGGGAAGCATTAAATGTTCAGTAATATTGCTCTGTAGTGAAAACCAGGAGCAGAATGAACAGACAGCATGTCTGAATGATCTGGGACAAATTGTACAGATGACCGATAGATGGACAAATGCATATAAAAGTTCTAAACAATTTAAGCACTTTTTTGAAGGTTTAAAAAGAAGCAGGCCAAGAGTATCTACAGTGCCTTGCGAAAGCCCCCTTGAACTTTTCAACCTTTTGCCACATTTCAGGCTTCAAACATAAAGATATAACATTTTTATTTTTTGTGAAGAATCACCAACAAGTGGGACACAATTGTGAAGTGGAACGAAATCTATTGGATTTTTGAAACTTTTTTAACTAATAAAAAAAAATGAAAAGTGGGGCGTGCAAAATTATTCGGCCCCCTTGCGTTAATACTTTGTAGAGCCACCTTTTGCTGCGATTACAGCTGCAAGTCGCTTGGGGTATGTCTCTATCAGTTTTGCACATCGAGAGACTGAAATTCTTGCCCATTCTTCCTTGCAAAACAGCTCGAGCTCAGTGAGGTTGGATGGAGAGCGTTTGTGAACAGCAGTTTTCAGCTCTTTCCACAGATTCTCGATTGGATCCAGGTCTGGACTTTGACTTGGCCATTCTAACACCTGGATACGTTTATTTGTGAACCATTCCTTTGCAGATTTTGCTGTATGTTTGGGATCATTGTCTTGTTGGAAGATAAATCTCCATCCCAGTTTCAGGTCTTTTGCAGACTCCAACAGGTTTTCATCCAGAATGGTCCTGTATTTGGCTGCATCCATCTTCCCCTCAATTTTAACCATCTTCCCTGTCCCTGCTGAAGAAAAGCAGGCCCAAACCATGATGCTGCCACCACCATGTTTGACAGTGGGGATGGTGTGTTGAGGGTGATGAGCTGTGTTGCTTTTACGCCAAACATATCGTTTTGCATTGTGGGCAAAAAGTTTGATTTTTGGTTTCATCTGACCAGAGCACCTTCTTCCACATGTTTGGTGTGTCTCCCAGGTGGCTTGTGGCAAACTTTAGACAAGACTTTTTATGGATATCTTTGAGAAATGGCTTTCTTCTTGCCACTCTTCCATAAAGGCCAGATTTGTGCAGTGTACGACTGATTGTTGTCCTATGGACAGACTCTCCCACCTCAGCTGTAGTTCTCTGCAGTTCATCCAGAGTGATCATGGGCCTCTTGGCTGCATCTCTGATCAGTCTTCTCCTTGTCTGAGCTGAAAGTTTAGAGGGACGGCCAGGTCTTGGTAGATTTGCAGTGGTCTGATACTCCTTCCATTTCAAAATGATCGCTTGCACAGTGCTCCTTGGGATGTTTAAAGCTTGGGAAATCTTTTTGTATCCAAATCCGGCTTTAAACTTCTCCACAACAGTATTACGGACCTGCCTGGTTTGTTCCTTGGTCTTCATGACTTCTGCGCTTTCAACAGAACCCTGAGACTATCACAGAGCAGGTGCATTTATACAGAGACTTGATTACACACAGGTGGATTCTATTTATCACCATCAGTCATTTAGGACAACATTGGATCATTCAGAGATCCTCGCTGAACTTCTGGAGTGAGTTTGCTGCACTGAAAGTAAAGGGGCCGAATAATTTTGCACGCACCACTTTTCAGTTTTTTTATTTGCTAAAAAAGTTTAAATTATCCAATAGATTTCGTTCCACTTCACAATTGTGTCCCACTTGTTGGTGATTCTTCACAAAAAATTTAATTTTATATCTTTATGTTTGAAGCCTGAAATGTGGCAAAAGGTTGAAAAGTTCAAGGGGGCCGAATACTTTCGCAAGGCACTGTACTTTACAACTGAACACCATCATATTTTTATTGCGTTGTATTACGTTTTTGTTATCAATTTTTCAAAATCTCAGAATAACCCAAACCGCATATGTATTTACACGTTGAGTTTAGGGCAGCCCATTGATTTCAATAGGCTGTCTTACCTGATCCTTTTCAAAAATTGCTTGTGCTGCTAGAAGCGTTGGGGGGGTCCATTAAGAATCCGCATGTACTAGAGGGCTGCTTTGCAGGAATGCGCATGATTTTGTGAGTATTCACACAACACACAAATGTAAACCTAGCCTCAGAGATTAAACAATTATGTAAATCCTGGTTCATGTGCAGTTTCTGGCTGTGGTTCCACATGGCTAAAACAGATCAGTCCTCTGCAGCAGCCTCACACCTTGTGACTTGCTACAACGTTAAAGTGGTTGTAAAGGCTCAAGGTTTTTTACCTTGAAGGTAAAAAAAAAAAAAAAAAAAAAAAAAAAAACACCTCTGTGCAGCAGCACCCCCCTGCCCCCAATACTTACCTGAGCCCCATCTTAATCCAGTGATGTGCATGAAAGCAGCGCCTCTTCCTCCTCATTGGCTTAGACTGCAGCAGGAGCTATTGGCTCCCACTACAGTCAATCACAGTCAGTGAGGGGGGAGCGGGGGCAGGGCAGAGCCACGCTCCATGCCTGAATTGACACAGAGCAGCAGCTCTGGAGCGAGCCTGCCATAGCAAGCTGCTTGCTGTGGGGGCACTCTGCAGGAGGGAGGGGCCAGAAGCACCAGCGGGGGTACCCGAGAAGAGGAGGATTGGGGCTGCTCTATGCAAAACCTTTGCACAGATCAGGCAAATATGACAGGTTTGTTATCTTAATATTTGCCCTTAATGTCACTTTGAAATATTGCAGTCTGATTAGTGGGGGAGAGGAATGCTTCCTCCTACCTGCAGCAGACTGATGACATTATCTCAGGCTAGGCAAAGTCAATGGACAAGTGCTCTAGGACTGCATTCCAAAGTGGAGTTCCAGTTGTTTTTGTGTTAAAAGTCAGCAGCTACAAAAAAGTTTTTAAACACACACACACACACACACACACACACACACACACACACACACAGTCTACGATGCGGCCGCCCAAACCTTTGGTTCTCTCCCCCGCCACTACCCAGGCCGGCATCAGAAGTGTGGACACCTGGTTGTGACAGCTTGCAGCTTTACAGCCGGGTGCATGGCACATTGCGCATGTGCGAGTCGCAATGCACCTCCTTAATGGCCGGGGCAATCTTCTGGGACCAGTGACATGTCCCAGAAGACTACAGGGCGGAAGGGGGGGAAGAGGAGAACTACCGCTCAAGTCACCTAGGCGGTCCCAACAGAAGTGGGAGCTGGGTATCTGACATTATTAGGCCCCACCCCCCAAAAAAAGTTGCATGCCAAATGTGGCATGTCAGGGGGTTAAGAGTCCTTTAACCAGAGTTCCGACTGCAAAAAAAAAAAAAAAAAAAAAATAAAAATAAATTTATATACAAGTCAGCAGAAGTTCCACTTCTGGGTTTCTGGGTGGAACTCCATTTTAAAGTGGAACTTCCAAAGTGGCAGTAAACCCTTTTTTTGGCACTTGTACCTACAGGTAAGCCTATAATAAAGCTTACTTGTAGGTACAGTGAATATCTCCTAAACCTGCATGGGAGATATTCACACTGCATGCAGCCAGTGATGTCACCGACTGCATACCTGTTCTGTCCTTCAGAGCTCTGTGCTGCGGTCTGCGACTCCCACGTGCATGTGCGAGAGTGACATCATTGCGGTGCAGCCAATTAGAAGGCAAGAGGACACAAATCTAGGAGGAAGACCTGATGAAGATGGAAGAGCCAGTTAGCGGGGACAGCGCCCTGCTGGAGGGCTTTGTTCTAAGGTAAGAATTTTATAATGCACTAGTATGCTATACATACTAGCACATTATGCCTTAACCTCTCACGATTTAGAAAGAGAAAAAAACAAAAAAACACAAAAAAACAAAACAAAAAAAAACAAACACACACACACACACGGTGCAGTTTACTATCATTTTAACGGCAATATACGTCCTTTCTCAAAATTATATTGTTGATGTATCCTGAGACATGTTAGCAATTTATTTCTTCCATTTGAAATAAAAATCCAAGTAGATTAAGAGACCCATATAATGATTACAACTAAAAAAAGGTAAAACACATCACCTCTGGTGCTGACATTTTTCCACTAGATACCTCATGAGGAATGGGAAATCTACTGGGCCGCTCAAATCTCCAGCATAATGGTAAAAATTTTGGTACAATGAATCTGTTCAGTTCTGACCATTTAAGACAATATAGATTATATGTAGCCTAAATATATTTTAATAAAATAAAATGGCCTAGAATAACACCTGAACCTCATTGTGTTAGGGTCATTGCTTCATAGCCGGGCACGCACTGTGCATGCACTAGCTGCGCTGCGACTGGCCAGGCAATCATCTAGGACCTGTGACATGTCTCAGATGATTGCCAAGAGGGAGGGGGAAGAGGTGAACTTACTTCCGGCGCTTCGGTGCCCCAGGAGGAAGTGGCAGCTGGAACCCTCTAAAAAGAAGGTTTCAGCTCCCCTCCTCCAAAAAAATTACATACCAAATATGGCATGTCAGGGGGTCACCTTCCCGACCCCCTCACGCCGATATATGTCGGCAGAAGGGCACGTACAGGCAGACTCACATACCTGTACGTTGCCCTTTAAGAGAGACGCCCGGGGGAAGCTCCGTGAGTCGAGTCGCGGGTCCCGCGGACTCTATTGCCGTGGGGATACCCGCAATTGCTTCATGGAGAGGAAGAAGTAAACAAGAGTAAACAACATCTCCCTGTTCTGCCTAGCAACAGCAACACCGATCTCTGCTCCATGTGAGGTGAGGTAAAACAGCCACACCCCCCCACAGTTAGCAACACGCCCCTAGGACACACTTAACCCCTATACTGCCACCTAGTGGTTAACCCCTGCACTGCCAGTGTCATTTACACAGGAGTCAGTGCATTTGTATAGCACTGATTGCTGTATAAATGACAATGGTCCCAAAAATGTCCGATGTGACTGCCATAATGTCGCAGTCACGATACAAATCGCTGATCGACGCCATTAAAAATAAAAATTATATATATTTTTTTATTAACAACAATATGAATAAAAATGACATAAAACTATCCCCTATTTTGTAAACGCTATAACTTTTGCGCAAACCAATCAATAATCGCTTATTACGTATTCTTCTACATATTTTTGGTAAAAAAAAAAAAAAAAAAAAAAAAAAAATCGCATCGGCCTACACTGAGGATAAAAATATTTTTTTTAAATATATTTTTGGGGAATATTTATTATAGCAAAAATAAAAACCGCAGGAGGTGATCAAATACCACCAAAATAAAGCTTTATTCGTGGGGAAAAAAAAGGACGTCAATTTTGTTTGGGAGCCACATCACACGCCCGCGCAATTGTCAGTTAAAACGACACAGTGCTGAATCGTAAAAAGTGCTCTGGTCAGGAAGGGGGTAAATTCTTACGGGGCTGAAGTGGTTAAAGCGGAAATTCCATTTTTGGGTGGAACTCGGCTTTAAACATCACATGTTTAGACTTTGTTACATTCAATCACCATGGCATTTCCCTGCAGATAAAAATAACTTCAGCTTTTTGTCAGACTCTAAGCGCAGATATAAAATAAACTATAAAAATCTGTACTTTTCTCACTCCAATCTGTAAAAAAAACACCATTATCCGGTGCCAATGTTAAAAAAAAAAAAAAAAAAAAAAGTGGCTTTTGCCATGCGTGAATGGTAGACACAAGTGTGAGATCAGAAGAGCTTCTATCTATGGAATGTTCTCCTAACGGCTTTTAGTCTACAGTCAATCTCTTTCTCTGTAAAGAGTAGTCTGCGATAGGTTAGAAAATAGGTAACCAGCTATATAAATTAGAGCTTCACGGCCATGCTTTACAATTCAAATTTGTCAGACAGACTTCTACCAACAGGTAAACCCTAAACCCATTTTTTTGGGGGTTTTTATTTATTAAAACTCCAGCAATAAGACCATCTTCCATTCACTATAGGGACTTTTTCATCTTCATTGTATTAGTCTGTAGGAGCTTCTTCTATGCAACAAAAATGCAAATGCATGTGTATAATGTTCCATAATAAATTCAAAAAACCAGTAAAACCACTTCCTTACACTGTCCTCAGATTGCCTGTAATTGTGATCTGTTTTGCTGGACAGAAAGTTTTGCTAGCAGAGGAAAAAATTGTTCGTACAGTTGTCAGTTGCAAAAAAACAAAACAAAAAAAAAAAAAAAAAAAAAAAACACGCAATACAAATACATTATGAACAAACACTTCTGAATTTTTATTCTGCTGTATGAGAATTTGTGACTTTAGTAAACTCTTCAAAAAAATCTCTGTGTGTACCAGGCATTGGGTTAAACATGTAGGAAAATTATCTACTTTCAAATCTTTCATCTTTCTGTTGTACACAATCATGTGTTAGCTCCATACCAGTCTCCTTGGTTTATAGATTTTGTATATTATAATAGCACGCAATACTACAGTACATCTTAACATTTTATGCAGTTTTCAGACATGTATAAGGCTCTATATGCACACTAGTTTACTCCTAGGAGTTTAGCATTTTGCCTGTAAAAGCAACTAATGTTGCCATATGTGTCCATGCACATTAGCTGGTCTAGGAGGCGTTTAAGCTTGGTGTTTTTCTGGCAGAAAAAAAAAAAAAAAAAAAAAAAAAAAAAAACCCTTCGGTTTGTTATTTTTGAGAGTGTTTTTTCTGGCAGAAGAAAAAAAAACCCTACTCCTAAACATTTTTTCTGCCAAAAGAACTGAATTAAGCCAGTATGCATGGAGCCTACCTGTGTTTAGAGATCAATTGGGTCACAATCAGATTTAATCTCTACCAAGTCTCTAACAGTTTATGACGTCTTCAACATATTTTGCACTATACAAATAAATGTGTAACGTTTCACTTTATAGATTTCAATAAGGAAACGTTTTAATAAAGGTTAAAGAAGAAGTAAACTCTCCCACTCTGATGCTTCTTTTCATTTAGTCCATTATAATAAGTCATTATCAGACTATAGCCACTGTAATCCAGCACAAATCGCATATTACTTACTGTTTAAAAGAAACTTTAAAAAAAAATAAAAAAAAAAAAATAAAAAACTTGTTTCCAGGGGTTAGGCAGCGCCATCTTAAGTATTGTTTTCTGAGTCCACAGGGTAGTGTATTTCCGCCCTTACATTGAGTACTTCCTGTACTGTTAACCAAGCCTCCTTCTCAAGCCAATGTTTCTATGGCAACCCTGCTTCCCTGTTCATAGCTTACTTGTTTATTTCATAGTATTTACTTGTGCAGATGTCTAAATGGCCTGTACTGCAGTCTTATCAGCTGAAGCTGATAAGTCTGACAAAGGGAAACAAGTTTAGACTGTATGTGAGGTCACATGGTGTGTAGGAGGAAGCTCTGAGTGATTAGCAGAGTTCAGTGTTGTGCTGTAGGAAGTCCTGATAACAGATAGATAAGACATAGAGAGTGTGCTGTAAATCAGGGGAGATCTGGGCATGCTCAGTGACTTCATTCTACAGAACAACAAGGATTACAACAATACTAAGCAAGTTAGGAGATATCTACAAGCAGTGTTCATTCTGGGTTTTTTATGCCAATTTACATGGGACAAAGTTGTGGGGGAGGGTTTACAACCACTTTAACCAATAACTGGAATATCCACACTTAACCATAAACAATATAATTATATATTATAAATGGACCCAAAAGATAGAAGGGGAATGAAGCACAACTGCTACACAATTTGTGGCCCCTAGAGTTTACTTTTTCACCTGTAAAGGCATTCAGCAAACCCCTCATGGTAACTGAAAGCCTCACCAGAGGCTTTTTTTTAATGAACCAACAGACTGTATTGACCTGACTGTACTATGAAGCCCTTTAGAGGGCTTTTGGAAGTGCCCAGTGGGTAATGCCAGTTGGTTATTTAAAAATGCACACAATACAGGTTTACTTTAAAGTGGCTGTAAAGGCTGAAGTTTTTTTTACCTTCATGCATTCTATGCGTGAAGGTAAAGCCGCGTACACAAGGGCGGATTGTATGGCCTACTTAGTCCGTCATACAATCCAATGGACAGTCCGTCATACTTTCGAATGAACGGACTTGACCACACACGGATGCACAAACAGTCCGTCGAAAGCTTGCGCGATGACGTGTACAGCACGTACGACGGGACTAGAAATATGAAGTCCAATACACAGCAATGCAACCTTCCGCCGTGTAAATCCTTTCTGAGCATGCGCCATTCTTAGTCCGTCGAACTAGCCTACTCACAAGCCAAAGTATGACGGACAGTATTACGGAAATTCCAAAATACTTAGTACGCCAGACTGCACGCTGAAAAAGTCCGCTGAAGCCCACACACGAGCGGACTGTCCGCTGAAATGTGTTTCGACGGACTAAGTTGGCCATACAGTCCGCCCGTGTGTACGCGGCTTAAGAAAACCTTACTGGATACTTCTCCCCCCCCCCCCCCAATAATCACCTGAGCTCCCTCTCGATCCTGTAATGTGCACAAGAGTCTCGGCTGTCCTGGGAGTCCCTCTACTCAATTGTTGAGACAGCAGCGGCTGTCAATCACAGCCAGTGAACCAATGAGGAGAGACCAGGGTCTGGGATGAGTCATGCAGGGCTGTGTCTTATGGACATATAGAGCAGGCACCAGTGCCCCTATAGCAAGCGGCTTGCTATTGGGGGCACTGGTCAGGGGGTATCCATTCAGACATGGAGCCCTGGCCCCACCCCTCTCCTCTGATTGGCTAGCTGACTTTGATTGACAGCAGCGGCAGTAAATGACTCCGCTGCGGTGTCTCAGCCAAATCAGCCAATTGGGGGGATGCTGGACACAGAAGGCTTTTTATCTGAATGCACAAAATGCATCAAGAGAAAAAACCTTTTGCCTTTACAACTCCTTAAAACAATCGTACACCCCTTGCATCTGTGAGAATTATTTATTAGGGAAATGCAGTCTCCCACAGAGGCCAATCACATTCCACTTATCAAAATTACCTCCATTAAAAAGGCAAAGTCTTACCAACTGCAAAATTTTACTGCGCTCTGCAACTTACTTTTTGCCAAAGGGATATTCCTGTTTTTTTTTGTTTTTTATTAAAGAAGCTAAGGTTTCTGAAAAAATTGTGACCAACAAATTGGACTTGCTCTAGTCTTGTATCATGCCAGGAGTCTACTTATAACCATATATTACCTACAGAAGACATGTATATTCATGTACCATTATTATGGAAAAAAATGCAATACCCAACTAAGAAAACTATGCAAATGCTTGCCTAAGTACCCAATTACGCAGTGTCTGCTTTTCAGGATAAAGGGATAACTATAAAATTCATGAAGGTAAAACAACCTCATCAGCCCAGCCAGTGCTCCAATCCTGCCTTCTTCTATAAGTAAACCCAATTACTAAAGTCTCATAGAAGCTATACTTAGACAAGACTAAGACAATTTTAAAAGTGAGTCTTGGTCTATTAAATCAGCAGCTTAAAAAATAAAAGATTTGCCTCAACCATTTCCTGTACTTCCTGTTAAAGGGTGACAACAATCTGTCCCTAAATATCATCCAGTTTACATCTACTTTAAACACAATCCATATGCCTTAATGCTACAGCCAGGCAAAATATTTTGTAGCACTATGCATTTAAGTAATGCAACCACACTTGTCCATTAAAAGTAACTTAAATTTAAACTTAAAGCAGATTTCCGCCAAAAAAAAAAAAAAAGTAAAAGTCAGCAGCTACAAAAAGTATAGCTGCTGACTTAATAAATCGGACACTCACCTGTCTGACGATCCAGCAATGCAAGCGCAGGAAGCTTGACAGCTGGGCACGCACTACTAATGCACAAGCCGCACTGCGCACAGAATGGCCAGGCATTCTGGGACCCGTGAGGCTTCCCAGAAAATTGCAGGGAGGGAGGAGGGAGAAGTGAACTTCCTTCCAGTGGCGTGGAGCCGTGGGAGGAAGTGGGAGCTGGGTGCCTCTAAAAAGAGGGCATGTCAGGGGGTCACCATCACTTAAAGCGGAAGTTCAATTTTTTGGGAACGAGTTATTCAATATTTTTTAAAGAACGACTGTATGCAGATTTTTAAATAGCAAATTTGATCATCTACTTTCTAGAGTTGAGCTTGAGTTAAAAATAGTTTGTTTCTAAAATGTGTTTCACTAAATATTATATAATTAAATACTGAAAATGTCCAACTGTACTCAACCACATCAGTTTAAATACAGTTTGGCTGATGTACGTCAACCATAAAAACGCATACCTGGTAACTACTGCAAAGTTCAGGCTACTTATTTGGTGTATTGAACCGTGGAGATATTCTATAGTGGTTCCTTCTACTATACTGCATTCCCACCTCTGGTCACAAATGAAAGTCAAAATACAAATGGTAGACAGACACATCTTGTGGGATATTGTCTGCACCTATGCCATGTCAGGTTTTTTATCCTTCATTGCCTCAAATAGTTTTGCTTAGTGAATTTTTTTCTTTAAAGCGGAGGTCCACCCTAAAGTGGACCTTCCGCTCATTGGATTCCTCCCCCCCTCCGGTGCCACAATTGGCACCTTTCAGGGGGGAGGGGGGTGCAGATACCCGTACAGTACAGGTATCTGCACCCACTTCCGGGATGGCTCTCTGCGGAAAGCGGCGTAGATTACGCCCCTTTCCGAAAGTCCCCCGCTGCCTGCTGGGAAACACAAAGATCCCAGAGGCAGCGGGTCCATCCTTATTGCGCAGCGCGACTCGCGCATGCGCAGTAGGGAACCGGGAAGTGAAGCCGAAAGGCTCCACTTCCTGATTCCCATACCCAAGATGGCGGCGGCAGCACCCGAATGACGATCGAGAGATCGGCTTCGGGTGCCGACATCGCGGGGGCGCTGGACATGTAAGTGTCACTATTTTAAAAGTCAGCAGCTGCAGTATTTGTAGCTGCTGACTTTAAAAAAAAAAAAAAAACTGACTCCCGGCGGACTCCCGCTTTAAGTGGTACTAAGAAGTTTTACAATATATATCACTGAGATCAAGCAGAAGACATCTACTGAGGTTTGTGTATGGTGTCTGCACTCATACAACTGGTGGTACATATACCCTTGTAGGGCACTTCTGTTTGCCAAATTAAATTCACTGTGACAGGTTAGCAGACCTTCCGCTAAAAAGGCAAAGGTCACTTATATCTTGCCATCCCATTTCTTAAATCACAGCATTAAAAACGTAAAAAAATAAATAAATTAAGAAAAAAAAAGTTAGAAAATCTACTCATCCTTGGGATCATCATCTAGGGTCCTGGGAATTTTGAAAAAAAAACTCCTGCCTGTGCTGGAGCATCTTTTCATAAGATGCAAGACACTTCCCCTTCCCAGAATCTCACCAGAAGGGTTGGGTCATTCACTCCAATACGGAAGCTGGGGGTAAGACAAGTATATTTTCTAACTTTTTTTACCCACATAGGTTTTTTGTTTGTATGCCTTAATGTCACAAATGTAGAATTGGGAGTAGGAAGCCACTATGCCTTTTAGTAGAAGGACCACTTTAAATATCAAGTGGTGTTGAGATTATTTGAGATTGGACTATGGTAATGCAAGCAAACAAAATAATCATGAAATTATAGTTCATGTAAATGTTTGGTTTTACATTTCTGAGCTCAAAAAAAAGCTCACCAAAAAGAGGGGGATTAAACACATTTAAAGTGATTTTTAAGAGTGCAATGGGGTAAAAACACATATTGGCTTCCATCTTTGCCAGCTGCATTCTTCGTTTGCGGAAAGGAACTGAATATGACTGAGAGAAGTCATTTTGTGTACAGCACAGACCTATTTCACTAAAGATATGTTCTCCAACATGATATAAGCATAAGGAAGCACCTGCATACCAAAAAAAAAAAAAAAGCTTCATAGCTTAGGCCAAGCAGGCTTTTAAGTCATCCACAAGCTTTATTTTCCTATAGTGGACTCTTCTTTGCGTGCTAATCTGTGATAAATTATACAAACCACAAGAAAAAAAAAAAAAAAAGAAAATCACAGAGTTTCAGTACACATAATGGGTTTTAGAAAAGGAAGCAACAATTTAAACCTATAATAAATATATTTTTTTCATTTGAAAAAAAAATAAAAATAAATAAAATATCTTACCTGGTTGGTTGGGGTCTTGTGCACGCACACCTTCCACATCTGGGCTTCTCTAGAGACTGCCCTTTCTAGAAGAAAGGACAGTCTCTGGCTCTCCAGGGGCCCAGAGTACTTCATGGCACCCCTTGGATACGCCTGCCACCCAACCAGATACAGCTACCTGCAATACAAAAATATGGATTTTTAAAAAAATATATATATTCAAAACACATTACCTTTAGCTTGCTCATACTCAGGTAAAATCTATGACATGGTTACCACTAATGTGTGATTGCTGGCTGTCAGAATACAACAGCAAGCAAGGGAGATTCCTCCATCCATACTAATTAACATGGATGGAGGAATCAATAGATTTTTCTCGTTTAGCACCCAGGACTGAACAAGAGAAATTGGGTATGGTCAAATTAAGAAAAACCTAGAGCAAACCTTCATTTACACAATGCATTATAAAACTGGAAGGAGATAAAAAGCCATTTAAACACTACTTCAAAATTGAATATAAACCATAAAAAAAATTAAAAAACACATATGACAGGTCCTAGCCCCAGATGGTAACATTCTTTAAGCCAGGCAATGAGCTTTTGGACCACATCAACCCTGCAAAACGATCTCCTTGCGGCATCAGATTATCAACATTCCCCGCTCTTCTCTTGACTTGCTGTAAAATGCCTATAAAAACACACCATATTTCACAGTAGTCAATACACCTATTCACACCTATTTTTAGAACATTTTGTTTTATATGCAGTGCATAAAATCGGTGCCCTAATATTGAGAATACAGCTTTCATCTCTCTGCTTTCCATTTATCTATTGCCTATGTTTTAGCTCAATGATAGTTTGTGTACTCAGCTGGAAAAAACACACATCACTAAGTGAAAGCTGGACTGTGTTCCTAACTCAAAAGCAGGCTCCCTTAAAACAGAGGTAAAGTGTCGCAAGGCTCTTAGGGAGCCTACTATAGGCCCCTTTCACACTGGCAGAAGTCTGCCAGTGGGTCAGCCTGCTCAGCGGGGAATCTCTCCACCGATTCCTGTTGAGCAGGCAGATGACAGGTCCATGTCCTCTCCGAGGATGAATTGCGGACACAGACAGACCCCACTCTCCTCTAAGGGCTGTCAGATGGAAATAGACTGCCTGTCCGTTTCCATCCAATTGGCATCCGATCCGCCAGATGGATGAGGAACAGATCCCCATCTGTCCGTTTTTTTAGCACAGGATTGGCTCAGATGTTGGCAGGTGTCAACAGACATATGTTCGTTGACATCCACCGCTCCATAGAAAGCAATGGATGGTCCAATCGGGTCCATCTAAAAAACTGACAGGTAGATCTAATTGGTCCATCCGTGTGAAAGGGGACTTTAAGTAGTTATGAAGTCAATTAAGCTACTTTCAAATAGTGACAGATGTGCTTAAAGTGGTTGTAAGTCTGACACACCGCAACACTGATCTAGGTAAAGAGTCTGACAGAGACTGGTCACAGCGCCCCCCCCCCCCCCCCCCAAGGAGACCCACACTGGACCACCAGGGACGCCACTAGGACCACCAGGGATGTCATCACCAGGTATGCCACCCTAGACCACCAGGGGTGCCAATCAGTGCCCACAATGGATGCCATTCAGTGCCCACAATGGGCATCACCGATTGGCATCCATCATTGACATACATTACAGTACATCAGTGCCTCCTATTAGTGCCCATCCATACCGCCTATCAGTGCCCATCAATGCCCCCTCAGTGTCTGTCATTGCAGCCCCATCAGTGCCCATCAGTGAAGGAGAAAACGTACTTATTTATTTACGACGTTTTTTCTAAATTTTCATTTTTTTTTTTTGTTTAGCAGAAAATAAAAATCCAAGAGGTGATCAAATACCACCAAAAGAAAGCTCTATTTGTGGGAACAAAATGATAAAAAATTTTGTTTATGTACAGTGTAGCATGACCGCGCAATTGTCATTAAAATCGCAGCAGCTCTGAAAGTTGAAAATTGGTCTGGGCAGGAAGGTGTATAAGGGCCCTGTATTGAAGTAGTTAAAGTGGAGTTCCACCTAAAAGTGGAACCTCCACTTATCTAATTCCTCACCCCCCCCCCCCCCTCTGGTGCCACATTTGGCAAGTGTAGCTGCTGACTTTTAATTTTTAAAGGGGTAAAGGGGTAGGCGGACCTCTGCTTTAAAGTGAAAAACACTTTAGACATAGCCACCTTTAGGAACAAGGAGAAGCCGCTCACAGATAAAAGGCGATGCACAGAAAATGCATCCACTTGGCTATGATGTCAGGAATTGGATATGTACTGGAAAACTAGATATGTTAAATGCAGCACAAAATTTCAGCCAAACTATTTAAAAATGAACACAACAGAAAAATATTATTGTGGTTGTAAAGGCTCAAGTTTTTTTTTACCTTTATGCAAGCTATGCGTGAAGTTAAAAAAAATTCTGTGTGCAGCAAACCCTCCACCCCGCCTCCCCCCCAATACTTACCTGAGCCCCATCTCAATCCAGCAACGTGATCTAGGGCAGCAGCTCTCCCAGGTCTCTATCTCCTTATTGGCTGAGACAGCAGAAAGAGCCATTGGCTTCCACTACTGTCAATCACCAGTAAGCCAATGAGGGGGGAGAGGGGGGGCTGAGCCACACTTCATGTGTAAATGGACATGCAGAGTAGCAGCTTGGAGGCAAGGGTCAGGATCCCCGTTGGGGGGACACCCTGAGAAGAGGAGGATCGGGGCTGCGCAGTGGAAAACCATTGGTTAGCAGGTAAGTATAACAGTTTTTTTTTGTTTTTTTTTAACAAACATCATCATAACATAACATTGGCCCATATACTACAAGCGGCCTGTCATACAAACATGAAACAGTTTAGATCACATGAATCTCTGGGGGAAAAAAAAGGAAGAGGAATTTGGCAAAGCTCAAGAGATAAATTACTTAAAAGTAAAAAAAAAAAAATAATAATAAATCAAATGTTTATATTATTACTATGGTCTTAGGCTCAAAGAAACTGAGCATATGGTCACCAAGGCAAATAGATTCTACCCAGTGAGGGTAGAGGGACACCAGACAACGCTTCTAATCATTTTAAATTCCAAAACAAAAAAAAAATAAAAAAAAATAAAATGGGGGGGGGGGGGGGGGAAGGAAGGTTTGGAAGGTTTGCTGTACATACCCTTTAATGGGTTTCCAAACTAGAAGTGAACAGCTAAGCAGCTCCAGCCTTCTAAGTCAGCCGGGGCTTCTCCATTTGACATGAGTATAAAGAAACAAGAAAGAATGCCCGTGGCGCACCACCAAGAAATACCAAATAGTGAGAGAAGTGGCTCAGTATCAATGAGCTCAGAAGGTATGTGCTGTGTCCCATAACGCCTACCCAGATTTCCTTGTGACTACACCTAGCTCACAGCAGTGTTACTGTGCCGGAATCGCTTCCATTGTTGGCTATTGCAGCGGCTTCAGGCTCTCCACAGCAGAGGAGCTTCTTCCATCCTGCCCACTCTGCCAACCCATCCATCCATGCTCTGGACTCTGCCATTCAGTGGCATGCCCTGATCACACTTGTGAGTGCATAGATTTTTTTGTTTTTTTTTTTAAATGTGCAGATAAAAACAAACAAACAATCGACTTACTACACTATATGGCTGCTTGGCGCCATTCTCTTTGTTTACAATTCCATTTGGCATGACCCCCCCCCCCCCCCCCCAATGCCCCAGCATTTGCATTCTATCAAGCATTTTTAAATTGCCATCTTCCTAATCTTCTGCACCACTCCAATGCTCAAAGTGCTCAGGTTACAGTATGCACCATTGCATTTCAACTGAGCTTATATCACTGACACGTCTAGTTCAATATTAGGCAAAATCAATCTGGAACCCAAGAGGAAGTACCTGGAAAAAGAGAATAGACCATGATAAGCACGCTTTGACTGTATTAAAGTTACAGTGATTGCATTTCTACTTGATCAAAATTCCATATGCAACATCCATGATACACGATCCAGCACTTTCAGGTAGGGGCTGCGCCATGCCGGCTGTACTGTGATTAGTCACAGCACAAGCCGATCAGTGGGTCCCGGCCAATGATTGACTGCCTACACCGGCTGATTGGCAAAACAAATTTGCCGAGTTGGGTGAAGATGTGGAGGTGACAAACACAGAGGTGGCAGCCCTAGATGTCACTGCTCCCCCTAACAGCCGGGAGAGCAGCCCATCTAGTAGAGGAGGTGAGGGGAGTGCAGAAAGGCCTAGACAGTTGGTGGTTATAGGGGATTCTATAATCAGAAGGACTGAATAATTTGTCGCCAGGATCGCCTCAACCGAATAGTTTGCTGTCTCCCTGGTGCTAGGGTTCGGCATGTGGTGGACCGGGTGGATAAATTACTGGGAGGGGCTGGGTATGACCCAGCAGTCTTGGTCCACGTTGGTCCACGTTGGAACCAATGACCGTATACATGGAAGGTGGAGGCTCCTTAAGAATCAATTTAGAGAACTAGGCTGCAAGTTGAAGGGAAGGACCTCCAAGGTGATATTCTCTGAAATATTGCCTGTGCCATGCGCAACACAGGAAAGGCAGGGGGTGATTAGAGAGCTGAATGCATGGCTAAAGACCTGGTGTAGGGAGGAGGGATTTGGGTTTCTAGAGCACTGGGCTGACTTTTCATTGGGGTGCAACCTATATGCTAATGATGGTTTGCACTTGAATGGAAGGGGGTCTGCTGTGCTGGGGAAGAGGTTTATGGGAAGGCTGGAGGAGTATTTAAACTGGGTTTGAGGGGGGAGGGTGAACCAGACGTACATTGGGCAGACAGGTCAGTTAGGGGTCAGACATTAATGGAGGGTGGAATGGGGATAGATGGGGGGGTGGGATATGGCAGGTGACAAGAAATTTCCCATGTTGCAAACAGCCATTGAAAACTATAGTGCAATTTGTACTACTAAAAATAATATGAAAAACACCAGAGCAAAATGTAATAATGCATTAAAGTGTTTGTTCACCAATGCCAGAAGTCTGCCAAGCAAAATAGGTGAGTTGGAAGCTGTGGTGCATGAGGAGAGCTATGATGTAATCGGTATTGCTGAAACTTGGCTTCAATCCTCACATGACTGGGCTATTAATATTCCTGGCTATGCACTCTTTCGGAGAGACAGGGTAAAAAGGAAAGGTGGCGGGGTCTGTCTCTATGTGAGAAGTGATCTCAAAGCAAGTGTGAAAGAGGACCTGGTGGATGGAGAGTGTGATGAGTCCGAAGCATTATGGGTGGAACTGCATTTAGATGGGTGTAGTTCAAAGTTAATCGTTGGAGTTTGTTATAGACCACCCAATGTGAATGAGGAGGTGGAGACTCAGCTCCTTGCACAGATGGAAAGGGCTGCAAGGGCTGGGACAGTGATAATAATGGGGGATTTTAACTACCCAGAAATTTACTGGAGTAATGGCACTGCTGGGACAGTTAAAGGGCAAAAAATGATAAACCTATTACAGGACAATTTTATGGTCCAGTTTATTGAGGCCCCAACTAGGAATGAAGCTCTGTTGGACCTGGTAATCTCAAACCATGCAGAGCTTATTACTAATGTCCAGATAAAGGAACACCTGGGTAGCAGTGATCATAACATGATTTCCTTTGATGTTAGCGCTAAACAAGAAATACATACGGGTAAGATAAAAACACTTAACTTCAAGAGAGCTAATTTTCCGAGGATGAGGGCTACTCTCCAGGACTTAGACTGGGAGAGAATATTCGCTTCAATGGGCACAGAACAGAAATGGGAATTCTTCAAAAAGACTGTTGGGGACCTCACTGCAAAGTATATTCCCATGGGCAATAAGTTTAAAAGGCTAAAAACAAAACCTATGTGGCTCACGGCCAAAGTTAAAAAAGCTATAAACTGTAAGAGAAGAGCTTTTAAAAAATATAAAAATGAAGGATCACTAGTGTCATTTAAATGTTACAAAGAAATTAACAGAATATGTAAAAAGGAAATCAAGGATGCAAAAATTCAAAACGAACGACAGATTGCAAAAGATAGTAGGACAAACCCCAAAAAATTCTTCAAATATATTAATAGTAAAAAGGTCAAGTCTGAGCATGTAGGCCCTTTACAAAACAATCTAGAGTTGGTGACTGGGGACAAAGAGAAGGCTAATTTATTAAACACTTTCTTCAGCTCTGTGTACACAAAAGAGCATGGGGGAGCGCATGTCCATAATGGGGGTGATAGTGACACAGCCCCAAATGATCCACAATGGCTCAAAAGTGATATGGTCCAGAAATACTTAGACAGAATAAAGGTGGATAAAGCACCTGGCCCTGATGGCATCCACCCACGGATCCTAAAAGAATTGAGCTCTGTAATTTCAGAGCCATTGTATCTAATTTTTAGGGACTCATTAATGACGGGAATAGTCCCACTGGATTGGCGCAGGGCGAACGTGGTGCCTATATTTAAAAAGGGATCAAAGTCTTTACCAAGTAACTATAGACCTGTTAGCTTAACTTCTATAGCTGGGAAGATACTGGAGCGTTTAATAAAAGACCACATCGACGAGTTCTTGCTGAACAAAAACACTTTAAGCAACAGACAACATGGATTCATGAAAGACAGAAGTTGTCAGACAAATCTGATTTCTTTTTATGAGGAGGTAAGTAAAACCTTGGACAGAGGGGTGGCGGTGGACGTGGTATACTTGGATTTTGCAAAAGCATTCGATACAGTTCCCCACACATGGCTCATGTGTAAGGTAAAGTCTACAGGTTTGGAAATATCAGTTTGTAAATGGATAGAAAATTGGCTAGAAGACAGAATTCAGAGAGTCGTGGTTAATGACTCTTACTCTGAATGGTCTAAGGTTATCAGTGGTGTACCCCAAGGTTCAGTGCTGGGACCCTTACTTTTTAACATCTTTATAAATGATATTGGGTCTGGGATCAAAAGTAATATTTCTGTCTTTGCAGATGACACCAAGATATGCAGTGGAATAACGTCTTTACAGGATGTCTCCAATTTACAAGCCGACCTCAATACACTGTCTAATTGGGCGACTATGTGGCAGATGAGGTTTAATGTTGATAAATGTAAAGTTATGCACTTGGGGCCTAAGAATATGCATGCATCATACATGCTAGGGGGGAGTACAACTGGGGGAATCCATAGTGGAGAAGGATCTGGGGGTTTTGGTAGACCATAAGCTCAATAACAACATGCAATGCCAAGCTGCTGTTTGCAAAGCGAGCAAAGTCCTTTCTTGTATTAAGAGAGGTATGGACTCCAGAGAGAGAGATATCATTTTGCCCCTGTTCAAATCATTAGTAAGACCTCATCTGGAATATGCCGTTCAGTTTTGGGCACCAGTTCTCAAAAAAGATATCGGGGAACTGGAGAAAGTGCAGAGAAGGGCAACCAAACTGATAAGAGGCATGGAGGAACTCAGCTATGAGGAGAGATTAGAGGAACTAAATTTATTCACTCTTGAGAAGAGGAGATTAAGGGGGGATATGATCAACATGTTCAAATACATTAGGGGTCCATATAGTGAACTTGGTGTTGAGTTGTTCTCTGTACGGTCAACCCAGAGGACACGGGGGCACTCTTTACGTCTAGAGGAAAAGAGATTTCATCTTCAAGTACGGAAAGGTTTCTTCACAGTTAGAGCTGTGAAAATGTGGAATAGACTCCCGCCAGAGGTGGTTCTGGCCAGTTCAGTAGACTGCTTTAAGAAAGGCTTGGATACTTTCCTGATGGCACATAATATAACTAGGTACTAACATAGGTAAAGTTGATCCAGGGAAAATCCGATCGCCTATTGGGGGATCAGGAAGGAATTTTTTTCCCCTGCTGTAGCAAATTGGAGCATGCTCTGCTGGGTTTTTTTTTTCGCCTTCCTCTGGATCAATTGTGGGCATAAAATTGGGTATCTGGATTGTACGATTATTTTTTATTTTATTTATTTGTTTTTAAGGTTGGACTGGATGGACTTGTGTCTTTTTTCAACCTGACTAACTATGTAACTATGTAACTATGTAAGATGACAGGACAGAGCTCTGTGAATGTAAACAATACAGAGGTCTGTCCTGTCAGCAGGGGTGTGCCGTTTTGCGTTTCCCTGCGAAGCACATCCCTTAGTAAAAGCACCTCACAGTGAATGCACTAAGCACTGTTAGGCACACATTTAATTAACCCTTTGATTGCCCTAGATCAGGGATATACAGTTAGCGGACCTCCAGCTTTTGCACAACTACAAGTCCCATCATGCCTCTGCGTGTCATGCTTGCGGCTATCAGAGTCTTGCTATGCCTCATGGGACTTGTAGTTCTGCAACACCTGGAGGTCTGCTAATTGCATATTGCTGCCCTAGATGTTAAAGAGGTTGTAAACCTCCCTTTAACATTTGTACCTATAGGTAAGCCTAAAATAAGGCTTACTTATAGGTACTGTAAATATCTCCTAAACATGCGCCATTTAGGAGATATTTACTGTATACTGCACTGATGGTGTCATCAGCATATGCGCTCTGAAGGAACGTCCACCCGTGACATTTCTTCAGGAGCATGCCGTGACCGGCAAAAAGTAAAGAATATTGTTTTTTTTCCAAAATTTTCAAGTGTTGCATGACTGCGAAATGATCAGTTAAAGTAATGCAGTGCAAAAAGCAAAAAACAGGCCTGGTCATGAAGGGGATAAAGGTCACGTGATTAAAGAGGCACTGATTTCTTACAGCCGGTTCTTATTACTGCAGGTTGCTGGCACCTCTTTCCCATTTCATTCATTTTGAACGGCGCCCAAAAGGCACCAGATGTACATCATAGTGCACCGCAATACTCAGCAACACATGGTAGTGTATTTTATTACACAAAAAAATAAAGAAAAAGAAAAAAGTGCGATTTGAGCCACATTACAGGTGCATTTCATTTTGACTGCCTTAACACGACATGCAACAATGCAGGATAACACACTACAAAGAAGAAAAAAAAGTGGGTCACTACTGTTGGAGAATGGATGGTTTTGGAAGAAAAGACCTGGTTTTGTAACAAGTACAGGATCACTTGTGTGGCACCAACCTAGGGGGCAGACAATGCATACTGGCGAATCTCTTAAACACTTCAGCCCCGAAGCAGGCCATTTTAAGCGATACTGCACTGCATCCATTTGACTGACAATTGAGCAGATGTGCGATGCGGTATCCAAACAAAACTGATGTTCTTTTTTCCCCACAAATAGAGCTTTCTTTTGGTGGTATTTGATTACCTCTGTTTTTTTTTTTTTTTGTTTTTTTAAGCACAAAAAATAAGACTGACAGACAGACAATTTAGAATAAATAAAAAAATAAAATAAAAATTACCTTTTGCTAGAATATATACCACAAAAAAAACTTATATGTATTCATCAATTTAGGCCAAATATGTATTCTGCTACATTTTTATTTTTGTAAACAAAAATAAGTAAAATCCCAAACAAGCATATATTGATTGGTTTGTGCAAAAGTTATTGCGTCTATAAAATAGGGGAAGGATTTAGGGACTTATTTACATTTTTGTTTTTACTGGTAATGGCAGCGAGCTGCAATTTTTAGCAGGACTGCGACATTGCAGCGGACAAATCTGGGCAGTCAGCAAGTGGTTAAAGCAGACATGAGGGATTTAAGAAGGCTGAGACTTGTGACCTCCTAGTTTCCTTGCTGCCATGTTCACACATGTCATTAAAATATGCTGCTTAGGAAATGTAGGCCTCACCTTATACGGGCGACAAAGGGACGATATAAACAGCCAGTTGATTCATGTTTTTACTTTAGCCTATTATGTAAACTGGAGTAATTAGTGAAAAATAAATAAATAAATCTGAAATCCTTTTCATGCTTGTTTCAGGTCAGTACTCAAAGTGCTAAGACAAGAGGTCAACAAGGCTTTAAAGACAGGTTTCCTGCAATGCAAACACTGCAGAGCATTAGGAGGCATTTTAGGAGGCTGGCTGTTGTTGATCAGTGCTCTTTGCACGGATTGATTGAATCGGCAGACATGTTGCATTGATTCAATGATATCTTCGAACTACATTAGCTCTACTATCTACTGTATATACAGTGTGTTGGGAATCCACAAATACTACTTCAATTTATTTTAAACAATACAGCAGATCAGTATTATGTACACATGAAAATAGAAAAAACACAGAGGGGGCTCTTGCCCATGGGGCCAAAAACGCAACATTCTCAGGCTGCTTTCACACTGTTGCGTATTTACCATGCTAGAAACGCTACAAAAAAGCAATCCCTTTAAATAATATAAGACTCTTCACACCACTGCGCTACAGGTGTGGTGCGTTTTGAAATGTTTTTGATGCATGCTGCATCATTGGTGCGGTTTTCATAGCCGCACCAAAAGTGCAGGTAGCCACTGAAATGGTGCCTTTAAATCACAAATTTCACTGGTGTGTGCTGGGTAGTAAGCACTCAGAAAACGCATATGCGTTTTTACAATTGAACAGTGCGAAATCAGCTGAAAAAAAATCATTTTTTTTGTGGATCTGAATATAGCACTTTTTTTTATGGGCCTGTACACACAGATGCATGGATGTCATTAACCACTTAAACCCCAGACCATTTGGCTGGCCAAAGACCAGACCACTTTTTGCGATTCGCCACTGCGTTGCTTTAACTGACAATTGCGCGGTCGTGCGACGTGGCTCCTACACAAAATTGCTGACCTTTTTCCCCCCCACAAATAGAGCTTTGTTTTGGTGGTATTTGATCACCTCTGCGGTTTTTATTTTTTCCGCTATAAACTAAAAAAAGCGACAATTTTGGAAAAAAATAAAAAAAATAAAAAAAAGCATTATTTTTAACTTTTTGCTATAATAAATATCCTCCAAAATATATATAAAAAACAATTTTCCCTCAGTTTAGGCCGATATGTATTCTTCTACATATTTTTTGAAAAAGAATAATAAATTTGCAATAAGCGTTTGCTTGATTTGCGCAAAAGTTATAGCCAAAATAGGGGATAGATTTATGGCATTTTCATTATTATTTTTTTTATTACTAGTAATGACGGCTATCAGCGATTTTTATCGTGACTGCGACATTATGGTGGACACGTCAGACAATTTGGACACATTTTTGGACCATTGCCATTAATACAGTGATCAGTGCGATTAAAATTGCATTGATTACTGTAAAAATGTCACTGGCAGTGAAGGGATTAACACTAGGGGCAGGGGAGGGGTTAATGCGTATACTATTTTGTGTTCTAACTGAAGGGGGGATGGGATTGTGCAGGGAAACTAACAGATCGCTGTCCATACTCTGTATGGACAGACGATCTGACAGTTCCCTGCTCAAAGAACTGGAGACTACAGCTGCCGGTTCGCCGTGTGCCAGAGTGATCACAGGAGCCTGGCGGCGATCCAGACCACCGGGCACTCGTATCAGCTCGGGGAGCGAGTGGGGGAGCACCCCCCTAGTGGCCGTTTGTTACCGATGTAACATAATGGCGATTTGCACAGCCGAACCATGCTGCCGCTGGCTCCTGTGTCGGGTAAGTCACACATAATGGACTACTATGCGATGCATAGTAGTCCATTATGCTTTACCTTTGCAGGGAATGAAAGAGTAAGTAAACCCATCAGGGATTACTTCCTCTTTAAATCATAATGGCAGCAGAAACTAACCAAATGACCCTGATCAAAAGTTTACATACCCCAGTTCTTCATACCATGTATTGTTCCTTTAACATCAACGACAGCTTGAAGTCTTTTGCGGTATTTGTGGATGAGGCTCTTTATCTTCTCAGATGGTAAAGCTGCCCATTCCTCTTGGCAAAAGGCCTCCAGTTCCTCTAAAGTTTGAATGGGGGAAAGGAATAGCAAGTGAGAAAGGTCCACTTTTGTGTCAAGGCATCTAGCCCTTTGGTCCCCGCTTCTCTCTCTAGTGAGAAGTAAACTGGAACCTGGGTGTTTGTTCTGCTGGCGAACAAGTCCACCTCTGGGAGACCCCACTTCTGCACTATCAGCTGAAAGATTTCCCTGTTTAGGGACCATTCTGACTCGCACACTTGGTGTATACTCAGAAAATCCGCCAGGCGGTTGTCCACTCCTTTCAGATGGACCGCCGAGACCGACCCTAGGTTTCTCTCTGCCCAATGCAAGATCATCCCTGTTAGTCTGATTAAGGATTGGCATCTCGTTCCTCCTTGTTTGTTTAGATAGGAGACTGCTACCAAGCTGTCCGAGAGGACCTGTACGTGGTGGCCCTTCAGATCTCTGGCAAATGCTCTTAATGCTTCCCAGATCACCTGAAACTTTCTCCAGTTGCCTGACCTTTGGGACTGTGCTTTCACCCAGTGTCCTTGGGCTATTTTTGACCCCAAATGGGCCCCTCAGCCCCAAGCACTGGCATCCGTAGTGATGCGAACAGACACTGGAAGAGACCACCATAAACCCCGTACTAGGTTCTCCCCTTTTCTCCACCACCAGAGACCTCCTGGTCCTTGAAGATAAGTGGATAGTCATGTCTAGGGATTCTTGTGCCCCGTCCCAGCTGTTCAGGAAGTCGGCCTAAAGGCACCTGAAATGGGTCCTTGCCCAAGGAACCGCGGGGATTGTTGCCACCAGCAGACCCGGTCCCGATATAGCTGAGCAGAGGGAAATTGCCCGATTGGTTTGCAATCAAGTTACAGTCGCCTTCACCCCATTTTCTCCACTGTGAGAAAGATTTTTTATGTTACTGAGTCCACCAAGAAACCCAGGTACTGTAAGGCCTGTGTCGGGATTAAGTTTGACTTTTCCTCGTTTATCAACCAACCCAGTTCTTTTAGGAAGGAGATGGCTGTCCGAAGATCTCCCTGTAGTTGGAGTTTGGCAGGGGCAAAGAATAAAAGGTCATCCAAATATGGTATGACCTCGATCCCCTTCAGTCTTAGGGGAGCCAATGCCTCCGCCAGCATTTTGTAAATATCCTGGGGGAGGAGGATAGGCCGAATGACAGGGCCCTGAACTGAAAATGTCAGGTCTGCCTCCCCCACTGAATCGCTATCCTCAGATATTTTTGAGAGTCCTCATGAATGGGGACATGTAGGTAGGCGTTCCTCAGATTGAGGGAGGCCATGAAACAGTCTGGCGGAAGGATTGATCTTACTGTAAAGATTGTTTCCATCCGGAATTTTTTTTTATGTTACCCACTTGTTTAGTAACTTTAAATTCAAAATTAGCTGGAATTTGCCCGACGGTTTCTTCACTACAAACACATGCGAGTAGAAACTGCGGTTTACCTCCTGTCATGGCACTGGAACAAGCACCCATTGGTCTACCAGATCACCAATTTCTGACAGTAAGGCCGTCGCCTTCTGAGGATCTCTGGGAGTTTTGGTCACACATATCCTCATAGGCGGAGTGTGCTTGAACTGTATTCGGTATCCTCCCTGATTATCCTCAGAATAAACGGCATTTGGGGTAGTCTGTTCCCACTGTGGGAGGAACTGCCCCAGTCTTCCCCCCACAGGAAACAAGTCACTGGGACTTTGTGACTGTCCCCAAAGGCAGGGGACAGTCACAAGGACAGACCTCTAAGGCTGGATTCACACCTATGTAGTTTTAGTGCTTTTTGCATTTTGCCAATTTGTACTACAGAACGTGTTCCATAGGAAACCATGATAAATGGACTGTAGTGCAAATCTGCAAAATGCAAAAAGCACAAAAAATGCATAGGTGTGAATCCAGCCTTAGAGGTCTGTCCTTGTGACTGTCCCCTGCCTTTGGGGATGAAAAAAGCGTTTCCCTGGTGCCTTTTTAGGCTTGGTAGGGAAGGCCTTCTTGTCAGCAGTGCGATCCAGAACCTTCTCTAGATCCTGCCCAAACAAGACGTCTCCCTCAAAGGGGATACCACATAGCCTCACCTTCGAGGCCGGGTCCCCTGACCAGGATTTTAGCCATAGTGCCCTGCGAGATGAAATTATGAGGGCAGCCGACTCTGCAGAAGCATCTGCCATGTAGCCTGCTGCTTTGTGCAGCATAGGAAGGGAATCCAAAATCTCCTTCCTAGAGGCCCCACTTTCTAAATGCCCTTGCAATTGTTCCAGCCAGACCTCCAGCCACTGCGAGCCACTATTGTTGCAGCCATTGCAGGCTTTAAATTGGTCATGGTTACCTCCAATACCACCCATGTCCTCAAAGGTGAGGTCTGTGGATTTAGCGCACTGGGAGAAGGCAGCGTCTACCTTAGGAACCTTGTTCCAGACACAGGCGGGGTCCTCACTGAAGGGGAACCTCCTCTTCAGACTTTTGGGAAAAAATTGTTTTTTCTCCGGTTCCACCCACTCTTAATAGAGTCCACTAGTGCGCTATGAACCGGAAGACCCTGGTTAGATCCTCTTTCAGGGTTTGATAAATCCGGTCATGCAAGGACAGGGAGACTTGCTCTTTTTTAATTTCGAGAGTCTCATAAAACAACCCCAATAAGACATCGACCTCGAGTGAGAGCCTGTATCTGGGTGAGCTTGTCCCTTGAATAGGAATACCTCTGGATGATGCCGTCTCACTCAGGCCATCCAGAAAATCTAATTCCTCTTCCCCTGATTTGTCACCTTCCTCTGGGGTGGAAGAAGGGGGAACTGCAGCTGGTTTTGGGGTCTCAAGGTTTGCTAGCATTGTCTTGATGGACTGCATTTCTTTCTGTACCCCAGAAATCAGTTCCTTACAAGCCCCTGTAGCCTCCTTGTAAACCAACTTATCTATTCAGGGTTTACAGAGGGGCTTAATCCAGCCCTCCTTAAATTTGTTCATACACAATGGACATCTCTTCTTCCCCCGACTTCTCCGGCTCTTTGGGCAGAGCCTAAGACAAGAGAAGGAGAGAAAAGGAGGGGAAACAGACAAGCTACCATCAGCGTAACCTAGGATGTCTTCACCAAACACCTATGTGCACCCCACCAACAGGATTCGCAAGACACCTTAGTCCGGAAACTGTTAAAAAAAGAGGGGGGGGACGGGACAACAAACAAATGGACTACCTAAACTGTCCATCACTCCCCTCCCCCCTCTCTCAGCCCCGTAGGTACAAGACACCCTTGTGTTTGCCTACCTGGGCTGGTTCCACTCCACTGCCACATTCCACTGCATTCATGCTTCGTTCGGAAGTTGCCTGACCGCCTGGAGGCTTTCCCCTTAAGCCTGTGGTGCAGCACTGTCTATCTTTTGGCTGGCGCTTTTCAAATAAGACGCCCTGGTTCCACCGTCCAGGCTCGCCGCTCAACCCGGAAGTGGTTCGCCAGAAGTCCCCGCACTCCTCCTGCATTCCACAGGCCTGAACTTAGAGCCTGTGCCCACCTGACCCGCACCAAATTCAATTCGGTCGTCAGGCAGGGAATGGTAGCACTCCCCGGGCTATCTAGGAGGAGAGCGCCGGTCACAGCTGCGGGCAACCTGACTGGGGGACCCCAGATGTCTGTCATCCTTTTCCCAGGTACACAGACCTCCTTCTCCTTCTCACATGGGCTATCCCAGTTTCAAGGGAAGGAAGTAGAGCTCCAATCCAGCATCCACCTCTGGTGGAGGAAACACAAAGACTAAGTGAGAAGGGACAGGTGTCACCCTTTAAAAGGTCTGATGATGTGTTTCCTGCCACCGGAG
Source organism: Lithobates pipiens (assembly GCF_037356315.1). Classification (NCBI taxonomy): domain Eukaryota; kingdom Metazoa; phylum Chordata; class Amphibia; order Anura; family Ranidae; genus Lithobates; species Lithobates pipiens. The sequence continues at coordinate 194,335,397 of NW_027507718.1, forward strand.
GTGGAGCCTAATCTCTCTAGTGCTGTACTGGACAGACTAGAGAAAAGCCCAATTTTGGTCTCCTCACTCCAAATGATTTTGTGGCAGAAGGTTTGAGTCTTGTCTCTGTTTGGCTTATTGTAAGCGGGATACTTTGTAACATTTGCGTAGTAATGGCTTTCTTCTGGCGACTCGACCATACAGCCCATCTTTCTTCAAGTGCCTCCCTATTGTGCATCTTGAAACAGCCACACCACATGTTTTCAGAGAGTCTTGTATGAAGTTATTTGTGGGTTTCTATTTGCATCCCGAACAATTTTCCTGGCAGTTGTGGCTGAAATTTTAGTTGGTCTACCTGACCGTGGTTTGGGTTCAACAGAACCCCTCATATTCAACTTCATGATTAGAGTTTGAACACTGCTGATTGGCATTCTCAATTCCTTGGATATCTTTTTATATCCTTTTCCTGTTTTACAGAGTTCAACTACCTTTTCCCACATATCCTTTGTCAATTCTTTTGCTTTCCCCATGACTCAGAATCCAGAAACGTCAGTGTAGCACTGGATGAAAGATGCAAGGGTCTGTCAGGAGTCCAGAAACTCATTGACTTTTTATAGACACACGCTAATTACAAGCAAACAGATCACAGATGAGGATGTTACCTGTAATAGCAATTCAAACCCCTTTGTGTCAACTGGTGTGCATGTTATCAGGCCAAAATCACCAGGGTATGTAAACTTTTGATCAGGACCATTTGGGCAGTTTCTGTTGTCATTATGATTTAAAAAAAAAAAAAGGGGGGGGGGGGAGTAAACACAGTTGATTGATATTAAATGGCTTCAGCCAAAGACTAATCATGAGTGAAAAAATGTTTTTGTGTATTATTATATATTTTACACACACATACATGCACAATATTACCAATGTGTCCGATCGGAGCGTTTTGTCGGATATTACGTCATCACGTTCTGAAAGATCGGATTTTCCGACAACTTTTTCTGACTGTGTGTATGCAACAGTTTCGGACAAGATCCGTCAGACAAAATCCGACGCATTTGGTTGTCGGAATCTCCGACCGTGTGTACAAGGGCTAATTCTTCCCAAAGGTGTTCTATTGCGTTGAGGTCAGGACTCTGTATAGGCCAGTCAAGTTCTTCCACCCCAAACTCGCTCATCCATGTCTTTATGGACCTTGCTTTGTGCGCTGGTCCAAATTATTTAATGGAGCGGGGATTATGGTGTGGGTTTTTTTTGTTTTGTTTTTTAGAGGTTGGGCTTGGCCTCTAAGGCCGCGTACACACGGGCGGACTGTTCGCCCAACTTTGTTCGTCAAACAATCCGACAAACAGTCCGCTCAAAATTTGCATGAACGGACTTGACCACACACGATGAACGAACAGTCCGCTGAAAGTGTGCGCGATGACGTGAACGGCACGTACGACGGGACGAGAAATTCGACGTCCAATACACTGCAATGCAACCTTCGCCGTGTAAATCCTTTCTGAGCATGCGCGAAACTTAGTTTGTCGAACAAGCCTACACACGAGCGGACTGTCCGCTGAAACCAAGTTTCAGCGGACTGTCTTACGGAAATTCCGAAAAACTTTGTTCGTCAGACTGTCCGCTGAAACTGTCCGCTGAAGCCCACACACGAGCGGACTGTCCGCTGAAACACTGTTCAGCGGACAAAGTTGGGCGAACAGTCCGCCCGTGTGTACGCGGCCTTAGTTCCAGTGAACTCTTAAGGCATCAGCATACCAAGACTTTTTGGAAGATTTTATGCTCCCAACTTTGTGGGAACAGTTTGGGGATGGCCCCTTCCTGTTCCAACATGAGTGTGCACCAGTGCACAAAGCAAGGTCCATAAAGACATGGATGAGCGAGTTTGGGGTGGAGGAACTTGACTAGCCTATACAGAGTCCTGACCTCAACCCAAAAGAACACCTTTGGGATGAGTTAAAGTGGAGACTGCGAGCCAGGCCCTCTCGTCCACATCAGTATACTTATATACACTAAGGATGGGCTCAAGCGTGTTCGCAGCTCCACATGCCCGAGTCCACCAAGAAGCTTATACTGCACAGCGCTAATCACAAGAAACTAGACATTTCCTGACCTTTGCAGCCGCAGATCTGGAAATGTCTCACTGCCTGTGATTAGCGCTGCACAGTATAAGCTTCCTGGTGGGCTCGGGCATGTGGAGCTGCGAACACGCCTGAGCAAACCCTTAATATACACATACACAAAAATATGTATTAGGCCCCATTGCACATGGGGTGTCTAACTCCTGTGTGTGCAAACCCTGCGTTTTAGTGCACTTGAGAGGCACATGTGCAGCATCCAGCCCCACTGCCAATAGTCTAATGCAGGCCATACATGGACTGATTTACAAACAAATTTTCTTATCGAAAATCAGATGTTTCCTGCATTTTGTAATCTGATGGTGCCACCATTGATTTTGAAATTTGACCAACCAAGCCTTTAAAGCAGATGTATACCCCGCTTGGTGATTTTTACCTACAGGTAAGCCTACAAGGCAGCTTACCTGTAGCCGCCATTGACATCAGTGGCGCATGTGCTCTGCAGGTCCAGAACGGAGGGTTCCTGCGAGCAAGCAGAGCCAGAGCAGGTGATCCTGGAAGAAATGCAGAGGGAACATGTCAGCTCCCTCAGCTGTGACCGGGTGCAGCTGCAGGGCTTCATTCGAAGTTATTTCATAATGTGCTAGTATGAGATTCATACTAGCACATTATACTATTGTCTTGCAGGTTTTTCTTTTTTTTTTTTGCTGGTTACTACCTCTTAAATTTCACTGCATGTTGCTACAGGAAAATATTTTTTTAAATTGTGTCTGGGAATCTTTTCTTGCACATATCTTTTTTGATTATATTTCTCGCACGATGCTCCCATCATTGATTTAAAATTTGTTTGTTTTTCCAAAAATTACCAACATGCATGATCACTCAAATTCGATGGCTGCACAAAAATCGGCCATTGCTGCAGCCTATTAATGGTGCGAAAGTCGAAAGAAAATTCTTAGTTACGATTTTCATATGAAAAATTCTTTTGACATTTAACCAATGTATGGCCTGCCTTAAAAAGTCTATGACAGGCTGAAATATACGGCAGCTAAATAGGCCCCAACACTGTACCTAGTGGTAATCTGTGTTCCAGGCATTCCTCCCCAGATGCATAGGGCCTTAAAGTGGTTGTAAATCCCTTTTTAGAACTTATACCTATAGGTAATCTTTATTCTAGGCTTACCTATAGGTACTGTAAATATCTCCTAAACGTGCGCCGTTTAAGAGATATTCACCTTGTGGTTGATGTCACTGGCGCATGCGATGTGAAGAAATGGCCCTCCCTGGCGGCTCCAGCGGCAATGCGTGGGAGTGACGTCACGAGGCTCTGGCCAGTCACACAGCCATTGTCCGCGGCCCCGGAAGGAAGATGGATGCGGCCATCAGCTGGGACAGCTTCCTCTTTAATGTGAGTACCATTCGGTACAATGTTCAGCCCCAGCGTATTTCAGCCTACCATAGACTTTGACAGGCAGCGGGGTTGGACGCTGCACCTGTGTCTCCTGGGCACACTAATGCCCCGTACATATGATCGGAAATTTCGCCAGCAAAAAGTCTGATGAGAGCTTTTGGTCGGAAAATGAGATCATGTGTATGCTCCATCGGACTTTTACTGGCAGAATTTAGGCCAGCAAAAGATTGAAAGCATGTTCTGAATTTTTCAGTCAGAAAGTTTGGATCGGAAATTCCGATCGTCTGTACAAACTGCAACGTGCAAAATGCCTACACATGCTCGGAAACAATTTGACGCATGCTTGGAAGTAGGGATGAGCTCCGGCGTGTTCGTATACTCCACCTGCAGAGCCCGCCAAGAAGTCGGCGCATCGCTGTGCTAATCACAGGCAGTGAGACATTGCCCGATCTTTGCAGCCACGCATCAGGGCAATGTCTCACTGCCTGTGATTAGCGCAGCGCTGCGCCGACTTCCTATCAAGCTCTGTACGTGGAGTATGTGAACACTCCGGAGCTCATCCTTACTCGGAAGCATTGAACTTCATTTTCTCCACTCGTCGTAGCGTTGTACGTCACCGCGTTCTTGACGGTCGAAAGTTCAGAGAACTTTTGTGTGAACATGCAAGACAGCTTGAGCGGAATCCCGTTGGAAAAACCATCAGAGCTTTTTCCGACAAAAATTACGATCGTGTGTACGCGGCATAAGGGCACTTTCGCACTGCCATCGCCCGGGAATCGGTGGTAAAGCGCTGCTATTTTTAGCAATGCTTTACTGTCGTTTTTTGCAGCACTTTTCGCCCATTAGCAGGGTGCTTTTAACCCCCACTAGCGGCTGAAAAAAAAGGGTTAAAACTGCCCGCAAAGCGCTGCTGCCCTTTGATTCCAATGGGCGGGGGCGCTTTAGGAGCGGCGTATTCACCGCTCCTACAGCGCTGTAAAGAAGCTGCTTGCAGGACTTTTTTTGGACGTCCTGCCAGGCTTTCACACTGTGATTGCAGACGAGACTTTTTCAGGTGCTATTTTAAGCACTAAAGCACCTAAAAAATGCCTCCAGTGACAGGGGAAAGTAAGAACAGGATTTGGGGTACAGCAGTTACACATCCCATGTACAAGGAGCTTTACAGGTCAGTATTCTGCACATCAATTACGCACACAAGTCACTCCCCTCTTCATTTCAGAGCTAGAAAAAGCATTCTGGAATTTTTACGCTCATGTTATGTATTGGAACGTTTACGCCTCTATGTGCGTGTAAACGCAAGCATCATTTGGCCCGTACTCGTCTTGTTTACTTTCTGCTAGCAAGATCCAGAATAAATACAATGGTACCGTATGCAAGGAGCCTACACTGAAAAGAAAGAGATGGATGGTGAGCTCTCACAATGCACAATGACTACGTTCTATAAATCACACAATACAAAAAAAAAAAAAAAAAAAAAACACACAAGAGGCTACATGATGTGACACAGGATATGGGGGACAATGCCAAACAAGAACTCCCACAAGTATCTGACTGGGGGTGATGTCACTGCTTGGGAGCTGCATGCCCAACAGGATCAAGGCACAACTCCAGTGTGGGCTAACAGTCCCAAGAGCTGGCAATCTAATGATATTTACAATGCAACAAAACAGGTGTATCAAATTGCTAACAAAAAAAATAAAAAATCATTGCAAATGAATCCTATGACTGGAACAGCAACCAATCAGCTTCTAGCTTTCATTTTCAAAGCTTAACAGAACAAGCTGAAGGTAGACGCTGATTGGTTGCTCCAGTTTTGGTGATGTAATCCCCATCAATGTAAGGGCAAGTAGGTTGCCACATACAAATGACAGTGGCAAGGACATAGTGTATAGCAATGACAGTTTATTATGACAGCCCACCCCCCACAAGTGGAGGTCATCTGACAGCTCACCTCCCCTGCAAAGCTGTAGCTTTCACTGCTCCATTTGGAGATCATCCGGTCCATTAAAAAATAATACAAATCAAATGAAAAAATAAAGAGGGATATGTCTTATAAAACGGCACCCCCATGTATTTAGATGAGGGCTTCTCCTCCGTGCTTGTGGAAGCTGGAGGGGCGCATGGTTGGAGCCTCTCCCGGTGAAGTGTCCGTCTCCTTCTTGTGCTGGGGGAGAGGGGGGGAAAGGTGGAGAGAGGGGTGACAACAGAGGAATGAGGGGGGGAGAAAGAGGAAGGGAGGACTACTTTACTTCCTAAGGGGGTGGGGAGGGAAAGAAGGGCCGGTAGGTGGAGGAAGGATATGTGTGCGGTGATGGAGCTGACAAGAAGGGGGTGTGCGCACAGGGGGAATAGGGCGGGGAGGAGGAGGGATACACTGCACACTGTACACTGTACACAGACAGTCCTCTCACACTACCTCAGGGATGCCTTCTCCTATTACACATCCCCATTGTTCACCAAATCACAGGCTTTTGTCTCATTTCAAATGTTTTACCTCAAAATGATAAGTATTAAAGGCTCCATCTTTAGGACTCAAAATTCGCACAAAACCAGACACCAAAAGATTTCAGTGTATTCTTGCATGTAGGATCCGTTCACACCTGTGCATTTCTACTGAAACACGCCTCAGTACATCAAAAGAGCACGAAAATTAGTGTCCTTTAGACCCTTTTCACACTGAGCTGTCCCGGGCGTCAGCGGTAAAGCGGCGCTATTTTTAGAGTGCTTTTCTCCCGCTATGGGACCGTTTTAACCCCCCCGCTAGCAGCCGAAAAGGGGTTAAAACTGCCCACAAATGCCCCGTACACAGCAGTATGGTGGAGCTGCCCCATTGTTTTCAATGGGCAGGCACCGCTCCTCCACCGCTGCAAAGAAGCTTCGTGACGCCCTGCCAGCACAGCGTCCCAGTGTAAAAGCACTCGGGCTTTCACACTGGGTATGCACCTGAGGCTTTTTTCAGGCGCTATTTTAGCGCTGTCGTCTTAAGGCCCCTTTCACACTGAGGTGCTTCTAAACTGCCAGTAAAACACTGAGCGCTTTCGAAGAGTTTATCAGGCGCTTTTTGAAGAGTTTACCACGCGCTTTTGAAGAGCTTTCCATTCATTTCAAAGGAGAGGGGCATTCTTTCACCGCCCTGCCAGTACACGGCCCCAGTGTAAAAGCATTCATTGATTTTTAGGCCCCTTTCACACTGGGGCGGTGGGTACGTCATCGGTAATGCGCCGCTATTGTTAACAGGACTTTACCGTCAATTTTGGGGCGCTACTCGGCCGCTAGCGGGCCGTTTTTACCCCCGCCAGAGGCCGAGAAAGGGTTTAAACCACCGCAAAGCACTGCTGCAGCAGGGCTATGCCGGCAGTCTAGCCACGCTGCCCCATTGATTTCAATGGGCAGGAGTGGTGAAGGAGCAGTGTATACACCGCTCCTTCACCGCTCCAAAGATGCTGCTAGCAGGACGTTTTTTAGCGTTCTGCCAGCGTACCGCTCTAATGTGAAAGTTCTCTTTCAGGTCGCTGACAACTCATGGGGCCCCCAGACAATAGGAGATTATGGGGCCCCCAGGCAATCAGAGATTATGGGGCCACACAGTATACACAAACACACACACAGTATACAATCACACACTATACACAGACATGTTTCTATAGGCTGAGAAGGTACCGGAGAGGTGGGGTAGCTATAATCTCTGGATTTTTAGACCAAAAGGATGTCAGTAAGGGATATTTTTAGAGACGGATGTAAAAAAAACGCATACTGTCCCTGGTTTTACTGAGGCTGGCAACCTTGATGGGGCCCCCTAGTGGCATGAGGCCCTCGGGCAGTGCCCGAGTGGCCCAATGGTCAGTCCGCCCCTGCTTTGCAGGCACTATTTTTTGTGTTATAGTGCAAAGCGCCTCAGTGTGAAAGTGGTCTAAATGAAAATCGGTTTTCGTGAGCTTTTCAGGTGCTTTTTTTTTGCGTGAAAGGGATCTAAATCTTATATCACTGCTCATATATAATCCTATACAACTGCTCCTATCCGTGCGCTGTGTAGTTGGGCAGTGTGCTGCATTTGTGAAAAGCCTTTCTTGCATCTACAGTGCATTTTGTTCAAGCGGAATTCTGCCCAAAAGTGCAACTTCTGCTTCAAAGACTCCTTACCTCCTGACATGCCAAATTTGGCATGTAATTTTTTTTTTGGGGGGGGGGGGGGGGGGCTATGGCTCTAATCCGGTGCTTCAAAAACACCCCCCGCCGCTGTAAGGGGCCAGGTGCCTGAATAGGGGGCAGCAGCTGCGGCCATAGATAGATTCATGAAATGCATGAATCTATCTATTGGTGCTAGAGGGGGTGGCAGGAGAGAGGGGGTGGCGCCTGTGTGCCCTTATGCAAGCACCGCCACTGGATCTGTACAAATTAATGGAGTGAGCAACTACATGACAAATGAGGTTTAATGTAGAAAAATGTAAAATAATGAATTTGGGTGGCAAAAATATGAATGCAATCTATACACTGGGGTAGAGAACCTCTGGGGGAATCTAGGATGGAAAAGGACCTGGGGGTCCTAGTAGATGATAGGCTCAGCAATGGCATGCATTAAGAAGGGGATTAATTCCAGAGATAAAATTATAATTCTCCCGCTCTACAAGACATTGGTCTGGTCTCACCTGGAGTATGCTGTCCAGTTCTGGCCACCAGTCCTCAGGAAAATATGTACTGGAAATGGAGCGAGTACAGAGAAGGGCAACAAAGCTAATAAAGGGTCTGGAGGATATTAGTTATGAGGAAAGGTTGCGAGCGCTGAACTTATTCTCTCTGGAGAAGAGACGCTTGAGAGGGAATATGATTTCAATATACAAATACCATACTGGTGACCCCACAATAGGGATAAAACTTTTTTGCATAAGAGTTAAACAAGACAAGTGGCCACTCATTAAAATTAGAAGAAAAGAGGTTTAACCTTAAACTACGTAGAGGGTTCTTTACTGTAAGAGTGGCAAGGATGTGGAATTCCCTTCCACAGGCGGTGGTCTCAGCAGGGAGCATAGATTAGTTTCAAGAAACTATTAGATAAGCACCTGAACGACCACAACATACAGGGATATACAATGTAATACTGACATATAATCACACACATAAGTTGAACTTGATGGACTTGTGTCTTTTTTCAACCTCACCTACTATGTAAC